>NC_052066.1:23098064-23728064 GCF_015852505.1 Tachyglossus aculeatus | reverse complement strand
CCTCTTGGGGGTCCTGATTAGTGTGTATCTACCCCAGCACTTAGTACAGTGTTTGGCACATAGTAAGTGCTTAACAAATACCTCATTATTAGCATTATGTTCTGGCAAGGCATTGTGATAAGAGATACTTGTGTTGGCCTAAGTAACACAGAGGACAACAATGCTCTGCTAGCCATTATGGGAGAGGCTAAGAGCCTTGGAGCAGTATCGCCTAATGGATGGAGCACTGGCCCAGAAGTTAGAGATCCGGGCTCTAAACCTGGCTCCACCACTTACCTGCTGTTTGCCCTCAGACCAGTAACTTAACTTCTCTGTGTCTCAGTTCCCTTGTCTGCCAAACAGGGATTCAATACTTTCTCTTTCTCTTATTTGGACTGTGAGCCCCAAGTGGAGCCTGATTATCAGTCAATCAACTGTAGTTACTGAGCACTTATTGGGTATAGAGCAGGGTACTAAGTGTTTGGGGGAAGCAGCATGGTGTAGTGGAAAGAGTAAGGGCCTGAAAGAGAGTCATGGGTTCTAGCGGCTCCACCACCTGTCTGCTGTGTGTCCTTAGGCAAGTCACTTCACTTCTCTGTGCCTCAGTTACTTCATCTGTAAAATGAGGATTAAGACTGTGAGCCCTGTGCATACCATAATTATGATAATTATTACAATGCAACAGAGTCAGTAGATATGTCCCCCTGCCCCCAATGAGCTTACAGTCTATCTCATACCTACCCCAGTGCTAAGTACTGCATTTGGCACATAGAAAGTGATGGGCAAATACCACAATTGCTATGATTATTATTCATTCATTCATTCAATCGTATTTATTGAGCACTTACTATGTGCAGAGCACTGGACTAAGCGCTTGGGAAGTACAAGTTGGCAACATCTAGAGACGGTCCCTATTCATTCATTCATTCATTCATATTTATTGAGCGCTCACTGTGTGCAGAGCACTGTACTAAGCGCTTGGGATGTACGAGTTGGCAACATATAGAGACGGTCCCTACCCAACAACGGGCTCACAGTCTAGAAGGGGGAGACAGAGAACAAAACAAAACATATTAACAGAATAAAATAAATAGAATGAGATGTGAGTAGAGTTATCTTCACAGCCACTTTTTCTATGGGGGCAGTCAGGGTGAAAATCTCCTGAGATCATCCATTTTCTTGGTAAGAAGCACTAGGGATATGGGGGTTGTTCCATTTCTAGCTTTGCAGTTGATATTTGGAAATTTTGTGATTCTGGGTTTACAACAGTAGCAGTAGCATTTTAAGTTACATCTGTGACTCTGAGGCTGTGATCTTTCCACTAGTCCATGGAGCTTACAATCCAACAACCTAATGAATAGATTTAAATTTTCCCTCCACCTCTTCCTTAGCTCACATTCATATGCAGGTGTGAATGTGTAGTGAAATGGCCAGAAATAGGAGGAAGAAGAAGTGAAAAGGTCTTGGCAGTTCTCAGTTTCATGTCTCTTGCCACTTGCTTCTTGCTTATGGTCTCTCTTCTGACAGGAACTCCCTTCCTGCTTGCAGCTGAATGACCATTCATTCATTCAATCATATTTATTGAGTGCTTACTGTGTGCAGAGCACTGTACTAAGTGCTTGGGAAGTACAAGTTGGCAACATATAGAGACCCAACAAGGGCTCACAGTCTAGAAGACAGGCTGATTGCTCTCCCTATCCCCAAGGCTCTTCTAAAACCATATCCCCTCTAGAAGAACTTCCCTGATCCATTACACAGTGCTTTGCACACAGTAAGAACTCAATAAATGTGATTGAATGAATGAATGAATCTCTTATCTCCCCAATCTCTTTTCCTCCATACCGCCATGCCCACACTTCCAAACATTTCAGTAATTACTCCTCATCTGGCATAGCTCATACGGACATTCTTCACACTTGTTTCCTTCCCCCTACATGTAATCTGTTTTAGCATTTGTCTCTTCTGCTAGACTGTAAGCTTCTTGAGGTCAGGGATCATATCCACTAACTCTATTGTACCATCCCAAGCACTTACTACAGTGCTCTGCAGAGAGTAACCACTCAATAGGTATTATTGAATGATTGATGAGTAGCGGGGATTGTGAAATTCTAGAATAAGGACAATCCTGGAGGTTTTATCCAGCTATTCCCTTAGCCTTTCCTCTAGACTGTAAGCTCCTTGTGGGCAGGGAATGTGACTACCAACTGTGTCATTATGCACTCCTCCAAGGGCTTAGTACAGTATTGTGCACACATTAAGCTCTCAATAAATACAGCTGATTGATGGATTGATTGATTTGCTTTTTCCATGACATTTTTCCTCTCGTAAATCTCTGATGAGGGAACTGAGGCACCGAGAAGCTAAGTGACTTCCCCGAGGTCACACAGCAGACAAGGGACATACCTGGGATTAGAATCCAGGTCCTCTAATTCTGAGGCCATCCTCTTTACATTAGAGCATGGGGCTTACAAACTAGCGACCTAAGGAATAGATTTAAATTTTCCCTACTCCTCTTCCTTAACTCACATTTATATGCAAGTGTGAATGTGTGGTGAAATGGCCTGAAATAAGAGGGAGAAGAATTGAAAAGGTCTTGGAAATTTGCCCAGTGTAAATAAACCCCTATATACCTAAGATCCCTAAGAGTTGAGTATCTAAGGGTTGAATCTACCAAATACACCCCACAGTCTATGAACTTTGGTTTTGTTACAGTAACTGTGAGTTCACTGTGAGCAGGGAATGTGTCTAATTATTGCTGCTTTGTATTCTCCCAAGTGCTTAGTACAGTGCTTCTCACACAGTAAGTGCTCAATAAATATGACTGATTAAACGAATGAATCAATCAATGGTAGTAGTAATCATAATGAAACTACTTAATATTATTATTTGTGGTAATAATAATAACTGTGATATTTGTTAAGCAGTTACTATATGCCAGGCATTAAGCACTAGGGTGGATTCAAACAAATTGGGTTGAACACTAAACCTTGTCCCACATAGGGCCTCACAGTCTTAATCCCCATTTTATAGATGAGGTAACTAAGGCCCAGAGAAGTGAAATGACTTCCCCAAGGTCACACAACAGACTAGTGGCAGAGCAGTACAAGAACCCAGGTCCTTCAGACTGCTAGGCCTGTGTTGTATTCTTGGGGGTGTGCTGTTTATTGAACATCTACTGAGTACAGTGCACTGTAGTAAGAGCTTTGGAGAGGGCAATATAAGCGTAACACATTTCCAGTCCTCAATTTGCCTACAATCAGTCATAGGCATTTTTTACATGCTTACAGTGTGCAGAACTCTGAATTAAATGTTTGGGAGTGTACAAAACAGTGAGTAGAACCTCTTTCCTCTCCTCAAGGATCTTACAGTCTACACTCTAATGGGGAAGACAGGCAAAAAAATATTTATTAATAGTTGAAGGAGGAGGAACAAAATTATAATAGGAAATGCCAAGATGAAATAGCTGAAATAATCAATCTATCATATGTATTGAGCTCTTGGGAGAACGCAGTATAACAGAGTTGAAAGAATTTCTTGAATCCAGACGTATTCCTGGATACAACCATCCTCTGACACATACAACACAAGGAAAAAATCATTGTCATTTAATTCATTAGCCCAGGTTAAACTGTCCCATGATATAACCACAGTTGCAAGGAGTAATAGCGCATTGTTCGATGCCTTTACTCTTCGCAAAAATTTTATCACCCTGAAGTTTCAAGCAAGCACTCCAGGTAAGTAAATAGCTTCCTCTCACCTCCCGATCTGGGATGAAATTAGGTTAACAATGGATGGATCTTTGTGGTAACTTTACCCACAGTCTATGCCAGATTTTGAAAGTGTTGGAGGGATCCCTTAGTAACTGAAGAAATTGTTGAACTGGAAAGGCAACTTCGTTTAGAAATGGAGGAGGCAAGTGTTAGTGAATTGATTACATCTCCTACAGAGGAATCATTGCCCAATAAGGAACTCATCAAACCTCAATAATTCAAACATCATTACAGAATGCCTAAACTGAGAAGCAGTGTGGCGTAGTGGATGGGGCCTGGGCTTGAGAGTCAGAGGGCCCTGGGTTCATTCATTCATTCATTTAACTGTATTTATTGAGCACTTACGGTGCTCTTGGAAGAGTACAATACAACAATAAGCAGACACATTCCCTGCCCACAATGAGCTTAAACTCTAAAGGGGGGAAGACAAACATAAATATAATTAAATGAATTACAGATATGTACATATGTGCAGTGGGTCTGGGGATGGGAACAAAAGGAGCAAGTCAGGGCAACATAGAGGGGTAGGAGAAGTGGAAAGGGGGGCTTAGTTAGGGAAGGTCTTTTGGAGGAGGTATGCCTTCAAAAAGGCATTGAAGGGGCCAAAAGTAATTGTCTCTTGGATTTGAGGAGAGAGGGCATTCCAAGCCAGAGGCAGGACATAGGCGAAGATCAAGGCACAGTGAGAAGGTCAGCATTAGAGGAGCAAAGCGTGTGGGCTGGGTTGTAATAGGAAAGAAGTAAGGTGAGGAAGAAGGGTGCAAGGGGATGGAGTGATTTAAAGCCAATGGTGAGGAGTTTTTGTTTGAGGTAGAGGTGGATAGGCAACCACTGGAGTTTTTTGAGGAGTGGAGTGACATGTCCTGAACGTTTTTGTAGAAAAATGATCCGGGCAGCAGAGTGAAGTAAGGACTGGAATGGGGAGAAATAGGAAGCTGGGAGGTCAGGAAGGAGGCTGATGCCGTAATACAGGCTGGGTAGGATGAGTGATTGTATTAACCTGGTAGCAGTTTGGATGGAGAGGAAAAGGCAGTTTTTAGTGATGTTATTAAGATGGGACTGTCAGGATTTAGTGATGGATTGAATATATGGGTTGAATGGCTCTGCCACCTGCTTGCTGTGTTAATTTGGGCAAGACACTCAACTTCTCTGGGACTCAGTTACCTCATTTGTGAAATGGGGATTAAGAGTGTGAGCCCCATGAGGGACAGGAACTGTATCCAACCGGATTGACTTGTACCCATCCCAGAACTTAGAACAATGCTTGGCACATAATAAACACTTAATAAGTACCATAATTATTACTATTATGATAAAGAAGAAATTTTTGTCACTCCATCATAAGCTAAAATTTTATGATTAAGATGAATGGTACCAATTTTTAAGAAAAACAGATACATTTTATCGTGGTTGAAGAAGAAGACCTTGGCAGACAGAGCGGTTTGAAGATGTGTAGAGGTATTCAGAATGAGAAAACCTGCTCCAGAGTACATTATGCAGATAAGAAGTAGGCTGCTGTTCACCTAACCTGGACAAATTCTTCGCTGAAGTTGATAAACTATCATAGTAAACAGAACAGGCTTCTACTCTGGCAGCCTGCTGCAGACTCATATTGATATTTCAACTCTTCATCTAGTTAATATTGTGTTATTCTGCTCTGAATTACTTAGCAAAGATTAAACAATAGTTTCATGATGTTTTAAAAAGTGGTATGTACACATGAAGGGATTTCATATTGTTTATCCAGAGGGCAGTGCATTCCAATTTATAACATATAAGTCTATGGAAAAATGTACTATAGAGCCACTCATGACAGTGGCATACTGATTCCTTGGGTATACCTGTATATAAGTAAATATGCACAAATACAGAGTTTTGACACTAATGAATGTGGTATTTGTTAAGTGCTTACTCTGTGCGAGGTACTGTTCTAAGCACTGTGGTAGGTATAAGGTAATTGGGTTGGACACAGTCCCTATCCCACATAGGGCTCACCCTCTTAAACCCCATTTTACAGACGAAGTAACTGAGGCACTAAGAAGTTAAGTGACTTGCCCAAGGACACACAGTAGATGAAGCAGAGCTAGTATTAGAATAATGCAAAAGCTCTGAACAGCAAAAGCTCTCCATCCCCCCCATCTTACCTCCTTCCCTTCCCCACAACACCTGTATATATGTATATATGTTTGTACATATTTTTTTACTCTACTTATTTATTTATTTATTTTATTTGCACACATCTATTCTATTTATTTTATTTTGTTAGTATGTTTGGTTTTGTTCTCTGTCTCCCCCTTTTAGACTGTGAGCCCACTGTTGGGTAGGGACTGTCTCTATATGTTGCCAATTTGTACTTCCCAAGCGCTTAGCACAGTGCTCTGCACATAGTAAGCGCTCAATAAATACGATTGATCAATCAATCAATCAATCAATCGTATTTATTGATGATGATGATGAACACTTGCCTTGTGACTGATGACTAGAGAAGCAGGTGGCCTAGTGGAAAGATCAAATATCTGATAGTCAGAGGATCTGGGTTCTAATCCCCACTCCACCATGTACCTGCTTTGTGAAATTGGGCAAGCCATTTAATTTCTCTGTGCCTCAGACCTCTCATCAGTAAAATGAGAATTCAATACCTGTTCGCCCTCCTATTTAGATTGTGAACACTACATGGGACCTGAATATCCTGGCATGATAAGTGCTTAACAAATACCACAATTATTATTATTAGCGATTTCAAAATAATGTCACATGTGAAATTTGTCACTATCAATATTACCATAGTATCATTATTTAAATTATACTGTTATGTAGTCTTTAATAAAAAATGCTTTAAAGATTTGAGTATCTCATTGCTTCCCTAGGCATGAGGAAATTTAAGAATGATCACCAGCAATGCCAAATGGAACACAAGTCACTGTTCATTCATTCAGTCATGTTTATTGCATGAACACTGTCCTAGGCTCTGCATTAAAGTAAAACGATACACTCCAGAAGTTGACCACAGCAAACCAGACAGCTATTTGCATATTTACTTTCATCCTCAGCACTTTTGCGTGTGAGTCCCTTTTAAAAATTGGTATCTGTCAAACTCTGTTTTCAGCCCTGGGGCAATTACTACTCGCCATGTTTTTGTGCCTTTCTACCCTATTAGAGTTTAAGCTCTATGGCCAGGGAAAATGTCTAATTTTTCTGGTATCCATTCCCAAATATCTATTATAGTCCTTTGTACCCAATGAGTGCTTAATAAATACTTTTTTTAATGGCATTTGTTAAGCACTTACTATGTGCCAGTCACTGTACTAAATACCGGGGTAGATATGAGATAATCAGGTTGGTCACTGTCCCTATCTCATTTAGTGATCACGATCTTAATTTTTATTTTATCTCTTGTCTAAGGTTTTTCTCCTCTGAGGATCGCACCTGGAGAGTTTCCAGCACTCTATCAGTGTCAACTACGGCAGGGAGAGTCAAGCAGATTCTCCCCCTTTTAGACTGTGAGCCCACTGTTGGGTAGGGACTGTCTCTATACGTTGCCAATTTGTACTTCCCAAGCGCTTAGTACAGTGCTCTGCACATAGTAAGTGCTCAATAAATACGATTGATGATGATGATGATATCATATCATAACGGGAGTTGGCAGAGACATTCTCTGCCCACAATGAGCTTACCGTCTAGGTCATGTCCAGCATGATCAACACAGCAATTTTCTCTCAACACTTTGTCCAACGAAGATGAATCTGTTGGGAAGAAGGGAAAATGGAGAAGAGATGGAGAATATCCGTAAATTTCGCCCTCCCAGTTTGAAGTGGCTGATAATAATAGTGGTATATTTTTAAGCTCTTACTATGTGCCAAGCACTGTACTAAGTGTGGCTTAATGGATAGAGCACGGGCTTGGGAGTCAGAGGTCGTTGTTTCTAATTGGGGCTTCGCCACTTTCTGCTGTATGTCCTTGGGCAAGTCACTTAACTTCTCTGTGCCTCAGTTATCTCATCTGTCAAACGGGGATTAAGACTGTGAGCCCCACGTGAGATAACCTGATTACCTTGTGTGCACCCCAGTGCCTAGAACAGTGCTTGGCACATAGCAACTCACTTAACAAATACCACCATTATTGTACAAGATCACCAGGTTGGACATAGTCCCAGACCCACATGGGACTCATAGTCTAAGGCTACTACCAATTGACCACTGAACAAACTCTAACAGATGACACTGTGGGAACCAAGAATATACATGAATGAACAAAAATAAAGAAATTCTTACATTTTGGACAAATGATTTTCAAATTGTGCAAAGTGTGACTTGCATTTTGGAAATTCCTATGATAGGGAATTTAGACAACTTCAAAGTATTGATCTGGATACCAAAGCACAATTTGACAAAATATAGTTCAATAATTATAGGGGTAGATTTTAATAAATCTAATAGGGCAATTCCAGAGGTATCTATTATACCTCTGAAACGATGTGTTTATTCTTAGACCAGGGCTGAACAGTCAAAATTAAACTCAGTTTTCAGCAATGATCTAGTTAATTTAAGTTTTGTGTACTGTGACCATCCCCCAAAAATCAATCCCTTTGAATCTGGAAATGGGCATAGAATAAATCTAGAGAGATTTAAGGCAGATAAAAGAAAGAATTTTCTGATAGCATTGAATGACTGAGAAGGATTGTGGAATCTCTTTCTAGAGAGATTTAAGGCAGATAAAAGAAAGAATTTTCTGACAGCACTGAATGGTGAAGAAAGATTGTGGAATCTCCCTGGAGAGCTGGAGAACAAGATGGATACAAATAGGTTTTAAATGATTTGTTGAAATATTTCTGGAGTCAGGGGTTGAGTGGAAATGTACAATATAGGAAACATTTTGACAATAACCCAATGGAGTATCAGTAGTAGCAATAGTAATAGCAGCAGCTCTGCCACATGTCTGCTGTGTGACCTTGGGCAAGTCACTTAACTTCTCTGAGCCTCAGTTACCTCATCTGTAAAATGGGGATTAAGACTGTGAGCCCAACGTGGGACACCTTGATCACCTTGTATCCCCCCAAGTGCTTAGAACAGTGCTTTGCATATAGTAAGTGCTTAACAAATGCCATCATTATCATTATTAGTAGTGATAATTAGTAGTAGTAATGGTAATAGCAGTAGTAGTAGCAGTGGTAATAATTAGTAGTAGTAATAGTAATAGCAGTAGTACTAGTAGTAGTAATGAAAATTACTAGTAGTAGAATTTTTTGAGTCCCCACTTTGTGTGGAGGAGTGTACAGTTCAGAATAACGAATCGATCAATGAACTAATCATACTTATTGAATGCTTAGTGTGTACAGAGCAATATAATAAGCACTTGGGAGAATACAGTATAATAATAATAATTGTGGTATTTGTTAAGTGCTTACTACATACTAAACACTGGAGATACAATCAAATCGGGTTGGACACGGTCCCTCTCCCACATGGGGCTCACAGTCTCAATCCACATTTTACAAATGAGGTAACTGAGGCCTGGAGAATTGCAGTGACTTGCCCAAGGTCCACAGCAGATGTGTCGGAGCTGGGATTAGAACCCATGACTTTCTGACACGTAGGCCCATGGTTCATCCACTAGACCATGCTGCTTCTCAAAGTTAGTAGACATGGCAGATATAATCAATCAATCATATTTATTGAGTGCTTACTGTGTGCAGAGCACTGTACTAAGTGCTTGGGAAGTACAAGTTGGCAACATATAGAGACAGTCCTTACCCAACAGTGGGCTCAACTGAGTTGGTAGATACGTTCTCTGCCCACAAAGAGCTTATAGTCTAGTGGAGGACACAGGCATTAAAATACATTACGAATAATAATAATAATAGTTTTGGTATTTGTTAAGCTCTTACTGTGTGCCAAGCACTGTTCTGAGCACTGGGGTAGATACAAGGTAATCAGGTTGTCCCACATAGGGCTCACAGTCTTCATCCCCATTTTACAGATGAGGTAACTGAGGCTCAGAGAAGTTAAGTGTCTTGCCCAAGGTCACACAGCTGACAAGCGGCAGAACCGGGATTAGATATACTTATGTATGGATATGTACATATGTGCATGAGTGCTGTGGGGTTGAGGCTGGGTGAATAAAGTGTCCAAATCCAAGTTCAAGGTTGATGCAGAAGGAAGAGGGAGTAGGGGAAATGAGGGTTTAGTCAGATGAGACCTCTTAGAAAAGGTATGATTTTAATAAGACTTGGAAGTTGAGAGAGATGTTCTGTTGGACATGAAGAAGGAGGGAGGGAGTTCCAAGCCAGATGCCGGATGTGGGTGAGGGGTCGAAGGTGAGGAGTTCCAAGCCTGAAGTGAGACTTGGATGAGGGTGAGGGGTCAGTGGCAAGACAGACTAGATCCAGGTATAATGAGGAGGTTGCTGTTAGAGGAATGAAGTGAGGGGATGAAGTGCTTTAAACACAGTGGTAAGGAGTTTCTGTTTGACGTGAAGGTGGGGCAACCACTGGAGGTTCTTGAGGAGTGGGGAAATAAGGACTGAATGCTTCCGTAGAAAAATGATCCAGGCAGCAGAGTGAAGTATGGACTGAAGTGGGGAGAAACAGGAGGCAGGGAGGTCAGCAAGGAGCCTGATGCAGTAGTCAAGGCAGGATATGATAAGGGCTTGGATTAACCTTAGTAGAAGTTTGGATGGAGAGGAAAGACCAGATCAGACAATGGTGGGAAAGTCAGAGGGAGGACAAGTTTTGTGTGGGAAGATATGGAGTTCTTTTTTTTTTTTTTTTTGACTGGAGATGTAGATTTGGGATTCATCCACTTAGAGATGGTAATTGTACTTCCCAAGCCCTTAGTACAGTGCTCTGCACACAGTAAGCGCTCAATACGATTGAATGAATGAATGAATGAATGAATTGAAACCATGAGAGTGAATGAGTTCTCAAGGGAATGTGTGTAGATGGAGACTAGAAGAAGTCCCTATCAACAAGGAGCTTACACTCTACCAGGAGAGACCAACATGAAAATATCTCCAATATTGTCAAAATAAATTGAATGGACATATACGCACGACTGCTATGAAAGACGTAAATACATTCATAAGTGCTAGAGATGGCTGAAGGGTTGATTTGGCTGAGGTTGCAGGGAAATGAATTGGAACACTCCTGGAAGGTGTCAGTTTAGCAACATGCTTCTCTCAGGATTTTCAAGAAGGAGATAGAGACTTCTAGTCAAGAACAAGGGCCAGGGAAAACAATGTTATTGCTCATTGTCTTGTCTCACGCTGTCGAGTTGTCTCTGACCCATAGTGACACTGTGGACACAGCGCTCCATGAATGCCCCACCTTCATCTGCAATCATTCTGGTAGAGGATACATAGAGTTTTCTTGGTAAAAATACGGAATTGATTTACCAATGCCTTCTTCTGTGCAGTAAACTAGATTCTCTGCCCTTGACTCTCTCCCATGCTGCTGCTGCCCAGCACGGGTGAGTTTTGACTTGTAGCAGATTGCCTTCCACTCACTAGCCACTGACCAAGCTAGGAATGGAATGGGTTTGCCTCTGCTTGACTCTCCCTCCCTTAGTTGAGACTGGTAGACTACTGGAAACTCTCCAGGTGTGACACTGAGAGGGGTCTGCTTGTCAGTTCTCATGAAAAAGATGCCTTCTCTTTGTTTCATCCTAAAAGTGATGGATGTTGCACCAACATATTTAGGATTCTAAATTGAAAATTCATATAACTTTACTCAAGTTTTCAGGAGCTGATTTTCCAGTTTGGGGAGTATCCAGGTCCTTGGCCTTTCTTCCAGACATCTTTTTTTTGGTCATAAAAAAAAGTGATCTTTTACCAGTTAGAGTAATCACTCTCTACCAGAGTGAAATTATGAAATTGAAATTGTTCAATTTTGTTACTTGTTTGATGCTCTGGTCCATATTTTGGGGAAGAAGGAGACTGGACTTGGACTAAAATGAGGATTAAGGATTATCTGTACCATTTCGTCCCTCATTAAGAGAATAGATCTTGGTACAAACACTAAAAAATAGAACTGAAGGAATCCAGGCTATGAATGAATTGATAAAAATACAGAAGTGATTGCAGTTTATACATGGGGTTTATGAACCATAAGCTCATGTCTAGACTTTAAAATCCTCTTCATTGTGGGTGGAGAACGTATCTGCCAACTCTGTTGTATTCTACTTCTTCAAGCACTTAGTACAGTGTTCTGCACATAGTAAGTGTTCAGTAAATACCACTGATTGACTGAAAAGTGTGAATTGCTTTTTGGAAATATGTACATATAGTTGGGCGTTTAGAGTCAATTACAGAGAATTGATCTGGAGATGCTAAACATCAATACCTGTCCTGGAGGGGCTGTCAGTTTCTAGCACACATAGGGTTACAGTGGGTAATTGAGAGTTAATCTGTAGAGAATGTAGGTTTGATTTCTCTTTCTTGCTAGTCTTCACTACATAAATATATTTTCACAATCCAAAGAATGTGTTTGCTGGGTAAAATATTTTGCTTGGGGCTCTCTACTTTGCTGGGTTTTTTAAACAGTTTTAGCTTCATCAGAGATTTATTTTATTTCATCCTAAAACATCAGGGTCACCTGGAGATGAAGATGCCATTCTCGACACTTTCACTTGCATTGCTAAGACCCTCATCTTTCTAACAACAGTTTGAACAAAGGGATTGCTTTATAGTGGGAGGTTGTAGAGCGACCGAAAAGAGACTGGGAATAAAGTTTTTATTTTCCCAGGAGCAATTTGAGCTGTAGAAACATACTGGAGAAAAATCTGAGCATGTCCAGATGAAAACCATAATTTTAAACGTCTTGAGGAAAAAAAAAATGTTTTTGGAAGCATAAGGTTCATTGCTTTGCTAAGTATCTTTCTAAGCCACCTCTTGTCAGAAGAAGGGAACAAATAAAAAGAGAGAAGAAAGAGAGAGAGGCTGAAAAGAGAAAGGCCTTTGCAAAGCTTGAGCCTTTGTGCAGTGCATTCAGACTGATTTGTACCCTTTGTAGTCTTAATTATTTGTGAGAGGGGGATAACAGGAGTACCGAGCTCACCCATTATTTCCGGCATAAAAAAAGGCACACAGAAGCCGCTGATCATTTTTGAATTAGCAAACATGATACTAAAAAAAAAAGCATAAAAAAATTCATTAATACCATCAGGGATTAAGAGGCTGATTAAAGTGTAGCTGTTAGCGTATGCAAATGAGAGATAGGCATTTATCTGAGCCTATGCAAGCTGTCTCAGAGCTGTAAAGCCCATGTATGTTTTTCAGCTGATTAAAACAGTTTTAAGTTCTGGAGGATTTTTTTTTTTTTGGAAGGAATTAAAAAAAACATGCAGTCATCGTCTATACTTTCCCTTTTGGCTAAATTCCTCTAAGTGCACTCCAACCATTTCCACTTGACTGCTCACTCTCTTTTCTTCTCTTCTATTGGAGAGCAATGAGAGTTCAGGATGGAAATGAAAGACAGATCCAGCTGGCTCCTTAGTGGATGCCCAGCAGGTTGAAAGTGTGCTAGATGCTTCCAGAACTGAGATTTCTCGCACCGATATTACTCGGGGGCAAGAAAGAGGCAGCTTATTTAGATGATGGAAGTTGGGAGAGCCACAAGACATCTCTAGACTGTAAACTCATTGTGGGCAGGAAATGTGTCTGGTTATTGTTGTATTGTACTCTCCCAAGTGCTTACTACAGTGCTCTGCACACAGTAAGTGTTCAGTGAATACAATTGAATGAATTCTGTAGCCACATCGCCCAGCTTCATGGCATCTATGTACATATCCAGTAAGCTCCTTGTGGACAGGTAATGTGTCTGCTTATTGTTTTATTGTACTCTCCGAAGTGCTTGATACAGTGCTCTGCATGCAGTAAGTGCTCAATAAATATGATTGAATGAATGAATGCAAGATCTAAGAAGAGATGTGGAGGTCTTAAATAGTAGCACTAGAGGCAACATGCCTAGTGTAAAGGGTATGGGCCTGGAAGTTAAAGGGGTTCTAATCTCGTTTCTGCTGCTTATCTGCTGTATGACCTTGGGCAAGTCACTTGACTTCTCTGTGCCTTGGTTTCTTCATCTCTAAAATGGGGATTACCACTGATGACAACCATTGATTTTTAAGGCCACAGTAAAGTTAAGCCTAAAAACCCCTCTAGACTGTAAGCTCGTTGTGGGCAGGGAATGTGTCTGTTATATTGTTCTATTGTACTGTCCCAAGTGCTTAGAACAGTGCTCTGCATGCAGTAAGCGCTCAATAAATAAGATTGATTGATTGATTGACACTGCAGCATTCCATTTGTAACACGGGTGGCGGGGGGAAAGGAGGGAATGGCCACAGATAGACAACCTGAAAGGGCAGCAATCAAGAAAGGACCAGCTCTTTTCAAGCAGAAACTTCATCAGAATTATGAGACTAGTTTGTCTACAGCCCAGCCCGCACCCTCCGCTCCTCTTCCGCTAACCTCCTCACTGTATTTCC
This sequence comes from Tachyglossus aculeatus, assembly GCF_015852505.1. Classification (NCBI taxonomy): domain Eukaryota; kingdom Metazoa; phylum Chordata; class Mammalia; order Monotremata; family Tachyglossidae; genus Tachyglossus; species Tachyglossus aculeatus. Next base: position 23,713,840 of record NC_052066.1, on the reverse strand, counting down.
TTCTCGCCTGTCTTGCCGTCGACCCCTGTCCCACATCCTTCCCCTGGCCTGGAATGCCCTCCCTCCACACATCCACCAAGCTAGCTCTCTTCCTCCCTTCAAAGCCCTACTGAGCGCTCACCTCCTCCAGGAGGCCTTCCCACACTGAGCCCCCTTTTTCCTCTCCTCCTCCCCATCCTACCCTCCCTACCTCCTTCCCCTCCCCACAGTACTTGTATATATATATTTGTACAGATATATTACTCTATTTATTTTACTTGTACATGATTACTGTTCTATTTATTTTGTTAACGATGTGCATATAGCTTTAATTCTATTTGTTCTGACGATTTTGACAGCTGTCTACATGTTTTGTTTTGTTGTCTGTCTCCCCCTTCTAGATTGTGAGCCCGTTGTTGGGTAGGGAATGTCTCTATATGTTGCCAACTTGTACTTCCCAAGCGCTTAGTACAGTGCTCTGCACACAGTAAGCACTCAAAAAATACGACTGAATGAATGGACAACAAGAAGATGCAATTCCACAAAACCCCAGGCAGCATGAATTGTCCTATGTACTGTGGCTCAGAGAGAAGTAGCGTGGCTCAGTGGAAAGAGCATGGGCTTGGGAGTCAGAGGTCATGGGTTCAAATCTCAGCTCCGCAACTTGTCAGCTATATGACCTTGGGCAAGCCACTTAATTTCTCTGTGGCTCTTTTACCTCATCTGTAAAATGGGGATTAAGACTGTAAGCCCCCCATGGGACAACCTGATCACCTTGTAACCTCCTCAGCGCTTAGAACAGTGCTTTGCACATAGTGAGCACTTAATAAATCCCATCACTATTATTGTTATTATTAACAGTGCTTTTCACATAGTAAGCACCTAACAAATACCATCATTATTATTATTATTACCAAGAAAGACTTACTTCAAGAACACATTTCAAATATCCATGCTACAGAGGCAAGCAGCTTCTCTTACCAACTCTCTAGGCTGAATCTGGCAGGGAATAATAATAATGATAATAATAATAATAATAATAATAATAATAGCATTTATTAAGCACATACTATGTGCAAAGCACTGTTCTAAGCACTGGGAATGCATTTCTAAATAAGATCATCTAAGATCTCAACTGTTCCTTCTCCTTGTTTTGAGAATTATGGCACAATTAGTCATATGCAATAAGCGTTACCCACTAATCAATAGTAATACTAATAATGATAGTATTTGTTTAGTGCTTACTATGTACCAAGCACTGTTCTAAGTGCTGGGGTAAATACAACTTAGTTTGGATACAGTCCCTGTCCCACATGGTGCTCACACTCTTTATCCCCTCCTTACAGATAAGGTAACTGAGGCCCAGAGAAATTAAGTGACTTGCCCACGGTTACATAGTAGACATATGGTGGAGTTGGTTTTAGAACCCAGGTCCTTAATCCCCATTTTCCAGATGAGGTAACTGAGGCACAGAGAAGTGAAGTGACTTGCCCAAAGTCACACAGCTGACAAGTGGCAGAGCCGGAGTTTGAACCCATGACTTCTGTCTCCAAAGCCCGGGCTCTTTCCACTGAGCCACAGTGCTTATGGACAAAGCGGGACATCGACACTAAAATCTTCCTATTTGTATTAGTAACTATTCTACACCCATCTCCACCTTTAGGATGTAAACTTCTTGAGAGCAGGGAGTATGTCAAGCATGCATCCATATAAAGAGATCGTGGCTTAGTGGAAAGAGTCCGGGCTTGGGGTTCAGAGGTTGTGGGTTCTAATCCCGCCTCTGCCACTTGTCAGCTGTGTGACTTTGGGCAAGTCACTTAACTTCTCTGTGCCTCAGTTATCTCATCTGTAAAATGGGGATTAAGACCGTGAGCCTCACATGGGACAACCTGATTACCTTGTATCTACCCCAGCACTTAGAACAGTGCTGGCACATAGTATGTTCTTAACAAATGCTATTATTATTATTATTATTAGTAGTAGTAGTAATGGGTCGGCTTACCTTGTTTCCCCTAGTAGGCTGAAAATTACTTGAGGTCAGTGACCATATCAACTTAGATTAATTAATTAATTAATTCAGTTTACCCCATGAGTTAATCTTGTCTATAAATCTACCCATTCTTTTATCTTCTTTTCTTTCCCTGACCTCCAAGTTTATATTAATTAATCACAGTTTCCTTGTTTTATATGCAGTAGTAGTTTTTGAATGCAGTAGTAGTAGTTGTAGTATTCAGTGAGCATCCTCCTGCTAGGGTGCATTGTACAAGAAACTTTAGCAGTACAGAATAAAAGAGTTAGGCATTCCCTGCCCACAAAGAGCGTACTCTCAAATGGGGGAGATAAACACAAAATAATTATAACTAGGATGGTCAAAATGCATAACTAAATAAACATGTACATGAACATTGAAAATTGGTTTAAATAAATCCATAAGCATTAGATATGGCTTATAGGTTTATAATAATAATAATAATGGCATTTATTAAGCAGTTACTATGTGCAAAGCACTGTTCTAAGCACTGGGTGATTACGATGTGCAAAGCACTGTTCTAAGTGCTGGGGTGGTTACAAGGTGATCAGGTTGACCCCTGGGGGGCTCACAGTCTTAATTCCCATTTTACAGATGAGGTAACTGAGGCACAGAGAAGTGAAGTGATTTGCCCAAAGTCAGACAGCTGACAAATGGTGGAGTTGGGATTTGAACCCATGACCTCTGACTACAAAGCCCGGGCTCTTTCCACTGAGCCATGCTGCTTCTCCCAAGAAACTAAATTGTTTATACTAGTAGTTTATATACTAGTATACAGTATATACTATACTATACTATAGTAGTACTATAGTAGTATAGTATATACTACTATATATACTATACTATACTATAGTAGTACTATATAGTATATAGTATAGTATACTATACTATACTAGTATAGTATAGTATAGTATACTATAGTATATAGTATAGTATACTATAGTATAGTATAGTATATATAGTAGTATATACTATACTACTATAGTACTACTATAGTATAGTATAGTATATATAGTAGTATATACTATACTACTATAGTACTACTATAGTATAGTATAGTATATATAGTAGTATATACTATACTACTATAGTACTACTATAGTATAGTATAGTATATACTGTATACTAGTATATAAACTACTAGTATAAACAATTTAGTACTATACTAAATTAGTATAAATTATACTATATTATAATAGAAATTATACTATACTATATACTATAAATTTATACTAAATTATACTATACTATACTATATACTATACTATATATACTATATACTGTACTATGTATACTATATAGTACTATATATACTATATATACTATACCATATACTCTATATATACTGTATATATATACTATATGCATATATATAGTATACATACATACATATACATACATATACATACACATACATATATATGTACATGTACATATACATATACGTATACATATATATACATATATATATAGTATATACTACTATATATTAGTACTTACAATTTAGTATAATTTAGTACTATACTACTATAGCATATACTATATACTACTGTATATTAGTAGTATATACTAGTAGTTTAGTAGTAGTAGTTGAAGCAGCATGGCTCAGTGGAAAGAGCCCTGGCTTTGGAGTCAGAGGTCGTGGGTTCAAATCCCGGCTCCGCCACTTGTCAGCTGTGTGACTTTGAGCAAGTCACTTAACTTCTCTGGGCCTCAGTTCCCTCATCTGGAAAATGGGGATGAAGACTGAGAGCTCCACGTGGGACAACCTGATTACCTTGTATCTACCCCAGCGCTTAGAACAGTGCTTTGCACATAGTAAGGGCTTAACAAATGCCATCATTATTATTATTATTATTATTACTAGTAGTTTATACTACAAAGCAGTGTTGTCTAGTGGAAGGAGGTTGGGCCTGGGAGTTAGAGGATAAGGGTTCTAATTTTGGCTCTGCCACTTGCCTGCTGTGTGACCTTGGTCAAGTCATTTCGCCTCAATTCCCTTATCTGCCAAAAGGTGATAAATGTCATTATATAATAAAATGTCTGTTCTTCCACCTCCTTCAACTGTGAACCTCATGTGGGACCTGATTATCGTTTATCTTTTCCAGCACTTAGTAGAGTGTTTGGTACATAGTAAGTGCTTAACAAATACCATAATTATTATTATCATTCAGCTTAGGGTTCTGAGAAATTAATTAGAGAAGATTGGTCTGCAAGTATCTTCCATAAAGGTTAACTAGGGCTAGATTAAAGTTAACCAATTTACTTTATTTTATCCATCAGTTTTAATTAATCCATAAGCACCCATTTTCTCCATTACCCTTGTTAAATTGTGAAATTAGAAGTTGTGCTGATATATATGGTGCAATTTCTGAAAGAAACATAGAAGCCTATGTTTTCTCAAGCAATAGAACACATCAAGAACCCTGCTCCTTTAATAGCTCAGTGAATTCTGGCCAGAATATCAGTTAAACAGATGAATTTGTAAAATAAAATAAATGTGGTGCTTTTTTTCTGTTTTCATTTTCTTATTCTGGTCTGCACTTCACTACTTTTTCATTCTCTCTAGCCTTCTTTATAGCTACTCATTCTTGCTTTTTCAATTCTGCCTTCTAGGTTTATATTCTCATACATTTCTGTAGCCCACTATCCTTCTTTTATAGTTTTCTTTCTCCCCTGTTTGTTTTTGTATATAAAAAAGTGTCCCTCTGTGTATTTTGGTGCTGACTTGTTTCTTTCTATTTTTCCTTCTCTACAAATTTTCTTCCCATAGTCTCCCAATTTTCACTATATTGAGCCACAGTGCGGTATAGGGGATCCCAGATGACCCGGAGATAAGAAGTTCGAGTTTTGTTCATGGCTCTCGTGCGGTAATTATACAGGCAGGTGACACTTTGAAAATATTCATGCATCTTAACAAACAGGAGTATCTGAAGAACGAGAGCATGTTAGCAAAGATAATATTTATATCATCACGTCATCATCCTCTAGACTGCAAGATTGTAGTGGGCCAGGAAGGGGTCTACTCACTCCGTTGTATTATACTATCTCAAGCGTTTAGTACAGTGCTCTTCGCACAGTAAGCACTTAACAAATACTATTGATTAATTGATCAGCCAAAACGATCCCAAAATATTCTTAGACACATCCACTAGAGGGCACTATCTCCACTGAAAGGTGCAGGTGGGAATATTTTTAAAAATTCATTCATTCAATCGTATTTATTGAGCGCTTACTGTGTGCAGAGCACTATACTAAGCGCTTGGGAAGTACAAGTTGGCAACATATAGAGACGGTCCCTACCCAACAGCGGGCTCACAGTCTAGAAGAAAAATAAGAAGAAGAAAAATATTTGGGTGGCCTAACAAATGCAAAGAAAACATTTGTCAAAGCTTCAGAGAAGGCAGAAATCAGAGGCCAGAAACTTTTCTGGATAACAGAAATGCTTTGGTAGGATGATGGAAGAAGAAACATTTTTTAGCCCGCACCCTCTGCTCCTCTGCTGCTAACCTCCTCACTGGGCCTCATTCTCGCCTGTCCCACCGTCAACCCCCGGCCCACGTCCTCCCCCTGGCCTGGAATACCCTGCCTCCGCACTTCCGCCAAGCTAGTTCTCCTCCTCTCTTCAAATCCCTGGTGAGAGCTCACCTCCTCCAAGAGGCCTTCCCAGACTGAGCCCCCTTTTACCTCTCCCCCTCCCCATCCCCCCCAGCCCTACCTCCTTCCCCTCCCCACAGCACCTGTATATATGTTTGTACAGATTTATTAATCTATTTATTTAACTTATACATATTTGGTATTCTATTTATTTTGTTAATGATGTGCAGTTAGCTTTAATTCTATTTGTTCTGATGACTTGACCCCTGTCCATATGTTTTGTTTTGTTGTCTGTCTCCCCCTTCTAGACTGTGAGCCTGTTGTTGGGTGGGGACCGTCTCTATATGTTGCCGACTTGTATTTCCCAAGTGCTTAGTACAGTGCTCTGCACACAGTAAGCGCTCAATAAATATGATTGATTGAGTGAATGAATGAATGAATGAATGAATGAATGAGAGAAAATTCAGTGTTTCATCTAAATGTCTGTGGAACAAATTCAGGTATGTCACCATCGACTGAAATATCAGTCTTACATAATCGTGTTGTGGTGTGTGTGTGTGTGTGTGTGTGTGTGCACATGCACGCATGCATGTGTGACTGCCTGCATTCCTTGTGTAGTGGTTAGAGCATGGGCCTGGGAGTTGGAAGGTCATGGGTTCTCATCCTGGATCCCCCAGCTCTCCTGCTGTGTGACCTTGGTCAAGTCACTTCTCTTCTCTGGGCCTCATTTACCTCTTCTATAAAATGGGGATTGAGACTGTGAGTCCCATGTGGGACAGGGACTGTGCCCAACTCGAGTTGTTTGTATTCACCCCAGAACTTAGAACCATGCCTGGCACAAAGTAAGCACTTAACAAATACCACAACGATTATTGTTATTAAATACAGGGAAGTAAGAGGACACAGTGGAGGGATCTGCAAAGTCCCTGAAAGGCGATTTGCTGGATCCAAAGCTATTGTTCTGGTGCTCCTTTAAGCCTGGTACGAATAATTTCATTCATTCATTCCTTCATTCATTCATTCATTCAATCGTATTTATTGACGCTTACTGCGTGCAGAGCACTGGACTAAGTGCTTGGAAAGTACAATTTGGTGACAAATAGAGACAATCCCTACCCAAGAATGGGCTCACAGTCTAGAAGCGGGGTTACAGAAAACAAAACAAAACAAGTAGACAGGCATCAATAGCATTGATATAAAAATAGAATTATAGATATATACATATCCTTAATAAAATGAGTAGAATAGTAAATATGTACATACATATGCTGTGGAGCGGGGAGGGGGTGGAACAGAGGGAGCAAGTCAGGCTGATGGGGAGGGGAGAAGGAGCAGAGGAAAAGCGGGGGCTCAATCTAGGAAGGCCTCCTGGATTTAAGAAAGTTTCAGTCTCAGTTCTGACGGCTACTATGTTAGGAAATGGGGACTATGAAAGGAGAGCTTCATCTCTTTGGCCTCAATTCCTAATCTGTAAAAGTGGAACGGTTACCTCTGTTAGCTTCTCTCTACTCAGCAACACCAGGACCAAGTATACGTTCGATCTTTCTTTACAATTAGTACAGGGTTTTTTTCCCATCTTTGTGGATGCCTTTCAAGGCTCCACTTCAGAAGTATCGAGATTGGAGGTATTGATGAATCAATCACCAGTATTCATCTAGCACGTGTTGCGGGCACAGTCAGTCTGTCAGTCAATCATATTTATTGAGTGCTTATACTGTGTGCAGGGCACTGTACTAAATGCTTGGGAGAGACCAATATAGCAATAAAGTGACACATTACTCACCCATAATGAGCTTACAGCCTAGAGGGGGAGACAGACATTAATATAAAAAAATAAACTACAGGTATTTACACAGGTGCTGTGGGGCTGGGAGGGGGGATGAATAAAGGCAGAATTGCTCACCCTGGGCTTCAAGGCTGTCCATCACCTCGCCCCCTCCTACCTCACCTCCCTCCTATCCTTCTACAGCCCAACCCGCACCCTCCGTTTCTCTGCCGCTAATCTCCTCACTGTGCCTTGTTCTCGCCTGTCCCGCCATTGACCTCTGGCCCATGTCATCCCCTTGGCCTGGAATGCCCTCCCTCTGCCCATCCGCCAAGCTACCTCTCTTCCTCCCTTCAAAGCCCTACTGAGAGCTCACCTCCTTCAGGAAGCCTTCCCACACTGAGTTCCCTTCTTCCTCTCCCCCTCCTCCCCCTCCCCATCCCCCCGACCTTACCTCCTTCCCCTCCCCACAGCACCTGTATATATGTATATATGTTTGTACGTATTTATTACTCCATTTATTTATTTTATTTGTACATATTTATTCTATTTATTTTATTTTGTTAATATGTTTTGTTTTGTTGTCTGTCTCTCCCTTCTAGACTGTGAGCCCGCTGTTGGGTAGGGACCGTCTCTATATGTTGCCAACTTGTACTTCCCAAGCGCTTAGTAAAGTGCCCTGCACACAGTAAGCGCTCAATAAATACGATTGAATGAATGAATAAATGAATGAATGAAAGGGAGTAAATCAGGGTAATCCAGAATGGAGTGGGAGAATAGGAGAGGAGGGCTTAGTCAGGGAAGGCTTCTTGGAGGAGGTATAACTTCAACAAGGCTTTGAAGCAGGGGTGAGTCATCGTCTGTCTTCAGAGCATGGTAATAAACATTTAGTAGGTGCAGTATAATTAGTAGGCATGATCCTTGCCATCAAGTGAGGGAGATGGATGGTTAATATCTTGATAATGTGCTGAACAGCACATCAGCTAATGGGAAAACATAAGCACATATTTCCAGTGAGTGTTATGAGAAGCAGCATGGCTCAGTGGTAAGAGCAATGGCTTGGGAGTCAGAGGTCATGGGTTCAAATCCAGACCCTGCTGCTTGTCAGCCATGTGACTTTGGGCAAGTCACTTAACTTCTCTGTGCCTCAGTTACCCCATCAGTAAAATGGGGATTAAGACTTTGAGCCCCACGAGGGACCACCTGATCACCTTGTAAGAATAATGATAATAATAATGGCATTTAGTAAGTGCTTATTATGTGCAAAGCACTGTTCTAAGCACTGGGGAAGTTACGAGGCGATCAGGTTGTCCCACGGGGGGCTCACAGTCTTAATCCCCATTTTACAGATGAGGTAACTGAGGCACAGAGAAGTTAAGTGACTTGCCCAAAGTCACACAAATGATAATTGGCAGAGCAGGGATTCGAACCCATGACCTCTGACTCCAAGGCCCGTGCTCTTTTCACTGAGCCACGCTACTTGTATCCTCCTCAGAGCTTAGAAAAGTGCTTTGCACATAGTAAGCACTTAACAAATGCCATTATTATTATTATTATTATTTTTTTTTTTAAGCAAATTACATTAAGAAGAAGGATAGCTGTTTGCTGATAAGAGTGGTATTAGTTTAGCATCTAATATGTGCCAGGTACTGTACTAAATGCCGGAGTAGATAGAAGATATTCAAGTGAACACTTATCAATCCCTGTCCCCCACGAGAGTCACCAAGTACGAGGGTGAATGGATCTTCAGCTGTCCATTCTAGACTGTGAGCCCACTGCTGGGTAGGGACCGTCTCTATATGTTGCCAACTTGTACTTCCCAAGCGCTTAGTACGGTGCTCTGCACACAGTAAGCGCTCAATAAATATGATTGATTGGTTGATTGATCTGAAATCTCCACTTTATAGATGAGGGAATGGAACTGCAGAGAAGTGAAGTGACTTGCCCTAGGTCACACGAAAGTCAATTGATAGAGGCAGAATTAGAGCCCGGGTCTTCTGAGTCCCAGCCCTGTGCTCTTTACTGTAAACTTGATATGGGCAGAGAATGTGTCTAACAACTTTGCGATATTGTTTTATTGCACTCTCCTAAGCGCTTAGTACAGCACTCAGCACACAGTAAGCTCTCACTAAAAGCGATCGATTGATGGATTGATCTCTACACTAGGCCACGCTGCTTCTCATAAGGGTAAATTGTAACCTGGTGAGCGTTTCTTCTGAAACAATATATGTGACAAGGAGCTTCTACTTTGGGTGCTTTATTTAAATAAAGTTACCCACTTCTATGTCCAACGATTATGTCTGTTTCACAGCTGGAAAGGTGAAGCTTAGAATAGACCCCTCTCAGTTATCCACAGATGCCCTGGAAATGTGGTTAGTTGAAATCCCCCAAACCTCATGTTGCCATATAGTTTCACTGGCCTCCCTCACCAAACAGTTTAACGAGTAAAACAGTTTGATTTTCAGTTCCTTTATTCTTTCCAGCCCAGTTTTGGAGATGGTGTTAATTGGTAAAGGAATTGCCAAAAGACTGACCACCAGAGGGATAAAAAGAAATAGCAAAAAGAAAGCATGGATGATCCACAGATCACCAGCCCCAGAAAAATCTAATTTGATTGGTTTAAATAAATAGAAACCTAGCAAATTCTTCATTCATTCAATCGTATTTATTGAGCGCTTACTGTGTGCAGAGCACTGTACTAATCAATCAATCAATCAATTGTATTTATTAAGCGCTTACTGTGTGCACAGCACTGTACTAAGCGCTTGGAAAGTACAAGTTGGCTCACAGTCTAGAAGGGGGAGACAGACAACAAAACAAAACATGTGGACAAGTGTCAGGTCATCAGAATAAATAAAAACAAAGCTAGATGCACATTATTAACAAAATAAATAGAATAGTAAATATGTACAAGTAAAATGTCATTCTATTTTGGTTTGGCAGCTGTCCCTCTAGACTTAAAGTTTGTTAATAACCATAACTGTGGTGTTTGTTAAGTGCTTCCTGTTTGTCATGCACATACTAAGTGCTGTGGTGGATATAAGATCATCAGGTTGGACTTTGTCCCTGTCCTCATGAGGCTCACAGTCTTAAGTAGGAGGGAGTAGGTTTAAATAATAATAATAATGGCATTTGTTAAGCACTTACTATGTGCAAAGCACTGTTCTAAGCGCTGGGGAGGATACAAGGTGATCAGGTTGTCCCATGTGGGTCTCACAGTCTTAATCCCCATTTTCCAGATGAGGTAACTGAGGCCCAGAGAAGTGAAGTGACTTGCCCAAAGTCACACAGCTGACAAGTGGCGGAGCTGGGATTTGAACCCATAACCTCTGACTCCTAATCCCGTGCTCTTTCCACTGAGCCACACTTCTTCTCACTTTACAGTTGAGGAAAGTGAGGCACACAGAAGTAAAGTGACTTGCCCAAAGTCACATTGCAGACAAGTGGCAGAGCCGGAATTAGAACCCAGGTCCTTCTACTCCCACTCTAGTGCTCTGTCCACTAGGCCAAGCTCCTTCTCATCTCTACTTGGATGTCCTGCTGAATCCTCAAATTTAACATGTCCAAAACAGAACTTCTCATATTTCCACCCAAGCCCAGTCCTTCCCCTGACTTTCCGCTCACTGCAGACAGAAACACCATCCTTCCTGTCTCACAAGCTCTTAAGCTTGACATTATCTTCGACTCATCTCTCCAAATCTTGTCAGTTCAACCGTCACACCATTGCTAAAATCATTCGATCGATCAGTCAATGGTATTTATTGAGTGCTTACTCTGTGCAGAGCACACTATTCTAAGTGCTTGGGAGAGTACTATACAAGAGAAATTAGCAGACACATTTCCTGCCCATAATGAAGCAGTGTGGCTCAGTGGAAAGAGCATGGGCTTGGGATTCAGAGGTCATGGGTTCTAATCCCTCCTCTGCCACTTGTCAGCTGTGTGACTTTGGGCAAGTCATTTAACTTCTCTGAGCCTCAGTTATCTCATATGTAAAATGGGGATTAAGACTGTGAGCCTCATGGGGGACAACCTGATCACCTTGTATCCCCCCAGCGCTTAGAACAGTGCTTCGCACATAGTAAGTGCTTAACAAATGCCATCACTATTACTATTATTATTAATGAGCTTACAGTATAGAGGGGGAGGGAGACATTAATATGAGTAAAATCTGCCCTTTCCTCTCCATTTGAACTGCTACTGCTAAAACCAACCACTTTTCCTATCCCACCTTGATCACTGCATCAGCCTCCTTGCTGACCTCCATGCCTCCTGTCTCTCCCCACTCCAATCCACACTTCACCCTGCTGCCTGAATCATTTTTCTCCAAAAATGTTCAGGCCATGTTTCCCCACTCCTCGAGAAACTTCAGTGATTGCCCATCCACCTCCACATCAAACACAGACTTCTCACCATTGGCTTTAAAGCAGTCAGTCATCCTGACTCCTATCTCACCTTGCTACTCTCCAACTACAACCCAGCCTATATACTTTGCTCCCGTAACTCACTGTACCTCAATCTAGTCTATCTCCCAGCCAATCCCTCACCCTCAGCCTGTCTCTGGCCCAGAAAGCCCTCCCTCTTCAAATCTCACATACGATCCCTCTCCCCACCTTCAAAGCCTTATTAAAAGCATTTCTCCTTCAAGAGGCCTTCCCTGACTAAGCCCTCATTTCCTTTTCTCCAACTCCCTTATGCATCACCCTTGCAAGTGTATTTGTCTCCTTTATTCACCCCTTCCTCAGCCCCATAGCCTGATGTGGGCAGGGATTGTCTCTATTGCTGAAATATACTTTCCAAGCACTCTGTACACAGTAAGCACTCAATAAATACGATTGAATAAAAATCTGTAATATATTTATTTGTATATTAATGTCTGTCTTCCCCTCTAGACTGTAGACGTGTCTATTAGTTCTACTACATTGTGCTCTCCTGGTACTCTCCCATTCTGCTATATTGTACTCTCCCAATGGTCCGGGTACAGTAAGTGCTCAGTAAATATGATCGGTTGACTGATTGGTAAATTCTGTGAAACTGAGGATAGTGTGAGTGTCAAATGCTTAGAAGAGAAAGATCCAAGGCCATAAGCAATGCAGAAGGGAGAGGGAGTAAGGAGGGGGATGAGGGATTGATAGGGGATGGGCACTTGAAGAAGAAGACATGATCCCACTGTTGGGGAGGGACCGTCTCTATATGTTGCCAAATTGCACTTCCCAAGCGCTTAGTACAGTGCTCTGCACACAGTAAGCGCTCAATAAATACGATTGAATGAATGAATTAATTAATTTTAGGATGGTTTTGAAGGTGGCGAGAGTGGTGGTCTTTCAGCTAAGAAGTGGGAAAGAGTTCCAGACCAGAGGGAAGATGTGGGCAAGGGTTTGAAGGTGAGATAGATGAGATTGAGGGACAGAGAATAAGAAGTTGGCATTAGAAGACTGAAGGGTTTGGTTTGTGATGTATTCAGAAATCACCAAGTTGAGGTTGGAGGGAGATAGCTGATTTAGTGTTTTAAAGTCTATGGTGAGAAGTTTCTGTTTGATGTGGAAATGGATGGGCAACCACTGGTGGGTTTTGAGGAGCAGGGAGACATGGCCTGAACTTTTTAAGAAAAAAATGATTTGGGCAGCAAAGTGAAGTAAGCACTGGCATGGAGAGAGCCAGGAGACAAGGAGGTCCCCAGGGAGGCTGATACTGTAGTTCAGACAGGATGTGGCAAGCATGAAACTGTAGAGAAGGAAAGAATAATTAGTATTCCTGTCCTCAAGAAGTTTATAGGGGAAACAGATATTGAAAGAAACTACCGGTAGTGGAAATCAACAGACTTTAAATCTATGTACAAAGTGGTTTTTTTCCTTTTTGAATTGACGCTTTATCATGGCGGGAGAGTTTGCATACACTGATGAAGCTTACAGCTATGCCATATAGTGCTACCCAGAATGAAAAGGTCTAAGCTGAAGCGTAGACAAAAGCAATTCACCTTTGCTGGGCTGCAGCGGCATTGGAAAGAGTCAAAGGTGGAGGATCAAGTGATCAAAACACTGATCAAAGACAATGGCAGAAACTCAAGTTTTTGCTGTGTGGAAGAAGGCAATGGTAAACTGCTTCTGTATCTTTACCAAGAAAACTCTATACATATTCTAAAACAATTTTCTGACAGAAGATGGGATGTTCTGAGTATTTCTATGGGTCAGAAACACTTGACGACATTTGAAGAAGAAATACATGTGTTTAGGGATGGCTAGTGTGAATATCCAAGTGTTTGGGTGAGGTGGAAGTGCTGAAGTGGTAGATGCAGGGTGAGGGATATAGAGTGGGGAATGGGAAATTAATCGATTAATTATTTCATACTCAGAGAGCAACTTTCCAAAGCATTAAAACACTTAATGTCATATTTGCCTTGACACTACCCTTAGCATAGATGGCGTGGCCAGAGATTAAGTTTCCATTATGATCCAGTTGGAGAAATGGCTGGCTCTCAGATTCAGAGAGGTCAAATGGCTAGCTGAAAGTTTTCCAGCATGGCTCAGTGGAAAGAGCACTGGCTGGGGAGCCAAAGGTCATGGGTTCTAATTCCGGCTCCACCACGTGTCAGCTGTGTGACTTTGGGCAACTCACTTAACTTCTCTGGGCCTCAGTTCCCTCATCTGTAAAATGGGGATGAAGACTGTGAGCCCTACGTGGGATAACCTGATTACCTTGTATCTACCCCAGCACTTAGAACAGTGCTTGGCACATAGTAAGACCTTAACAAATACCAACATTATTATTGTTATTACTATTATCCAGGAAATCAGACGTGGATCCGGGCCAGAACTCACATCTCTGGAATCCAACTCACATTGCTTCACAGTCGTGTTCAGCATTGGCTTCTTCTCCTGAACCGCTTTATCCTATTCAAACTTTCAATCCAAAGAAATAACAGCAGGATTCAGAAAGCTATGCCCTCCAATTCATTGTTTGAAAGATCTAACTCATCCTCTTTTCTGATCTTCCTAAAATATTCCATCTCTGGCCAGGACCATCAGCCATTTTTAAAAAGTCAATAATCAATAAGTCTTAATTTGTTGTACTGACATTAATTCATTAGGAAGAAAATGGTTTCTCAGCTACTGGCGAGGAGAGGGAAGGGGGTGGGGGGATGTGGGGAAGAGAAATCACCGGCAAGATAAGTTTGACCCGTGTTGTGGAAACATATTAATGAGGTTAAGGCTCAGATCACTCAATCGAAGAGACTCTGACATATTTCTCAAGGTACTGCTCAGGAGAGCGACTAGAGAGGCTCAGGAGTGCCGAGGACCCATGGACGGACCCAACAAAGACAACAAAAACCAGGCGTCTTATGCCCAAGTGGAGAAATTGGGGAGGAGATGGTCGTCACAAAAGAAGTAGCAAAACAAGGAACAGAGCTCCCTCCCTTCCTTGCTCTGAGGATTGCCTTCACCTTAATCTGCATAACTGCAGGTTGGCCGGCTGTCCCTGGGATGTGCACTCCGTTAATTGAAGTGTGGTCAGATCACGGCTTTGCCAGCACAGAGTGCAGCTTTCCTTTATGAGGCTGCATCTCCAATGCACCTGGCTTTGATGCCGGCGTGCGATAACTGGGCATTGAAGAAAGAAGGGGAGAAATAGTATCCCTGGGCACTTCGAAGTACAGCACTTCCTTTAATTGCTTCTGGAACTCTTCACCCAATCCTTATCAACAGAACTAAGCGGGAAAGTGAAAGAAAATGCAGGCAAGGCTCGGCAGAGGAAATCTCTTTGATTTTTGTCCAAGGCATAATTAGGCCGTTTTCATACGATTCAGATGAAGAGTGCGGAATACGTCAGGGCATTGACTCAGCTGGTGCCTGATCTCCTTGATTCAAGGAACTGTGCTCCCCAGAGGAGGATTGAGGGCAATTCCTGGAAAATGTGGACAGGCATCTCCTTTGCTGATCTGTAGCCTCCTCTGATTCACAGAGGCTGGTGGTAGTAAAATGGGAAAAAAGTAGTAATAGTAGTAGTAGTTGTAGCTGTGAGCCCCATGTGGGACAACCTGATCACCTTGTATCCCCCCAGCGCTTAGAACAGTGCTTTGCACATAGTAAGCACTTAACAAATACCATTATTATTATTAGTTGTAGTAGTAATAGTAGAGCCAAGCATGTGAGTCAGAAGGACCTGGGTTCTAATTCCAGCTCCACCACATGTCTGCTATATGACCTTGGGCACGTTACTTCACTTCTCTGGGCCTCAGTTACCTCTCCTGCAAAATGTGGATTAAGACTGTGAGCTCCATGTGGGACAGGGACTGTGTCCAATCTGATTAGCTTGTATCTACCCCAGCACTTAGGACAGTGCTTGGCACATAGTAAGCCCTTAACAGGTGCCCTAATTATTAATATTATTATTCTTATCCTGGCCTGGAATGCCCTTCCTCCGCACATCCGCCAAGCTAGTTCTCTTCCTCCCTTCAAATCCTTACTGAGAGCTCACCTCCTCCAGGAGGCCTTCCCGGACTGAGCCCCCTTTTTCCTCTCCTCCTCCCCATTCCCCCACCCTACCTCCTTCCCCTCCCCACAGCACCTGTATATATGTTTGTACAGATCTATTACTCTATTTTACTTGTTCATATTTACTATTCTATTTATTTCGTTAATGATGTGCATCTAGCTTTACTTCTATTTATTCTGACAACTTGACACCTGTCCACATGTTTTGTTTTGTTGTCTGTCTCCCCCTTCTAGACTGTGAGCCCATTGTTGTGTAGGGACTGTCTCTATATGTTGCCAACTTGTACTTCCCAATTGCTTAGTACAGTGCTCTGCACACAGTAAGCGCTCAATAAATACGATTGAATGAATAGTAGATTTACTACTCCTCTTAAGCCAACCTATTCACTTCTTCTTATTCTCATTTCTCTCACCACCAAAGTCTTCCCTCCCTTTTGCCTTGAAGGCATTCTCCATTCACATCTGACAGATCACTGCTCTCCCCATCTTCAAGGCCCTTCTGAAATCACATCTCCTGAGAAACACTGTGGCCTAGTGGATAGAGCAAAGGCCTGGAAAGCAGAAGGACCCAAGTTCCAATCGCAGCTATGCCACTTGCCTGCTGAGTGACCTTGGGCAAGTCACTTAGCTTCTCTGTGCCTCAGTCGTCTCATCTGCAAAATGGGGATTGAGACTGTGGGCCCTATGTGGGGCAGGAACTGTCCATTCTGATTACCTTGTACCTACCTCAGGACGTGGAACAGTGCCTGGCACATAGTAAGCGCTTAAATACCACAATTAGCACTTTCATATGTATGTATCTATAATTCTATTTATTTATATTGATATATATCTCCCCCTTCTAGACTGTGAGCCCACTGTTGGGTAGGGACTGTCTCTATATGTTGCCAACTTGTACTTCCCAAGTGCTTAGTACAGTGCTCTGCACATAGTAAGCGCTCAATAAATACAATTGATTGATTGATGCCTGTTTACTTGTTTTGATGTCTGGCTCCCCCGCTGCAGACTGTAAGCCTGTTGTGGGTAGGGATTGTCTCTATTGCTATATTGTACTTTCCAAGTACTTAGTACAGTGCTCTGCACGCAGTAAGTGCTCAATAAATAAGATTGATTGATTGATTGATTATTATTAGGAGGCCTTCCCTGATTCATTTCTCACCTCCTCAATCTATTCTCCTCTCCTCCCCAAGGACCTTTTCAGTTCTCCAACACTTCGGTTTTCCTATATCACTGAAGCCTTTGAAGACTCACTGTACCCTTGCTTTTGGGCACATATATGTACTTATAATTATACTTTACTATTCCCTCTTAATGTCTTTCTCCCTGGCTAGACCATAATCTCCTTGAGGGAAAGAACCATGTTGATTATCTAATTATAACAATAATGGTAATACTAGTTTTTTTGTAAAGTATTTACTCTGTGCCAAGCTCTGAACCAAACACTAGAGTAGATAAAAGATATTCACATTGGGCACAGTCCCTGTCCCATGTGGGGTTCACAGTTTAAACAGGGCAGAAGAGCAGAAGGAGTGAGAAAGTTTAGTTTTACAACTTCTTTCCAAACATGGATTGGAAAGTTGTTTGCTCTAGAGCCAAGCTTCTCCCAAGACATTTCCTTTAGGTTTGGGAATGAAGTTTAGTGCCTTCTTATTGGAATTCTAAAAGCCAGTCAAAGAATCATCCAACCCCCTGTCTCAGAGGCGGGTGAGAACCTCTTTGCCTTGAACATTTCTGAAGAAGAGTATTTCACCATTTCTTCAGGCTACCCATTATTAGGTTTAGGAGTCATGAAAGTGGCTTTCATGCTAGCTGGACCTCAGTAAAACCAAGAGACTTAAGTTACACAAATGATTCCACAAGGCCCGTATTATCTTATGCCTTGGAGAAGATCTGTTTGGGAACAAGACTATCAGCCCATGTCCAGTTTCCCCACCTTTCCCAAACAGGCCAAACATTTTTGGGGGATGGTGACATTTGAGGGCCTACTCAGTACAGACACTTTAGTAAGTGCTCAGGAGAGAACAGTAAAAACAAAAGAGCTAGGCTCTGCCTTAAAATTGCTTAAAATCTAATAAAGATGCAAATGGGAGGAGACAGAGATCTATCAATCAATCAGTGGGATTTATTGAGTTCTTTCTGTGTGAAGAGCATAGGAGAGTACAATGAAGTAAACATGATCCCTGCCCTCCAGGAGTTTATAATCTAGAAGACAGAAAAACACTACACCTGATATCAACTCAAATTTGAAAAAAATGATTAGATGTTTACTAGGCCTTCCCAGACTGAGCCCCCTTTTTCCTCTCCTCCTCCCCTCCCCATCACCACCCCCCCGCCCTACCTCCTTCCTCTCTCCACCGCTCTTGTATATATTTGTACATATTTATTACTCAATTTATTTCACTTGTACATATTTACTACTCTGTTTTATTAATGATGTGCATATATCTATAATTATATTTATTCTGACGGTTTTGACACCTGTCTACATGTTTTGTTTTGTCGTCTGTCTCCTCCTTCTAGACAGTGAGCCCGTTGTTGGGTAGGGACCGTCTCTATATGTTGCCAACTTGTACTTCCCAAGCCCTTAGTACAGTGCTCTGCACACAGTAAGCACTCAATAAATATGATTGAATTGATCATATTCAATAAATCAATAAATTGATTTATTGATATCGATATTGATATCGATAATCAATAAATATGATTGAATGAATGAAGTGAAGAAACAAGTTGTAGAAGTGAACTGATATATACATAAATGCTAAACTGTAATAATAATAATAATGATGGTATTTGTTAAGCGCTTACTATGTGCAAAGCACTGTTCTAAGCGCTGGGGGGATACAAGGTGATCAGTTTGTCCCACGTGGGGCTCACGATCTTTATCCCCATTTTACAAATGGGGGAACTGAGGCGCAGAGAAGTTAAGTGATTTGCCCAAAGTCACACAGCTGACAGTTGGCGGGGCCACGTAAATTTCTTGAGGGCAGGGATTATGTCCACAACCTCCATTTCATTACTCTCTCCCAAGTACTTAGTACAATCTCTGAACAGAGAAAGAATTCAATATGTGTAATTGATTGATTTTTTTCAAAAAATGGTATTTGCTAAGTGTTTACTATGCGCCAGGTTCTGGACTGAATGCTGGGTAAATACAAGCTAATCAGGTTGGACACAGTCCGTGTCCCATATGGGGCTCACAGTCTTAATCCTCATTTTACAGGGGAGGCAACTGAGGCCGAAAAGTGGAGTGACTTGCCCAAGGACACCCAGCAGACAAGTGACAAATCCAGGATTAGAACCCACGTCCTTCTGACTCTCAGGCCTGTGCTCTTATTCATTATTCATTCATTCACTCATTCAGTCGTATTTATTGAGCACTTACTGTGTACAGAGCACTGTACTAAGTGCTTGGAAAGTACAAGTCGGCAACATATAGAGATGGTCCCTACCCAACAGTGGGCTCACAGTCTAGACGCGGGAGACAGACAACAAAACAAAACATGTGATCAGGTGTCAAGTCATTAGAACAAATAGAATTAAAGCTAGATGCACATCATTAACAAAATGAATAGAATAGTAAATATGTACAAGTAAAATAAATAGAGTAATAAATCTGTACAAACATATATAAGGCCCTGCTGAGAGCTCACCTCCTCCAGGAGGCCTTCCCAGACTCGTCCCTCTCTCCATCCCCCCCATCTTACCTCATTCCCTTCCCCACAGCACCTGTATATATGTATATATGTTTGTACATATTTATTACTCCATTTATTTATTTATTTATTTTATTTGTACATATCTATTCTGTTTATTTTATTTTGTTAGTATGTTTGGTTTGTTCTCTGTCTCCCCCTTTTAGACTGTGAGCCCACTGTTGGGTAGGGACTGTCTCTATATGTTGCCAATTTGTACTTCCCAAGCGCTTAGTACAGTGCTCTGCACATAGTAAGCGCTCAATAAATACGATTGATGATGATGATGATGATATACAGGTGCCGTGGGGAGGGGAAGGAGGTAGGGCCGGGGGTGATGGGGAGGAGGAGAGGAAAAAGGGGGCTCAGTCTGGGAAGGCCTCCTGTAGGAGGTGAGCTCTCAGTAGGGCTTTGAAGGTCACCCTTTTTCTCAAGGTGCTTCTAGAGGTGGCTGTTTAAGCAGAAAGAGTGGTGGCTGGGTTACCTTCTGCCTCCTCTATTGTTCTGGTTCTCATCAGCTCTCTCCACACACGCAAAGTGCCTTTGATTTTGAAAGCTGGAGCTGAAGGCGTCTCGATGCGTAGAGGGGTCGGCCTTCACCAGCCGGCAAGGGACTGTTGCATTATTCTACAGGCTTCTTTTCGGGTTTGCCTGGGTAATGTTCTTCCCTTACGAATTTCATCTCACTGTACTGTGCATCGAAACGACGCAGTTATGGAGCGTGCAGGGGAAAAAAAATTATAATGCCATTAAAAGTTATCATAAATTTCAGATCAGCATCGCTTCTAATCCGATACACAATTTTACTGCCTCTATAAAGTAGGTGATTTGCAGTGGTCTGAGGCGTCTCTTGGAGCGTTTTACTTCTTTTTAAATTAAACACACCAACTTTGTGCTGAATTCAGAGTGCGGACATAAAAAAGGGGGTAAAAAGGAGAGGGAAGGGACATCAGATGGGAATTGCAATTGAATCTTTATATATGCCATCTTGGCACTGTGGTACTAAATATAGTGCCAGGTAAATAGATGTGCTGAAATATTCAGAATAAAAAACAAATGTTCCAATAGAAGCAGCACTGAGCCCTGAGAATGTTTCCACAGTGACTGTGCTTAAAGTAATAAAATGCTGTTGTTTAAATCTACTCTGTTCCAAGAGGCCTTATTCATCTGATCCACTGAAAAATAAAGTGTGTGTGCCCTATCCATCTCTAGAAGAGCTCTGCTTGAGGCTAATGCTACCGTGGCTGAGAAATGTCCAAATGTTATTGCCCTCCAAAAGGACCTCTTTTTCAGCGAAAAAGAATCCATCCATGCTATCGACTGAGTGTTTAGTGTGCGCGGAGCATTGTACTAAAGCGCTAGTGAGAGTACAATACAGTTGGAAGACACTGGTCCCTGCCCACAATGAGTTTTCACTCTATAGGAAGTAAATTGCTCCTCTTTTTAGGAGATGCCTTAACTCTTTCAAGCAATAAATAAATAAATAATTTGTTTATTTATGTTATTTATTTATTTATATTAATGTCCGTCTCCCTCTCTAGGCTGTAAGCTCATTGGGGGCAGGTGATGTTTCTGTTTTATAGTGTACTCTCCAAAGCGCTTGGTACAGTGCTCTGCACACAGTAAATGCTAAGTAAAAATAGTAATAATTTGGGTATTTGTTAAGCGCTTACTAGGTGCAAGGTACTGTTCTAAGCGCTGGAGAGGATACAAGGTGATCAGGTTGTCCCATGTGGGGCTCACAATCTTAATCACCATTTTACAGATGAGCTAACTGAAGCACAGAAAAGTTAAGTGACTTGTCCAAAGTCACACAGCTGACAAGCGGAGGAGCCGGGATTTGAAACCATGACCTCTGACTCCTAAGCTCGTGCTCTTTCCACTGAGCCATGCTGCTTCTCTAAATATGACTGACTTACTGACTGTGTTACTAAACAGGGCACTTATTTAGTTGTATCCCTCCTGGTGTCTTTAATCCAGTAGGTTCTTCATCAATGAAGTAATGCTCAGAGCTCCAAGGAATTGTACATATTCAGAGAATGGACTTCCTCAGGATGTTCATGCTGCTGCTGTGCGGTGAACCAAAGGGGGGCATATGCAATATTAGAGAGTAAAAAAAAATGAGCTACAAACCTGGTGAAGCCCAGTCTCCAACACTGTGACCTAGAGAAGCAGCATGGCCTAGTGGCTAGAAATGGGCTTGAGAGTCAGAATGTCCTGGGTTCTAATTCTGGCTCTGTCACCTGTCTGCTGTGTGACCTTGGGAAGTCACTTAATTTCCTGTCCCTCAGTTACCTCATCTGAAAAATGGGGATTAAAAGCGTGAGCCCCATGTGGGACAGGGACTGCTTCTAACCTGATTAGTTTGTATCTACCCCAGCGCTTAGAACAATGCTTGACACGTAGTACGCGCTTAACAAAAACCATCGTCTATCAGGGAGCAGTTGCAAGACTCTTGAATAAAAGATTATGCCAAGAAAGGGACCCCAAAGCTATATTGGAAATGTTGCAACTCCTTAAATAATTCACCACTGGAATGAGGGGTTCTGGGCATGTTTTTTTTTTATGGTATTTGTAAAATTCTTACTATGTGCCAGATATTGTGCTAAGTGCTGGGGTAGATACAAGCTAATCAGGTTGGATACTGTCCATGTCCCTCTAGGGGCTCACAGTCTTAATCCCCATTTTACAGTTGAGGAAACTGAGGCACAGAGAACTTAAGTGACTTGTCCAAGACAGCAGACAGCAGTGGTAGAAGTGGGATTAGAACTATTACAACTACTAGAACTGTTTTGTTTTGTTGTCTGTCTCCCCCTTCTAGACTGTGAGCCCGCTGTTGGGTAGGGACTGTCTCTATATGTTACCAACTTGTACTTCCCAAGTGCGCAGTACAGTGCTCTGCACACAGTAAGCACTCAATAAATACGATTGAATGAATGAATGAATGAATGAATGAACTATGTCCTCACTCCCAGGCCTGTGCTCTAATCGATAGAATATAACACTGGGCTCAACGCTGTTGGGGTTGGGAATGAATGGGATAGGATAATCAGAAGTTCTCTGCACACAGTAAGCGCTCAATAAATACAACTGAATGAATGAAAAGAACAGGGAAGATAGCCAAACCCTAAGAGGTCCTCATTGCAAACAGAGTCAAGACAGATTATTGTAGCCCAGCCTAGAGCAGTTAATCAATCAGTGGTAGTTACCGAGTGGCTACTGAATATGACCTCTCCCCCTCATCCCCCTCTCCATCCCCCTATCTTACCTCCTTCCCTTCCCCACAGCACCTGTATATATGTTTGTACATATTTATTACTCTATTTATTTATTTTACTTGTATGTATCTATTCTATTTATTTTATTTTGTTAGTATGTTTGGTTTTGTTCTCTGTCTCCCCCTTCTAGACTGTGAGCCCACTGTTGGTTAGGGACTGTCTCTATATGTTGCCAACTTGTACTTCCCAAGCACTTAGTACAGTGTTCTGCACACAGTAAGTGCTCAATAAATATGATTGATTGATTGATTGACCCCTCTCAAGGTCTCTCATGGAGAGTTTCCAGTACTCTATCACTCTTGACTATGGGAGGGAGAGGTAGGAAGAGGCCTACCCATTCCATTCCTACCTTGGGCAATGACTAGTGAGTGGAAGGCAATCTGCTACAAGTCAAAACTCACCTGTGCTGGCCAGCAGCGGCATGGGAGAGAGTTGAGGGCGGAGATTCAGGTTTACTGCACAGAAGGAGGCAATGGTAAACCATTTCGGAATTTTGAAGAAGAAAACTCTATGGATACGCTACCAGAACAACTGCAGATTGCTGTGGAGCATTCCGGGAGAGATGTGGCCATGGTGTCGCTAAGGGTCAGAGATGACTCGACAGCATAAGACAAGACAAGACTGAACGTGAGACAAGACAAGACTGAACGTGAATGTGAGCACTTGGAAGAGTACAACAAAAGCAAGTCACACATTTCCTGCCCTAAAGGAGAGCTCATAGTCTAGTAGAGGAGACAGACTGAAAAAAAAATTGGTTTACAGAAAATGTACTAAAGAGCATAACGGTAGCTGTCCTAGGGGAAAGGCAATATCCTGAGAAGTCAGAGGACCTGGGTTCTAAATATGGCTCCACCACTTCTAAGCTGTGTGACCTTGGACAGGTCACATAATTTCTCTATGCCTCAGTTTCCTCATCTCTAAAATGGGCATTTAATCCTACTCCCTCCTACTTAGACTGTGAGTCCCATGTGGGTCAGGGACTGTGTCCCACCTGATGTATCTACTCCAGCATTTAGTACAGTGTTTAATATGTAGGAAGTGCTTAACAAAGAGCACAATAATGAAAGGATTATAACCAGAAACATCTTGAACATGTACTGTGTGCGGATCACTGTACTAAGTGCTTAGTATACCTGGGAGTCACCAGGCCTGATTAGAAAAAACTCTTATAGCACCTGTCTGTGCTCTGCTTCACTCTGGCCATGACACTTGCCTCTACTAAATAATAATAATAATAATGGCACTTATTAAGCATTTACTATGTGTAAAGCATTGTTTTAAGCACTGGGATAGATACAAGGTGATCAGGTTGTCCCATGTGGGGCTCACAATCTTAATCCCCATTTTACAGATGAGGTAACTGAGGTACAGAGAAGTTAAGTGACTTGCCCAAAGTCACACAGCTGACAAGCGGCGGAGCTGGGATTTGAACCCATGACCTCTGACTCCTAAGCCCGTGCTCTTTCCACTGAGCCACACTGTTTCTCTAAAATGAGCTACAGTTTGGGGGAATGGGTGAGTTTAGGGATATGTGCTACAGGTTGGGTTTGATAATGATGACATTTATTAAACGCTTACTATGTGCCAAGCACTGTTATAAGCACTGGGGAGGTTACAAGGTGATCAGGTTGTCCCACGAGGGGCTCACAGTCTTCATCCCCATTTTACAGATGAGGGAACAGAGATGTTAAGTGACTTGCCCAAAGTCACAGAGCTGACAAGTAGCAGAGCTGGGATTTGAAACCATGACCTCTGACTCCAAAGCCCGGGCTCTTTCCACTGAGCCACACTGCTTATAAGCACAGCCCAACACCATTTGCTAACCACATTTCCAGTGTTTCATTAATAGCTTTCCTGAGGCACCCTTTATGAGAGAGACTCATCTCTCTCCCTCCCACCTTTTATTGCTATCTATTCAAATTTGGAGCTTGCTTATTATAATAATAATGATGATGATGGCACTTATTAAGCACTTACCATGTGTAAAGCATTGTTCTAAGCACTGGGATAGATACAAGGTAATCAGGTTGTCCCAGGTGGGGCTCACAGTCTTCATCCCCATTTTACAGGTGAGGTAACTGAGGCACAGTGAAATTAAGTGACTTGCCCTAAGTCACACAGCTGACAATTGGCGGAGCCGGGGTTCGGATCCACAACCTTTGACTCCAAAGTCCGGGCTCTGTCCATTGAGCCACGCTGCTTAATCAGTACATATTAGCAACCTGACAGGAGTAGCAGCTGCAAGGAAGGGAAGGTGGGGGGTGGATGTGGAAGGGGTGGTGGAATGGGTTTCTGTTGACAGAACAAAACTGTCACTCATTTATAAGCTTTATACACAAGAGCAGGATTGAGAAAGAACAGAATTTGCTGAAGGCGACAGCATTCACTGAAGTAATCTGAGTCTGGCAGGTACTTTTTCCACAATGCTAGAATCTGCCCTTTCCTCTTCGTCCAAACTGCTGCCATGTTCTTTTTTTTTAATGGCATTTATTAAGTGCTTACTATGTGCAAAGCACTGTTCTAAGCTCTGGGGAGGTCACAAGGTGATCAGGGTGTCCCACGTGGGGCTCACAGTTTTAATCCCCATTTTACAGGTGAGATCACTGAGGTTTAGAGAAGTGAAGTGACTTTCCCAAATTCACACAGCTGACAATTGGCAGAGCTGGGATTTGAACCCATGACCTCTGACTCCAAAGCCCGGGCTCTTTCCACTGAGCCACGCTGCTTCTCCAAGTGTTGATCCAAGGATAAGTGTTGATCCAAGCACTTATCCTATCCTGTGCTGACAACTGTATCAGCACCTTGCAGACCTCCTTACCTTCTGTCTCACCTAACTCCAATCCATACGTCATTCTGCTTTCTGTATCATTTACCTAAAATGAGTTTAGGCCACATCTCCCTGCTCCTCAAAAGCCTTTAATGGTTGCCCATGCATCTCCGCATTAAACAAATCCAAATTATGATGAAGATAAGGACATACGGCCTTTACTCCATCCTAATCCTCCTCGACTCCTCAACTTCCTTCGACACCATGGACATGCTTTGCTGACACTGTCCTGTCCTGGTTTTCCGCCTATCTTTCTGGACTCTCCTTTGCAATCTCTTTCACAGGCTCCTCCACTGCCCCCCACCCCCTAACTAGGAGTGTTCCTCATGGTTCAGTTCTGGATCCCATTCTATTCTCCATCTACACCAACTCCCTCGGAGAACCCATTTGCTCCCACAGCTTCAACTTAAACCTCTATGTGGATGATTCCCCAGCCTACATCTCCAGCTCTGATCTCTCTCCCTCTCTGCAGCCTCACATTTCCTCCTGCCTTCAAGACATCTCTACTTGGCTGTACTGTTGTCCCCTCTAACTTAACATGTCAAAAACAGAGCACTTTATCTTCCCACCCAAACCCTGTCCTCCCTATGATTTTCCACACTGTAGACAGCAGAACCATCCTCTCTTTCTCACAAGCCCATAACCTTGGCATTATCCTTGACTCATCTTTCATTCAACTGACATAGTTAATCTATCAACAAATCCTGTCAGTGCAGTCTTCAAACCATTGCTAAAATCTGCCCTTTCCTCTTCATCCAAATGGCTATCATGTTAAATCCAAGCACTTATCCTATCCTGCCTGGATTACTGTGCAGCCTCCTTGCTGACCTCCCTGCCTTCTGTCTCCCTCCCCCAATTCCAGCCCATACTTCACTCTACTGCCTGGATCATTTTTCTACAGAAATATTCAGTCCATGTTTCCCCACATCTCAAGAACTTCCAGTGGTCGTCCATTCACCTCCGCCTCAAATATTAACTCCTTACCATCGGCCTTTAAGCACTCAATCACCTTGCCCTTTCCTACCTCACCTCCCTAATTTCCTATTACTACACAACAGACACACTTTGCTCCCCTAATCTCAACCTACACAATGTACCTGTATGTCATCTATCTCGCTGCCAACCTCTACCTCACGTCCTGCCTCTGGCCTGGAACGCCCTCCCTTTTCATATCCGACAGACAATTACTCTTCCCCTCTTCAAAGCCCTATTGAAGGCGTATCTCTGCCAATAGGCCTTTTCTAATTAAGCCCTCTTTTCCTTTTCTCCTGCTCCCTTCTGTGTCACCCTGACTTGCTCCATTTTTCACCCCCTACCAGCCCTACAGCACTTATGTACATATCCATAATTTATTTATATTAATGTTTTTCTCCCCGAGACTTGTAAGCTCACTGTGGGAAGGCAATGTGTCTGTTATATTGTTGCGTTTACTCTCCCAAGCACTTAGTGTAGTGCTCTGCATATTGTAAGTGCTCAGTAAATATGACTAATTAATTGATCTATTGATACACTTATTTCTCTGAATACAAGTCGCAGCAATAGTATGAACAGCTCTATGCTGCTAGTGTTTGCCAACAAGCAACTCTGGAAAGGATCTGCTGTTGGCTGGTGCATGGTTTTTGCAGCTGAATCCAACCAAAAAATCCTCCACGTGCTGATCAATCAATCAATCAATCAATCAATCAATCCCCCTTCTAGACTGTGAGCCCATTGTTGGGTAGGGACCGTCTCTATATGTTGTCAACTTGTACTTCCCAAGCGCTTAGTACAGTGCTATGCACACAGTAAGTGCTCAATAAATATGATTGAATGAATGAATGAATCACATTTTTTGAGGGCTTACTGTGTGCAGAGCACTGAACTAAGCTCTTGGGAAAGTGCAATATAACAGTTATATTGAGAATCAGCATTACCTAATGGATAGAACAAGGGCCTTGAAGTCAGAAGGACTTGGGTTCTAATTCCAGCTGAGCCATTTCTCTGCCATATGACCTTGGGCAAATCACTTCACTTCTGGTTGCTTCAGTTACCACATTTGCAAAATGGGGATTAAGATGGTGAGCCCCATGTGGGAAATGAATTGGATCCAACCTGATTGGCTTGAAACTACCCCAGCACTTAGTACAGTGCCTGGCATGTAAAAAATGCTTAACAAAAGCCATAAGGAAAATAAAATAACCCTCTGGGCTCCCTGGTTGTACAATGGAAGCTGTTGTTTGCTTCTCATTTTTTCGTTTTTCCCTTGGTTTGGGCCGTGAAATGGGAGTGACATTCACGACCCATACAAAGTCAATCTGAGAGCTGTATTTAGCTCACGGCTTACCAAATGGGTAAGGGCACAGAGGGACTGGCTTCGGTGGAAGTCTTTTAATCCAATTAATTTAATTTAATTCAAATTTTTAGTGCTTTTGTTAAGAATGTGTCAAGCATTGGGTAGACACAAGTTTATCGGTCGCTGTCCCACATGGGGCTCACAGTCTGAGTAAGAGGGAATAGGATTTAATCCCCATTTTGCATTTGAGGAAACTGAGACACATAGAAGTTCAGTGACTTGCACAAGGTCAAACAACAAGCAATTCGCAGAGCTGCGATTAGGACCCTTGTTTTCTGACTCCCAGCCCAGTGTTCTTTCCATTTGGGCATGCTGCTTCATTCATTCATTCAATCATATTTATTGAGTGCTCACTGTGTGCACAGCACTGTACTAAATGCTTGGGAAGTACAAGTTGGCAACATATAGAGACAGTCCATACCCAACAGCGGGCTCACAGTGTGACTGTAGACAGCACTAATTTCACAGTTTGCATAGCTGGTCATAGAGTTACCCAGTGAGGGAGTGTGGATGCTCAGTGCAAACAATCACCACTTCGGTAAAATCAACTCAAGTGCCCATTCCTGCTGGCTCATTCCAAATGACAGGGAGTCAGTAAGAGGGTGCTATTTTCATGGATCAAGTATGAAAGGGAGCAAGAGATTCTCTCTAAAAGATACACCCAGGCATGAATACAATCTAGTCTTCAATTCTTTGGGATTCTGTGTTTCCAACTCACTGGTTCCTTTGGCTAGTTTCTTCAGAGTGACATCATTCAGGGGTTGGATTTGCAAGCTGACAGTACTTAGTCTCCCGTTTCCCAAGTCAATCAATCAATCGTATTTATTTAGCGCTTACTATGTGCAGAGCACTGTACTAAGCGCTTGGGAAGCACAAATTGGCAACATATAGAGACAGTCCCTACCCAACAGTGGGCTCACAGTCTAAAAGATCAGTCAATCAATCAGTCAATCAGTGGTATTTATTTTACACATACTGTGTGCAGAGCACTGCACTAAGCACTTGGGAGACTACAACACAACACAGTTGGTAGATACATTCCCCCCTGCTCACAACAAGCTTACACTCTAGAGGGTGAACTGCCCAAATCTGCCCAAATCCAAATCTGCCCAGAAGCACAAATGAACTGATAAGCCTATGCCTGCCTCTAAGACAAACATGCTTTGCTACCACCATAATCCCACATGCCCCATCAATGACAAATAGCCAAGAGGAGAAACAAGAATTCAGTAGGGATCTGAAGAGGCTCATTTCACCAGGACCCAAATCTGACATCCTGAATATCAAGGGAGATTTTGAAACGTGGGCGAGTACTTATCCTGAAACATGAAAATAATCAGCAAGCCTCACGGGATCGGAAAGTTTCATAGTTACTGCCTCAGCAAATGTGTCGAATGCCAATTTGTAATCAATCACACTTACTGTGTCTACTAACCCTATCCTCCAATTCCCAAATAAAAGAAAGACATCATGGATACTTGCCTACGTTCTAACAATGACATCTCATTGATTAGATCATTGCACACTGGAAAGATGTATAAATCACTGCAGTCATGCAGTGAGCTAGCAAAACAACAAGTAGTTAGGAAAACAGGCTCCACAGCAGGATAAGAAACACTGAAGAAAGTTGATGCTGTGCCCACAGTTTGTAGTACCTGGCACTGTTTTCTTTTTAGCCTATCGTTTGTTCCTCATGAAGCTTTTGCTTGAGAAGGGCCAATCCTTTCTTGATCCTCAGCAAATGACTCCCATGCAGCTTCCAGGATGCAGCAATGTCTAGGGCCTGTTTTACTGTGTCCTTCAAATGGTTTCCTTACCTCCTTGTTTCAAGTTTCCTGGTTTTACCTCTCCATACAGCAGTTGTTTGGGTATCATGCTGTCACTCATTCACTTACTATGTCCCACCCAGCATAGCTGTGTTAAGGTGAGCAGAGCTTTGATCCTTGGATACTGACTACATTCCAGAACTTCATTGTTTGTGATCTTGCTTGGCTGTAAATGAAGCTGATGGAATTAGTTATACTAATAATTGTGATATATATTAGGTGCTTATTACATATCAAGCACTGCATTAAACAATGGGGTAGATACAAGATAATCATGTAGGACACAGTCTCCATCCTAAATCAGGATTGTAGTCTAATGGGGAAGGAGGAATAGCTATTGCATCCCCATTTTACAGATACGGAAACTAAGGCACAGAGAAGTTAAATGATGTACCAGAGGTCACAGAGCAGGCAAGAGGTGGAACTGGGATTTAAAGACAGGGATCTCTGATTCCCAGGCCTATGCTCTTTCCACTAGGCCCTGCTGCAAGAAGCTTGATATGACTCCTGTGTCTAGATCTTACAGCGGTAAATTAATCAATCGATTAATTGAATTTCTTGAGTGCTACTGCAGGCAGAGCACTGTACTTGGAAAGTATAATGTAAACTAGCTGGTAGATGTAATCTAAGCCCTCAAGGAGCATATATTCTACAGGGGGCTACCTATATTAAAATAAATTGTAGAGAGGGGTAAAAGTCAAGTATGAGGAGATCTACACAAATGTTATGGGACTGCGGGGTGGTGTCAAAGTACTTAAGGGGTCCACAGCCAAGTGCGTAGTTGAAACAGAGGGATGGGTAGAAAAATTTGAAGACTGCAGCTCTGATCCTATCCCGTCTGGACTACTGTATCAGCCTCCTCTCTGATCTCCCATCCTCTTGTCTCTCCCAACTTCAATCCATACTTCACACCGCTGCCCGGATTGTCTTTGTCCAGAAATGCTCTGGACATGTTACTCCCCTCCTCAAAAATCTCCAGTGGCTACCAATCAACCTATGCATCAGACAGAAACTCCTCACCCTTGGCTTCAAGGCTGTCCATCACCTCGCCCCCTCTTACCTCACCTCCCTTCTCTCCTTCTGCAGCCCAGCCCGCACCCTCCGCTCCGCTGCTGCTAATCTCCTCACCGTGCCTCATTCTCGTCTGTCCCGCCGTCGACCCCCAGCCCACGTCATCTCCCTGGCCTGGAATGCCTTCCCTCCCAACATCCGCCAAGCTAGCTCTTTTCCTCCCTTCAAGGCCCTACTGAGAGCTCACCTCATCCAGGAGGTCTTCCCAGACTGAGCCCCCTCCTTCCTCTCCCCCTCCTCCCCCTCTCCATTCCCCCGCCTTATCTCCTTCCCTTACCCACAGCACCTGTATATACGTATATATGTTTGTACATATGTATTACTCTATTTATTTTACTTGTACATATCTATTCTATTTATTTTATTTTGTTAATATGTTTGGTTTTGTTCTCTGTCTCCCCCTTCTAGACTGTGAGCCCACTGTTGGGTAGGGACCATCTCTGTATGTTGCCAACTTGTACTTCCCAAGTGCTTAATACAGTGCTCTGCACACAGTAAGTGCTCAATAAATATGATTGATTGATTGATATAGATGTTTCACGATGATAATAATAATGGTACTTGTCAAGTGCTTACTATGTCTCAAGCACTGTTCTAAGCACTGGGGTAGGTACAAGTTAATCAGGTTGGACACAGTCCCTGACCCACATGGGACTCACACTCTTAATCCTCATTTTACAGCTGAGGGAACTGAGGCAAAGAGAAATGAAGAGAATTGCCCAAGGTCACACAGCAGATATGTAGTGGAGCCAGGGTTAGAACCCAGGTCCTTCTGACTCTCAGGCCTGTGCTCTATCCTCTAAGCCAGGCTGCTTCGTGCAATCTTGAGTATAATAACACACAGCTACTGCCCTCTGACAGTCTGCAAAGAATGTGCTGGTCTTCTGATGCATTTTTTCTACGTTCTTATCTGTCATTGGGTCCTTGTGTTGCATCAGGTGCTACCTAGATATAGCTTATTCAGTGACAGTTTTTAGGTCTGGCCCACCAATATCAATTTTTGGGTATGCCTGGGCTTCCTTAGTGCAGGCTGATTCCTCATCTCAGAATTATTGTCAGCCCATACACCTGGCTGACTCAGGGAACTGGTTACAGTCATTTGAATGGTTTCTGAATAGTTGTCCTCTGTAGTCAAAGAAGACCCCACTGATGGTGAAGTTCACCTTGCAGTGTTTGTGTAGCTGAAAAAACGAATGCAGAATCCAAGGACCTGGCTACACCAAGCACATAATCAATCAATAAATAGTATTTGATTGGTATTGGTATTTGATTGATTAAGCAGCTTGGACTCACGGTGGGGGGAAGGACTTCTCCTCCTCCTACACAGGTCTAAACAGTAGCCACAACCAAGGGAAGCAGACAGGGTCGGACATCTTCTAGCAGGCTGACCAGACCCTGGCAAAGTGCAGGCTCTGAGCCACATCTCAGTACAGTCTGGCGCCGACTCCTGGAATTGGGAATAACGAGGGTAGAGATTGAGAGGCTTCCCGTGTCAGTTTTAAAGGGAATCCTCTGGGCCCTAACACATGGAAAGAAGAGAAAAGAAAAAAACCCAGGTAACAAGTAATCAGGGTCTAGGGCTCCTCTCCTTCTGCTCCCCACTGCCAAAGCCTGGAAGACAGAGAGTAGATTAGGGAGACTAAGAGGAGGACACACAGACACCTGGGAGTGCTCAAGATGAGACCATTGGTCACGAATCAGTCTGAGCATAGTCTTCTCAAGATTCCAGACATGAAATGTATTGGCTTATATTTGTACTAATGACTAAAGGGAAGCAGTGTGGCTCATTGGAAAGAGCACAGGCTTTGGAGTCAGAGGTCATGGGTTCAAATCCTGACTCTGCCACTTGTCAGCTGTGTGACTTTGGGCAAGTCACTTAACTTCTCTGGGCCACAGTTACCTCATCTGTAAAATGGGGATTAAGACTGTGAGCCCTCTGTGGGACAACCTGATCACCTTGTAACCTCCCCAGTGCTTAGAATAATGCTTTGCACATAGTAAGTGCTTAATAAATACCATTATTACTATTAATAAAAATTTTGAGTTGCAGGCATCCAGTCAGCCTGTACAAACCAGATCTCTTAAACTGAAACCTGCTATCACCCCCGATGAGGAAAGATCTCCTGATGATTATCTCACACCATCTCCGTTTGGTTTAAGTACTGAAAGAATTGTGTAAATGTGTTGAGATTGCCTGCACTTGCTGGTCTATGTAAGAGTGTATGTGGAACAAGTGTGGTTAGCTGAACCGGCCAGAGTGGTGGAATGGTTTCAGAGAGTTTATTGTGTCTGGTGAGATTCCTAAAGAGAAACCTGGGTAGCTTCACAGTACAGGAGTCAGCACTGTAGAGGGGCACGCAGGAGGCACGCAAAAGGCATGCAGAGAAGCAGCACTGAGGCACGTGGAGGAGAGAAGCATTCAAGCAGAAGCTGCAGGAGAGTAGCACTGGGAAGCAGCAGAAGGCAGTAGCACTTGGAAGCAGAAAGAAGAAACATTGGCAGAACAGGCTCCTTTGACCAGCAGACTGGTATTGGACCCTTGGTGAAGTGGAGTGAGTGAATGTGTGTATTTGTCCTCACTCCTCACTCTCAACTTCAAGGCTCTCCATCACCTCACCCCCTCCTTCCTCACCTCCCTTCTCTCCTTCTACAGCCCAGCCTGCACCCTCCACTCCTCTGCCTCCGCTAACCTCCTCAATGTGCCTCATTCTCGCCTGTCCCTCCGTTGACCCCCAGCCCACGTCCTCCCCCTGGCCTGGAATGCTCTCCCTCCGCAAATCCGCCAAGCTAACTCTTTTCCTCCCTTCAAAGCCCTACTGAGAGCTCACCTCCTCCAGGAGGCCTTCCCAGGCTGAGCCCCCTCCTTCCTCTCCCCCTCCTCCCCCTCCCCACCCCCCCACCTTACCTTCTTCCCCTCCCCACAGCACCTGTATATATGTATATATGTTTGTACATATTTATTACTCCATTTATTTTACTTGTACATATTCATTCTATTTATTTTATTTTGTTAATATGTTTTGTTTTGTTCTCTGTCTGCCCCTTCTACACTGTGAGCCAGCTGTTGGGTAGGGGCCATCTCTATATGTTGCCAACTTGTACTTCCCAAGCGCTTAGTACAGTGCTCTGCACACAGTAAGCGCTCAATAAATACGATTGAATGAATGAATGAATGAATTTGTCACTCCCTTGCATGTTGGTAAAACTAAGTAAAAAACTTTCCACAGTAACCTTGGTGATCAGAGGTGTGTTTTGACTTCTACTAGGTGTCACCAAGGCTCTCCGGCCCAGGAAGGTCCTGGTTAGTATACTGGGGACTTGCATCAAATGTCTGTAGCTCCTGGTACTGTGTTCTGTTTTTCCTCCTTGTCTCGTTCCATATAAAGATTTTGCTCAAAGACAGCAGTAGCACGCAACACAGGTGTACCCTCAGCAAATGGAGAAGCAGTGTTGCCTGATGGGAAGAGCAGAGGCTTGGGAGTCCAAATAATAATAATGATACTATTTGTTAAGTGCTTATAATAACAATAATAATAATGTTGGTATTTGTTAAGCGCTTACTATGTGCAAAGCACTGTTCTAAGCACTGGGGTAGATACAAGGTAATCAGGTTGTCCCACGTGGGGCTTACAGTCTTCATCCTCATTTTACAGATGAGGGAACTGAGGCCCAGAGAAGTGAAGTGACTTGCCCAAAGTCACCCAGCTGACAAGTGGCGGAGCCGGGATTTGAACCCACGACCTCTTGACTCCAAAGCCCATGCTCTTTCCACTGAGCCACGCTGCTTCTCTATTATGCACTAAGCACTGTTCTAAGCGCTGGGGAAGATACAAGGTAATCAGGTTGTCCCACATGGGGCTCACAGTCTTAATCCCCATTTTACAGGTGAGGTAAATGAGACACAGAGAAGTGAAGTGACTAGCCCAAAGTCACACACCTGACAAGTGGCAGAGCCAGGATTAGAACTCATGATCTCTGACTCCTGGGCCCGTGCTCTTTCCACTAAGCCACGCGAAGAAACTGAGTTCTAATCCCAGCTTCACCACTTCAATCGATCATATTTGTTAAGCACTTAGGGTTCACAGGGACTATATTAAGTGCTTGGGAGAGTACAACATTCCCTGCTCACAACGAGCTTACAGTTTAGGGGGAGAGACTGACATTAATATACATAAATAAATCATGGATATGGACATAAGTGCTGTGGAGTCAGGAGTGGTAAAGAAAGGGAGCAAGTCAAGGTGATGCAGAAGGAGTGGGAAGAGAGGAAATGAGGGATTAGGCAGGGAAGGTGTCTTGGAGGAGATGTGCCTTCAGTAAGGCTTTGAAGGTGGGAAGAGTCATTGCCGTCAGATATGAAAAGGGCAGGCATTTCAGGCTAGAGGCAGGATGTGGCTGAGAGTTTGGCTGTAAGACAAATGATATCGAGGTAAAGTGAGTAGGTTGGCATTAGAAGAGTGATGTGTGTGGGCTGAGTTATAATAGGAGAGTAGTGAGGTGAGGTAGGAGGGGGTAAGGGGATTGAGTGCATTAAAGTAGATAATAAGGAGATTCTGTTTGATGCAGAGCTGAATGGGCAACCACTGGAGGTTCTTGAGGAGTGGGGAAACATGGAGTGAACATTTCTGTAGCAGAATGATCTGGGCAGCAGAGTGAAGTATGACCTGGAATGGAGAGAGATAGGAGGCAGGGAGGTCAGCATGGAGGCTGATACAGTAATCAAGGCGGGAAAGGATAAGTGATTGTAATAATGTGGTAGTAGTTTGGACAGGAAAGGGTGGATTTAAGCAATGTTGTGAAGATGGAATCAACAGGATTTAGGGATGGCTCGTACATGTGAGTTGAATGAGAAAGAGGAGTCAAAGAGAACACCAAGATTACAGGCTTGTGTGACAGGAAAGACGGTGGTGTCATCTGTAGTGATGAGAAAGTCAGGGAGAGGACAGGGTTTGGGTTTGGGTTTGGACAGGGTTTGGGAGGGAAGATAAGGAGTTCTGTTTTGGATGTGCTAAACATGAGGTGACAGGAAGGCATCCAAGCAGAGATGTCTTGAGGTAGGAGGAAATTCCAGCTTACAGATAGAGAAAGAGATCAGGGCTGGAGATGTAGATTTGAGTGTCATCCTCGTAGAAATGGTAGTTGAATCCACGGGAGTGAATGGGTTCTCCAAGGGAGTGGGTGTAGATGGAGAATAGAAGGGGACCCAGAACTGAACCCTGAGGCCCACCAGAAGTTAGGGGGTGGGGAGCAGATGAGGAGCCCCCTTCTAGACTGTGAGCCCACTGTTGGGTAGGGACTGTCTCTATATGTTGCCAACTTGTACTTCCCAAGCGCGTAGTCCAGTGCTCTGCATACAGTAAGCTCTCAATAAATACGATTGATTGATTGATGGATTGATTGATTGAGCCCCTGAAAGAGCCAGAGATTGACCCGGAGAGGTAAGAGGAGAACCAGGAGAGAACGGTGTCAGTGAAGCCAAGGTTGGATAATATTGCCGGAAGAAGGGGCAGGTCGAAATAGTCACTGGCTACTAAGAGATCTAGAAGCATTAGGATGGAGTAGAGGCCGTTGGATTTGGCAAGAAGAAGATCATTTGTGAGATTCGAGAGGGCAGTTTTTGTGCAGTAAATGGTACGGAAGCCACATTGCAGGGAGTCAAGGAAAGAGTTGGAGGAGTGGAACTTGAGACAGTGGGTGTAGACAACTCATTCAAGGAGTTTGGAGAGGAAAGGTAGGAGGGAAATAGGACCGTATGATCTTGGGCAAGTCACTTCACATCTCTGTGCCTCAGTTACCTCATCTGTAAAATGGGGATTATGACTGATCCCTATGTGGGAAATGGACTGCATCCAATCTAATTAGTTTATGTCTACTAGAGTGCCTGGCTTAAAGTAACACTTAACAAATACCAGTTCTAGGATGACTTCCAGTTTTCATCTGGGATGCAGCATTGTCTGAGGCCTGTGTTTCATAACATTTTTAAAATGCTTCCACTGCCCTCCGTGATTTTAGTTTCCCAAGTATGCCTTTCCAAATAGGATTTATTTGGGTCTTCTGCTGTTGCTCTTATGCTGTCGAGTCTTCTCAGACCCATAGTGAAATCATGGATACGTCTCTTCCATAACACCTTACCTTCATCTTCAATTGTTCTGGTAGAAGATCTATAAAAGTAGCGTGGCTCAGTGGAAAGAGTCCAGGCTTTGGAGTCAGAGGTCATGGGTTCAAATCCAGGCTCCGTCACTTGTCAGCTGTGTGACATTGGGAAAATCACTTAACTTCTCTGCGCCTCAGTTACCTCATTTGTAAAATGGGGATTAAGACTTTGAGCCCCCTGTGGGAAAACCTGATTACCTTGTATCTTCCCCAGCACTTAGAACAGTGCTTCGCACATAGTAAGCACTTAATAAATGCCATTATTATTATTATTATAGAGTTTTCTTGGTAAAAATATGGAAGAGTTTTACCATTGTCACCAGTGCATTAAACTTGAGTCGCCTCCCTTGACTCTTCCCACTGCTGCTGCTGCCCAGCACAGGTGAGTTTTCACTTGTAGCAGATTGCCTTCCACTCTCAAGCTAGGAATGGAATGGGTAGGCCCCTTCTTGGCTCTCCCTCCCGTAGTCGAGACTGGTAGACTACTGGAAACTCTCTAGGTGCGAACCTGAGAGGGTACTCTGTTGCTCACTCTCCTCAAATTTCATTTATTCATTAATATTAATGTCTGTCTCCTCCTCTAGACTTCAAGCTCGTTTTGGGCAGGGGATGTGCCTGTTCATTGCTATATTGTTCTCTATCGAGTGCTTAGTACAATGCTCTGCACACAGTAAACGCTCAATAAATGTGATTGACTGATGTGTCCCTCCCAGCACAGCTGTGTTTAGGTGATCATCGCTGCGATAGTAGGAGACTGACTGACTAAATTCATTCATTTAATTGTATTTATTGAGCGTTTACTGTGTGCAGAGCACTGTACTAAGCACTTGGGAAGTAAAATTCAGCAACAAGTAGAGACAATCCTTGCCCACAATGGGCTTGCAGTCTAGAAGGGGGGAGACAGACATCAAATCAAGTAAACAGTCATGTTTGGGATCTTGTCTTGGATTTGATATTGAGTAAGTGACCTCAGTGGTACGAATCAAAGTGTTGGATGTGGTGCTTTTGTTGGGTCAATGTCTCATAGCTGTAGGGAAGGTTGGACAACACTACACCTGTAGAAGCAGCATAGCATAATGGATAGAGTCTGAACCAGGGTCATGGGTTCTAATTCCGGCTCTGCCACCTGTCTGCTGTGAGAGCTTAGGCAAGTCACTTCACTTCTCTGTGTCTCATTTACCTCATCTATAAAATGGGGATTGAAACTGTGAGCCCCAGGTGGGACAGGGATGGTGTCCAAACTGATTTGCTTGTACCCACCCCCATGCTTAGTACAGTGCCTGGCACATAGTAAGTGCTTAACAAATACCATAATAATTGTAGTTATTATTATTACTGTTAATAATAATCCCAACTCCGCCACTTCTCTGCTGCGTCACCTTGGCCAAGTCAGCTTACTTCTCTGTGCCTCAGTTACCTCATCTATAAAATGGAGACTGAGACAGTGAGCCCCATATAGGACAGGGACTGGCTTGTAACCACCCCAGCACACAGTAAGCACTTAATAAATACCACAGTTATTATTATTAGACTTTTAGTTTCGTTTGGAGCCTGATACCTCTCACTGTCGCCACATTCTGAGAGTCTTCCTCCCAGAGGATGTGCTGTCCTTCTTGATTCTGTTTGCTAATACTTGGCCCATCTTTCTGTCATTGATCAGTGCGCTGCCGAAGTAGTAGAATCGGATGGTTTGGGGTATGTCTTCCCTAGTGCAGGTTGATACATCACCTCAGTTTTCTTTAAATTTATCACCGGCCCGTAGAGCCTGGCTTATCTGGTGAAGTGTTTAGCTATCAATTCCATATCTTCCAAGGTGCAGTCATCTGTGAACAGTATTTCTTGAATGGGTGCGTACAGACACACACACACACACACACACACACACACCTCAAAGAGGACAAATCACCTGAAATCTTGTCAGACAATTAGTCTTCTGACCTGCTCATCTATTTACCTGAGTAGAAGAATGTCACTGGCTCCTAAGTAGAGAACTCTGCAAATAGAACCGCTACTAAATAGACTCTAGAAACTCAGCCTTTCCAATATCTCTTTCACCTTGTCAAACTGAAGTCTTGTTTGGGTTATCTCTGGTTTGATCTAATATCGTTTACTCCACTTTAATGATCTGTTGCATCTCCACTTCAAAGGCAAAAATTAGTAATCCCAATTATCAGGTACAGCTTCATTCCACTCTCCCCACATTCAAAGCTTTAATCATTCATTCAGTTGTTATTTATTGAGCACTAACTGTGTTCAGAGCACTGTACTAAGCACTTGGAAAGTACAGTTCAGCAACAGAAACAATCTCTGCCCACAATGGGCTCACAATCTATCGTTTTAATGGTATTTGTTAAGTGCTTACTTTGTGACAGATGCTGTACTAAATAATAATAATAGTGATGGTATTTGTTAAGCACTTACTATATGCTAAGCACCTTTCTAAGTGCTGGGGCAGATACAGGGTAATCAAGTTGTCCCACGAGGGGCTCACACTTTCCCCCCATTTTACAGATGAGGTAAATGAGGCACAGAGAAGTGATTTGTCCAAGGTCACACAGCAGACAAGTGGTGGAAGCTGGATTAGAATCTTGGATCATGTCTGAATCAGATAATCAGATCAAACGGTGTCCCTGTCCCGTATGGGGCTGACAGTCTAAGTAGGAGGATGACTACGTATTGAATCCCAATTTTAAAGATGACAAAACTGAGCAAAAGGTACATTAAGTGACTCCCCCAAGGTCATACACCTGTCACATAGTAAAGCTGGGATGGGTCGCCTCATCCTCTATTTCCCAGGCCACTGATCTTTGCCCTAAGCCACTAGCTTCAGAGAAGAAAATAGAGTTGTTCATCTCTCCTGACTTGTAATAGTTCCTTTTAAAAGGGCCTTATTCTTTTCCTCGCTCACTGTACTATCATCTAATTTGCCTGTGCTAATCACAGATATATTTCTCCTCCCACAACTACTGTGGTCCCAGCCTCAGACACATACAAGGTAATAGAGTCCGAGTCATATCCAGGGAGTTAGATTTTGAGTTGCCCTGTTCAGCTCAGAGGCCCCTTAATTCCACCCAGAACAGATCATATCATGGCCTTCATCACCACCCAGGTCACCCTGGGACATATTAACAGAGCATAATATCGGTCCCGAGCAGCTGGTGGAGTTTCCTAATTCTGAAAGATGGTGGAATTAACTCTAGTGGGCTTTGCTATCTCCAGCTGCTCCCCATTGTTCTTCCACCCTCTGTCACTCTTGGCCTTCAAGGTCCACAGCTGTGTGAGCATGGCATGAAGGCGACCGACGAGTGAATCAGAGCAGAGGCCCATCCTGAGGTTGTCTTGCTCATGGAACAGACTTGCGGATGTTCAGGTATTTATCTGTACGATTTCCTCCTTTGATTCAAAGCAAACAACAAACCCCAAATCTGAATGGGCAGTGATAATAGGAGACACACTGAATTGCATGGCAACTTTATTTCCAATGTGCTTTACAGCTGTCATCTCCTTTTAGACTCATCTGCTTTTTGCAAAAGTAGAGACAGGCCTAGTGGAAATAACGCAGGCCTGGGTGTCAGAAGGTCTAGGTTCTAAACCCAGGTCTGCCAATTGCCTGCTGTGTGCCCTTGGGCAAGTCACTTAACTTCTCTGGGCCTCTGTTTCCCCCACTGTATAATGGGATTTAAATACCTGTGGTCCCTCCTATTTAGGCTGTAAGCCCAGTGTGGGACAGGGACTGTGTCTAACCTGATTCACTTCATTCATTCAATCATATTTATTGAGCACTTACTGTGTGCAGAGCACTATACTAAGCACTTGGAAAGTACAAGTAGGCGACATATAGAGACAGTCCCTACCCAACGACGGGCTCACAGTCTAGAAGGGGGAGACAGACAACAAAACAAAACATGGACAGGTGTCAAGTCGTCAGAACAAATAGAGGTAAAACTAAATGCACATCATTAACAAACCAAATAGAATAGTAAATATGTACAAGTAAAATAGAGTAATAAATCTGAACAAACATATGTACAGGTGCTGTGGGGAGAGGAAGGAGGTAGGGTGGGGGGATGGGGAGGAGGAGAGGAAAAAGGGGGCTCAGTCTGGGAAGGCCTCTTGGAGGAGGTGAGCTCTCAGTAAGGCTTTGAAGAAAGCCCTACCTACTTGTATCTATCCCAGTGCTTAGAACAATTCTTGGCACATAGTAGGATCCTAATAAATACCATCATGTTATTTTTATTATTATTATTATATTTGTTATTACAAGGTAGCTGGAAAGCACATTGGAAATGATGAAACAGTGTAGCCTAGTGGAAAGAGCATAAGCCTGGGAGTTAATGGACCTGGGTTCCAATCCTGACTCGGCCACATGCCTGATCTGTGATTTTGGATAAGTCACTTAATTTACCTGTGCCTCACTTTCCTCAATTGTAAAAATGGGGATCCATTACTTGTTCTTCCTCCTATTTTGTCTGTGAGCCCATATGGGACCTAATGACCTTGTATCTACCTCAGCACTTAGTACTCTACCTGGCAAATAGTAATTGTTTAACAAAAACCACAATTATTATTATTATTACTCTCCCCGCCCCACAGCACTTGTGTATATATACACATATTCACTATTCTATTTATTTTATTATGATGTGTATATATTTATAATTCTATTTGTATTGATGCTATTGATGCCTGTCTACTTGTTTGGTTGTCTGTCCCTCCTATTTAGGCTGTGAGCCCATTGTTGGGTAGGGATTGTCTCTATCGCCAAATTTTACTTTCCGAGCACTTTGTACAGTGCTGTGGACACAGTAAGCACTCAATAAATGCGATTAAATGAATGAATTACAATTATCATTATCAACATTTGCAAATGGGGAAACTGAGGCCCCCCAAAAGTGGCCATGATCTATTCTGATTTTCATATCAGTCATAGAGCCAGGATTACCTGAGCCAGTGCTCTTTTCATTGGCGAACAAAGAAGTGCTGAATGTCGACTCAAAGAGAACCTTCAAAAATTAGAGAGTTGGTGGAGTAGATGAAGGAGAAAATGATTTCAAGGTTTCAAGTTTGCTTTGGAACTAGTCAGGGAGAAAATGCAGTTCTCACTGTTATGATAGCCCTTTCAGGACAGCCCTATAAAGGTTTACTCATTCATTTTTGCCAAGGGCAGGATGAAGGAAGTAAAAGATATACGTAAAAATTTTGTTAGCTTTTCTGGTGCATAATAATAATAATAATAGCATTTGTTAAGCACTAGCTATGTGCCAAGCACTGCTCTAAGCATTGGGGGGATGCAAGGTAATCAGGTTATCCCACATGGGGATCACAGTCTTAATCCCCATTTTCCAGATGAGGGACCTGAAGGAAAAATAGAAAGGAAGAAAGGAAGGAAAGAGAGGAAAGAGAGAGCATGGCTTAGTGGATAGAGCACATGCCTGGGAGTCAGAAGGACCTGAGTTCTAATCCTGTATCTGCCATTTGTCTGCTGTGTGACCTTGGGTAAGTCACTTCATTCTCTGGGCCTCAGTTACCTCATCTGTAAAATGGGAGTTAAGACTGTGAGCTCCATGTGGTATAGTGCTGTGCACACAGGAAGTGCTCAATAAGTTTGATGGAATGAATGAGCTGGACAGCGTCCAACCTGAAGACCTCGTATCTATCCCAGTGCTTAGAACAGTGCCTGGCACATAGTAAGTGCTTAACAAATGCAATAAAAGAGAGAGAGAGAGAGAGAGAGAGAGAAAGAGAGCGAGTGCATGCACCTTTGTTGATACCGGGCTAATGGTAGGATTCATGTTTGGGATCACTGCTAAATGGAAGGGGATGCCAACCAACCAGACTTAAGGTTTTCTGGATCAACAAGATTTTTCTGGAAAACTCTGGAATATGTATTGAGAGGTGAAGGAAGATGCTTTTCTGAGGCAGTAGGAACTATATCTCCTTGCTGACCCCTTCTGGCTAACCTAATCCTGTTGATGCCTACTCTGGTTGTGAACAAATGATAACTGCAGGAGTAGAGAGGAAGGAAAACAAAGCACCACAGTGAATGCTTTATGAAGAAAGGGGATTTCTAGAAAAATCCCTCCCTTCCACCCCCCATATGTGGCATGTTCTCATGTTTCAATTCTAATCAGTGCTTCTTTATCTTGAATTTTATGTCAGCTCGTATATTTGTTTTTGTCCTCCATAGAGCTCTCTGTCCTCAGGACTGCTCAATAAATAACGCCCAGAGTGGCAGACTTTCACTCTTCCCTCTGCTTGATCTGTATCCATCCCCTGGGAAACTATTTGGCAGGAGGAAAGGCAGGGCTCTGTGTCTCTCTGCAGGACGGATGGTCAGGGGGAGTCGTAGGAAGCTTGGCAGCAGATATATCCTGAAAACCAGGTTATTTGTTGTCCACACGTGAGCCGATAGGAGAGGGGACCCAAATGGCTGTTTAGGTGAAATTGAATGAGAGACAGGAAGGAATCTCTCTAGATTATAATAATAATAACTGTGGTATTTGTTAAGCGCTTACTGTATTTGTTAAGTGCTGGGCTAGATACAAGCAAATTGGGTTGGACACAGTCCCTGTCGCATATGAGGCTCACAGTGTCAATCCCCACATTACAGATGAGGTAACTGAGTCATAAAGAAGTGAAGTGACTTGTCCAAGGTCACACAGCAGACAAGAGGTGGAACCAGAATTAGAACCCATGACCTCCTGACTCCCAGACTTGTGTTCTATCCACTATGTCACTAGAGTTGGTAGAAATGATCCCTGCCCTTAGGTATTTCATGACCTATTGGGAGAGGCAGACAAAATGGGGAAGTAGAAGGAAATTTTCATAATTGTCATGGGTGTGGAATAAGATGAACAGTAAAGTACTCCAGTACCTAGGTGACATAGAAAAGAGGGAGAATGAGTCATTAGAGAAGGCTTCCTGAAGGAACTATGATTTTTGTAAGACTTTGAAGATGGGGAAAGTGATAGTCTCTCAGATATGAGGGGGAGTTCTAGGCCAGAGGGAGGATAATAATAATAATAATGGTATTTAAGTGTTTACTATGTGCAAAGCACTGTTCTAAGCACTGGGGAGGTTACAAGGTGATCAGGTTGTCCCACGGGGGGCTCACAGTCTTAATCCCCATTTTATAGATGAGGTAACTGAGGCACAGAGAAGTTAAGTGACTTGCCCAAAGTCACCCAGCTGACAAGTGGCGGAGCCGGGATTTGAACCCATGAACTCTGACTCCAAGGCCCAGGCTCTTTCCAATGAGCTACGCTGCTCCTCGTTGGCAGCTAGAGAGATGAGAGTGAGGCACGGTGAGTAGGTTGTTATTAGAGGAGCCAAGTGTAAGCCCTGACTTGTAGTGGGAGAGGGATGAGGCTAGGAAGGATGGGGAGTGGCAAATGACTGCCTTAAGGCCAATTGTGAAGTGTGTGGGTCAAGCCCTGAGGAGAGGGTTATTTCCTGGTTTGGTTACTCCATTTTAAAAGCATGTGAGGAAGTGGGAGAGGGTCCAGAGAAGAGCAGTAATGACGA
Source organism: Tachyglossus aculeatus (assembly GCF_015852505.1). Taxonomy (NCBI): domain Eukaryota; kingdom Metazoa; phylum Chordata; class Mammalia; order Monotremata; family Tachyglossidae; genus Tachyglossus; species Tachyglossus aculeatus. The sequence continues at coordinate 23,669,275 of NC_052066.1, read as the reverse complement.
TTCAAGTGCTCAAACATAAATTCCGAGAAAAGGTTATAAGAACTGAGGTGATTTAGCTTGGCGAAGAGAAGTCAACTGCATCAAGCCTCCTTGTTGACCTCTCTGCCTCCATTGTTTCCCCATTTCAGTCAATACTTCACTCTACTGCCCAGATTATTTTTCTAGAATAGCAATAGTGATCTGTGGAATGTTTACTTATTCCTGAAAAACCTCCAGAACAAGCAGAAACTCTTGACCATAGTAGGCCTTAAAACACTCAATCAGTTCTCTACCTAATTACCTAACCTCCTTCCTCTCTCACTACAACACAACCTGTACACTCCACTCGTCAAACACCAAACGAATTACTGTACCTCACTCTCATCTCTTTCCAACAACCTCTTTCTAACAACCACCCTCCTGCCTGGAACTCCCTTCCTCTTAAAATCTGGCAGACCACAACTCTCCCCATCTCTAGAACCTTGCTAAAATCACATTTCCTCCAGGAAGCCTTCCACGATGAATTTCTGATTTTCCCATCCTAATTCTCTCCCCACTGCATCATCTATGCACTTGAGTCATAGTCCCCTAAACACTTAGGTACTTCGTGCCTGACCCTCAATATCATTTATGTACATATGTTTAAACTTGGTTCCTTTTTTCCCCCTTTTAAATGGCATGTGTTAACTGCTTACTATGTGCCAGGCACTGTACTAAGTGCTGTGTTAGATACAAACTAATCAGGTTGGACACAGTCAAGGTCCCACCTAGGATTCACTGTCTTAATCTCCATTTTACAAGTGATGGAATGAGGCACAGAGAAGTTAAGTGATTTGCCCAAGGTCACAGCAGGCAGTAGAAGACTTGGGATTAGAACCCAGGTCACGTTGACTCCCAAGCTTGTGCTCTATCCACTAGTCCATGCTATTTCTCTATAGGGGTTGCTTCCTCCTTTCTGTAATATTTAGTGTTTGTCTTTCACAGTAGATTTTAAGATTCCTCAGGGCAAGGTTCTGATCTTGTACCTCTGTTGTATTCTACCAAGTGCTTAATGCAGTGCTTTGTACAGAGTAAACTCTCAATAAATATGTTTGATTGATTGATGGTCACCCTCATCACTCCTATAAAGCTGACACTTCTGCCTTTAGGTACAAGGGCTCTGCTAATGATCCCTATGAACCACTGTGACTTGTTACTCATCACTCTCCTCTTCCTCACAGGTCAAAATGTGATCAATCAGTAGTAATTATTGAGCACTTACTGTTTGGAGAGCACTGTTCTAAGCCCTTGGGAGAGTAAAATGCAATAAACTTGGTAGAGACAATCCCTACCCACCAGTAATTTACAGTTTAGAGGGGGACACAGGCATTATAAATAATTAAAGATAGGGGAAATGGTGGCGTGTGAGGGAATGTACACAAGTAATGTGAGACTGAGGGTAAAGATCCAAATGCAAACTGAAAGGACCATGAGAAATGTGGCATAATGGAAAAAGCATAGGCCTGGGGGTCAGAGAACTTGGGTTCTAATCCCAGCTCCATCACTTATCAACTGTGTGACTTTGGGCAAGTCACTTAACTTCTTGGTGCCTCAGTTACCTCATCTGTAAAAGGGGGGTGAAGGCTGTGAGCCCCACCTGGGGCAACCTGATTACCTTGTATCTATCCCAGTGCTTAGAACAGTCCTTGGTACATAGTAAGTGCTTGGCAAACACCATCATTATTATTATTATTAATATCACCAATTGTGGGCTGTGTGACCTTGGGCAACTCACAACTTCTCTGTCTCAATTCCCTCATCTGCAATACCTGTTCCTCCTCATGCTGTGAGCTCCATGTGGGAACTGATTATGGCTAGATACAATGCTTGACCCAGAGTAAGCACTGAACATATACCATTAAATAAATAAAAATATTATTAAGAGAAATGAGGATTGGTTTGGGAAGGTCTTTTCGAGGAGGTGTAATTTTAGAAGGGCTTTGAAGGTAGGGAGAGTTGGTGGTATGTCAAATATGAACCAGATTATTTTATATCTACTCCAGCACTTTGTACAGCCTGGCCCATAGTAAGTGCTTAACAAATACCTCAATTATTACTATTAATATCATTATTATGTGACAGGGGAGGGAATTCCAGGCTAGAGGACTTGGGCAAGAGGTCAGCAGCGAGATAGACGAGATCAGGGTGTGGTGACTGGGTTGGCGTTAGATGGGCAAAGTGATTACACTTTGGGCAAGCCATAGTCTAAGGGCCTGTTCTGCTTCTCAAGTTGCCTATTGGGAAAAAGAACTTCAGACAAGTGAATTGAGGGAAAAGGAAGGTGAGGAGAAAAGGCTGGCCATGTCAACTAATTTGGGAGAGAAGTAACAAAATGAACCAGTTTTTCCTAGCTGGGCCCTTCTCTCTCCACACTGACACCCATGGCTCTCTGAGGCAGCCTTCTCTCCCTTTTTTCTTTTCTGTTCTTTGCTTGCATTTCAAGGTTAAAAAGAGTCAGGATACAATGGTAAATATGTAAGATTAGCTCCTAAAATATGTTAGCGAGTGAAAGCAAAAGAAAGCAAAATGAATTTAAAAAGGCTTTCTTGAAGCTTAGAACAGAGAAAGAACGTTTGATCCTTTATCGCAGAGCAGCAACACAAAAAATCTAAATAATGCATCCACGTACTTGCTGCATATTTAACAATACGCACAGGGTGCACATGGGTGTGCAAATTTCTGTTCATACAAGAGTACATACACACCCACAGTTGGCACGCACACACATGTATGTGTGTGTCTTTGAATTCACACAGGCTTTCTTTTCTTGAAATGCTGCTAGAAGCTTTTTTTTGGCAGATTTCTTTTTCTTTTTCCTTTTTTTTTGATATTTCAAAGCTGGCAGTTCAGTAAATGGCTGGAACTGCCACATCTCTGTTCTTGCTAAAGAAATCAATGCTAATCCTATTACTGGCAGTTATCACCTATCCCAGAACCGGCAGCTAAAAGAAAAAAAAAACCACTGAGATGTCAAAGTAGGAAAAAAAAGGGTGGGGGAAGTGGGAGGGGGGGATAGTGGGAGGGGAAGCGTCCTTCTTTCACTTTCAAATGGTGATTGTTTTCTTATTTTTGATCATTTTTTCCTATGTGAAGAAAGAAACTAAAAAAAACAAGAAAACTAGGTTCAGAAACATGAGCAGTTTAAAGCCACACGGGAAAATGCACTGTGGGTCGCTGTTTCATGCTCAACTGAATCCAATGTGTCCAGGCACAGTGTTGAATGCCCCTCATGGATCTCTGCTACACTGAGAGCAGAGCAAAACTGAAACCAGAAATGGGGGGCTTTGTGCTTTTTGGAAGTCTGGGTATGGAATGTATTTTCTTATGGATTATTTAGGCTCTTTGATCAGTATAAAAAAATACAATCCTTATTTCTGCTTTGACTATGAACTTGGCTGCATGCCCCTTGAGCACTTTAATACTCACCGCAGCCCCACAATACTTTTATAAATATTCTTATACTCTACTTCTTCCCCTACCCCTAATCTATTTTATTGTCTGTCTCCCCCTGCAGATTGTAAACTCCTTGTGGGCAGGGATTGCAGCCATCGACTTTAAGCCACTTAATTTCGTGGCAGAATCTGGTGACAGACTGAATACGTGGGTTGAATGAGAGAGAAGAGTGAAAGATAACTTCAAAGTTATGGGCTGTGACACAGGGAGGATGGTGGTGTTTTCTACAATGATAGGAAATGTAGGTGGAGGAGAGGGTTTGGGTGGAAAGGTACCACAGAAGATGAGACCCTGGAAAATTTAGAATACTTTCCAGTATGGGGACAAGAATCACACTTGTACAAACTTTTGAAGAAGCCACCATAGCAGTCAGACCATGAAAAATGGCATAGCATGTGAAGGCCTTTCCTCCAAGAGGCTTTCCCTGACTAAACCCTCTTTTCCTCTTCTCCCATTCCCTTCCGTGTCACCCTGACTTGCTCCCTTTATTCATTCCCCACCTCCCCAGCCCCACAGCACTTATGTACATATCTGTAATTTATTTATTTTTATTAATGTCTGTCTTCCCCTCTAGGCTGTAAGCTCATTGTGGGCAGGGAATGTGTATGCTTTTTGTTATACTGTACTCTCCCAAGCACTTAATATGGTGCTCTGCACACAGCAAGCATTCATTAAATACAACTGAATGAATGAATACTTCAATCAAATGAGTGATAGTATTTACTGAGAGCTCACTCTCTGCAGAGCACTGTTTTAAGCATTTGGGAAGCTACAATAGAGTTAGTAGCCATGATCCCTGCCCCCTAAGAGTTTATAAGCTAGTAGATAGACAGACATTCTCTCCTATGAATCAATTCTTTTCTGTGGTAGGAGAGTTTGCATATGTCAGTGAAGCTCAGAGCTATGCCATTGAGAGATATTCTCTTGTCGGGGTTCCCCATAATGGAATGGACTAAACCAAAGTGTCAAAGTTGATTCACATGTACTGGGCAGCAGCGGTATGGGAAAAAGTCAAAGATTCAGGTGATCAAAATGTTTATCAAAAACAACAGCAGAGACTAAAGTTTTTACTGAACAGAAGAAGGCAATGGTAAATCACGTCCATATTTTTTCCTGAGTAAACTCTATATGGATAAGAAAAAGTCCAAAAGTCCAGCTCTGAACTGGAAATATTTGATGGTGATGAGACAGATGCTAAAATAAATTACCGGTAAGAGGGACTCCCATGGAAAAAGGAGGGCGTAAGTAAGCAAGAACACAGCAGAAAGAGAGACAAAAATGAGGCACAGTGAGTAGGTTGGCTTGAAAGGAGCAAAGCATGCAAAAATTTTAGTGGGAGAAGAATGAGGATCAATAACAGGGATTGAGTGCCTTAAGACCAATGGTCATGGAGTTGAGAGGTGAGAGTTGAGGTGAGAAATGGGCACCCACTGGATATTTCTGAAGAGTGGGGAGGTGTGCGCAAAACAGTGTTTTAGAAAAATGATCTGGGGAGAGGAATATGGATTGGAGAGGGGTGAGGCTGGAAGGAGGGAGGTGTCCCGAGGTGACTGTGGAGTACCGGCCATCTCAAGGTCAAATACTATCTCGTGACCTCCTGAGCCAGCAGGCGGAACTCATCATCATCATCAATCGTATTTATTGAGCACTTACTATGTGCAGAGCACTGTACTAAGCGCTTGGGAAGTACAAATTGGCAACATATAGAGACAGTCCCTACCCAACAGTGGGCTCACAGTCTAAAAGAGGAAGACAGAGAACAAAACCAAACATACTAACAAAATAAAATAAATAGAATAGATATGTACAAGTAAAATAAATAAATAAATAGAGTAATAAATAGGTACAAACATATATACATATATACAGGTGCTGTGGGGAAGGGAAGGAGGTAAGAAGGGGGGGATGGAGAGGGGGGCGAGGGGGAGAGGAAGGAAGGGGCTCAGTCAGGAAAGGCCTCCTGGAGGAGGTGAGCTCTCAGCAGGGCCTTGAAGGGAGGAAGAGAGCTAGTTTGGCGGATGGGCAGAGGGAGGGCATTCCAGGCCCGGGGGATGACGTGGGCCGGGGGTTGATGGCGGGACAGGCGAGAACGAGGTACGGTGAGGAGATTAGCGGCGGAGGAGCGGAGGGTGCGGGCTGGGCTGGAGAAGGAGAGAAGGGAGGTGAGGTAGGAGGGGGCGAGGTGATGGAGAGCCTTGAAGCCGAGGGTGAGGAGTTTCTGCCTGATGCGCAGATTGATTGGTAGCCACTGGAGATTTCTGAGGAGGGGAGTGATATGCCCAGAGTGTTTCTGGACAAAGATAATCCGGGCAGCAGCATGAAGTAAGGATTGAAGTGGAGAGAGACACGAGGATGGGAGATCAGAGAGAAGGCTGATGCAGTAGTCCAGACGGGATAGGATGAGAGCTTGAATGAGCAGGGTAGCAGTATAGATGGAGAGGAAAGGGCGGATCTTGGCAATGTTGCGGAGCTGAGACCGGCAGGTTTTGGTGATGGCTTGGATGTGAGGGGTGAATGAGAGAGTGGAGTCGAGGATGACACCAAGGTTGCGGGCTTGTGAGACGGGAAGGATGGTAGTGCCATCAACAGAGATGGGAAAGTCAGGGAGAGGGGAAGGTTTGGGAGGGAAAATAAGGAGTTCAGTCTTCGACATGTTGAGCTTTAGGTGGCGGGCAGACATCCAGATGGAGATGTCCTGAAGGCAGGAGGAGATGCGAGCCTGGAGAGAGGGGGAGAGAGCAGGGGCAGAGATGCAGATCTGGGTGTCATCAGCGTAGAGATGATAGTTGAAGTAGTGGGAGCGAATGAGGTCACCAAGGGAGTGCGTGTAGATCAAGAACAGAAGGGGACCAAGCACTGAACCTTGAGGAACCCCCACAGTAGGAGGATGGGAGTGGGAGGAGGAGCCTGCAAAAGAGACTGAGAATGAACGACCGGAGAGGTAAGAGGAGAACCAGGAGAGGATGGAGTCTGTGAAGCCAAGGTCAGATAGCGTGTTGAGGAGAAGGGGGTGGTCCAGGTGTCGAAGGCAGCTGAGAAGTCGAGGAGGATTAGGACAGAATATGAGCCGTTGGATTTGGCAAGCAGGAGGTCATTGGTGACCTTTGAGAGGGCAGTTTCTGTGGAATGAAGGGGACGGAAGCCAGACTGGAGGGAGTCGAGGAGAGAGTTGTTTGTTGAGGAATTCTAGGCAGTGCGTATAGACAACCCGTTCAAGGAGTTTGGAAAGGAATGGTAGGAGGGATATGGGACGATAACTAGAAGGTGAGGTGGGATCGAGAGAGGGTTTTTTTAGGATGGGAGAGACATGGGCATGTTTGAAGGCAGAGGGGAAGGAACCAGTGGAGAGTGAGCGGTTGAAGATGGAAGTTAAGGAGGGGAGAAGGGATGGAGCGAGAGATTTCATGAGATGAGAGGGAATGGGGTCAGAAGCACAGGTGGCCGGAGTAGCGCTTGAGAGGAGGGATAAGAGCTCCTCTGAGGATACTGCTGGGAAGGATGGGAGAGTAGCAGAGAGTGTTGAGAGCCGGGGGGTTGGAGAAGGGGGGGAAGTGACTTTGGGGAGGTTGGACCTGATGGATTTAATTTTGTTAATGAAGTAGGAGGCCAGATCGTTGGGGGTGAGGGAAGGAGGAGGGGGAGGAACCGGGGGCCTGAGAAGGGAGTTGAATGTACGGAAGAGCTGGCGGGGGCGATGGGCATGGGTGTCAATAAGGGAGGAGAAATAGTTTTGTCTGGCAGAAGAGAGGGCTGAGTTAAGGCAGGAAAGCGCTTAATACAGTGCTCTGCACATAGTAAGCGCTCAATAAATACGATTGATTGAAAGGATAAACTTGAAGTGAACGAGGTTGGCATGGTGTTTAGACTTTCAAACTCAGAAGTGAGGGTGGGATACCACCCCCACAACCCAAACTGCTAGATTGACAGCCCAAGCTGGGAATACAGAAGGTGTCCCTCACCCCTGTGCCAATCAAATTAGGTATGGAGGAGGGGGGAGAGCAGAGATTGGATAGACTGAGGCCAGAAGCTGGAATGGCCTAGGGGCACAGGTGATAAATACCTGTGGCCTCTGACCTTCTGGGTCAGAACACCAAGACACGCAGCAGCAGGAGAAACAGCTGCTGCAGCAGCAGCAGCCCACATGTCTCTCATTGCGCAGAAGTCCAGATGCCCACTTTGCAATCAGAACCAACACACTGAGGCAAGGGCCACGGGACAGGTGATTGTCTCGTGGGTGGGACCTCGGTACCCCGCTGCTGATGGGAATCTTGAGTGGATTCCTCCCATGTAGGGAGAGCACATGGTGAGAGCTAGCCGCCCACCGCGGGCGTGGGGAATGGAATGAATTCTTCCCATGTTGGAAAGTAAGTGGATTCTTCCAGAGTGGGAAGTGCACATGGGTGAGAGCTAGCTGCCTCATTCATGTGCGATTAATGTATGATTGTGTTCCTCCCATTTAGGGAAGCTCTAATATTCCTAATTGATTCTATTTCTCCCGAAAGGGAAGTTCAATCTATTGCGCCTAAACAATTACATAAATTCAATTTGCCTCGCGGAATAAATTTTATATAAAACTCAGGCTTTCCGTCCCCAGCCTCTCTCTTGCCTCGCCAATCACTGAACGAACCCGTCCCCAGACGACGGGTGACAGGAGGTCTGCAAGGAGGCTAATGCTGTAGTTAAATTGGGATGTGACAGATGTTTGGGCAACCATGGTGACAGTGTGGATAGAGAGGAAGGGGTAGATTCTGGAGATGCAAAGGAAGAACCAGCACAATTTTATAATAATAATAATTATTATTATTATGGTATTCATTAAGGACCTTACTGTATGCCAAGCACTGTTCTAAGTGCTGGGGGAGATACAAGGTAATCAGGTTGTCCCACGTGGGGCTCACAGTCTTAATCCTACAGATGAGGTAAATGAGGCACAGAGAAGTTAAGTGACTTGTGGAGCTAGATTAGTGGTGGTCAGGATTAGAACCCCTGACTCCCAAGGCCATGTTCTTTCCACTAAACCACGCTGCTCTCTTTTATGACTGATTGATTGAACTCAGTAAGCACTCAATAAATATCATTAACGGATTAACTGAATATGGGAGTTGAAAGCGGGAGAGGATTCAAGGATAATGCTATACCTCTAGACTGTAAACTCACTGTGGGAAGGGAGTGTGTCTACCAACTCTTTTATAGTGTACTCTCCCAAGTGCTTAGTACAACGCTCTGCATACAGTAAGTGCTCAGTACATGTTATTGATTGATATAATGGTTGTGGATTGGAGAGGAGAGGAGGATGGTAGTGGTGTAGTGAACAGTGATAGGAAATTTAGGTGGAAGAGAATTTTGGGACAAAGATGAAGAGTTCAGTTTTGGACATGCTACATTTGAGGGGCCAACAGGATATCCAGAAATACACAAGCAGAGATCTACAAGTGTGGAGGAGACACCCTGCATAAATACATGCAAAACTCCTTCTGAATTTATGAAACACTGAGAAGGTGTCACTGGGTCTCAGAGATGCCACCATTTTTCCGATCTTTAAGAAGAAAGGCAAAAATAACAGATTGCAGGAACTTTGCTGGCAAAAGAGCCTAGCCAGAGGGATCCTGGACCATTTCCTGAGTAACAATTGCTCTGCGAAGAGCTGAAATTAGGAAACGGAAGGCAAGCACACCAGAGAAAGTGGTTTAAGGAAATAGCAAATAAGACCTCAGATGAGAAGCCATATGGCCTAATGGATAGGGCATGGGCCCAAGAGTAAGAAGGACCCAGGCTCTAATCCCAGCTCCGCCATTTGTCTGCTGGCTGGCAAAGTGGCAAATCACTTTACTTCTCTGTGCCTCAGTTACCTCATCTGTAAAATGGGGATTAATACTGTGAGCCCCATTTGAGACAGTGACTGTGTCCAACCCAATTTTCTTGTAACCAGCCCAGCACTTGGTACACTGCCTGGCACATAGTAAGCACTTAACAAATTCCAGAATTATAATTATTGCATCTAGGCTGAAAAATGGGAATCACATGCTGAAGACAGATCAGAAAAGTACACTACAGTCAAGGAAGAAGCAGAAACTTTGCGAGAATAACAGAGCAAGGAGGCAAAAACAGAAATAGCTCTAGGTTCTACAAACATCAAACATGGTACAGGAAAAAAGGACAAACAGTATTGACCCTGAAATGTCCTTTTCAGCCACATACCCAAGCCAAAAGTAAATTCCACCATTCTTCCAGCATGATATATGTAATAATGATAATAATAATGATGGCATTTATTAAGTGCTTACTATGTGCTGCAAAGCACTGTTCGAAGCACTGGGGAGGTTACAAGGTGATCAGGTTGTCCCTCGGGGGGCTCACAATATATCTGTACCGAGGCATCTGTTGAACACTCCAAAATAGATTTTTAGAACTTTCTTTTAATACGAGAAAGCTCCTCAAATGAGAGTGATTTTAATTCATTTGAACAATTTTTCCAACTTTAAGTCTCCAACACAATTTAGTCTATCAAAAGACCAAGAAGTCGATAGGACACTTTAATCCACAAGCAATGATGTAACATGATAGAAGAGTTAAAAAAAAATGAAACAGTTTGCAAATCATGTATTTGCAAGACACCGTTTTCAGAGTTTGTGTAGCAGATTATGGTGTCTACAATAGAAATGATTTTCAGGAAATTTGCATTAAATTAGATCACTCGTGCAGAAAGTCACTAGTCCATTTGACTAGTGATGGGAAATGAGGCTAATTAAATTTATTTTTGCCACTGGCACATAGTAAGCACTAACAGAGCCTGGGGAATTCTGGACATTGGGTTAAATTAAGCTATTAAATCAAATTACAAAATTATTTATCAACTCATACTACTCTAATTTCCTTGAAGTTCTTCCTGTTTTATCTTTCCTCTGCTCCCCCTCCCCCCCACCTCGCCCCGACTTTCTTCGTTTGTTCTACGACCCTGCCCCACAGCACTTTTGTATATATGAACATATCTATAATTCTATTTAATTATATTAATACCTGTTTTACTTGTTCTGATGTGGGTATATATATATATATATATACGTATATATGTACATATATACGTATATATATAATTCTATTTATTTTTATTGATGCCTGTTTACTTGTTTTGATGTCTGTCTCCCCCTCTTCTAGACTGCCTTTGTGGGCAGGGATTGTGTCTCTCTCCTGCTGAATTACTTTCCAAGTGCTTAGTACAGTGCTCTGAACAAAGTAAGCACTCAATAAATACTGTTGAATGAATGAATGAGTCTTTCTAGTCACACTACTTGCTGATAGCTTTGTCAGTCTCTCTGTCTGCTCCTTTATTCTGTAAGTGTGTCGCCTTTGCCTTTGAATGTGTACCCTTTATGCACTTGATATTCATCCCACTTTCAGCCTCAAAGCACTTGGCTCAGTGGAAAGAGCCCGGGCTTTGGAGTCAGAGGTCATGGGTTCAAATACCACCTCTGCCAACTGTCAGCTGTGTGACTTAACTTCTCTGTGCCTCAGTTCCCTCATCTGAAAAATGGGGATTAAGCCTGTGAGCCCCACCATGGGGCAACCTGCTCACCTTGTATCCCCCCCCCAGTGCTTAGAACAGTGCTTTGCACATAGTAAGCGCTTAACAAATACCGTCATCATTATTATATCTGCAATTGATTTTAATGTCTGTCTCCCCCTCTTGATTGAGATCTCCTTGTGGGCAGGGCTTATGTCTACCAACTCTTTTGTAGTGAATTCTCCCAAGCACTTAATACAGTGCTCTGCTCACAGTAGGCACTCAATAAGTGCTACTGATTGATTGATTGAATATCTAGAGGGGAAGGATCTTATGCCGGCTTCTGTTGTAGTATCCCTAGTGCTTAGTACAGGGCCGCACACTTGCCTGGTGCATGATAAATGTCACCGGTTGACTGATCGATTGATTAACTTGTACATCTTTACTATTTATTTTGTTAATGATGTGCATATAACTTTAATTCTATTTGTTCTGACAATTTTGACACCTGTCTACATGTTTTGTTCTGTTGTCTGTCTCCCCCTTCTAGACTGTGACCCCGTTGTTGGGTAGGGACCATCTCTACATGCTGCCGACTTGTACTTCCCAAGCGCTTAGTACAGTGCTCTGCACACAGTAAGTGCTTAATAAATACGCTTGAATGAATGAATGAATGAGTTAACTATTCCCTGCTCAGAGTTATGCTTTGCTGCTTGGAGTCCTTTTGGGTGTTAATGCATAACTGAAGCAAATAAAAAAGGTTATTTCTAGAAGGACTTGGGTTCTAATTCCAGCTCCTCCACTTGTCTACTGTGTGATCCCATGCAAGTCACTTAACTTCTCTGTGCCTCAGTTCCCTCATCTAGAAAATGGGGATTAAAACTGTGAGCCCCATGTGGGACAGGAACTGTGTACAACATGGCAAGCATGGTGTAGTGGATACGGCCTGGCCTAGGAATCCCAGCTCTGCCCCTTGTCTGCTGTGCAACTTTGGGCAAGTCACTTTGCTTCTCAGGGCCTTAGTTACCTCATCCATAAAATGGGGATTGAGACTGTGAACCCCACATAGGACAGGGACTGTGTCCAACCCAATTTGCTTGTTTTCACCCCAGGGTTTATTACAGTACTTGGCACATAGTAAGCACTTAACAAATACCATTATTGTACTTATTATTAGTATTATTATTACTCCAGGACTTAGTACAGTCCCTGGCACATAGTAAGTGCTTAACAAATACCATAATAATGATAATAATAATGATGGCATTTGTTAAGCACTTGCTATGTGCAAAGCACTGTTGTAAGTGCTGGGGGCGGGGAAACAAGGTGATCAGTTTGTCCCACATGGGGCTCACAGTCTTCATCCCCATTTTACAGATGAGGTAACTGAGGCTCAGAGAAGTTAAGTGACTTGCTCAAGGTCACACAGCAGACATGTGGCGGAGCTGGGATTTGAACCCATGACCGCTGACTCCAAAGCCCGTGCTCTTTCCACTGAACCAAGCTGCTTCTCATGAAAGCAAAAACATAAAACAAAGAAACAACCAAAACATAAAAACAAAAAAAATAAAAACATAAATGGAAACATAAATAAAATCAATCAATCAATCAATCGTATTTATTGAGCGCTTACTATGTGCAGAGCACTGTACTAAGCGCTTGGGAAGTACAAATTGGCAACACATAGAGACAGTCCCTACCCAACAGTGGGCTCACAGTCTAAAAGGGGGAGACAGAGAACAGAACCAAACATACCAACAAAATAAAATAAATAGGATAGAAATGTACAAGTAAAATAAATAAATAAATAAATAAATAGAGTAATAAATATGTATGTATGTATATAAAACATAAATAAACATGAAAACATAAATAAATAAATAATAAAACATAAATAAAAACATAAAAACCATAAAAACAAACCAAACGAAAAAAGCAGGGCCAATATCATTGAGAAACAATGTTGCCTAGTGGAAAGGGTGTATGCGTGGGAGTCAGAGGACCTGGGTTCCAATCCTGGCTCCTCCACTTGTCTGCTGGGTGACCTTGGGCAAGTCACTTCACTTCTCTGTGCCTCATTTACCTCATCCGTAAAATGAGGATTAAGTCCTCCTCCCTCCAACTTAGACTGTGAACACCATTTGGACAGGGACTGTGTTTTACCTGATTATCTTGGATCTACCTCAGGGCTTAGTAGAGTGTTCAGCATACAGTAAGCATTGTAAAAAATACCACAATCATTAATATTATTGACTGAAGTGATGCAAATGTAAAGAATTCGTGAAGAAGATAATATGAATTTAAACATCTACAAAAATATGAGTGAGAAATAAGTCTGTGCTTAATAGAGAGGTAGAGATTGAATTTGTGATGTTGATGAACGTCCAGAACAGAACCTGCATAAATGTATATATGTTTGTACATATTTATTACTCTATTTAATTTATTTTACTTGTACATATTTATTCTATTTTTTAAATTTTGTTAATATGCTTTGTTTTGTTGTCTGTCTCCCCCTTCTAGACTGTGAGCCCGCTGTTGGGTAGGGACTATCTCCATATGTTGCCAACTTGGACTTCCCAAGTGCTTAGTACAGTGCTCTGCACACAGTAAGCCCTCAATAAATGCAATTGAATGAATGAATGAACTCTTTTTCTTCCCACCCATACCCTGTGCTTCCCCTGATTTTTGTGTCACTTCAGACAGCACCACCATCCTTCCTGTCTTTCAAGCCCATAACCATTCATTCATTCATTCATTCATTCATTCAGTCATATTTATTGAGTGCTTACTGTGTGCAGAGCACTGTAACTAAGCGCTTGGGAAGTACAAGTTGGCAACGTATAGAGATGGTCCCTACCCAACAACGGGCTCACAGTCTAGAAGGGGAACCATCGCATTTGCCTTGATTCATTTCTCTCATTCAACCCTCCTATTAAAATCTATCACTACATCCTGTCAGTTCAACCTTCACAACATCTCTAAAATCCACCCTGTTCTCTCCATTCAACCTGCAACCATGTTGAATCCAAGAATCTATCCTATCCCACCTTAATTACTTGTATCAGCCTCCTTTCTGACCTCCCTGCCTCCTATTCTTTCCCCACTCTAGTCAGTACTTCACTCTGCTGCCCAGATAATTTTTCTCTAAAAATGTTCAGTTCATGGTCCCCCATCCCTGGAGAAGCTGGAGAAGCAGCGTGGCTCAGTGGAAAGATCATGGGCTTTGGAGTCAGAGGTCATGGGTTCAAATGCTGGCTCCGCCAATTGTCAGCTATGTGACTTTGGGCAAGTCACAACTTCACTGGGCCTCACTTCCCTCAACTGTAAAATGGGGATTAAGACTGTGAGCCCCCTGTGGGATAACCTGATCACCTTGTAACCTCCCCAGCACTTAGAACAGTGCTTTGCACATAGTAAGTGCTTAATAAATGCCATTATTATTATTATTATCCCTCAAGAACCTCCAGTGGTTGCCCATCCACCACTGCATCAAACAGAAAGTCCTTACTATCGTCCTTAAAGCACTCTAACACTTTGGCCCCACATATACCTGCTGCTCCATTTTCTCTTCTCCAATTCTATCCTTGTATCCATCTAATCTGCTTCTTCCTTCTTCCTTCCATGAAAACTGCCCTTCCTAAGGTCACCAATGACCCCCTTACAAAATCCAACTGCCTCTACTCCATCCTAATCCTCCTTGACCTCTCAGCTGCTTTGATGCTGTCGACCACCCCCGTTTCCTGGAAACATTCTCTAACCTTGGCTTTACTGACACTTTCCTCTCCTAGGTCTCCTCTTATCTTTCTGGCTGCTCATTCTCAGTCTCTTTCGAGGGCTTCTCCTCTGCCTCCCTCCATCTAAGCACTTAGTACAGTGCTCTGCACACAGTAAGCGCTCAATAAATGATTGAATGAATGAACAATGGGAGTTCTTCAAGGCTCAGTTCGGTGTCCCTTGGATAACACATTCTGGGTCCCTACTGCTTTACCCACCATCTCCATGCAGATCGTTCCCAAATTTATCTATCCAGCCCCAACCTCTCTCCTTGTCTGCAGTCTCACATTTCTCTTGCTTTCAGGACAGTTCTATCTGTCTATCTGGGCATCCTAAAGACACCGCAAACTAAACATGTCCAATATAGAACTGTTCATCCTTCCATGCAAACTCTGTCCTTCCCATGACTTTCCCATAACTGTAGATAATCCATGGCTTAATGGAAAGGGCTCAGGAGTCAGAGCTTGTGGGTTCTAATCCAAGCTCTGGCACTTGTCAGCTCTGTGACTCTGGACAAGTCCCTTAACTTCTCTGTGCCTCAGTGACCTCATCTGAAAAATGGGGATTAAGATGATGAGCAGCACTTGGGACAACCTGATTACCTTGTATCTACCCCAGTCCTTAGAACAGTGCTTGGCACATAGTAAGTGCTTAACAAATACCATAATTACAATTATTATTATTATTCTGCATTGTACTAAGCAGTCTCCTAAATGCCTAGTACAGCGCTATGCATGCAGGAAATGCTCAGTAAATACCATTGATTGATTTCTTGATTGATTAATGGGGTCATACTGGGAGTAAAGCAGGAATAAGTTTACTCCTAGCAGAGTCAGGGGGTCAAATAGTGGAAAGGGCTATATGAGCTTGTAAAGACTTGCTTCACTCCAGAGGTGGGGGTAGACCCCATCTGATGGAGGAAGTATACTCCTCCATTGTCAGTCTCCCGTGACTTCTGATTGGATGGTTTGAAATCATACAACTTTCACAAAAAACTGACCGTAAAACAGCACAATTTTGCAGATTGATGCACATTTTGCCCCCCGGGCCTGGAATGCCTTCCCTCTGCCCATCCGCCAAGCTAGCTCTCTTCCTACCTTCAAGGCCCTGCTGAGAGCTCACCTCCTCCAGGAGGCCTTCCCAGACTGAGCCCCTTCCTTCCTCTCCCCCTCGTCCCCTTCTCCATCCCCCCCATCTTACCTCCTTCCCTTCCCCACAGCACCTGTATATATGTATATATGTTTGTACATATTTATAACTCTATTTATTTATTTTACTTGTACATAGCTATTCTATTTATTTTATTTTGTTAGTATGTTTGGTTTTGTTCTCTGTCTCCCCCTTTTAGACTGTGAGCCCACTGTTGGTTAGGGACTGTCTCTATACGTTGCCAATTTGTACTTCCCAAGCGCTTAGTACAGTGCTCTGCACATAGTAAGTGCTCAATAAATATGATTGATGATGATTTTGCTGGCTTGCCGAAGCATCCCTGGATGATGATTTATACTGGAAAACTAAATAATCAAGGAAGGAAATCACACCAGATTATTCCTGAATAGGCAACTTTAGGGCTATCCTCTCTCACAACATATTCCACAATTCTGGAATTACATGCAGTGGCTCTCAAAAGACATGACAACAGTTTTGTTTTTTTCTGCAAGCTTTTCAAGCATATGAAACTTGTATTTAGGATGAAATGGCCGACTTTATTTCACTTCTTACTATAAAGGACACATATTCACAATGTGGATGCATTACACTGAAATAATAAAATCTCAAGATGTGTAATTCATGAGCTTACATTTAAATAATAAAATGAACTAAGAAGAAATCTATAGCTTAATCAGTAGGCCATTTATCTACTACATTACTATTGTTATCCCACACTTACAGAATCGAAATGTAATTAGATACTTACATCTGTAATCATTAAATAATTTTCATTTCAGGTTTTGATAATAGCCAATTTTTCTGAAACTCTGGCCACAATGTTGGAAATACATTATTGGATTTCCATCTGTATTTTGCAAACAGTAACTTGAGGCATTTCCATTTTACTTGAAACATAAAAAAAAATCCTTTTTTAAAAACCAATCTGCATAAAACAGATGTTTGAGACTTAGGGTCTATTAGATAAATCCAAGTTAATAAATGTGTCTGAAATGATCAACCTTTACTCCTAGACCTGCCACTCAAACTAGGCTGCCAGTATTATCATCTTTGAAGGAACAGAATCGAGAGTCTCGTGTCACTAAAAAATGTGGTCTTGGACTTGGCTTTCGAATG
Organism: Tachyglossus aculeatus; assembly: GCF_015852505.1. Lineage (NCBI taxonomy): Eukaryota > Metazoa > Chordata > Mammalia > Monotremata > Tachyglossidae > Tachyglossus > Tachyglossus aculeatus. The sequence goes on along the minus strand of NC_052066.1, from coordinate 23,652,240 downwards.
GGGACTTATTTCTACCTTTAAACACTGTTCTGTCCATAAATCAATGGTATGTATAGACCATGTACTATATGCAGAACACTGTACTAAGTGCTTGGGGGAGTAATAATAATAATGATAATTGTGGTATTTATTAAGTGCTTACTATGTGCCAGGCACTGTACTACACTCTGAAGTAAATGCAAGGATATCAGATTGGATACAGTTCCTGTCCCACGTGGGGCTCACAGTCTCAATCCCCATTTTACAGATGAGGTAACTGAGGCACAGAGAAGTAAAATGAGTTTCCCAAGGTCACCCAGCAGACAAGTGGCAGAGCCGGGATTAGAAGCCATGACCTCCTGACTCCTAGGCACATGCTCTATCCATTATGCTGTGCTGATTCTTAAAGTAGATTATTAAAGTACATTCTTAAAATACAACAGAATTAGTAGACACGGACCCTTCCCATAATTTGCTTATGGTATAGGGTCTAAGTATCCATTTTTCCATCCTCTTCTTCCTCCTACCTGTAAACTATTTTGTTTCTGATCCGCCGTTAGACTAAAGCTCCTTGAATATAGGGATCATGTCATCTATAAATTAATTATTTAATTTATAATTTCATTTGATTATAGATTTCACTGAGCCAGAGAAGCAGCGTGGCTCAGTGGAAAGAGCACGGGCTTTGGAATCAGAGGTCATGAGTTCAAACCCTGGCTCCGCCAATTGTCAACTGTGTGATTTTGGGCAAGTCACTTAACTTCTCTGTGTCTCAGTTACCTCATCTGTAAAATGGGGATTAAGACTGTGAGCCCCCCGAGGGACAACCTGATCACCTTGTAACCTTCCCAGCGCTTAGAACAGTGCTTTGCACATAGTAAGCACTTAATAGATGCCATTATTATTATCTATCTCTATTGTCCTTACCCAAATATCATATTTGTGATAGACTCCCCCTCTAGACTCTAAGCTTGTTGTACTCAGGGAATATGTCTATAAACTCTGTTGGATTGTACTCTTCCAAGCTATTAGTCCAATGCTCTGCACACAGTAAACTCTCAAAGAATACCATCAATTGATTCCCAGTAAGCACTCAATGAATACAATGGATTGATTGATTGTTTAAAGTTTGGGTTGTTTTACTGTATACCGATTTAGTGCAAAAATAGACCTTTCCACTGGAATTAGTCTCTTTAAAAAACTCATTCCTTCAATTGTATTTATTAAGTGCCTACTTTGCACAGAACACTGTACTAAGAGCTTGGGAAAGCACAATACAACAATGAACAGTGACAATCCCTGCCCACAACGAGGTCACAGTCTTAGAGGGAAACATACTTTCCCTCTTAAGACTCTGTCATCAGTTACCTCTTCAGTATATTAACATGCCAGAACTTATGAGTGCAGTTTCCAAATGGGCCAAAATACCAAGCACAACCAGCAAAAGAACTATGTGAATGAGGCTAGATTTTAAATAATATTTTATTGAGGCTTTTAAGACTTTTTACGCTATGTTTTCAGCACTTACTATGTGTCAAAAACTGTTCTGAGGGCTGAAGTAGATGTAATTTAATTAGGACAGAGACAGTCCCTGTCCCACAAGGGTTTCACAGTCTATTTGCCCACATAAGTCTTTATCATTACAAATGATTATTGGAAAATATTAAATATATTTGCCTAGTGGAAAGAGTGGGACAGTAGTCAGGGGAATTTGGTTGTGGAGCCAGCTTTGCCACTTGTCTGCTGTGAGACCTTGGGCAACTCATTAATTTCTTTGTGTCCAGTTTCCTCATCTGTAAAATGGGGAAAATATTCCTGCCCTCCCTATCTTTTAGACTTAAACCCGATGTGGGATAGGGACTGCATTGATCTGAGAATCCTGAATCTACCTTCGATCTTACCTCATAGCAAGTGCTTACTGAATACAATAATGATCATTCTAAAGTAATTGACTTTTATTTTTTTTTTAAATTAGATCAAGTATCAGAATTTTCCTGGCATAATTTAATAGCAAAACATTATTTCCTCATTTCTAACTGTTGCAGTGAAGAAGTCAAATTCAAATCTTACCATGAGCTTTTTCTCTTAACTGGTAAATCTTCTGCATATTTATGTATGTATTTATGTATGTATGTATTCATATTAATGTCTGTCTCACCCTCCAAACTGTAAACTCTTTGTGGGCAGGGAATGTGTCTTTTTATTGTCATATTGTACTCTCCCAAGCGCTTAGAACAGTGCTTGCCACAGTAAGCTCCCAATAAATATGACTGACTGACTAACTAGTAACACCCATAATTATTCCTTTAGAATCACATGTACTGAACCCTATGTGGGACAGGGACTGTGTCTACCTGAGTATCTTGTATTTACCTCAGCACTTAGTACATAAAAATGTTTAACAATTGTTAGGATTATTGTTACTACTACTAATCATAAAAATACTACAAATATCACATGAAATTCCATGATGCCTATCCAACAAATGTAGCAGTGATGATGATGATTATTACTATTATAATTATTATTAATGATCAAGGATAATCATCATCATCCCTACATTTGTTGGATAGGCATCAGGGAATTTCATGCCAAGTTTGTATCAAACACTATAACCCTTCCTCATAGAGTTTATGAATGAAAACTATCAATCAACTGGTATTAAAGAAATTTTATGAGTTTTCCTTTCTGTCATCTTAATTCAGTTTTCTTGGAAATTTGCTACCCACTGCCCAAGCTAGGAATGGAATGGGTATGCCTCTGACTCTTCCTCCTGTAGTCAAAGAGAAGCAGCGTGTCTCAGTGGAAAGAGCACAGGCTTGGGAGTCAGAGGTCATGGGTTCTAATCCCAGCTCAGTCGCTTGTCAGCTGTGTGAGTTTGGGCAAGTCACTTCACTTCTCTGTGCCTTGGTTGCCTCATCTGTAAAATGGGGATGAAGACTGTGAGCCCTACATGGGACAACCTGATCACCTTGTAGCCCCTCCAGTGCTTAGAACAGTGTTTTGCACATAGTAAGCACTTAACAAATAGCATCATTATTATTAGTCAGGACTGATAGAGTACTGGAAACACTCCAGGTGCAATCCTGTGAGGGGAATAATAATAATAATTGTGGTACTTGTTAAACCATTACTATGTGTGAGGCACTGTGCTACGTACTGGGGTGAATACAAGCAAATTGGGGTGAACACAGTCCCTGTCCCATGTGGGGCTCTCAGTCTCTATCCCCATTTTACAGATGAGGTAATTGAGGCCCAGAGAAATGAAGTGACTTGCCCAAGATCACACAATAGATTAGTGGCAGAGCCTGGATTAGAACCCATAACCTCCTGACTCCGAGGCCCTTGCTCTATCCATTATGCCATGTTGGGGGTGGTGGTGGTATTTGTTGAGTGTCCACAGATTGCAATATACTGAACTAAATGCTTGACAAATTTTACATTAGCACGAGTCACATTCTCTACCCACAGTGAGATTACACTTTATCAGAGGTAACAGAAAAACATTTAGCAATGTTTTTAAAAATGTAAATATTGTGAACATTTATAATAATAATAATAATGATAGCATTTATTAAGTGCTTACTACATGCAAAGCACTGTTCTAAGCATTGGGGAGGATACAAGGTGATCAGGTTGTCCCACGGGGTGCTCACAGTCTTCATCCCCAATTTACAGATGAGGTAACTGAGGCACAGAGAAGTTAAGTGACTTGCCCAAAGTCACACAGCAGACAGGTGGAGGAGCCGGGATTTTAACCCATGACCTCTGACTCCAAAGCCCGTGCTCTTTCCACTGAGCCACACTTATTTATATAACACCTGAACTTTCTTTTGCTTCCTTGATGGATTTATTTTTCCTAAACTTTTTAGGGGGTGGTGAAGGAACAGAGAAATTCCTTCCATCTTAAATTCTCCACACTTTTAAATGTCTGAAAAGAATGAGTTGAGTTTTTCTTTAAGACTATTCTTTAAGACCATTCTTTTTTCATCTCACTCTTCACAACATTTTTCTTATCTGATTCTGCCTCCTCCTTCAATTTAATATTTTCCCTTCAGTATTTCCTATCTGTCCTCCATCTCCATCATGTTTCCTCTCTTGACTTCCTTTCCCAATTCTTTTTCATTCTCTCTTCTTACCTTAAAATTCCAACCTCTTCCTTTCTACACTCTCAAACTAATCACCCAAACTTCTCCTCTGATTGAATTCCCTTTGAACCATAAAGAACATGCATATACATGCCAATTGCATCATACAGATTTTTAGCTAGGAACAATTTAAATGTTTCTCTGTTGTTGGAATGATACTTTTTTTACCTAACCTGGAGAATATAAGTCTTTCTACACTGGTGTGGTGGGCTACTAAGAAAGAAAACAATGTATACTTTGACTTAAGCTGGCCAGGTGGCATGTATTAATTGTAAAAGTATAGGAATATCAAGTAGATCATCTGCAAACACGCTCAAGTGTTCCTGTGGTTTTGGAGATAATTCACTTTGCTAGTGTTTTTTGAATTCATATGCCAGTGTAGAAAAGACAGCACTGCATAGTGTATAAGGTACAGGCCTGGGAGTGCGAGGACCTGGGTTCTAATCCTAGCTCTGCCACTTGCCTGCTGTGTGACCTTAATAATAATAATGATGGCATTTATTAAGTGCTTACTATGTGCAAAGCACTGTTCTAAGCTCTGGAGAGGTTACAAGGTGATCAGGGGGTCCCACGTGGGGCTCACAGTCTTCTTTCTCATTTTACAGATGAGGTAACTGAGGCCCAGAGAAGTGAAGTGACTTGCCCAAGGTCACACAGCTGACAAGTGCTGGAGCTGAGATTTGAACCCATGACCTCTGACTCCAAAGCCTGTGCTCTTTCCACTGAGGCATGCTGCTTCACTGCACGCTGCATGCTGCTTGCACAAGTCATTAACTTCTTTGTGCCTCAGTTACCTCATCTATAAACTGGGGATTAAAACTTTGAAACTTATGTGGGCAGAGACTAATGCCTTACTCTTAGCTATTGTCCATTCACCTGTCTTCCCAGTGAGTTTACAAGCCCTCTGAGGGCTTGTTATGTGTACTTCATGAGTGCCTATTCCTTGAGTGTTTGATAGGTACCATTGATACTTTCACTGAAGTAAAGATCTGAAAATTATCTGGTTAAGCAGACTTATGAAGATGGCCCACATGGGTCATTCAGAACAAAACAAAAAATCCATTTTGGATTCTGAATGATCTGGATTGAGGAAATGCATGGAATACATTAATCGGATAGTTGTCAATTTTCCATTTCATTCTGGTTAATGAAGATCCAGCCAAAGAGGGGAAACAATAGAGCAATAGAGTAGAGCTAGAATGCTGTTCTAGCAAATACTAGATTGAATTTGAAATTCCTTCAGGTTGTTAGCTCGTTGTGGGAAGGGGACATGCAGCGTGGCTCTGTGGAAAGAGCCCAGGCTTGGGAGTCAGAGGTCATGAGTTCTAATTCTGTCTCTGCCTCTTGTCAGCTGTGTGACTTTGGGTAAGTCACTTAACTTCTCTGGGCCTCAGTTACCTCATCTGGAAAATGGGGATGAAGACTGTGAGCCCCACATGGGACAACCTGATCACCTTGTATCCCCCCCAGCGCTTAGAACATTGCTTCACACCTAGTAAGTGCTCAACAAATACCATCGTTATTATTATTATTATATTCTACTCTCCCAAGCATTTAGTACAGTGCTCTGCACATGGTAGGTGCTCAAAAAGTATGATTGATTGATTTTCTGAATGGTCAGAAAATTAGCAGTGATATAAATATGTATGTATATGTATATTCTATATAGAGAGAAGCATTGAGAGAGAAGCAGCATGACCTAATAGAGCATGGGCCTGGGATTCAGAAGGGATTCTAATCCCAGCCCTGCCACTTGTCTACTGTGTGACTTTGGGCAAGTCAATTCACTTTTGTGCCTCCATTACTTCATCTGTAAAATGGGGATTGAGACTGTGAACCCCATGTAAAACAGAGACTGTGTCCAATCCGATTTCCTTGTATCTACCCCAGGGTTTAATACAGTGCCTGGAACAGAGTAAGTGCATTACAAATGCTATTATTATTATCATCATTACTGTTATTTAAACATTCACATTAATAGAATAAATCAATAGCTTCCCCTTTCCCTCTCTCTATATGAGTAATATCAATATTTCCACCTTCCTTTCATTGGTTGTTTCAGGACACTTTCCTTCAACGTGAACATGTGACAATATGGGAGAATTTCTTTCACTCCATGTTGTTTTCTGGAAATGTTTTCTGGCTCCATTTACTTCTCAGGAGCCAGTTTCTCTGTTTAACAAAACTTTAGCTTCTGCTGTCTAGCCTTCTTTGGGGTAATACGCCCATCACGTTTGATCGTGCTGCTTCGGACTCTCTTTTGGTAGCAGGCTTTACTGCAGAGGCTGCCTATAACACATCATCTATAAATAATAATAACTGTGGCATTCAGTAAGTGCTAAATGTGTGCCAAGTATTGTACTAGATGCTGGGGCTGATATGAGACAGCCAGGTCAGACACAGTCAATCATTCATTCAATCATATTTATTGAGTACTTGCTATGTGTAGAACACTGTACTAAGCATTTGGAAAGTACAATACAGCAATAGCGACAATTCATTCATTCATTCATTCAATCGTATTTATTGAGCGCTTACTGTGTGCAGAACACTGTATTAAGCACTTGGGAAGTACAAGTTGGCAACATATAGAGACGGTCCCTACCCGACAGTGGGCTCACAGTCTAGAAGGGGGAGACAGAGAACAAAACAAAACATATTAACAAAATAAAATAAATAGAATATGTACAAGTAAAATAAATAAATAAATAAAGTAATAAATACGTAGAAACATATATACATATATACAGGTGCTGTGAGGAAGGGAAGGAGGTAAGGCAGGGGGGATGGAGAGGGGTTGGAGTAGGAGAGGAAGGAGGGGGCTCAGTCTGGGAGGGCCTCCTAATCCCTATCCACAGCAGGCTCACAGTTCTGAGGGCGGAGACAGACACCAATACAAGTAAACAGGCATCACTATAAATAAAGAGAATTATGGATGTATACATATATACCTAAGTGCTGTGGGATGGTGGGGGGAAAGTTCAAAGGGAGAGAGTTGAGGTGATGTGGAAGGGAGGGGGAGCTGAGGAAAAGGGGGGCTTAGTCTGGGAGGCCTCTTGGAGGAGGTGCCCCTTCAGTAGGGCTTTGAAATGGGGGAAGAGTGATTGTCTGGTGAATTTGAGGAGGGAGCGCATTCCAGGCCAGAGGTAGGACATGGGCCAGAGGTCGGCGGCGAGACAGGTGAGATGGAGGCATAGTTTAGAAGTTTAGCACCAGAGGAGCGGAGTGTGCGGGCTGGGATAGAGAAGGGAGGTGAGGTAGGAGGGGGCAAGGTGATAAAGCCAATATTCCCTGTCCCTGTCTCAGTCTAAGTAGGAGGGAAAAGGAGTATGTAGTCCCCACTGAACAGATAAGAAAACTGAGGCACAGAGAAACTAAGTAACTTGCCCAACGCCACAGAGCAAGCAATTGGCAGAGCCAGGATTAGAACCCAGGTCTTTGGACTCTGTGCCCATGCTGTTTCTTCTAGACTATGCTGCTTCTCATGGGCTATAAATGTCATTGCTGAGTGAGACAGGAACAGTATTTTTCCTGTCTTGTCACCTCTATTGTATTGTCAGTTCCATGCGGCCTAAACTATTTATTTTTTAACATGTTCCTGAAATTTCTAATACAGTACTATGCACCGGTGGGCACTAAATCAATCAAACAACGTTATTTGTTGAACACCTGCTAGCCCAGACCTTAACCCTTGGGAAAATGCAACAATAACAAGAAAAGTAGTTTATACTTGCTTTCTCCATTTCCTCTCTTCCAATTCTCTCCTATATCCCCTCCATTCAGGCTTTTGCCCCCTTCACGCCACAGAAACAACCCTCTCTAAGGTCACCAGTGACCTTCTTCTCACCAAATCTGATGGCCTCTACTCCATCCCAATCCTACTAGACCTCTCAGGCACCTTTGACATTGTATATCACCCCCTTCTGCTTGAAAATTTATCCAACTTTGGATTCACTGACACTGCTCTCTCTAGGTTCTCCTCCTTTGTTTCTGACCACTCCTTCTCAGTCTCTTTTGCGGGCTCCTCCTCTGTCTCCCACCCTCTGACAGTAGGGATCCCTCAAGGCTCAGTTCCGGGTCCCCTTCTATTCTCCCTCTACACCCACTCCCTTGGAGAACTCATTCTCTCCCATGGCTTCAATTATCACCTCTATACAGATGATTCCCAAATCTCCATCTCCGTCCTTGCCCTCTCTCCTTCCCTGCAATCTCACATTTCCTCATGCCTTCAAGGCCTCTCTACTTGGATGTCCTGCAGACACCTCAAAATAAACATGTTCAAATCGAACTCCTTATTTTCCCACCCATACCCTGTCCTTCCCTGAGCTTTCCTATCACTGTAGGCAACACCGCTTTCCTCCCTGTCTCACAAGCCTGTAAACTTGGCATTGTCCTTGACTCATCTCTATTATTTAATGATGGCATTTATTAAGTGCCTACTATGTGCAAAGCACTGTTCTAAGCACTGGGGAAGTTACAAGGTGATCAGGTTGTCCCACGGGGGGCTCACAGTCTTAATCCACATTTCACAGATGAGGTAACTGAGGCACAGAGAAGTTAAGTGACTTGCCCAAAGTCACACAGCTGACAAGTGGTGGAGCCAGGATTTGAACCCATGACCTCTGACTCCAAAGCCCATGTTCTTTCCACCGAGCCACGCTGCCATGCTGCTTCTCTACCACAACCATATATTCAGTCTGTCACCAAATCCTGTCAGTTCTAATAATAATAATAATAATAATGGCATTGTTAAGCGCTTACTATGTGCAAAGCACTGTACTAAGCGCTGGGGAGTTACAAGGTGATCAGGTTGTCCCACAATGGGCTCACACAATCCCCATTTTACAGATGAGCTAACTGAGGCCCAGAGAAGTTAAGTGACTTGCCCAAAGTCACACAGCTGACAGGTGATGTTTAGGTTCTACCTAAACAACATTGCTAAAATCCTCCCTTTCCTCTTCGTCCAAACTGCTACTATGCTGATCCAAGAAGCACTTATCATGGCCCATCTTGACTGCTGCATCTGCCTCAGTCAGTCAATTGCATTCACTAAGCACTTGGAAGAGTACTTGCCTCCCCTCTGACCTTCCGGCCCACTCAGATCCACACTTCACTTTCCTGCATGGCTCATTTATCAACAATGGTCAATCCATGTCTCCCCACTCCTAAAGAATGGCAATGGTTGCCCATCTACCTCCACATCAACCAGAAATTACTTACCATCAGCCTTAAAGCCCTCGATCAGCTCACCCCGGCCTACCTCATCTCATCAATCTCCTAGTACAGCCCAACCCACATATTCTGCTTCTGCTCCTGCTCCGATTTAATTCCCCCTTCTCGGCTCCTTCACCTCTGACCCCTTTCCCACATCCACCCCCTAATCTGGAATTCTCCCCATCCATATACACCAGACTACCACTCTCTCCATTTTCAAACCGCAATTAAAGTCACATCTTCTCTATGAAACCTTCCCTGATTCAACCCTCTTTTTCCCCGGCTTCATTCATTCATTCAATCATATTTATTGAGCGCTTACTGTGTGCAGACCACTGTACTAAGTGCTTGGGAAATACAAGTTGGCAAAATACAGAGACAGTCCATACCCAACAACGGGGTGCTCTCCATTCTGCGTCATGATGATGATGATGACGATGATGGCATTTGTTAAGCGCTTACTATGTGCAAAGCACTGTTCTAAGCGCTGGGGAGGATACCAGGTGATTACGTTGTCCCTCGTGGGGCTCACAGTCTTCATCCCCATTTTACAGATGAGGTAACTGAGGCACAGAGAAGCTAAGTGACTCGCCCAAGATCACACAGCTCTATGCATGGGAACATTTTAGAGAAGCTCCTTGAGGGCAGGGTAATGTGTCATCAATCAATCGATCACTCAAAGGTTCAACATGAAAGAGAAGCAGCGTGGCTTAGTGGAAAGGGCACGGGCTTTGGAGTCAGAGGATGTGGGTTTTAATCTCTGCTCTGTCACTAGCCTGCTCTGTGACCTTGGGCAAGCCACTTCACTTCTCTGTGCCTCAGTTACCTCATCTGTAAAATAGGGATTAAGACTGTAAGCCCCATGTGGGAAAAGCTGATTAACTTGTATCTACCCCAGCATTTAGAACAGTGCTGGGCACATAGTAAGCGCTTAGTAAATACCATAATAATGATAATAATAATAATAATTTTGGACATTTGATATTTGCCTCACCCCCAGCCTCTCAACACTTATGGGTATATCTTTATTATAAATTGCTTATTTATTTATATTAATGTCTGTCTCCCCCTCTAGACTGTTAGTTTATTGTGGGTAGAGGATGTGTCTGCTAATTCTGTTGTACTCTACCAAGTGCTTAGAGAAGGACTCTGCACATAGTAAATGATCAATAAATACCTTTGATTGATTGATTGATTGATGACACATGATCCTGCCCTCAAGGAGCTTACAATTTCATGGAAGAAGCAGATAAAAACTCCAGACAAGTGAAAGAAGAGGAAGGACTTGGATAAAGAAGGAGCAGCACAAACTCCTCAGGACAAAATAATAATAAATAATAACTTGTATTTCATTCATTCATTCATTCAATCGTATTTATTGAACACTTACTGTGTGCAGAGCACTGGACTAAGTGCTTGGGAAGTACAAGTTGGTAACATACAGAGACGGCCCCTACCAACAACGGGCTCATAGTCTAGAAAGGGGAGACAGACAACAAAACAAAACCTGGGGACAGGAGTCAAGTCGTCTGAACAAATAGAATTAAAGCTAAATGCACATCATTAACAAAATAAATAGAATAGTTAATATGTACAAGTAAAATAAACAGAGTAATAAATCTGTACAAACATATATACAGGTGCTGTAGGGAGGGGAGGAGGTAGGGTGAGGGGGATGGAGAGGAGGAGAGGATAAAGGGGACTCAGTCTGGGAAGACCTCTTGGAGGAGGTGAGCTTTCAGTAGGGCTTTGGAGGGAGAAAGAGAGCTAGCTTGGAGGATGTGTGGAGGGAGGGCATTCCAGGCCAGGGGAAGGATGTGGGCCGGGGATCGATGGCTGGACAGGTGAGAACAAAGTACAGTGAGGAGGTTAGCAGCAGAGGAGCGGAGGGTGTGGGCTGGGAAGCGCTTACAATATTTGTTAAGTGTTTTCTATATGCCAGGTACTGTTCTAAGCACTGTTTTAGATACAAGATACTTGGGTTGGACACAGTCCACATCCCACATAAGGCCCACATTCTTAACCCCCATTTTACAGATGATGGAACTGAGGCACAGAGAAGCTAAGTGACTTGCTCTAGGTCACACAGCAGACAAGTTGTGGAGCCAGGATTAGAATCCATGACCTTCTAATTCCCAGGCCTGTGCTTATCCACTATACCATCCTGCTTCTCAACAGCTGAACAAATGACTGAATGGACAGCTAAATAAAAAATAAAGAAAATGAACAAATGAAAGCCTTAATGTCTACACGAGTACTGAAAATAGGAATGAAATGCACATGTGCTAAAGTGCTTGCTAGGCTGACTCAAATAGGGTGTTGTGAACTAATCAGGGAAAGTTTCCCAGAGCTGTTTTTTTAGAAAGGGTTGAAGATGGTGAGAGTTGTGGTCTGGTGGATTTGAGGGGTGGTGGAAGTTTCATCTTTTCATTTTCCCCCCACCCCCTCGCAACACATATGTACAAATCTTTAGGATGCAGCATGGCCTAGTGGAAGAGAAGCAGCGTGGCTCAGTGGAAAGAGCACGGGCTTTGGAATCAGAGGTCATGGGTTCAAACCCTGGCTCTGCCAATTGTCAGCTGTGTGACTTTGGGCAAGTCACTTAACTTCTCTGTGCCTGTTACCTCATCTGTAAAATGGGGATTAAGACTGTGAGCCTCCCATGGGACAACATGATCACCTTGTAACCTCCCCAGTGCTTAGAACAGTGCTTTGCACATAGTAAGCGCTTAATAAATGCCATTATTATTATTATTATAGAGCCCGGGCCTGGGAGTCAGAAGGTCATGGGTTCTAATCCCAGCTCCACCATTTGTCTGCTGTGTGACCTTGGGAAATCACTTTACTTCTCTGTGCTTGTTATCTCATCTGTAAAACGGGGGTTAAGACTGTGGGCCCTATGTGGGATGGGGACTATGTCCAAACTGATTTGCTTGTATCTACCCCAGCACTTAGTACAGTCCCTGGTACTTCCTATAATTCATTTTAATGTCTGTCTCCCATGCAAGACTTGTAGACTGGAGTCTCTAGCAGGCCGGGATCATGAATACCAACTCTTTTATATTATACTCTCCCAAGTGCTTAATACAGTGCTCTGCACACAGTAAGTGCTCAGTGAATACCACCGATCTAGACCGTGAGCCCGTTGTTGGGTAGGGACTGTCTCTATATGTTGCCGACTTGGACTTCCCAGCACTTAGTACAGTGCTCTACACCCAGTAAGCGCTCAATAAATATGATTGAAAGAATGAATAAATGACAAGGGCGAACGTCATGAGTAAAAGGTTGGAGACAACAGAGTCAAGAAAGTGTTTTGGTTACCTGAGGAGCTCTGGAGGAGGGAAGAGCACTGGAAACAGTGGGTGAAGAGCACTGACATGCCAGATGGAAAGAGCTGTTGGAGAACCTTGAAGCCGGTGGTACAGAGAGATGTGGAGGAAAATGGGCAGCCAACTGATATTAACACCATAGACTTGTCCGATTGACATCTCTGATCCTTACTCCTCTGGCTTGGTAAGAATAGGTACAACTCGTTTCACATTCGAATAATATTTAGTCAGATTCTTGAAATCCCTGGGATTCAGGAAACAGAGCTTTCCAGATTTTTATGAAGAAAAATTGCATTATTTCTCTTTGACCAAAAATTCAGAAAAAGTCAAATCTCAAAATAATGAAATTAGGGAAGTAGAACTAGAAAGTAGGATTTGAAATTAGAAGAGTAACTCCCTATCACCTCTCCTCAAGGTGACTTCTAGAGCCCAACATCCCTCTTTCTGTGGGGTTTGCTTCTTCAAACAAAGGGAGTTGGACTTGAGGTGAGCGCTTCATCTGGAAACAAGGTTGAAGTTACCATTTTTGGGCTGGGTGTAGAATTTCCTGAAGAAAAGTATTTCATTCATCAAGACACAGGCAGAAGATTTAAAACATGACAGCACAAATAAAAGTCCAAAATCTCAGACCTCCTTTAGACAAAGAGAACACTGCCAAGTGCTTTATTCATTTGCATGTGGAGATTATGAGTCCCAGCTCCAGCTGTAATAGCCTTTTGTACAGGGTAGTCCAACAGGCATAATAAGATGTTATTAAAAAGACTCCGCTCAGCCAGACCATTAAAAAGAATATTCTATGTTGCAAGACCATTTATGCCCTATAGGCACCTGTTTCCAGTTGTTATGGAATACGCTATAATGTGCCATAAATAACACTGATATATTTATAAATCTGACATTAAAAATGTGTTCCTGAAATATCTCATGCATCCCCCAGCTGTGTCAGCGTAGAAATAATGTTTGGTGTTTGTTTGTTTATTTTACTGGACCACCCCATGAACCTGGAGGAAACATGTTAGGAAAAAAAATTATAGCTCCGCCAACTATTCTGGGAGATACACGAGCCCCTCCATGTTTATCAGGTGGAGGGCACTGTATTTTGATGTCAATAAGCAATTTTTCCAGCCCGGTCTCCTGCCCGACCCTTTTAATCCATCAATATATTATTAGAGATAAAGTTGGTGGATGCCTGCTGCAGTTAGAAGATAAATGACATCTCTGAAGTCAGGCATTAAAGACTAGATTAAGGCCTTGTGACACCGTTTTCAGTGCTCATCTGTGCACTTCTGTTCAACCTATCACACTGAGTGACAAGAAAGAAAAATAATGAACTGGGCCAGGGGAAGGAGAAGAAAAAAAGAGTTAGAAAAAGAGAGAGATTTTTTTTTCCCCTAACACACAAACTACATCAGTTCACACTTGGGATTAGACTGCATTTAAAGAAAGAAGAAAGAAAGGGAAAGGGAGAGTGGGGAGGGACAGGCAAGGGAGGGCCCGGGACAGAGGAAAATAGGGGGAAGGGGAGGAAACGTCAAGAATTTGGGTTTTGTCGGCCCTGGTGGATTTTCTTCCTTCTCCCTTGCCCGCCTGCAATGCTGACCTAGTTGGGGCTTCTGGTAGAGACAGGCTTTGTCTGGAACCAACACAAACCCGATTTAGGATCACTGACATAAATCTTTATAAGATGCTGGGCTCCGTCTTAAATCTTGGTGAATCATTTTCTCTTTACCCCTCGACAGAATTCCTTTCACACCATCATCTCTGGCCTTGACGGAGCTATTAGGCAGCTCTTTGAGTCTTCTTTGTCTAAAGGATACCTGGCTTGGGGAGTTTTGTTTGCGCTGTTTTATTTTCAGTGAGACTAGTGATTGTGCAAATAAAAGTACCTTCTTCTCTCAAGCCCCCTTCCTCTGCCTGGCCCACTAGAGAAAAACAAAACAAAACTGGTGTTGTGAAAGAGGGAAGGGGAAACTGAGAGCCTGGTCTTTTTACTCCAGTAGCAAATGGCGCCTCAGAAATTGCACCATATCATGCCACGTTAAAAACTCTTTATCTTTTTTCTTTAATGGTATTTGTTCATTCATTCATTCAATTGTATTTATTGAGCGCTTACTGTGTGCAGAGCACTGTACTAAGCGCTTGGGAAGTACAAGTTGGCAACATATAGAGACGGTCCCTACCCAACAGTAGGCTCACAGTCTAGAAGACTGTGTTAAGCTCTTACTCTGTGCCGGGCACTGTAATAAGCATCTCCAAGTATATTGATGTCAAATGTTCCTGTCTTAAGTTGCTGTCATTCCTGTTAGAATTCAAGTGTGAGTCTCTGATGGGCCAGAAACCACTGTTCAACTCTTTTTTAATGGTATTTGTTAAGTGTTTGCTCTGTGCCAGCCACTGTACTAAGCGTCCCCAAGTATATTGATGTTAAATGTGCCTGTTTTAGGTTGCTGTTTTAGTCATTCCTACAAAGATTCAACTGTGAGCTTCTGGAGGGCTAGGGACCATGTTAAACTCTTTTTTTTAATGGTATTTGTTAAGTGCTTACTATGTACCAAGCACAGTACTAAGCATTGGGCTAGATACAAAGTAATCGAGTTGAACACAGTCCATGTTCCACCTGGGATTCACGACCATAACCCCCATTTTACAGATGAGGTAACTGAGGCACAGAGAAGTTGAATCATCATCATCAATCGTATTTATTGAGCGCTTACTATGTGCAGAGCACTGTACTAAGCGCTTGGGAAGTACAAATTGGCAACATATAGAGACAGTCCCTACCCAACAGTGGGCTCACAGTCTAGAAGACTGTGACCTGCCCAAGGTCACAGAGCAGACCAGTGGTAGAGCTGGGATTAGAACCCAGGTCCTTCTGGCTCCCAGGCTCGTGCTCTATCCACTCAGCAATACTGCTCCACTCTCATCCATGTACTTTTTCTCAGCATTTGGTACAGTGCTTTGGATTCATTAGCTACTCATGTAAATACTGTTACCACTCACTGCTAACTGACTGATCAAATCTGATACTATTCTCTCCCAGCAGCAAGCCCAAGGAAACCAGAATCAGTTCAACTTCCAGAAATCATATGTTTTTATACTTGTCTCACCCTTTAGAGTGTAAAGTCCTCAGGACTAGGGCATTCAAATTGTCAGATGTCCATTCATTTAAAAAACAGTACCAAAAACAAAGTACCAAGTAACAAGTACCAAAAACAAAAATTATCAGCCCTTTGAACAGTGCTCATTGCTTAGAACAATACTTGGCATATAGCTAGCGCTTAACAAATGCCATCATTATTATTACATGCCACTTTCTGTGGCAATTTTCAAGCACCCAGACTGAGCCACCTCTTTCCTCTCTCCCTCCCCATCCCCCCACCCTACCTCCTTCCCCTCTCCACAGCACCTGTACATATATTTGTACAGATTTGTTACTCTATTTATTTTACTTGTACATATTTACTATTCCATTTATTTTGTTAATGATGTACATCTAGCTTTACTCCTATTTATTCTGATGACTTGACACCTGCCCACATGTTTTGTTTTGTTGCCTGTCTCCCCCTTCTAGACTGTGAGCCCGTTGTTGGGTAGGGACCCTCTCTACATGTTGCCAACTTGTACTTCCCAAGTGCTTAGTACAGTGCTCTGCACACAGTAAGCACTCAATAAATACGATTGAATGAATGAATGAATGTGTTGCGCCCAAAGGGTACTTAAAAATACTATGTGCAAGGTACTCATCTTGATGCTGAGAAAGATACAGTAGAAGTAAATGAAATGGCTCCTGCCTTCAATCAATGATATTTATTGAGCGCCTACTGTACGCAGAGCACTGTACTAAGCACTGGGAAAGTACACTATAACAGAGTTTGGAGACACATTCCCTGCCCACAAGGAGCTTGCAATGTAGAGAGGGAGGCAGGGTTAATTTGAATAAATAAATAAATCATGGCTATATAAGTAAATTCTGTGAGACTGGGGGCGGGAGTGACCGTCACATTCTAAAGAGTCAACGAGATACAAATTGTCAGATGTCCATTCATTTAAAAATCAGCAGAATTCTAGGATTAAAAAAGTTGTCATCTGCCAAGTGAATGATTCAGAACTGCTTTGTGTTTCTGAATCATTTATGGGGTAATTCGTTTAGTGCAGTGCATGGCACACAATAATTGCTCAGTCAATTCCATTAATTGATAAGTTGAGAGGAAGAGAATGGGGCATATGAGAATATGAGAAGATTCACAGGATATTCTCTAGAATGCGAAGTCTTTGTGGGCAGGGAACGTCTCTCCTGACTCTGCTGGATCGTGCTCTCCCAAGCTCTTAGAACAGTGCCCTGCACATGGTGAACACTCAGTCAATAAAATTAATTAATTGAGACGTGTGGGTGTGATTGAAAATGTGGAAAATGAGACCTAGGAAGGAAGGTTAAAACTGAGATTAAAACTGAGATTATTCAGTCTGGAAAAGTGAAGGCAGAGAAGAGATTTAATACTATTTAGTACTATTTAGTAAGTATACTATTCAGCAAGTATATTAAGAGCGCTTCTGCAGAGGCTGAGGCTCTTCTTCATCCCCACTAAAGACCATACTAGCAGAAACAGCAGTATGAAGGAACTGGGTTAGAAATAAAGATGATTTTCACTAGCAGAAACAGCAGTATGAAGGAACTGGGTTAGAAATAAAGATGATTTTTTGACACAGTGGAATGGGATACTTTAGGAATATGGGAAATCATATGTTATTGACTGCTGCCAGGGTGTTTGGAAGATAAACCTGTTGTTGGGTAGGGGCCGTCTCTATATGTTGCCGACTTGTACTTCCCAAGCACTTAGTACAGTGCTCTGCACACAGTAAGCACTCAATAAATACAATTGAATGAATGAATAAACAAAAACATGGCTTTAGTCATAGTACTTGAATTATCTAACATGATGCAAATTCACATCTAGGGAGCCTTATTGTTTGAGCATCTTCCTCTTTAATTTGTTCCAAATCCTATCAATATAATAATAATAATAATAATAATAATAATAATAATATTTATTAAGCATTTTTTGCAAAGCACTGTTCTAAGAGCTGGGGAGGTTACCAGGTGATCAGGTTTTCCCATGTGGGGCTCACAGTCTTAATCCCCATTTTACAGATGAGGGAACTGAGGCCCAGAGAAGTGAAGTGACTTGCCCAAAGTCACACAGCTGGCAATTGGCAGAGCCGGGATTTGAACCCATGATCTCTGACTCCAAAGCCTGTGCTCTTTCCATTGAGCCATGCTGAAAGTCTCTCCCAGTACCTACCTCTTGTCCTTCAAGCTGAAAAGGAATGTGACTAGTGAATTGAGACCAGGCCTGAGAGTCAGAAGGACCTGGCTTCTAATCCCCTTTCTGCCATTTATCTGCTGTGTGATCTTGGGCAATTCACTTAACATTTCTGTGTTACAGTTGCCTCATCTGTAAAACGGGGATGAAGACTATAAGCCCCATGAAAGACGTAGACTGTATCCAACCTGATTATCTGCACCTATCCAGTACTTTGTACAGTGCATGGCACATAGTAAATGTTTAAAAAAATGCTATTAAAAACCAACTCCCTCATTCTTCATATCTACAGACCTCTACTCTCCCCTTCTTCCAATACCTTTTGAAATCACGTCTCCTCCAGGTGGCCTTCCCTGGTTAATTTCTCAGCTACCATCCTTATGTAACCTCCTACTACCACTTCAGTACTTCTGTGTCAGAGTAGCACTTAGGTACTCAGCTTTCCTCAAGGTTCAGTTTTGGGTCTCCTTCTATTCTTCGTCCAGACCCACTCCCTTGGAGAACTCATTCGCTTCCATGGTTTCAACTACCATTTCTATACCGATGATACCCAAATCTACATTGCCAACCTTGGTCTCTCTCCCTCTCTCCAGTCTTGCATCTTCTCCTGCCTTCAAGACATCTCTACTTCGATGTCCTCTCGTCAGCTCAAACGTAACACGTCCGAAACAGAGATCCTTAACTTCCCACCCAAACTGTGTCCTGCCTGTGACTTTTCCATCACAATAGAAAGCACCACTATCCTTCCTGCAAGCCTGTGACCTTGGGGTTATCCTTGACTCTCCTCTCTCATTCAACCCACATATTCAATCTTTCACCAAATCCTATCAATCCCATCTTCACAACACTGCTCAAATCCACCCTTTTCTCTCCATCCAAACTGCTACCACATTAATGCAATCACTCATCCTATCTCGCCTGTATTACGGCATCGGCCTTCTTGCTGACTTCCCAGCCTCCTGTCTCTTCCCACCCCAGTCCAAACTTCATTCTGCTGCCCGGATCTTTTTTCTACAAAAACGTTCAGGACATGATACCCCATCCCTCAAAAAGTTCCAGTGGTTGCCCATCCACCTCCATATCAAACAAAAAATCCTCTCCATTGGTTTTAAAGCATTCTATCACCTTGCCCCCTCCTACCAAACCTAGCCTCTCTCCTTCAACCCAGACCACGCACTTTGCTCCTCATGTGCTAACCTTCTCACAGTGCTTTGATCTCACCTGTCTCACCGCCGACCCCTGGCCCACATCCTGCCCCTGGTCTGGAATGCCCTCCCTCTTCCAATCCGACAGACAACCACTCTCCTCTGCTTCAAAGCCTTATTGAAGGCACATCTCCTTCAAGAGGCCTACCCAGGCTAAGCCCCACTTTTCCTCATCTCCCACTCTCTTCTACATCACCCTGACTTGCTTCCTTTGCTCTTCCCCGCTCCCAGGCCCAAAACAATTATGTACAAATCTTTCATTTTATTTATTTGTACTGATTTCTGTCTCTCCCATCCATTCGAGACTGTGAGCATATTGTGGGCAGGGACTGTCACTGTTTATTGTTGTATTATACTTTTCCAAGCACTTAGTACTGTGTTCTACTTACAGTAAGTGCTCTATAAATACTATTGAATGAATTAATGAATCTCAGTCACCCTCTGGTTGTATTTATGTACACATCTTTGTACTCTTCTGCTTCTTCCTGCCTGAAATTGTTTTAGTGTCTGTCTCTCCAGATAGATTGCAAACAAATGAAGGGCAAGGAGCCCAGTTACTAATTGCTTGTTCCCTCCCAAGTGTTTAGTTCAGTGTACTGTACATACTAGGGGTTCAAAAATACTATTGATTGGTTGCACAAACTAAAATTCACAGAGAACTGGCCTAGTATGCCCTCCCTCTTCATGTCCAACAGACGATTATTCTCCCCACCTTCAAAGCCTTAGTTAAAAGCATATCTCCTCCAAGAGGCCTTCCCTGATTAAGCACTAATTTCCTCTTCTCCCACTCCCTTCTGTGTTGCCCTTGCACTTGGAATTACACCCTTTAATCGCCCCACCCTCAGCCCCATAGCACTTATGTTCATATCCTCATATATTTATTTACATTAGTGTCTGTCTTTCCCTCTAGCCTAAAAACACGTCTCCCAACTCTATTATATTGCACTCAGTGCAGTGCTCTGCAAACAGCAGCGCTCAATAAATACAATTGATTGATTGTGCACCCAGTGAAATTTGGGAAGCATTGCTCACTCTGAGTCCTAGATTTCATGGGCAAAGACTCTATGATCAGACTGGGATTACTTAGGCAATGTAAAATGCATCATTTGCAAGACCTTCAGCAAATACCTAAGAGGAATTTCAAATACTCTGCTATGCCAGTGCAGAAAGTACTTGATTTGGGTTAAATAATGCAGTTCACTTTGTCAGTGGGTGGTTTTTACCACTTTCCTGTCACTGTAGGCAACACCAGCGTCCTCCCTGGCTCACAAACCCATAATTTTATTATCCATGATTCATCTTTTATTCAACCCACATATTCAGTCTGTCACCAAATCCTGTTGGTTCTATGAATCCACCCTTTCCTCTGCATCCACACTGCTGCCACGTTGACCCAACCATTTAGCATATTTTGCTTTGACTACTGTATCATCCTCCCCACTGATTTCCCTGCCTCCTGTTTCACTCCCCTTTCCAGCCCACGCTTCACTCTGCTGGCGAGTCATTTTTCTAAAAAAAGTTCAGTCCATAGCTCCCCCCTCCTAAAAATCCTCCAATGGCTGCCTGTCCATCTTGGCATCAAACAGAAGCATCTTACCATTAGCTTTCAGATGCTCAATCAGCTTTCCCCACCTTACCTTACCAATTTCATTCCTCTAACACCACTCTACTCTCTGTGCCTCTCATCTTTCCCACTGCTGAGCTCTTGTCCCACATCCTCCATCTTCCCTGAATCTCCTTCACCCTTCATATCACTCTCCCTACCTTTAAAGCCCTCCTAAAAACACATCTCCTCGAAGAGGCCCTTCCTGACTAAGCCCTCATTTCCCTGACCTGCCAACCCCTTTGAGTCCCTCATGTACTTGGATCTTTACCTCTTAGGCACTTGCTATTCACTCCACCTTCAGCCCCAAAGAACTTACGAACATATTCTTTTGCTCAGCCATTTCCCCTATCTGTAATTTATTTTAAATATCTTTCTCCTTGGAGAATGCTGACCTCTTGTTAAGCACTTGTGAAAGATATTCTCCCAGCTCAGAAAGATGGCCTTCAGGATAGTGGATCGCCTAAGCAAGATCACCCATTTTGCCTTCAGGTAGGTTTGCTCTGATCGACATGAGGAATGGGCTGAGTAGAGGAGAAATCAACAAGATCAGACCATCCTAATCTCAGTCGTCAGGGCTCATCGTTCTAACCAGAGCTTCTGGCTTCAGCTCAGCTCAGCTTCCTCATGAATATTAAAACTATTCACGGGCACCTCAGTAGCATTAATCTCCCAAAGTGGGAGTAATAGGGCCATATTGATAACTGGGGGCACATAGTAAGCACTCAATAAATGGATTGGTGTTGGGCTATTTAGGATCTATGCACTGTCTTTTGGAGAAAAATTAGTAATTCTTTGTTTCCCCAATTTCTTGAGTCCAAAATGGATATGCCTTCAGACTCTGTAGCTTCTGCAAGATGACCATGTTTTGAAATAATTGTAATGAAGCACTCAGATAATAATAATAATAATGGCATTTGTTAAGTGCTTACTTTGTGCCTGGCACTACTAAGTGCTGGGGTGGATAAAAGCAAATGGGGTTGGACACAGTACCTGTCCCACATAATAATAATGATAATAATAATAATGACATTTATTAAGTACTTACTATGTGCAAAGCACTGTTCTAAGCGCTGGGAAGGTTACAAGGTGATCAGGTTGTCCCACGTGGGGCTCACAGTCTTAATCCTCATTTTACAGATGAGGTAATGGAGGCACAGAGAAGTGAAGTGACTTGCCCAAGGTCACACAGCAGACAAGTGGTGAAGCTGGGATTAGAACCCATCACCTCCTGCTTCCCAGGCCTGGGCTCTATCCACTACCCCATGCTGCTTCTTTATCCCATGGTATTGGCCATATCATTTTCAATAAAGCCAACTAAGATTGAAGAAAAGAAAGCTAGAAGAAAAGCCAAAAGCCAAAAGGAAGCAGTTCCTGGAACATGGGGGACGTTTCAAATGTGAGACACTGAAATTCCACTGTGAGACACTGAATAAAGTAATAGTTGTGCCTAGGAGGCAAATCAGAGGGTTGAAGGAGAGAGAGCACAGAAGAGGCAGCCCGGCTTGAAGAAGCAGCACAGCCCAGTAGATAGGTCATCGGCCTGGGTGTCAGAAGGACCTGGGTTCTAGTTCTGACTCTGCCACTTGTCTTCTGTGTGACCTTGGGCAAGTCACTTAGTGTCTCTGTGCCTCAACAGTTACCTCATCTGTAAAATGGGGATTAACACCGCTAACTACATGTGGGACAGGGACTCTGTCCAACCTGACAACCTTATATTTACCCTAGTGCTTAGTACAGTGCCGGGCACAAAGTAAGCACTTAAGAAATATGACTAAGAAAAGAAGCAGGGAGAGGCTCTGGCAAGAGTTGGTCTTTCATCTCAAATCTTCTTCTCCCACTCCTCATCTATATGCATGTGTCCATAGTTCATTCATTCAATCATATTTATTGAGTGCTTACTGTGTGCAGAGCACTGTACTAAGCGCTTGGAAAGTACAAGTTGGCAACATATAGAGACGGTCCCTACCCAACAGTGGGCTCACAGTCTAGAACATCACTAGCAAAATAAATAGAATAGTAAATATGTACAAGTAAAATTGTCTGCTGTGTGCCACCTGTTAGATATTGATCTGGACATCCTTCCTTTCCCCTTCCTCCCCCTCCTCACCCCCACCCCCCCACCTTACCTCCTTCCATATATATATATATTTATTTATTTATTTTCTTGTACATATTTATTCTATTTATTTTATTTTGTTAATATGTTTTGTTTTGTTGTCTGTCTCCCCCTTCTAGACTGCTAATCAGGTTGGACACAGTCCCTGTCCCACATGGGGCTCACAGACTTAATCTCCATTTTACAGATGAGGGTCCAGAGAAATGAAGTGACTTGCCCATGAACACATAGCAAACAAGTGGCGAAGCCAGGAGCAGGACTCCGGTTTTTCAGACTCCCATACCCGTGCTCTATCCATTAGGCTACACTGCTTCTTAGCGGTGGCCACTTCCAAAGACGTTGCCTGGTTCGACAGTGCCGATGGCTCAGGGACCGTAAGTGACCTTCTCTGCTTCTGACTGTTTAAAAATTAGAAATTGGAGAACTCAGCGTCTCTTGGTGTGACTTGAAGAACAAAGAAATCCAAAAAGACTTTTCTCACCCATCGCCTCTCTTCCTCTCATCTCAAGTTGGGGTTTATCTCAGGCCAAAAAGGCCATCTTAAAGCTCGTTGCGGGCAGCAATATGTCTGTTTGTTGTTATAATATACTCTCCCAAACACTTAGGCTGGTGCTATAGAAAGTGCTTTATAAATACGATTGAATGAGTAAATGAAAAGTGCTACAGGACTCGAGTCCATGCGAATCATGATACACCCCATGGGGACAATGCAGTGGACAAGGGCAACTTGGTTTAATGGAATAACCACTGGCTTGGGAATCAGAGGTCATGGGTTCTAATCCCAGCTCTGGCACTGATCAGCTGTGTGACTTTGGGCACATCACTTAACTTCTCTGTGCCTCAGTTACCTCATCTGTAAAATGAGGATTAAGTCTGCAAATCCCACATGGGACAACCTGATTACTTTGTATCTATCCCAGTGCTTAGAACAGTGCTTGGCACTTAGTAAACACTTAACAAATACCATCATTATTATTCTCTTTCACTGCCACTACCCTGGTCTGGGGTTTATCCTTTTCCAGGAGTCAGGCATGGATGTGAAACTGAAAATGAATGAATCAATCAATTAGTCATTAGTATTTAATGAGTGCTTATTGTCTGCAGAGCACTGAACCAAGCACTTGGGAGAATACAGTATAGCAACATAATATACATATTTACTATTCTATTTATTTTGTTAATGATGTGCATCTAGCTTTACTTCTATATATTCTGGTGACTTGACACCTGTCCACATGTTTTGTTTTGTTGTCTGTCTCCCCATTCTAGACTGTGAGCCCGATGTTGGGTAGGGACAGTCTCTATATGTTGCCAACTTGTACTTCCCAAGCACTTAGTACAGTGCTCTGCACACAGTAAGCGCTCAATAAATACGACTGAATGAATGAATGAATGAATAAAATATAACAATATTGCATATGAATGAAAGATGCTTCTGGTTAAGTACAAGCACTTAGTACAGTGCTCTACACCCAATAAGTGCTCAATAAATACGGTTGAATGAATGAATGAAATTCACCCCCATCTGGACCTCGCATATAAGGTTTTCATCTCTGTCCAGTTTCCACATCACCCTTGTCCTCTCATTTTAAAGATTTTCTTCATCTCTCTTTTTTTCAAAAGACTGCTTTGTCGCAATTATTCAGCAAAGGGTTTGTGTGCCTGTAGGAAATATTAATAGACCATTATGAGGTCCTACAACTAATTTTTCCACACATATCATCTGTCTTTGCATGGTTATTAAACTCCAACAATATTTCATGCAATGCTTCCCTGCTCAATTAATTTGGTGCCTTCTTCTCCTGCTTCTTTTTTCCCTTCCACAACCTTTAAAATTAAATAGAATCTTCATAATTATGGCTTTTTGTTTTTGTTCTTCATATCTTTTTCTTTTCAATTTCTCTATCAAAGGGGCTAGCTAGTATAATAAAGACATAATGGAGCAAAATTGTGAGTCTGTGACCAGCGTGGTTTGGGGGTTTGTTGGTTGTGGAGTTGGGGTATCTTTAAGCCTGGGATAGGGAGGATGAAGAAACAGTGATCTGGAGAATCTAGACATTTATCTACTTTTGTCCTAGTTTAGAAAAGAACTGAGGCTTCTAGCAGCATGACATAGTGGATAGAGCACAGATCTAGGAGTAAGAAAGTAAGAAGGTGATGGATTCTAATCCTGACTCTGCCACTTGTCTGCTTGGGCAAGTCACTTCACTTCTCTGTGCCTCAGTTACCTCATCTGTAAAATGGGGATTGAAACTGTGAGCCTCACATGGGACAAGGGTGTGTCCAACCAATTTGCTAGCTCCCCAGCCCTTAGTACAGTGCCTGGCACACAGTAAACACTTAACAAATATCATAATATCATTATCATTATTTTCTTAACCAGGTCAATTTCAGGATCATTGAAAGGTAAATATCGATATCAAGAGGTCTGTTTCATTTTTCAGAAAGTATAATACAGAGAAAGGGACTTTACATATTTTAGTCTATTTTTTTGAAGACTTGCAAGCATGATGAAAATAGCATATCACTGATACAATAATAATAATGACAGTATTTGTTAAGCACTTACTATGTGCCGAGCACTGTTCTAAGCACTGGGATAGATACAAGGTTATCAGATTGTCCCACGTGAAGCTCACAATCTAATATACATAATCTGCAGACACGGTATAAATAGAGGAGTATGGCCTAATCTAAAGAGCATGTATGTGGGAGTCAGAGGACCTGGATTCTAATTCTGGCTCTGCCAATTGTCTTCTGTGTGACCCTGGGCAAGTCAACCAACTCTGTTTATATTGTACTTTCCCCAGGACTTAGTTGAGTGCTTTGCACAAAGTAAGTGCTCAGTAAATATGATTGATTGTAATCCTGGCTCCACTATTCACCTGTTGTGTGACCTTGGGCAAGTCACTTTACTTCCGCATACCTCAGTTCCCTCATTTTTCAAATAAGGTTTCAATACCTGTTCTCCCTCCTGTGAGCCCTGTATGTGGCAGAGACTGTGACCAACCTGATTACCTTGTATCTCACTGCAGTACTTAGAACAGTGCCTGCTACATAATAACCACTTTATAAAATCTCACAATTACTGTATTGTTCAGTTCATCAGTTGTATTCATTGTTGCTTACTGGTTCATTCATTCATTCAATCATATTTATTGAGTGCTTACTGTGTGAAGAGCACTGTACTAAGTGCTTGGGAAGTGCAAGTTGGCAACATATAGAGACGGTCCCTACCCGACAGTTGGCTCGCAGTCTAGAAAGGGGGAGACAGAGAACAAAACAAAACATATTAGCAAACTAAAATAAATAGAATAAATATGTACAAAAAGCAAGCCACTGCACTTGGAAGAGTACAATATAACAGAGTTGGTAGAGACGCCTTCTGCTCACAATGAGCTTACAGTTTAGATGAGAGGACAGACATTAATATGAACAAATAACTTATGGATCTGTACAAAAGTGTACTTTCATAATGCCCTATTTTATCGAAATGTACATTTAACCACTGAGAAAAATAGTATTTAGAAAGGCCTAATTGCTTATCCATAGCTACAGTTAGAGAAGTCGCATGGCTTAGTGGATAGAGCATGGATCCAGGGACCAGAAGGACCTGGGTTCTAATCCTGGGTCTACCACATGTCTGCTGCGTGACCTTGGGCAAGTCACTTAACTTCTCTGGGCCTCAGTTACCTCAGCTGTAAAATGGAGATTCAGAGTGTGATCCCAATGTGGGACAGGGTCTGTGTCCAACCTGACTAACTTGTATCTATCCCAGAGCTTAGAACAGTGCTTGGCACAAAGTAAGTGCTTTATAAGTACCATAATAATTAGTATTATTATGGGGTCCTTCTCCCCATTTTAATGCTCCTAAATATGAGCTTTAATGAACAGATATTAGTAATCATAAATAGTACTCACTGGGTGTACAAAGTGCTTTAGAAATACTAAGCAAAAAAAGTTAAATGTTCCTTGACCATGAGCTTACATTCTTACAGGGAAGACAGACTTAAAAAAAAAATATTTACAAGTAGAGTAGCCAGACATCCCCTGGAGACCATTAAGTAACACATCAACTGGTACTGATGCAACCTAGCTCAAAATTTTAATTCTGTTGTATTGGATTCTCCCAAGAGCTTAGTACAGTGCTCTATGCACAATGATGATGATGATGGTATTTGTTAAGTGCTTACTATGTGCCAAGCACTGTTGCAAGCACTGGGGTAGATACAAGGTCATCAGGTTGTCCCACGTGGGGCTCACAGTCTTACTTCCCATTTTACAGATGAGGTAACTGAGGCACAGAGAAGTTAAGTGACTTGTCCAAAGTCACACAGCTGATAAGTGGCAGAGCTGGGATTAGAACCCACGACCTCTGACTCCCAAGCCCAGGCTCTTTCCACTAAAGCCACGCTGCTTCTCAAAGCAGAGCTCAACAAACACCACACGGAAAACAAACCTCTGCCAGAAAGTGAGCAGACCACTGAAGCCACAATCAATCAATCAATCAATCAGTCGTATTTATTGAGCACTTACTGTATGCAGAGCACTGTACTAAGCGCTTGGGAAGTACAAGTTGGCAACATATAGAGACAGTCCCTACCCAACAGTGGGCTCACAGTCTAAAATTCACCCTTCTGACATCTGAACCTAGTAGGACAAAATTGTACCAGGCAAAGCTTCTTTGAGTTTGTCTACTTAATGGTGAGAAGACCAGTATCAATCGATCAGTGGAATTTGTTGAGTGTTTACTATGTGCAGAGTACTACAGTCCCAGTATGTGATAGACTCCCCAAGAATGATGACCCTGGAATCAGCTTGGTGATTCAACATTCACAAAGTCAATAACTCTCACTATGGGTGTCTCTGGACTGCATTTTTGGAATGTATATTCTCTCTGTAAATGTACAACTGTCCTTTATATAAGAAGATTTTACGGATGGTGAACTTTGCCAATCATTCAGTGGTATCTATTGAGCGCTTACTTTGTGCAGAGTACTGTACTAAGTTCTTGGGAAAAGTACAATAGGGTTGGTAGAAATGATCCTTGCCCTCAAGGAGCTTACAATCTAATGGAGGAAGGCAGACATCAAATATAGTATGGATATGGGAAGTAGGAACACATAATAATAATGATAATGGCATTTATTAAGCACTTACTATGTGCAAAGCACGGTTCTAAGTGCTGGGGAGGTTACAAGGTGATCAGGTTGTCCCACGGGGGGCTCACAGTCTTAATCCCCATTTTACAGATGAGGTAACTGAGGCACAGAGAAGTTAAGTGACTTGCCCAAAGTTACCAAGCTGACAATTGGCAGAGCTGGCATTTGAACCCATGACCTCTGACTCCAAAGCTCTTCTACTCTTTCCACTGAGCCACGCTGCACCTATATAAGGATAGGTGCTTATGTGTTTGGGAGTGGGAGTGGGGGAGTGCCAAAGTGATTAGGGAAGAAAGATGGAAATGCATAGACAATGGAGAAGGGAGCTGGGGAGGGTGGGGAAATAAGAGGTTAGTCAGAGAAGGCTTCCTACAAGTATGGCTAAAAAGACCAATAAGGATCTGGCATAAATCTTTGCAGAACCCACCCACACACTTCGCTCCTCTAATGCTAACCTTCTCACGGTACCTCGATCTCGCCTATCTCGCCTCTGACCCCTGGTCCTTGTCCTCCCTTTGGCCTGGAATGCCCTCCCTCCTCAAATCTGGCAGACCGTTACTCTCCATGGCTTCAAAGCCTTACTGAAGGCAGATCTCTGCCAAGAGATTTTCTCTGACTGTCTCCCTATCCTCTTCTCCAGTTTACTTCTGTATCAACCTGACTTGCTCCCTTTATTCATCCCCCTCCCAGCCCCACAACACTTATGTACCTATCTGTCATTTATTTACTTATATTAACTCTGTATCCCCCT
Organism: Tachyglossus aculeatus; assembly: GCF_015852505.1. Lineage (NCBI taxonomy): Eukaryota > Metazoa > Chordata > Mammalia > Monotremata > Tachyglossidae > Tachyglossus > Tachyglossus aculeatus. The sequence continues at coordinate 23,623,409 of NC_052066.1, read as the reverse complement.
CTAGACTGTAAGCTCACTATGGGCAGGGAATGTGTCTATTTATTGTTCTATTGTATTCTCCCAAGTGCTCGGTTCACTGCTCTGCACTCAGTAAGTGCTCAATAAATACGATTGAATGAATGAATAAAAATAGCACAATGGGTCATTTCAATAGTCTAATCAATCAAGCAATGGTCCAACCACCCTCAGGTAAATGGCAACAAAGGAAGCTTTTCTAATGGGCCTGGGAATCAGAGGGTCATGGGTTCTAATCCCATCTCCACCATTTATCTACTGTGTGACCTTGGGCAAGTCACTTTACTTCTCCGTGCTTCAGTTACCTCATCTGTAAAATGGGGATTGAGACTGTGACGATTTGCTTGTATCCACCCCAGCGCTTAATACAGTGCCTGGCACAAAGTAAGCACTTAACAAATACCATTATTATTATTATTGTTGTTTTCATCTCTAACGTTTTCCTTTACTAACCTATCATGAACCTTTTGTATTTATGCTACCCTTCTTATCCCTCCTGTCATCCCTAACCTTCTCGCTAATAACCCTCTTGAACTTATTTGTATTTTCTGCCTTTAAAACCTCAGTGGTAATAAATTTCAGATACTTATGGCCAGCTGGCTCCTAAATGTGTTGGTTTCGAAACTACAGCATTCAATTTCCAGCAGGCATTCTCCAGGGTGTTTTGGATTTTGATCTCTAATGCTGATTACTAGTTAGATAATGCAAACCTCTGGAGTGATAATGGCCCTTAATTATTATGGAATTTTGTGAAACCCTCATTATGTGTCAAGCACTATTCTAAGGGCTGGGAAGTACTCAAAAAGCAGCAGCAACAGCTGGGTGAACCCATGTCTCCTCCCTGAAAACTGGACTATTTTACTTGCCCAAGCGCTTAGTACAGTGTTCTGCACACAGTATGCGCTCAATAAATGCAATTGAATTGGATGAATGAATGAATACCTCTCTTCAGCATGGAAGAGAAGTTGCCCCACCAACATCCCATTGGTTTTTCTACTAGCCCCTGCTCCAGCCGGGGGAAAACTCAAACACTGGAAGCAAAGTTAGACCTTCTCTACTTTGAGAACATCCAGAAAGGCCTGACCATGGTTGGGACTGTAATAATTGCGACAGCAGAACTAAATCACAAGGAGCCTGAAATTCTGTTCCTTTTGCCACGATACTGTATTGCTCTTGTATTTAACAGAAAAGCAGCATGGTATAGTAGATAGAGCATGGGCTTGAGAATCAGAAGGTCATGGGTTAAGAGCACGGGCTTGGGAGTCAGAGGTCATGGGTTCAAATCCTGGCTCCACCAATTGTCAGCTCTGTGACTTTGGGCAAATCATTTAACTTCTCTGTGCCTCAGTTACCTCATCTGTAAAATGGGGATTGAGACTGTGAGCCCCACGTGGGATAACCTGATCACCTTGTATCCTTCCCAGAGCTTAGAACAGTAATTTGCACATAGTAAGCACTTAACAAATGCCATCATCATCATCATCATGGGTTCTAATCCCTGCTCTGCTGCTTCTCTGCTGTGTGACCTTCAGCAAGTCACTTCATTCTCTGTGCCTCAGTTCCCTCATCTGTAAAATGGGGATTTAAGACTGTGAGCCCCATGTGGGACAGGGACTCTGTATAACCCCATTTGCGTGTATCCAACCCAGCACTTAATACAATGCCTTGCACATAGTAAACACTTAACAAGTACCATTATTACTGTTTTTATTATTAGCATCCTATTCTCTTATAATTATTTGTTTTTGTCTTTCCCTGTGTCACTTACCCCCTCCCCAACTTACTCTTAGACTGTGAGTACCTTGTAAGCCAGAGACCATGTCTATGTCTCATCTGTGTACTTTTTCCCAGCCTGTAGTACAGTGCTTTGCACTCAGAACTCATGGGATTTGATGAACAATAATAAAGGGTATGTGTCTGTTTATTGTTGAATTATACTCTCCCAAGTGCTTAGTACAGTGCTCTGCACACAATAAGTGCTCAATAATAGTACAGTGCCTGGCACATAGTAAGTGCTTAAAAATACCACAATTATTATTATTAATAAATACGATTGAATAAATAAATGAATGAAATGGATTCTCCTTTTTCATTCCCCTCATAATTTTGTAAACTTCAGTCTCGGTGCTCTCTCAGCCGCCTTCTTCTAATGAGGTTCTAGTGTTTGTGACTGCCCCCAGGGATGCTAGAAGAACAACTTCTTCCTGAAGAATTGCTCAGCGTAATAATAATAATAATAATAATATTGGTATTTGTTAAGTGCTTACTACGTGCCAAGCACTGTTCTAAGTGCTGGGGTAGATACAAGGTAATCAGATTGTCCCATATGGGGCTCACAGTCTTCATCCCCATTTTACAGATAAGGGAACTGAGGCCCAGAGAAGGTAAGTGACTTGCCTGAGGTCACACAGAAGACAAGTGGTGGAGCCGGGATTTGAACCCACGACCTCTGACTCCAAAACCCTGGCTCTTTCCACTGAGACATGCTGCTTCCCCATAGATAGCATAGATCTCTCTGTTTCTCAAACTCTCCAAGGGCTTCCCATAGCCCTCCACATCAAACAAAAACCCCTCAAGCTCAGTTTCAGGATTGTCCATCAGCAAGTTCCATGTTACCTTTCTGCTCTCTTCACCCACTATTCCCCATCTGTCTCTATCAGTCAATTAGGCAGCCAGTCAGTTGTATTTATTGAGCACTTACTGTGTGCAGAGCATTGTACTAAGCACTTGGAAGAATATGCTATGACAATAGAGCAGACATATTCCTTGCCCAAAACAGAGCTTACATCCTAGAGGGAGAAACAGACATTAACATAAATAAACTAATTAATTACTTTGCTCCCCATAAGTTAACCTGCCAACTATACCTTGCTCTTAATTCTCCATTATCAAGAAGGGAGTGGTTCACTTTGAGCAAAATCTTCATATGGAATAACAGACAAGGGAGCAAAAGAGAAAACAGCCCCCCATGCTACAAACATTAAATTCAACAACACAACAAGGGACAACATTTTTGTATGCCCAGTGTGTTTGGGACTATGGACTTTTCAGCCACGTTCACACTGATAGGTGAACTTCACCACTGGTGCTGTCTTCTTCAAATACATAGGACAACTACATGTATAGAAAAAAGAAAATCCTTTTCTCAAAGTCATCTTCATGGATGACTCCAAGGTTGAGAGGTTATCGGCAGAGAAGACGGCAATGATGTCGACTGCTGGAAAAATTAGGAAGACGAGATTGTCTAGAAGAGGAAGGTGAAAAGTTCCATTTCTCATATATTAGGAGCAGTGTTACATAAGTGGAAAGCACATAGACCTGGAAGTTAGAGTTGACTTTTCTGCTGTGTAAACTTGACAAGTTACTTAAATTTTTTGTGCCTCAGTTTCCTCGTCTGTTAAAAAAATGGGGATGCAACACTTGTTTTCCTCTTACATGGCCTGTGAGCCCCATGTGAGACAGGGAGATTCTAGGCCATAAATGCCCTGTGGGTAGGGGATGTGTCTGTTGATATAATGTATTATCCCAGGCTTTTAGTACAGTGCTCTGCACAAAGTAAGCACTCAGTAAATATGACTGACTGAGTGACTGTGTCCTGCCTGATTAACTTGTATCGACTCCAACCTGAAGAACAGTGCTGGATGCATAATAAGTGTTCAAAAGAAAACATAATAATTATTATAATTCGACAACTTTAAGAAACCAATGTATCACCCATGTGAAATATTCTGAATATAGGAGGAAATCGGAGACTGGAGAGTAGATGAGCGAGAAATCAGAGCTGGAGATAGAAATTTAATAATCAATCCTCTTATCTCTGCGGCCGTTCATTCTCAGTCTCCTTTGCGGGCTCCTCCTCCCCCTCCCATCCCCTTAATGTAGGGGTTCCTCAAGGGTCAATTCTTGGTCCCCTTCTGTTTTCGATCTACACTCACTCCCTTGGTGAACTCATTAGCTCCCACGTCTTTAACTATCACCTCTACGCTAATGACACCCAAATCTACATCTCTGCCCCTGCTCTCCCTCCCTTCAGGCTCTGGTCTCCTCCTGCCTTCAGGACATCTCCATCTGGATGTCTGCCTACCATCTGAAACTCAATATGTCCAAGACTGAACTCCTTATCTTCCCTCCCAAACCCTGCCCTCTCCCTGACTTTCCCTTCACTGTAGATGGCACTACCATCCTTCCCATCTTACAAGCTCACAACCTTGGTGTCATCCTCGACTCCGCTCTCTCATTTACCCCACACATCCAATCCATCACCAAAACCTGCCAGTCTCACCTCCGCAACATGGCCAAGATCCGCCCTTTCCTCTCCATCCAAACCGTTACCTTGCTGGTTCAGTCTCTCATCCTATCCCGACTGGATTACTGCATCAGCCTCATCTCTGATCTCCCATCCTCCTGTCTCTCCTCACTTCCGTCTATACTTCACGCTTCTGCCCAGATCATCTCTGTGCAGAAATGCTCTGGGCATGTTACTCCCCTCCTCAAAAATCTCCAGTGGCTGCCAGTCAACCTATGCATCAAGCTAAAACTCCTCACTCTCGGCTTCAAAGCTCTCCATCACCTCATCCCCTCCTACCTCACTTCCCTTCTCTCATTCTACAGCCCAGCCTGCACCCTCCGCTCCTCTGCCACTAACCTCCTCACTGTACCTCGTTCTCGCCTGTCCTACCTTCGACCCCCAGCCCACGTCCTCTCCCTGGCCTGGAATGCTCTCCCCCGACACATCCACCAAGCTAGCTCTCTTCTTCCCTTCAAAGCCCTACTGAGAGCTCACCTCCCCCAAGAGACCTTCCCAGACTGAGTCCCTTTTTCCTCTCCTCCTCCCAATACCCCCTGCCCTACCTCCTTTCCCTCCCCACAGCACCTGTATATATGTTTGTACAGATTTATTACTCTATTTTATTGTACATATTTACCTTTCTATTTGTTAATGATGTGCATCTATCTTTATTTTTATTTATTCTGGTGACTTGACACCTATCCACATGTTTTGTTTTGTTGTCTGTCTCCCCCTTCTAGACTGTGAGCCCACTGTTGGGTAGGGACAGTCTCTATATGTTGCCAACTTGTACTTCCCTAGCACTTAGTACAGTGCTCTGCACACAGTAAGCACTCAATAAATTGAATGAATGAATGAATCCCAGGAAACGGGAGGGCAGAGGACCAAGAACTGAATACTATGAGGCATTTAGAGCTAAAGTAGGAAGAGAGAAAGGGTGGTGGAGGAGAGGTAGGATGAGCCCAAATGCTTAGTACAGTGCTCTGCACACTGTCGGTGCTCAATATCAGCCTCCTCTCCTATCTCCCATCCTCTTGTCTCTCCCCACTTCAATCCATACTTCACGCCGCTGCCCGGATTGTCTTTGTCCAGAAACGCTCTGGGCATGTTACTCCCCTACTCAAAAATCTCCAGTGGCTACCAATCAACCTACGCATCAGGTAGAAACTCTTCACCCTCGGCTTCAAGGCTGCCCATCACCTCGCCCCCTCCTACCTCACCTCCCTTCTCTCCTTCTCCAGCCCAGCCCGCACCCTCCGCTCCGCTGCCGCTAATCTCCTCACCGTGCCTCGTTCTCGCCTGTCCCGCCATCGGCCCCCGGCCCACGTAACCCCCAGTCCTGGAATACCCTCCCTCTGCCCATCTGCCAAGCTAGCTCTCTTCCTCCCTTCAAGGCCGAACTGAGAACTTACCTCCTCCAGGAGGCCTTCCCAGACTGAGCCCCTTCCTTCCTCTCCCCCTCGTCCCCCTCTCCATCCCCCCCATCTTACCTCCTTCCCTTCCCCACAGCACCTATATATATGTATATATGTTTGTACATATTTATTACTCTATTTATTTATTTTACTTGTACATATCTATTTTATTTATTTTATTTTGTTAGTGTGTTTGGTTTTGTTCTCTGTCTCCCCCTTCTAGACTGTGAGCCCACTGTTGGGTAGGGACTGTCTCTATATGTTGCCAACTTGTACTTCCCAAGCGCTTAGTACAGTACTCTGCACACAGTAAGTGCTCAATAAATATGATTGATTGATTGATTGATTGATTGATTGACCCCTGGCCCACGTCATCCCCCTGGCCTGGAATGCCCTCCCTCCCCACATCCGCCAAGCTCGCTCTCTTCCTCCCTTCAAGGCCCTACTGAGAGTTCACCTCCTCCAGGAGGCCTTCCCACACTGAGCCCCCTCCTTCCTCTCCCCCTCCACCCCTCTCCACCCCCCCGCCTTACCTCCTTCCCTTCCCCACAGCACCTGTATATATGTATATATGTACGTATTTATTACTCTATTTATTTATTTATTTTACTTGTACATATCTATTCTATTTTATTTTGTTAATATGTTTTGTTTTGTTTTCTGTCTCCCCCTTCTAGACTGTGAGCCCACTGTTGGGTAGGGACCGTCTCTATATGTTGCCTACTTGTACTTCCCAAGCGCTTAGTGCAGTGCTCTGCACACAGTAAGCTCTCAATAAATACGATTGATTGATTGATTGATAAATACAACTGAATGAATAAACTAGAAGAACAAACGGTAGAGAGAGTTTGAAGACAAAGAGCATGATCAATTGTGTTTATTGAGCACTGACTGTGTGCAAAGCACTATACTAAGCACTTGGGAGAGTACAGTGTAAGCTTGTTGTGGGCAGGGAATGTGTCTGCTTTACTGTTGTATTGTACTTTCCCAAACTCTTAGCACAGTGCTCTGCAAACAGTCAGTTCTCAATACAATTGAATGAATGAATGAATGAATATAACAGTTGGTAGACCTGTTCCCTGCCAACAGTGAGCTTACAGTCTAGAAAAGCAGCATGTCTTAGTGAAAAGAGCACGGGCTTGGGAGTCAAAGGATGTGGGTTCTAATCCCAGCTCTGCCACTTGCCTGCTGTGTGACCTTGGGCAAGCCACTTAACTTCTCTGTGCCTTAGGTCCTTCTGTAAGGTCATCTGTAAAATGGGGATTAAGACTATGAGACCCATGCGGGACAACCTGATTACCTTGTATCTACCCTAGTGCTTAGAACAGTGCTTGGCACATAGTAAGTGCTTAACAAATACCATAATAAGAAATAATTGATCTAGAGAATCAAACACATCAAAAGCATGAGTCCCAGGTGTTAGGAATTACCATGCTATTTATTTTTATTACTGTCCATCTCCCCCTCTAGAACGTAAACTCGATTTGAGCAGGGAATGTGCCTACTAACTCTCTTATATTGTATGTTCCCAAGCATTTAGTACAGTGTTCTGCACATAGTAAACGCTCGATAAATACAATTGATTGATTGTAAACTTGATTGTAAACACCAAGGCTAAAGATGTCCCTCAAGCGGCATGGCTTAGTAGATAGAGCAGAGGACTGGGACTCAGAAGGACCTGAGTTCTAATCCCAGCTCCACCGCGTGTCTACTGTGTGACCTTGGGCAAGTCACTTCACTTCTCTGTGCCTCATTTACCTCATCTGTAATAAGGGGATTAAGGCTGTGAGCCCTACATGGTACAGGGACTGTGTCAGTCCTAATTAGCGTGTGTCTGTCTACCCCAGAGCCTAGAACAGTGCTTGACATATAGTAAGCACTTAACAAATGCCATTATTATTATAATGCTAGTATTATCCCTCTCAAATACCACGGTGGGGGACCAACCCTGCCCCCAAGAAGTAGTGACTTCCCAAATGAAAATTTTGGGTAGTATGAGCCACTCATGTGTCCAAGAACTGTGGCCTGTAAAATGGCCTCTAATGGCCCCCTTCTCTTCCTCATTGTTTTTTTCTCTGTTACATAGAAGCTAAGTGGCTCTCCCAAGGTCAGACAGCATGTCCGGTGTGGCTCTGGAACTAAAATCCCAACCTCTCAAATTCTAAACTGAAGCGTGAAATCCTAGAATGTGACAGAGAGGTGAAAGTGGAACTGAACCCAAAGTACCTAAGGTTAGAAATAAAAGCTCTTGAGAAAAACCAGCTCTGCCAGTAGACCTGTTCAGAGCAATACCTCCGACTTTCGGCATTGGAGCTGTTCCATGAAATATGCTGGCTCTTTGGTGATGTTTTATGACTTCAGTCCTGGAAGCTAGTCAATATTCATTGTATTTCCATCTGTGTGGCAGCAAACCTCACAACAGGCGATATGCACATTTCCATTTCAAGTCAAGAATTCCACTCTACAGTAACACCCCTCCGGATCAAAAAAATAAATAAATATATATATATATATATATAAGGAAATCTAAGATGAATTTTTCCTCGCTTGTTTTGAGGTGAGAAAAGGCACCACTTTCTAAAGTTTGACAGGAATATGGTCTGACACCCTTTGAAGAATGAGAAGATGGAACGTATATATATTTCTAGCTTCAAAGTAATACATGATAGGTCAAAGATTGTCTTTCTTCAGTTGGTATACCACAGCTGTTCCTAACAGGGTAATCATGTGAGGGAAGCCTATTTAGACAAGAAACCTTCATTTATATCAATCAATCTCTGCTAGATTAATTGATTAATTGTTCCTAATGGTACGCCATCCCAACAGCCACTCTTAGTTTATGTATTCTACTATTTGTTTGATTGTTTATTCAGTTATCCATCTTTCCCTTCTAATTAATAGTCACCATCTTTGTTTTTCATCCTGATTCAAGTCACAGCAAATGAACTGTCCGGCCTGTCACTTGTGTTAGATTGTAGGCTCTTTGAAAGTAGGGATCAGGGCTTTTTATTCCATTTTACTTCCCTGAGTACAAAGGACACTGGTCAGCACACAAGAGGTGCACAATAAATACTACTGACTAATTTATTATTCACACTCAATTCCAGAATCAAAACACCTGAAAAGAAGGCCAAATAGAGCTTTCTCCAAACCCACCCATGCATTCCAAAGCAAATTTCTTGCCCCTTTGCCAATGCTACTTTCTGGAATAGTTCTGCTTCATGTTATAATATCATGTCTCTGCCTTAGTATCTAGTTACTATAGTGATTATGCCTTGGCAACATACCGAGAGATGGAAAAAAAATGGATGAAATACAGACCTACCAGTGGAAATTAAAGCCCTTCATCCTTACAGAGAAAAGTATTACCTGCAATTTTTTAAAAAAAATTTAACAAACCAGGTTTTGAATAAGTGAAAAGTTGCTCTTGGAGCACATTAGACAGATTACCTCAAGCAAAAACCTGGAGATACAACTATTTGAGTACATTTACCATGTCCTTCTAAAGTTTTGTTCACTATTTATTTTATTTGTACATACTCATTCTATTTATTTTATTTTGTTAATATGTTTTGTTTTGTTATCTGTCTCCCCCTTCTAGACTGTGAGCCCACTGTTGGGTAGGGACCGTCTCTATATGTTGCCAACCAGTACTTCCCAAGCGCTTAGTTCAGTGCTCTGCACACAGTAAGTGCTCAATAAATACGATTGAATGAATGAATGAAGGGAAACAAGTTTCTCTAACTGTCACGGAGGCAGGCCAGAAACCAGCAAATGTGCATCCCAGAGGTTCTCAGGGTAAGCGGACTCATTTTCTTTACCCACTGGCAATATTCCTTGTGGCTCATTTTAGATGTTCACCGTAGTCTATCTGGTGGGTGTGAAATGTGGACACGTTAACACTGCATTGCAAACCTTAACTGCTCTCCTCTGATACATCCTAGATTTTGTGTGTCAACATGGTGTTATGGGTTAACAGAGATTTTGCATCTTCTAGACGTGTAGATATGCATAAGTATTACAAATGATGTTTGCCCGCACACACTCGGCGTGTGCATGCATATCCACATTTACAGATCTACATTTTTATATGTGTTATAGAGATGGATGTAAACCAAGTAAAATGTAGCTTAGAAAGCCTTTTCTTCCAACTGGAAAATTGCAATGCATATGTACTGAACACAATACTCAGTACTTCACTCGAAACTGACACTTGAGGCAGTTAAGGGAGCTACATTATCTCATCTTTGGAGACAAATTTCTGGTCATATTTCACTGCTGGCTGGTAATGTATATGTGCCCTAAAGACTGCTCAAGCTATATCCATCTTGCTGTATAGATTTTAGATACGGTTGTATAGTATATTTGCTACTTCTTATTCATTTAGAAAACACAGAAGCTAAATAGGTCTGCAGTGTTTCCAGCCTTTCTATTCTGGGAGTATTTGTTATCCTGTTCAGAGTGGAGACTGCTTTGTGTGGTTTTTGAGGATGCTTTGTGGAGAGTTTTCACCAATATTCTGAGGGAAAGGGATGATTCTAAAAAAAAATGTTTTTTAATTTGGCTGCAAATGTACTCTTTGGCCCATAAAATTCGCATGGGCCCCACCCACATTTCCCAATTACATGGTCTTTTAGTCCTGATGATTCCTTTTCCTTTCGCCTGCTTCCCATCACAGTAAGTTCGGAAAATACATTCTGCTGTCTGGCAATCACTGAGATGTCTTCAGGGCTTCTTGGCAACTGGTTTCATGAAAACCACACACAGAAGAAGCAGCACGGCCTAGTGAGAAGCAGTGTCACCTAATGGATAGACCATCGGCCTGGGAGTCAGAAGGACCTGGGTTCTAATCCCAACACTGCCACTTTCATTCATTCATTCATTCAATCGTATTTATTGAGTGCTTACTGTGTGTGGAGCACTGTCCTAAGCGCTTGGAAAGTACAGGTCGGCAACATAATTAGATGGCCCCTACCCAACAATGGGCTCACAATCTAGAAGGGGGAGACAGACAATAGAACAAAACATGTAGACAGGTGTCAAAATCGTCAGACAAATAAAATTAAAGCTATATGCACGTCAATTAACAAATAGTAAAGATGTACAAGTAAAATAAATAGAGTAATAAATCTGTACAAATATATATATATATGTATATATATATATGTATATATATGTATATATATATACAGGTGCTGCGGGGAGGGAAAGGAGGTAGGGTGGGGGGGATAGGGAGAAGGAGAGGAAAAAGTGGGCTCAGTCTGGGAAGGCCTCCTAGAGGAGGTGAGTTCTCAGTAGAGCTTTGAAAGGAGGAAGAGAGCTAGTTTGGCGGATGTGTGGAGGGAGGGCATTCCAGACCAGGGGAAGGACATGGGCTGCGGGTCGACAGTGGGACAGGTGAGAACGAGGTACAGTGAGGAGGTTAGCAGCAGCGGAGCGGAGGGTGCAGGCTGGGCTGTAGAAGGAGAGAAGGGAGGTGAGGTAGGAGGGGGCAAGGTGATGGACAGCCTTGAAGCTGAGAGTGAGGAGTTAGGAGTTTTTGCTTGATTGGTAGGTTGACAGGCAGGATTCGTAGGTTGACAAGCACTTGTCTGCTGTGTGACCTTGGGCAAGGTACTTCACTTCTCTGTGCCTCAATTGCCTCATCTGCAAAATGAGGATTCCTACTGTGAGTCCTATGTGGAATATGAACTGCGTCCGACTTGATTAACTTGTATATACCCCAGTGCTTGGTACAGTGCCTGGAATGTAGTAAACAATTAACTACTACCATAAAAAATAGAAGGAAAAGGAGGAAGAAGCTGAGTCTATTCAATTTATTTTAGATTTGATGATACTTCCTGTAGGCCCTGAGGGTCGGTATTTGTTTTTACTGCTGAGACAGTTATCATTGGTATCATCCGTAGGCAGAGTCTGTTAGAGTGGCTCTGTCTCTGGAGTTGGTGTAGTGAATTTTTTGTTGTTAAAACTTACTATATGCCAGCCACTGTACTAATGCTGGGATAGCGATCAGTTTGATACATAGATATCAGGTTGGACCCAGTCCCTGTCCCACATGAGGCTCACCATCTAAGTAGGAGAGAATAGTTTTTAATCCACATTTTACAGATGAGGTAACTGAAGCCCGGAGACATTCAGTGACTTGCTGGATGTCACCCAACAAGCAGGTGGTGGAACTGGGATTAGAGCGCAGGTGGTCTGCCTCTCAGACCCAAGATCCAGTGCTTAGAACAGTGCTTTGCACATAGTAAGTGCTTAATAAATGCCATCATTATTATTATCTTCCACTGGGCCATGCTGCTTCCTTAATTCTAACTTTGAGCTGTATTCCCTCCTCCCAGGCCACTACATAGAGCATTATTTCTTTCCCTTTCTACTTCTGCTTCTCACTCCGGTTCTATCTGACTAATGAGTCCCTCCATTTATCTTGGACACCATAACGGTTTGAGCCAGCAGAGCCCGGGGCTGGGAGTCAGAAGGTCATGGGTTCTAATCCCAGCTCCACCATTTACCTGCTGTGTGACCTTGGGCAAGTCACTTTACTACTCTGTACCTCAGTTACCTCATCTGTAAAATGGCGATTGAGACTGTGAGCCCCACATGGGACAGGGACTATGTTCAACCCAATTTGCTTGTATCTACCCCAGCGTTTAGTAGAGTGCCTCACATATGTAAGTGCTTAACAAATGCCATATGTAATTACTACTACTGTGATCCAAAGGTAAATTATGCAGACTTGCCCCCTGTCTCCAACTACCTAGAAGCATCTCTAGAAAAGCCGAGTGGCTTAGTGGAAAGAACACAGGCTTGGGAGTTAGAGGTCATGGGTTCTAATCCCAGCCCCGTCACTTGTCAGCTGTGTGACTTTGGGCAAGTCACTTAACTTCTATGTGCCTCAGTTACCTCACCTGTAAAATGGGGTTAAGACTGTGAGCCCCATGTGGGACAATCCAATTACCTTGTATCTACCCCAGTGCTTAGAACAGTGCTTGGCAAATAGTAAGCACTTAACAAATACCATCATTATTATCCCTAGTCTCATCAGTGTGGACAAGGAGTATATTTTAAAGGTGGTTTCCTTTAGAGAATTTTAGTCTGGGATTGTGCCTGGAATAAACCTAATACTAGGTGTCGAGTTAGACACAATTCATGCTTTGGGCACTCCACAGTCTTGCCCTCCAGACTGCCCTGAGACAGCACGTTCAAAGATACCAGCTGGGCTGCACGGTGTAAATTCTCAATAAATGCCACTGATGGATTGATTTTCCAGTCCTCAGTTCTTCTTTCCCACCCTGCTTCCATCCAGAGATGAAGGAGATTTGATGGAGAGGTTCCTCAGTGTAGAACTTAAGGGAGCAGTTAGCCTGACAGTGGAGGTTGAAGGAAGGGGAAGAAGTGCCGGTATTTCAGGGCAGCAGTTGTCAATCAGGGAGAAAAAACTCCCTGCCTACCTTAGTGGCTGACTTGCAACAAAAAGTATACAATCCTCTGAAAGGTAGCTGGATAATGGGAAATGACATAGGGCCTTCATGAAATATATGGATTCTGTACAAATTTTCCAATCTGCTGCTGGGTCTTCCCGATGCAGACACAGCCACTGAAATGATTCACAGTATTCAAGGCTACTGAATTTCAAGCCTGCAAGTCCTGTTGGGTGAACGAGGTTAAAGCAATGTTTCCTATCCTCATAATTAGGAAGGCAAATATCTGGATGGCCAGCTTAATGTCAATGGAAGAAGTTCCGGGGCTCACGTGAGCCTCACTGCAGAACATCGGAGACAGCTTGTGGTACATATTTATTCACCTGCATAAATGAATCAGTCAGTGGTATTTACTGAGGACTTACTATATGCAGAACAATAAACTAAGCACTTGGAGGAGTATAAGACAACAGAATTAGCAGATAAGTTCTCTGATCATAATGAGCTTACAAACTCAGTTGGACATTCAATTATCAATCAGTCAGTCAATACTGTGTGCAGAGGACCATATTAAGCACTGGGCAGAGTATAATATTGAATAGACATGTTCACTGCGCACAAGGAACTTACAGCTTGGAGCAGGGACGGACACTAAAATAAATCATAGATATGTACCTAATTCTGTTTCCACACAATCAATCAATCAGTGGGATCTACTGAGTGATTACTGTGTGCGAAGCACTATTCTAAGAGCTTGGGAGAGGAGAAGCAGCGTGGCTCAGTGGAAAAAGCATGGGCTTGGGAGTCAGAGGTCATGGGTTCAGATCCCGGCTCCACCAATTGTCAGCTGTGTGACTTTGGGCAAGTCACTGAACTTCTCTGTGCCTCAGTTACCTCAACTGTAAAATGGGTATTAAGACTGTGAGCCCCCCGTGGGACAACCTGATCACCTTGTATCCTCCCCAGTTCTTAGAACAGTGCTTTGCACATAGTAAATGCTTAACAAATGCCATCATTATTATTATTATTAGAATGCAACAGAATGGGAAGAAAGATTCCCTGCCTACAAGGAGTTTACAATGTAATGGGAGAGACAGCCATTAAAATAAAATTAACTATCAGATAGGGGAAGCAGTGTAACCTAATGGAAAGAGGCAGGGGAGTCAGAAGACCTGGGTTCTAAGACTGGCTCCACTACTTGTCTTCTGTGAGACTTGGGCAAGTCACTTCCTTTCTTTGTCCTCAGTTACTTCATCTGTAAAATGGGGTTTTGGACTGGGAGCCTCATATGGGAGCCTCAGCCTCATGTACAGTGCTCTGCACACAGTAAGCGCTCAATAAATATGTTTGAATAAATGTGGTACATGAACTGTGTCCAAATTGATTAGTTTGTATCTACCGTGGCGCTTAGTATAGTGCTAAGCACTAGTAAGCACTTAACAAATACCGTGAAAAGAAGAAAAGAAAGGAAGTGTGAAGCCAAGAAGTCATTTACGGTCTAAGCTGTGACTATTTTTATGACTGTCTTGTTCGTAGGCAAGGGATGTGTCTCGTGCTTCTGTTGTGCTTTCATTCATTCATTCATTCAATCGTATTTTTATTGAGCGCTTACTGTGTGCAGAGCACTGTACTAAGTGCTTGGGAAATACAAGTCAGCAACATATAGAGACGGTCCCTACCCAACAGCGGGCTCACAGTCTAGAAGGGGGAGACAGACAACAAAACAAAACATATTAACAAAATAAAATAAATAGAATAAATATGTACAAATAAAATAAATAAATAGAGTAATAAATACATACAAACACATGTGCATATACATACATATATACATATATAGACATATATACAGGTTTCACAAGTTCTTAGTTCAGTGTATCAATAGATGCATAATAAATACCAATTCACTCGCTCCCCTATCCCTTCACAGATCTCATATCACTAACCCACAACACTGGATCACCTCTACAGCCCACTTTCTTCATTTCTGTCCATGAACTGCAACAGAAATCCAGATATCAGTCCATACGTATCCAACTCAATGTCATCCTTGCCTGCTTTAACTCTTATCTCTCCTCTGCCCAGCAACATTATTTCTCCATCATTACTGTCTCCAGGCCCACTGCTCTCACCAGTTGTTTCAGATGTTTAGCTCCCACCTCAATGCCTCATTCCCCCATCTCCCCGTCTCTTGTCTTAAATGAGCTGACCACATAATATGTTGAGAAAATTGAAACCACCAGGTGTGAACTCCCTAAAATCTCCTATGCTCCTCTCTGGTCCCTCCCTCCTCCTGCCCCTTTTTCAACTCTTTCATCTTTCCCAGCAATATATCAAGAGGAAATAAGCCACCTACTCTCAAAATCCATCTCCTCTGCCTGTACCTTCTAACCCATCTCTCTACACTTCATTCATTCATTCATTCAATCATATTTATTGAGCGCTTATTGTGTGCAGAGTACTGTACTAAGCACTTGGGAATTACAAGTTGGAAACCTATAGAGATGATCCCTACCCACCAATGGGCTTGCAGTTTAGAAGGGGGAGACAGACAACAAACAAAACATGTAGACAGGTGTCAAAACCGTCAGAATAAATAGAATTACAGCTATAAGCACATCATTAACAAAATAGAGTACTAAATATGTACAAGTAAAATAGAGTAGTAAATCTGTACAAATATATACAAGTGCTATGGGAAGGGGAAGGAGGTAGGGCAGGGAGGGAATGGGGAGGAGGAGAGGAAAAAGCGGACTCAATCTGGGAAAGCCTCCTGGAGGAGGTAAGCTCTCAGTAGGGCTTTGAAGGAAAGAAGAGAGCTAGCTTGGCAGATGTGTGGAGGGAGGGCATTCCAAGCCAGGGGAAGGACGTGGGCCGGGGGTCGTCAGCGGGACAGGTGAGAATGAGGCACAGTGAGGAGGTTAGCGGTGGAGAAGCGGAGGGTGTGGGCTGGGCTGGAGGAGAGAAGGGAGGTGAGGTAGGATGGGGCGAGGTGATGAACAGCCTTGAAGCTGGGAGTGAGGAGTTTTTGCTTGAAATGTAGGTTGACAGGCAACCAATGGAGATTTTTGAGGAGGGGAGTGACATTCCCAGAGCGTTTTTGTACAGAGATAATCTGGGCAGCAGAGCGAAGTATAGACTGAAGTGGAGAGAGACAGGAGGATGGGAGATCAGAGAGGAGGCTGATGCAGTAATCCAGTCGGGATAGGATGAGAGATTGAACCAGTAAAATAGCGGTTTGGATGGAGAGGAAAGGGTGGATCTTGGTGATGTTGTAGAGGTGAGACCGGCAGAGTTTGGTGATGGATTGGATGTGTGGGGTGAACAAGAGAGCAGAGTCGAGGATGACACCAAGGTTGTGGGCTTGTGAGACGGGAAGGATGTTAGTGCCATCTACAGTGATGGGAAAGCCAGGGAAAGGACAGGGTTTGGGAGGGAAGGTAAGGAGCTCAATCTTGGACATAAAATGCTTGCCACCTCCATGCTTCCCTCTTTGACTGACATCTTCACTCTCCAATGGCTTCTTCCCCACTACTTTCAAACATGCTCCTGTCTCCCCATCCTAAAATAACCTTCCCTTGACACTACAGCTTCCTCCAGTTATCACTTCCTCTCCCTCTACCATTTCTTTCCAAATTCCTTGAGCAAGTTGTCTACACCAGCTGTCACAAGTTCCTCTCCTTCAATTCTCTCCTTGACACCCTCCTATCTGGCTTCGGCACTGTTCACTTCACCGAACCTGCCCTCTCGAAAGTCAACAATGATCTCCTTCTTGCCAAATCCAATGGCCTCTTCTCCATCCTAATCCTCCTCAACCCCTCTGCCTTCTTTGACACAGTTGACCACCCGCTTCTCCTGGAAACATTATCCAACCTCAGCTTCATTAAAATTATCCTCTTCTGGTTCTCCTCCTTTCTCTCTGGCTGCTCATTCTCAGGTTCTTTCGTGGGCTCCTCCTCTGCCTGCCACCCCCTAACTGTGGGGGCCCCTCAAAGCTCAGTTCTGGGTCTCTTTCTATTCTCCATCTACACCCACTCTCTTGGAGAACTCAAAATCCTATGGCTTCAACTATGCTCTTTATGCGATGATTCCTAAATCTACATCTCCGTCCCTGATCTCTCTCCTTCTCTGCAGTCTTGTATTTCCCCCTGTCTTCAGGACCTCTCTACTTGGATGTCTCACCTTCATCCCAAACGTAACACGTCCAAATCAGAACACCTCATTCCCAACCCCACAGTTGGCCCCCGGCGGCTCTAAGATCTTCCCCTTTGGATGATTGAGCCACTTCCCCGGATGACACCTCCCCTTCCTCCCTCTGGATGATGGAGCCTGGCGGATGCCACCCTCTCTTTTCGCTGCGTGGCAGACCCGGGCCCCAGGATCAAGCTTCTCCCCCCTCCCTCCCGAGCCCCTGGATACTGAAGCTGCGAGGACATCTTTTAGACTGTGAGCCCACTGTTGGGTAGGTACTGTCTCTATATGTTGCCAACTTGTACTTCCCAAGCGCTTAGTACAGTGCTCTGCACACAGTAGGCACTCAATAAATATGATTGATGATGATGATGATGACTTTCCCATCACTGTAGACAGCACTACCATCCTCCTTGTCTCACAAGCCCTTAACCTTGGCATTATCCTCAACACATCTCTGTTATTTAACCCACATATAGTCACCAAATCCTGTCAGTACAATCTTTACAACATTCATAAAATTTATCCTTTCCTCTTTAACTGAACTCCTACCATGTTAATTCAAGAAATCTCATCCTGTCTTGATTACTGAATCAGCCTCCTTGCTGATCTCCCTGCCTCTTTTTTTTTCTTGCTTGCTCCAGTCCATACTTCACTCTGCTGCCCCAATCATTTTTCTATAAAACCGTTTAATCCAGGTTTTCCCCTTCCTCAAGAACCTCCAGCGGTTGACCATCCAACTCCACATCGAACAGAAACTCCGCACCATAAGCTTTAAAGCACTCAGCCACCTTGCCCACTCCTAATTTACCTCCCTGATTTCCTCCTACAACCCAGTCCTCACAGTTAACTCTTCTAATACCAACCTACTCACTGTACCTCGATTTTGTGTATCTCACTATTGACCCTTGCTCATGTCCTGCCTCTGGCCTGGAATACCCTTCCACTTTATATCTGACAAGTGTTCACTCTCCCCACCTTTAAGTCTTATTAAAAGCTCATGTCTTCCTAGAGACCTCTTAGACTAAACCTCATTTCTACTTCTCTCACTCCCATCTACATCTTCCTTGCACTTGGATTTGTACCCTTTATTCACCCCTCCCTCAGCCCCACAACACTTAGGTACATATCCATAATTTATTCATTTATATCAACATCTCTCTTCCTCTCTGGATTGTAAGCTTGTCATGGGAAGGGAACATGCCCACCAACTGTGTTATATTGCCCTCTCCCAAGCAGCAGAGAAGCAGCATGGTGTAGTGGTAAGAGCACAAGCCTGAGAGTCAAAAGGACATGGGTTCTAAACCTGACTCTGATACTTGCCTGCTGTGTGACATTGGATAAGTCACTTCACTTCTCCATGTCTCAGTTACCTCATCTGTAAAATGGGGATTGAGACTGTGAGCTCCACCTGGAACAGGGACTGCTTCCAACACAATTTGCTTGTATCCACCTCAGCGCTTAACAGTGCCTGACACATAATAAGTGTTTAACAAATACCACCGTTAATTAATTAAGCACTTAATACAGTGCTCTGCACACAGTAAGTGTTCAATAAATATGATTAATTGATTGACTGACCATAGTAATAATGACAATGATAATGATAAGATCTCTAGGGGGTTAGAATGCTTCATCACTGAGGGCATAGTCCCAGCAAGCATCCCCCTATTTGCAGAACTGAGATTAAAACTCAGGTCTTCTGATTCCCAGCCTGTTCTCTTTTCACCGGATCAACAGCAGGGGATCTTGGGGCACCTCTATAGCCAGACTTTCACAGTCCTCCCAAGGTTTTGAGCTAGAATAGGACCCTCCCACCCACCACTGCCAAGTCCCACCTGCATCAAAGTGAGCACAGATCAGTAGCCATCAAAGGAAAGTCCTGGTTTGGAGCAGTTTCTCAGAAATGGGAGAAGATTTCGAAGATTTAGGAAACAGCACCAGGACTTGGACAGACCAAAATTCACTACACAAATGAGCAAGGGCCAACAGTTTAGAATCTACAAAGAATCAGGTAGCCAAGTTCTAAGATAACTTTACTAAGCTCTGCCTCCTCTTTCTATTTCCTTTTTCTTGAATGTTAATAGGAATTGGTGATGGGTAGGCATGCTGAAAGATTTCTCTAAGTTAAGAATTCAACAGTGCTTGGCATACAGTAAGCATTTAACAAATAACACGATCATTATTATTAATCAATCAGTGGTATTTATTGGGTTCTTACAGTGTGCAGAGCACTGCACTAAGAGCTGAAGGGCAAAGGTCACTCAATAAGAGGAGGATAGAAAGTGGAGGAGGGGTTCATTCATTCATTCATTCAGTTGTATTTATTGAGCGAATCCTAATCCTCCTCACTTGTGCGCAGAGCACTGTACTAAGCACTTGGGAGAGTACCATATGGCAACAAACTAACACAGTCCCTGCCCACAACAAGCTGCCTTATGAGTGACTTTTGTAATCCCATGAACAACAAGAAGCAGCGTGGCTCAGTGGAAAGAGTACGGGCTTGGGAATCAGAGGCCATGGGTTCTAATCCCAGCTTTGCCACTTGTCTGCTGTGTGACTTTGGGCAAGTCACTTAACTTCTCTGTGTCTCAGTTACCGCATCTGTAAAATGGGGGTTATGACTGTGAGCCCCACTTGGGACAATCTAATCACCTTATATCCTCCCCAGAGCTTAGAATAGTGCTTTGCACATAGTAAGCACTTAACAAATGCCATCATTATTATTATTATTATTATTATTACAACAAGGAAGAGACTCTCAAAGGCACTGATGGGCTGTACCTGGGACAGGTGATTGCTGCCTTGTGGGGGTGGAGCATGGAGGGATTTGTGGCTTTCTCTCCCTGTTCTACCTGGAAACAGGCCTGTCAAGTAGAGCACCAGCTGCGACTGTCTAAGGCAGATATAACCAGTCATTTTGAATCATGTGGAGGCATGAAAGAAGCATTAGATAAACATGCAAGGGAGCATGCAGACAGAGGCATGCAGAGCAGCAGCACAGAGTCACGCAAGAGGTACACAGAAAGCAGAGCCATACATAGGGCAGCAGAAGAGCAGCAGGAGAACAGAACTTGGAAGCAGAAAGAAGAAGCATTGGCAGAACAGGCTCCTTTGACCACAGACTGGTATTGGACCCTTGGTGGAGTTGAGTGGGTGAATGTTTGGGTGTATCACTCCCTTGAACGTTGGTAAAACTAAGTAAAAAACTTTCCGCAGTAACCTTGGTGATCAGAGATGTGGTTTGGCTATACTACATGTCACCAAGGCTCCCCCCGTCCAGGAAGGTCCTGGTTAGTATGAACCGGGAGCTTATGACAACTGTGGGGCTGGGAGGGAGGATGAATGAAGGGAGCAAGTCAGGGTGACACAGAAGGGAGTGGGAGAAGAGGAGAGGAGGGCTTAGTCAGGGAAGGCATCTTGGAGATGTGCATTCAATAAGGCTTTGAAGTGGAAGAGAGCAATTATCTGTCTGATAGAAGGAGGGAGGGCATTCCAGGGAGTGACCAATGCAAATTTGAATGTTAACTATGCATATGGACTTGAAGGTTTGGAGTCCATATGCAGGGCTGAAATTCACACCCTTTCCAGTCCCTCCCTTCCTTTCCCCTTGCTCCACTCCACCCACCTTGGCCTTCCTGTAGCTAGAACAAAGCCACAGTCGTGTCCCAATAAGGATGAGCTGCATGGATTCATGAAAACCACAGCAGCTGCATGGGAATCTGTCCAAAACTCCATGAACAGCAAACGGCTACCAAGGGAGTCCAGAGCCTACCCTCCACCCAGATGAAAAGCCCATCTCCTATGCTGCATTCCCCAAAGCAGCCTCCTGTTGATTAAGGAAAGTGGCCATTAGAGGCTCAATGAAGATCAGGTGCCTAAACTCCACCCAGCCTCCTGCCACGCCTCTCCCGGCCCCCCAGTTCCCTTTTATTTCCCCTCTTGCAAATCTTGTTTCCCCAGAATTAAAGACTCGCCAGGAGGGAACAGACCCGGGAAAGCAGCAGTGCCAGAATGGTGAGAAAAGAGGAGCATTGGCCACAGAGGCTGCCCCTCCCAGACCCTGGAATTTAAGATCTTTATAAATGATCTGTTAAAACTATGGTGACGATAAGCTTATGAATCATGATCTATATTAATCAGAGCTGCTGATACGGAAAGATTAATTGAAACGTGCAGTTCTACACAAATGATAAAGTGGTAACAATTTAATATCAGACAAGAAGAGTGAAGAAATTACACTCCAAGCTTCATGCATCATTACTATGGATATTAATATTTTACACAGCGCAACAGCATCGGGAATCATAATGAAAATCCATAACTAGTGCACAGACATGATTAAATACAACAGTCTTTAGGAGCTGTTTGGAGATGGGGGCCCAGCCATATTTCACTCCTGCTCTGGGTGATTCCAGCGATAGAGTCTAGACGAGGGTGATTAAAAAGCGTTCCTCCTAAAGGCCATTAACCTTTTACAACTGAAATGAATTTCTTTGATTTTGAAATTATGCCGCTCTCCGTGCTCTTTTCAAATCAAAACCTCGTCCCGGATATCGACGAAGTGTGGTCCCCCAGGCGATTGACTAAGCAAAACCCAAGCACCCAATTCCCGGGCAACATGGGAAAGGTCTCCTGGGGGAAACAGAATGACAAAGGTGAAGTGACAAATATGCAAAATATTATCCGTGATGTATGTGGGGAGGGAGAGGCCTTGAAAATGTATTTTTAGCCACAGAATGGAGACGCAGATGGGATGTAAATTAGTGATGAGGCAGCTTTTTCCGGGGCCTGGTTGGGAAGAACAGCCCAAAATTCAAATGTTTATCTGCAGCTCTGCTGACCTTTGAACTGAACTTCCCATTCTGCCTCTAATTAGCAGCAGCAATGGAAATTATTCATTTGGGAAGATTCAGGCTGGATGAAGGTTGACTCCTAATAATAATAACAATAACAACTGTGGTATTTGTTAAGCACTTACTGTGTGCCAGGCACTGTACTAAGCTCTGAGGTGGATGCAAGCAAACTGGTTTGGGCACAATCCTTGTCCCATATGGGTCTCACAGTCTAATAATAATAATAATAAACTGGTATTTGTTAAGCACTTATTCTGTGCCAGGCACTGTACTAAGCTTTGGGGTGGATACAAACATATTGGTTTGGGCACAATCCTTGTCCCATATGGGGATCACAGTTTTCTCCTAAGAATAATGATAATAATAATAATACTAACTGTGGTATTTGTTAAGCACTAACTATGTGCCAGGCACTATACTAAGCTCTAGGGTAGATGCAAGCAAATTGGTTTGGACACAATCCTTGTCCCATATAGGGATCACGGTCTTCTCCTAAGAATAATGATAATAATAATAATAATAATAATAATAATACTAACTGTGGTATTTGTTAAGCACTTACTATGTGGCAGGCACTGTACTAAGCTCTGGGGTAGATGCAAGCAAATTGGTTTGGGCACAATCCTTGTTCTGTATGGGGCTCACAATCTTCATTCCCATTGTACAGATGAGGTAACTGAGGCAAAGAGAAGTGAAGTGGCTTGCCCAAGGTCACACAACAGACAAGTGGCAGAACCAGGATTAGAACTCTTGGCCTTCTGACTTTCAGGCCCAGGCTCTATCCTCTAGGCCATGCTGTTTCTCTAATTCAGGACACATCGTTCAATGCGAAACCTGCCAGGAGTGTTATTACTCTATTTATTTATTTATTTATTTATTTTACTTGTACATATCTATTCTATTTATTTTATTTTGTTAGTATGTTTGGTTTTGTTCTCTGTCTCCCCCTTTTAGACTGTGAGCCCACTGTTGGGTAGGGACTGTCTCTATATGTTGCCAACTTGTACTTCCCAAGCGCTTAGTACAGTGCTCTGCACATAGTAAGCACTCAATAAATACGATTGATTGATTGTCAGGACTGAGTGAGCTCCAGGGAATCCTCAAGATCCTCAACCTCTGAGCCCCATATGGGACAGGAACTGTGTCCAACCCAATTTGCTTGTATCCCCCCAGTGTTTAATACAGTGCCTGGCATGTAGTAAGTGCCTACCAAATAACATTATTATGATTATTAGAGGTCATTGGGTACTCCTTCTTCAGTTGATGGAGTGTGGTGACAGTGATGATAATAATAACAATAATAATGCTAACTGTATTAATTAAGCACTTAGTACAAGCTGGGGTAGTTACAAGTCAATCAAGTTGGACACAGTCCCTGTCCCACATGGGGCTCACAGCCTAAATAGGAGGGAGGACCAGTATTGAATCCCCATTTTACAGTTGAGGAAACTGAGGCACAAAGAGTGAAGTCACTTGACCAAGATCACATGACAGGCAAGTGGCTGAGACAAGATTAGAACTCAGGTCCTCTTACTCCCAGGCTCGTGCTCCTTCCATTAAGCCATGCTGCTTCATGTGCTGACTCTGTAAAGGAGCAACAGAATGCTTGGAGGAGCACATGCTTTTCTGCCCTTCACATCCCATCTCTGCTGACCACCTGTTCCAACAAGGCAAAAAGAGTAAATACATTTAAATTGAGATACAAAAGACAAAAGTTAGGTAGAAAGGAGACTTTCTGTAGAGGGAGCATTTACTAATCACCCACTAGGCTGATTATGCCACCCCATTAGTCATTTATCATTCAATCAATCAATCATATTTATTGAGGACTAACTCTGTGCTGAGCACTGTATTAAGCGCTTGGGAAAGGACAATATTCAATGGAGTTGGTGGGGATGATCCCTGCCCACAGAGATCTTACATTCTACAGGGGGAGACAGATGGTAAAATAAATTTTGGATGTGTACTTAAGTGCTGTGGGGTTGAGTTGGGTGAATATCAAGTGCTTAAGGAGTACAGATACAAGTACACAGGTGATAAAGAAGGGATAGAGAGTGCCTTCCTCTTTAACCACCAATTAAACTGGATTTTTCTATCTCACAGAGTTGATAGACACAGTCCCTGCCCACAGTGACCTTACAGTGTAGAGGGATTTTAACACTTAAGTGTATATCTGTCTTTCATTGCTTATTTGCTTACTTTTGTTTTAACCACTTGTTTCCATAATCTTCCCCTTATAGCTAAGGCAATATTTACCAATCTGTTCTTGTCTCCTCTATTAGACCATAAACTCCTCAAGAACAGGGATCATGTCTTTTTATTTATTTATTTTATTTATTTCAATGTCCTCTGGATTGTAAGCTCAATGTGGGCAGGGAATGTCTATGAACTCTGTTATATTGAACTCTCCCAAACTCTTAGTACAGTGCTCTGCAGACATTAAGGGCTCAATAAATATGATCAATTGATTAATTTTTACTTCAGTTGGATAATCTCAAGCACTGAAGGCAGTGTTTCAGGAAAAAAGTAGTCTTCGGTAATGCTGATGATGGTGAATGGCGTGAAAGACCATAGAAGCTTAGAGAAAATACTTAGATGATCAAATCAACTTAAAAATCAGGGAAGAGTTTCTGTCTCTGGAGAACTTTTAAAATCCAGATAGATGACTGTCTGTCTTGAATGGATTAGGCTTACCTGAATATCCTCAAAAACTCCTTAATCACCCTATCAGTTTAAAATTTTGTCATTTCTCCCAGCGAGCTAGTCCAGTTATCTGTTGCTCTGGATCTCCTCTTTCAAGGAGCCTTATTCTTCTTCCAACCTCCTCCCCAAGGTTGTCAAACTGTAATGACTTGTTGAAAGAAATGGTGAGAAGACGAGGGAGAAGAGAGAGAAGAGGGAGAGGGAGAAACAGCATGACTTAGTGGATAGTGCACAGGACTGAGTCAGAAGAAGTTGGGTTCTAATCCCGGCTCTGCAACTACTGTGTACCTTTGGGCAGATCATTTCACTTCTCCTTTCCCCAATTACCTCATCAATTATAATAATAATAATAATAAATAATGATAATAATAATGATGGTATTTGTTAAGCAGTGACTATGTGCCAAGCACTGGGGGAGATACAAGGTAATCAGGTTGTTCCACATGGGGCTCACAGTCTTAATCTCCATTATACAGGTGAGGGAACTGAGGCACAGAGAAGTGAAGTGACTTGCCCAAAGTAACACAGCTGACAAGTGATGGGGCCGGGATTAGAACCCATGACCTCTGACTCCCAAGCCCGGGATCTTGCCACTGAGCCATGCTGCTCCTAGAGTTTAAGACTGTGAGCCCCATGTGGAATATGGATTGTGTCTAACCTGAGAGCTAAGCACACAGTAAGCTTGTTATGGGCAGAGAACCCATCCACTAATTCTGTAATACTGTGCTCTCCCAAGTGCTTGGTACAGTGCTCTGTAAATATTAAGTGCTCAATAAATACCATTGAATGATAGTAGGTGCCTAACAAATACCATAAAAAAAGAAAAAGAAGGAAGTGGGAAACAAAGATGTCATGGAGACATTTGAGTGGACCCAGCCCGCTGTTGGGTAGGGACCATCTCTATATGTTGTCAACTGGTACTTCCCAAGTGCTTAGTACAGTGCTCTGCACACAGTAAGCGCTCAATAAATATGATTGAATGAATGAATGAAATTGGAAAAAAGTGAGAAACAACATAAGACTTTTCAATTCCCACTGTATCCTCCATAGCAAGATTCACACTGCTGATGGAATCTACTTAGCCGCCTGTCCAGATTTTACTGAGATCTGAGGTGTAATAATAATAATAATGGCATTTATTAAGCACTTACTATGTACAAAGCACTGTTCTAAGTGCTGGGGAGGTTACAAGATGATCAGGTTGTCCCTCGGGGGCCTCACAGTCTTAATTCCCATTTTACAGATGAGGAAACTGAGGCCCAGAGAAGTTAAGTGACTTGCCCAAAGTCACACAGCTGACAATTGGCGGAGCCGGGATTTGAACCCATGACCTCTGACTCCAAAGCCCGGGCTCTTACCACTGAGCCATGCTGCTTCTCAAATGTAGCCATTTGAGTATCCTGCATCAGAATTTTAGCTGTTTTTAGTTACCCATGCTCATGACTTTGGCTCTGGGGACTGATATCAGAGGCTTTGAAGCAAAGATAAATGCAAGACTCAGAAAATTATTGGGGTTGGAGGACTTCCTCAATAGCAGAGGTCCAGAAATATCCAAGATCAGTGATTTTACTATGGAGAAAATATTGATGCAACAGCCCTGGAATAGAAACAGATATTATTCTACTTGGAAGAGGCTGGTTTATCCATCTGTAAAATGAGGGTAATAATCATACCCTAATTCTACCTCAAAGCGGCGTTGGGAGGGATAAATTAAAATAAGTAATGTACAGTGCTTGGTAATAATAGCCTTAACTAGAACTCAGAATTATGAGAAGCAGCATAGTTTAGTGGGCAAAGCTTGGGTCTGGGAATCAGAAGAACTGGGGGCTAATCCCAACTCAACCGCATGTCTGCTGTGTGACTTTGGGCAAGGCACTTAACTTCTCTGTGCCCCAGTTAACTCATCTGCAAAATGGTGGTTGGGACTATGAGCCCTATGTGGGACAGGGACTGTGTCCAACCTGATTATCTTCTATCTAGCCCAGCACTTAGTACAGTGCCTGTCACATAGTAAGCGCTTAACAAATACCATAAAAAAGGGCTTCCACAATACCTTTCCAGCCGCAGTGCCTCAGATCTGGAATGATACTAAGTGGAAGAGATTCTGATTCACTGGAGACAAAGCATTAGTGAATTTATCTCTGCCTCCCAAGAGCAACTGAATGACAGTGGTGATTAAAGACTGAATCATTCATGTTAAATTGATCTGATTGGCCAAGTGTCTGAACTGGAGATAGTAGAGAGTGCTAGCTGTTCATTGACAAGTACTCAAAACTTGGAAGGGAAATAAGAAGACCCGAAAATCTTAATGCCACATCAATCAATTGTATTTACCAATTGCTTTCTGTGTGCAGAGCACTGTATTAAGCACTTGGGAGAGGGCAATATAACAATATAATGGACACTTTCGCTGCCCACAGTGAGAAAATTGGATGGGATCAAAAGATCGAGGTGTCTGTGGGGGAACAGCACAGATTTACAGGGAGGAGGTGTGTGGAAGATAAGGCAGGTGAGGAGATTGTGGCCAGATAGAGGGATTTCAGAGTTGCTGAGGGTAGATGTTGTACAGTGGCTAGAGATGATGAGGTGGAGTGTGTCCAAGTTGTTGAATGAGTGAGGTGGGTTGGAGCAGGAGGTCAGTGGAGTTGAGGAATGATAGAAAGCAGGCACGGGAAGAGTTGTCAGGAACA
Source organism: Tachyglossus aculeatus (assembly GCF_015852505.1). Classification (NCBI taxonomy): domain Eukaryota; kingdom Metazoa; phylum Chordata; class Mammalia; order Monotremata; family Tachyglossidae; genus Tachyglossus; species Tachyglossus aculeatus. The sequence continues at coordinate 23,595,830 of NC_052066.1, read as the reverse complement.
TCTATGTGGATAATAAAGTCCCCAAGGATCAGTGTAGGAATGGAGAAAGAGAAAAGAAATACGAGAAAGAGATCTAAATGGTTAAAATAATTGGAGGTGAGGCCTGGGGGTGGGAGGGGGTTGTAGATGAGTTACTAGAATCAGGAGTAGGTGATAGAGGTGAATGATATGGGCTGCTCCTTGTGGGCAAGGCATGTGTCTGTTTACTCTTATATAACAGCGTGGCTTAGTGGAAAGAACCTGGGCTTGGGAGTCAGAGGTTATGGGTTCCAATCCCAGCTCTGCCACTTATCAGCTGTGTGACTTTGGGCAAGTCACTTAACTTCTCTGTCCCTCAGTAACCTCATCTGTAAAATAGAGAAGCAGCGTGGCTCAGTGGAAAGAGCCTGGGCTTTGGAGTCAGAGGTCATGAGTTCACATCCCAGCTCTGCCGCATGTCTGCTGTGTGACCTTGGGCAAGTCACTTCATGTCTCTGAGCCTCAGTTCCCTCATCTGGAAAATGGGGATTAAGACTGTGAGCCCCACGTGGGACAACTTGATCACCTTGTATTCCTCCCCAGCGCTTAGAACAGTGCTCTGTACATAGTAAGCGCTTAACAAATGACATAATTATTATTATTATTGAAATGGGGATCAAGATTTTGAGCCCCATGTCAGACAACCTGATTACCTTGTATCTATCTCCCCCAGAACTTAGAACAACGCTTGGCACATAGTAAGCGCTTAACAAATACCATCATTATTACTGCACTCACCTGAATGCTTAGTACAGCTCTCAGTAAATACAATTGAATGAATGAAAGGGATGGCGGAGGTGGAACAGTGGGAAAGTGGCGCTGGGCATGATGTTGTAGGTGAGGTAATCAACAGAAATAACATCAAAACAATCACTTTTTTGCCTCAGAAATATTAGGAAAGATTGTTCAGGAAAGACTGAGGAAAGAGGGGAGGAAGTGTAATTCAAAATCAGGAATTTTGACTTTAGTACTCTGTTGCATTGCACTCACCCAAATGCTTAGTACAGTGCTCTGCACACAATAAGTACTGAATAAATACCACCGATTGATTGATATGGATAAAACCTACAAAAGATATTGACCCCGCTCAAAGTCTTAAAACAGGGTGGAAAGGATTTCTCTGGGGGTCATTTTCAATCAAACATATTTATTAATAATAATAGTAATGATGGTGTTTGTTAAGCACTTACTATGTGCCAAGCACTGTTCTAAGACTGGGGTAATAATAATAAATAAAAATAATGATGGTATTTGTTAAGCACTTAGTATGTGCAAAGCACTGTTCAAAACGCTGGGGTAGATATAAGGTTATCAGGTTGTCTCACGTGGGGCTCATAGTCTTAGTCCCCATTTTACAGATGAGGTAACTGAGGCACAGAGAAGTTACGTGACTTGCCCAAAGTCACACAGCTGACAAGTGGCAGAGTGGGAATTCGAACCTATGACCTCTGACCCCAAAGCCCATGATCTTTCCACCAAGCCACGCTGCTTCTCTTTTTAATACGAGGTAATGAGGTTGTCCCACTTGGGGCCAACAGTCTTAATCCCCATTTTACAGATGAGTTAACTGAGGCACAGAGAAGTTAAGTGACTTGCCCAAAGTCACACAGAACTGGCAGAGCAGGGATTGGAGACTGTGAGCCCACTGTTGGGTAGGGACTGTCTCTATATGTTGCCAATTTGTACTTCCCAAGCGCTTAGTACAGTGCTCTGCACATAGTAAGTGCTCAATAAATGCGATTGATGATGATGATGATGACCTCTGACTTCCAAACTCGTGCTCTTTTCACTAAGCCATGCTGCTTCTCTTTTTAGATACTATTCATTAATTAATAAATAAATTAATAATAATAAATAAATCCTATTTATTGAGTACTTACTGTGTGCAGAGCTTGGGAGAGTACAATATAAAAGAGTCGATAGACAATAATAATGGTGGTATTTGTTAAGTGCTTACTATGTGCAAAGTACTGTTCTAAGCACTGGCGGGGGTTACAAGGTAATCAGGTTGTCCCACGTGGGGCTCACAGTCTTAATCCCCATTTTACAGATGAGGTAACTGAGGCACAGAGAAGTTAAGTGGCTTACCCAAGGTCACACAGCTGACAAGTTGCTGAGCTGGGATTCGAACCCATGACCTCTTACTCCCAAGCTCGCATTCTTTCCACTGAGCCAACATGTTTCCCATCCACAAGGTTCAGACTTCCAGATCAGGGGCATGAGGTGGAGTAGGCTCATTCCAATAATAATAATAACAATCATGGTATTTGTTAGCCCATTGTTGGGTAGGGACCATCTCTATATGTTGCCAATTTGTACTTCCCAAGCGCTTAGTACAGTGCTCTGCACACTAAGAGCTCAATAAATACGATTGAATGAATGTTAAGCACTTACTAAGTGCCAAGTACTGTACTAAGCAGTGATACAAGCAAATCAGGTTGGACACAGTCCTTGACCCTCTTGAGGCTCACTGTCTTAATCCCCATTTTACAGATGGGGTAACTGAGGCCCAGAGGAGTGAAGCGACTTGCCCAAGGCCACAAAGTGGACAAGTGGTGAAGTCAGGATTAGAACTCATGACCTTCTGACTCCCAGGCGCCTGCTCTCTCCACTACACCATGCCACTTCTGTAAATAGAAATTGCCAAATGCCAGCACTTGGTAATAATGGGAGAGTTCGGTAACATGGCTTGAAGAGCCACACGGTGATCATGCAATGACTTCACGTGATGGATTGCTGACAACTTTAATAATACAGAGATTGAGAAACTAGGAAGCAGGCTCTCCAGTACCAGATTGGGACCAGTGGGAAAAGTTGGCTGAAGTTGTAATAGGGAAGGCAATTTGGGAGATAGTGATCATGAAATGGTAGAGTTCAGGATTCTAAGCAAAGGGATAAAGGAAAGGAAGCAGAACAGGCCTATAAGAATACAGACTTGAACCGGCTCAGAGCAAGAGTAGAAAAGATCTCACCGGCAGGAAGTCTAGGGGGACAGGGAAACAAGGAAAGCTGGCAATTTCTAAAAAGGACATCATTAAGAACACAGATGCATAGATGTACTGGGGACAGGGATATCAGGAAGTCTCCCTAGGAGTTCGGTTTGGTTCAGATCTGAAGCTCATGGAGTATTTGTTTGCAAAAATCAAAGTATGGCATATTACCAAGGGCAGGAAGAAAATCCAGAATGTAGAACATCGCTGACCCTGTAGCCTGTAAGTTTATTATGGGCAGGGATCATATCCTCTGATTCTGTCATATTGAACTTTCCCAAGTGCTTAGTACAGCGTTATGCACATAATAAACTCTCAATAAATACCTTTGATTGATTGATGGATTGATCCCTAGGTCCCAGATGAAGATTAAGTGTCTAAATTTTCAAAGCTTCCACATTTGTTAAAAAACCAGTCCTCCTCTTTTTGGCATAATTAATGACTAGGTGACCAGGAGAAGTCTCAATAATCAGATCAATCCAAACAGCAGCAAAGACTTCTATTTTTAAGAACCTCTATCCTCTTCATTCTTTAGTCCACTGAGACATTTCACCTCCCCTTGAAAACTCTCAGAAATCTGCCTTGTATAGAATTCAGAAATTGAGAAATTTTAATATTAATGCTGTCTCAGATTTGAAACGCCTTAAAGGAATGATCCCAAACTGAATGTCATCTTACTCAAATCCACTTAATACCTATTTTTTTGAGGGTGGCAATGAGATAATGGTCATTGTGATGACAGTTGTCTACTTCTGCCATCCAAAACGCAGCAAGTTCAACTCAGTAGCCCCTGAGATTCAGTTCCGTATTCAACAGTCAGTCAATCAGTTTTTTTTATTGAGAGCTTATTGTGTGCAGAGTGCTGTACTAAGTTCTTCTGAGAGAAAAATACATGAGAGTTGATAGGCAAGTTCTCTGCCCATAACAAGCTTACAGGCTACAGGGGGAGAAATACATTAATGTGAGTAAATTCATTTTGGGTATCAATCAATCAATCATATTAATTGAGCACTTATTGTACTAAATGCTTGTGAAAGTACAGTATAACAGAGGTGGTAGATATATTACCTGCCCACAGTGAGCTCACAGTCTAAGGGAGAGACAGTCATCAATATAAATAAATTACAAAAGTACATAAGTGCTGTGGGGATGGGAGGGGAGATGATAATAATTAATAATTGCTATATTGGTTAAGTGCTTACTATGTGCCAAGCTCTGTTCTACACACTGAAGTAGATGCAAGGTAATCAGGTCGGACACAGTCTCTGTCCCACATGGTGCTCACAGTCTCAAACCCTGTTTTACAGATGAGGCACACAGCAATGAAGTGACTTGCCCAAGATCACACGGCAGACGTGTGATGGAGCCAGGATTAGATCCCAGGTTCTTCTGAATCCCAGGCCAGAGCTCTGTCCACTAGGCCACAAAGGATGGGGATGGATAAAAGGAGCAAGTCAGGGTGACACAGAAGGGAGTGGAGGAAAAGAAAAAGAGGGCTTAGTTAGGGAAAGGCCTCTTGCAGGACATGTGCTATAAGTCAGTCAGTCAGTAAGTCTTTCAATTGTATTTACTGGGTAGTTACTGTGTAGCAATGCTGGGAAGGTTGAACCAACAGGATTTAGTGACAGATTGCATATATAGGATGAATGAGAGAGAGGAGTCAAGGATAATGCCAAGGTTATGGATTGTCCATAAGTCAGTCAGTCAAGTAATTGTATTTATTGAGTACTTACTGTATTTAGAACACTGTATTAAGTGCTTGGGAGACTACAGTTTAAAAATATAACAAATTCCCTGCCCCAAACGAGCTTATAGTCTAGAGGGTGAGACAGTCATCAATGAATAAATAAATTACAGATATGAACAGAAGTACTGTGGGTTGAGGAATGGAGTGGATGAAGAGAAAAGGAGGATTCAGTCAGGAAAGGCCTCTTGGAGGAGATATGCTTTCAATAAAGCTTTGGGGGGAAGAGTGAGACAGAGAGGATGGTGGCTCTGTCTAAAGTGATGAGAAAATCAGGGGAAGGATGGGTTTTGGATGGGAACATAAGGAGTTCTGTTTTTGACATGTTAAGTTTGAGGTGATGGCACTACATCCAAGTAGAGATATCCTGAAGGTAGATGGAGAATGAAGGTAGATGGAGAATAGAAAAGAACCCCAAACTGAATCTTGAGGGACACCCACAATTAGGGTGTGGGAGGCAGAGGAGGAGACCTCAGAAGAGACTGCAAAGGAGAGGCCAGAGAAATAGCAGGAGAATCAGGAGAGGACAGTGTCAGGGAAGCTGGGGTTGGGTAATGTTTTCAGGAGAAGGGGGTGGCCGACAGTGTCAAAGGTAGATGAGAGGTTCAGGAGGATTAGGATGGAGTAGAGGCCATTGGATTTGTCAAGAAGGAGATCACTTGTGACCTCTGAGAGGGCAGTTTCTGTGGAGGGGTCAAGGAGAGAATTGGAGGAGAGGAAGAGAAAGGAACTGGGGAGAGATGGAGTAAGGAGAAAAGGGGAGAAAGAGAAAAATGGGAAAGAGTTGGTGCGGGGCAGGGAGTTGCCTCAGGCTGTGGAGGCTAAACCCCATGCACCCTTATTCTAGGCATCGAGAGGCCAGGAGACAGTGGGGAATTTTAGAAGACAGTTATGGAGCTCCGCCTTTTGTAGCTAGTTGCTTCTGCTAGAGTACAGCTGAGAAACAACCAAGAATCCTTGTGGCCTAGTGGATAGAACACGGGCCTGGAGTCAGGCGGACCTAGCTTCTAATCCCATCTCCGCCACTTGTCTGCTGTGTTACTTTGGGCCAATTACTTCACTTCTCTGTGCCTCACTTACCTCATCTGTAAAATGGGGATTAAGACTGTGTGCCTATGTGGGATAGGGACCCTGTCTAACTCCATTTGCTCATCTCTGCACCAGAGCTTAGTAAAATGCCTTGCACATAGTAGGCACTTAACAAATACCACAATTCTTCTTCTTCTTATTATTATTATTGTCATTTATGAATCATCCATTCCAGATGTGGTGACCAAAGAGTGGCAGTTGCAATGTCTCTGGATCTCTCCTGCCTCATGGCATAGTAGAGAAGTAGTGTGGCCTAGTGGATAGAGCATGGACCTGGCAGCCGGAAGATCATGGGTTCTAATCCCGGCTCTGCCACTTGTCCACTGTGTGACCTTGAGCAAGTCACTTCACTTCTTTGTGCCTCAGTCACCTCATCTGCAAAATGGGAAACAAGACTGTGAGCCCTCTGTGGGACAGGGATTGTGGCCAACCCATTTTGTGCTTGGTGCAGTACCTAGCACATGGTAAGCACTTAACAAATACCATAAGTATTATTATTATTCCTAATGCAGAACTTTCAAATTCTTGATATCCCCATCTAGAGTAGGATGTCTGGCCAATCTATACTTTCAATTAAATACCTACTGCATGCAGAGCTTGGGTCAGTACAATAGAATTAGCTAATGTGATCCTGCTTTCCTAATCTATTGGGAGAGGCAGGCACCAATATAAATCACAGCTAGGAGGGAAGAGAAAAAAGGAATGTTTACATGAGATTGGACTTGAGTAAGTGTTATGTCACCTCTCAGGGTCGCACCTGGAGAGTTTCCAGTCCTCTACCAGTCTTGGATACAGGAGGGAGCGTCAAGCAGAGGCCTACCCATTCCATTCCTAGATTGGGCAGTGGCTAGCGAGTGGAAGGCAATCTGCTACAGACCACCTGTGCTGGGCAGCAGCAGCATGGGAGAGAGTCGAGGGTGGAAACTCTAGTTTTCTGTGCGGAAGGAGGCAATGGCAAACTGCTTCTGCATTTTTACCAGGAAAACTCTATGGATACACTACCAGAATGATTTCAGATGGAGGTGGGGCGTTCTGGGAGAGATATGTCCATGGCATTTCTTTGGGTCGGACATGACTCGACAGCGTAAGACAAGAAGTGATATGTAAAATATGTAATATCATTTCTTTGGGAAATTGATAGTGCTTTAAATAGGGAAATAGTGTGGTCTAATCGAAAGAGAATGGATGTAAAAGATATGGGAACTTGGCTCTAATCCCGGCTTTGCCACTAACTTGATGTGTGACCTTGGGCAAGTCACTTAACTTCTCTGTGCCCCAGTTTCTCATCTGTAGAATGTGAATTCAATACCTGGTCTCTCTCATACTTAAAATGTGAGAGAGACTGTGTCTGACCTGATAGTACAGTGCTTGGATCATAATAACGATAATACTAATATTTTATTACTATTATTGTATTATCAGTCAATTAATCTTTCTTTTTTAGTGCTTACTGTGCACAGAGCACTGTACTAAGGTCTTGGGAGAGTGCAATATAACAGAGTTGGTAGACTCGTTCCCTGCCCACAATGAGCTAACAGCCTAGAAGGGGAGGCGGGCATTAATATAAATAAATAAATAAATAAATAAATAAATAAATAAATAAATAAATAAATAATGGCTACGTATGTCAGTGACGTGGGACCGAGGGAGGGTGTATGGATGGCAAAGATGTGCTGAAGTAGCACTTATGGGACAATAAACAGGAATACTGAAGATTAATAGGAGAAGGTCTCATGGAAGAGATGTTTTAGAAAGGCTTTGAAGATGTGGAAAGGTGTGGTTCATCAGATATGACAAGGGACGGAAATCCAGGCAGGTGGAGATCAAAAGCAAGAGGTTGACCGTGGTAAAAATGAGAATGAGGCACAGTGATTAGTTTGGCTTGAGAATAGCAAAGCTTGTGAGCTGGGATGTCATAGAAGAGGAGAGTAAAGAGGTAGGAAGGAGGGAACTGATTAAATACCTTCAAGCCAGGGGACAGGAATTTCTGCTTCATTTGGAGAGAAATAGACAACCATTACAGGCTTTTGAAAAGTCGGTTGATGTGTGCAGGTCAACATTCTAGAAAAATGATACAGGCACCAAACTGGAACTCGGAGGAATCTGATTCAGAGAAGATGGGACACTCTAACCACTAAACCAAACGTCCCTTTACCTTCTCCTCCCTCATCCTGGAACATCATAGGAAACAGTTGTGTCCACCTTGGTTATAGACTCTCTAGGTCCTATTCATTCAGTTGTATTTATTAAGAACTTACTGTGTGCCAAACACTGTACTAAACGCTTGGGAAAGTACAATACAACAATAAATAGTGGTGTGGCTCAGTGGAAAGAACATGGGCTTTGGAATCAGAGGTCATGGGTTCGAATCCCAGCTCCGCCAATTGTCAGCTGTGTGGACTATGGGCAAGTCACTTAACTTCTCTGTGCCTCAGTTCCCTCATCTGTATAATGGGGATTAAGACTGTGAGCCCCCCATGGGACAACCTGATCACCTTGTAACCTCCCCAGCGCTTAGAACAGTGCTTTGCACATAGTAAGCGCTTAATCAATGCCATCATTATTATTCCCTGCCCACAACGAGTGATCTCTCTCCTTCTCAGCAGTCTTACATTTCCTCCTTCCTTGAGGCTGTCTCTACTTGACTGTCCCACTGGCACTTCAAATTTAACATGTCCAAAACAAAGCACCTCACCTTCCCATTTAATCCTCGTTTTCCCATTCATTCATTCATTCATTCATTCATTCATTCAATTGTATTTATTGAGCACTTACTTTGTGCAGAGCACTGTACTGAGCACTTGGGAAGTACAAGTTGGCAACATATAGAGACGGTCCCTACCCAACAGCGGGCTCCCAGTCTAGAAGGGGGTTATGGAAGTTCCCATAACTTTCCCATCACTGTAGATGACACCACCATCATCCCTGCCTCACAGGCCCTTAATCTTGGCATTTTCCTTGACTCGTCAATCCATCCATTCCATTTACTGAGCTCTTACTGTGCTCAGAGCACTGTGCTAAGCGCTTGTAAAAGTATACTACAACAGACTTGGTAGACATATTCCTTGCCCAACCAGGAGCTTATAATCTAGAGAGGAGAAAAGTCTAGACTCATTTAGCTCACGTATTTAGTCTGTCACCAAGTCCTGTCAGTTCTACCATCACAACATCCGTAGAACCTATCTCTTACTTTCCACCAGAACTGCTACTATGCTGATCCACTCATCCTATCCCGCCTTGACTACTGCATTAGCCTCCTCGCTGATCTTCCTGACTCTCCCACCTCAAGTCCATATTTCATTCTGCTGCTCAGATAATTATTCTCAAGAACCATTCAGGCCACGCATCTCTACTCCTCAAATCCTCCACATAAAAAAGAAACCCCTTACCATCAGCTTCAAAGCATTCAATCATCTCTCCCCTCCTACCTCACCTACTCTCTGTACCTTGATCTCATTTGTCTCTCCACCAACCCCTTGCCCATGTTCTCCTTCTGGGCTAGAATTCCCTCCCCTTTCATAACCAACAGTTCACCACTCTCCCCGTCTTCAAAGCCCCTATCTCCTACGAGAGACCTTCCCTGACCATACCTTCAATTCCCCTACTCGCCCACCCTTCTATTTATCCTTCCTTCTGCGTCACCTAAGAACTTGGGTCTGGACCCCTTGGTACATTGCTCTGCACACAGTAAGCACTTAATAAATACAACTGAACGAATGATATTCACCCCAGCCCCACACCACCTATGTCTATATCTCTATAGTCTCCCATTTTCCCTATTTATAATTCATTTTACTGTCTCTCTTCCCCTCTAAACTGTATATTTCTTGTTGGAGGGATTGTGTCCACCAACCCTATTGTAATAATAATAATAATAATGATAGCATTTATTAAGCACTTACTATGTGCAAAGCACTGTTCTAAGCACTGGGGAGGTTACAAGATGATTAGGTTGTCCCACGGGGGGCTCACAGTCTTAATCCCCATTTTACAGATGAGGGAACTGAGACACAGAGAAGTTAAGTGACTTGCCCAAAGTCACACAGCTGACAAGTGGCGGAGCTGGGTTTTGAACCCCTGACCTCTAACTCCAAAGCCCGTGCTCTTTCCACTGAGCCACGCTCAGTATACTCTCTCAAGTGCTAAGTATAGTGCTGTGCACACAGTAAGAGCTCAATAAATGCCACTGATTGACTCACTGAGCGATTGCTCATCTTCAAAAAAGAAACATCGCACTATTCTGCCCAAATCTGGCTAAGGTGCATAGAAGTCCCTTATGAAACCTGGGACCTAGAGGAAAATGACCTGGACTGAGAGTGGAGAGATCTCCTTTCTAATCTCAGTTCCACCTGCTTCATGACTCTAGGATTGTAATTCTATTATCCCAGTGCTTAGCCCAGTTCTTGGTACATAGTAGGCACTTAATGAATTCCAAAATAATAATAATAAGGGCTCATTGTTATTATTATCATGGTTATTATCAACATCATTATCATTAACCCAGAACAACAGAAAGTGGATTATCGATTTAAATGTTGTGAAGGTAATTTCAGAAAATAGAAAGACTTGAGCAGGATATAAAATGGTGTTTATCATATTTAATCTATTACCCGGAATTTTTAAAGATGGTTTGAACTAGGCTCAGATAACTATTTAGAAAACAACTGCCACTACTCCTTGATACATGTGAGTATACACACACATGCCCCTGTTCACTTGATAGTATTTAAAAGTAACAAAACTAGCCAACTAACTGTCCCTGTGAGGTAATCATTTAATTTTCAGAATTTAATTGCAATTGATGGCTACTATAGCTAAAATAAATTCAGAACACCACAACCAATAGAAGTATATTCTGGAGGGAGATGCCAGTTGTGTACCCACCCCTTCCCATAAGCACACACTCGGGTTAAGGACATCAAAATGATTTACCTTTGGGAAATCTGACAGGGCCTCTCTAACAACATTTACTTGCTGTTATATGGTTTGCAGACCGGTGGGGCTGGGAGAACCCAAAATTTCATTTTCTATTTCTCTCCTAACTCCTTCTCCTACTCCATTTTTATAGGTCTTTTGGAGAATCTCATTATAAGAATAATGGCAGTATTAATTAAGCACAAATATTGTGTCAAGCATTGTGCTACATACAAAATGATCAGATCAGACATTATTGCTGCCCCACAAGGGACTCACTCTCTAATGGGGAGAGAGAACAGGTTTCTAATCCTAGTTTTTACAGATGAGGAAACTGAGGCACAGAGAAGTTAGGTGATCTTCCCAAGGTCACACAGCAGAGCCGGGACTAGAACCCAGGTCTCCTGATTCCCAGTCCTATGTCCTTTCCACTAGGCCAAGCTGATTTCCATGAGCTTATGGCTACAGAAAAATTAATGACAGTAATTAAAGTAATAATTAAAAATGTTCCTTTTACTTATTTTTCCATTCTCTGATAATAATAATAATTAATAATTATTGTGGCATTTGTTAAGCACTTACTATATGCCAGATACTATACTAAGTGCTGGGCTAGATACGTGTTAATCAGGTACCATATAATAATATAATAGTAATGATGGCATTTGTTAAGCACTTACTATGTGCAAAGCACTGTTCTAAGCGCTGAGGGAGATACAAGGTGATCAGATTGTCCCACGGGGAGCTCACAGTCATAATCCCCATTTTACAGATGATGTAATTGAGGCTCAGAGAAGTTAATTGACTTGCCCAAGGTCACACAGCAAGACATGTTTCAGAGCTGGGATTCAAACCCACGACTTCTGACTCCAAAGCCCATGCTCTTTCCACTGAGCCATGCTGCTTCTATGGAATTGAAGCACCTGTATATATGTTTGTACATATTTATTACTCTATTTATTTTACTTGTACATATCTATTTTATTTATTTTATTTTGTTAGTATGTTTGGTTTTGTTCTCTGTCTCCCCCTTTTAGACTGTGAGCCCACTGTTGGGTAGGGACTGTCTCTATATGTTGCCAACTTGTACTTCCCAAGCGCTTAGTACAGTGCTCTGCACACAGTAAGCGCTCAATAAATACGATTGATTGAATTCAAAGTTTAATTAGGAGGGAGAACAGGTATTGAATTTTGCAGATGCAGAAACTGAGGCACAGAGAAGTTAAATCACTTGCCCAAGATTATTTAGCAAGTACGTGGCAAAGCAGGATTAGAACCCAGGTCCTGTGACTTCCAGGCCTGTGCGCTTTCCTCTAGGTCTTGCTGCCCGTCGCCTGGAAGAATGTGAAATAGCTTGTGAGCCCCATGTGGGACAGGAACAGTCCAACCTGATAAATTTGTATTCATTCATTCAGTCGTATTTATTGAGCGCTTACTGTGTGCAGAGCACTGTACTAAGTGCTTGGGAAGTACAGGTTGGCAACCCTGCCCAACAGTGGGCTCACAGTCTAGAAGGGGGAGAGAGACAAGAAAACAAAACATATTAACAAAATAAAATAAATAGAATAAATATGTACAAATAAAATAAATAGAGTAATAAATACGAACAAACATATATACATATATACAGGTGCTGTGGGGAGGGGACGGAGGTAAGGCGGGGGGGATGGGGAGGGGGAGGAGGGGGAATGTATGTACCCCAGAGCGCAGTACAGTGCCTGGCACATAGTAAGCATCAAATATCACAATGATCATTTTTTTAATTCTTATTATTATTGTCATTATTAAAAATGTGAGGGTCAGTCCACTTTTCAACTTACCTATTATATACTAGGATATATCATGTTTTCATTCCTGTGGCTATATGAAGAGAAAGATTTTCCTCCTCACCCTGTTTCCACAGCTAATAAAGTTTCAGAGGAACCCTGGAATCAGGAAACAAAACAAAATCAAGCTCTGCCATTACATAAAATTACAGTAGATTCAACTTGGAATCTGTGTGCACGTTCAGTTGGCTTTAGTTGGGAAGGATATAGTAAAGCTGGAAAAGATATAGAAGCAGGCAACCAAAATAATCAGGGGTGTATGGAACAGGTTCCAGATGGGGTTAGCCTAAAAAAGATTAGGCCTATTTAAATTGGGAAAGATGGAGGATGACAAGAGACATGATTGAAGTTTACAAAATCATGAAGAACAGGGACAAGAAGGTGACAGAACTGTTCACTCAGAGAAGCAGTGTGGCTCAGTGGAAAGAGCCCGGGCTTTGGAGTCAGAAGTCAAGGGTTCAAATCCTGACTCTGCCACTTGTCAGCTGTGTGACTTTGTGCAAGTCACTTAACTTCTCTGTGCCTGTTACCTCATCTGTAAAATGGGGATTAAAACTGTGAGCCCCCCTCCCCCCGCCCGGGACAACCTGATCACCTTGTAACCTCCCCAGCACTTAGAACAGTGCTTTGCACATAGTAAGCACTTAACAAATACCATTATCATTATTATTATTATTGTTATTATTCACTACTCCAGTATCCCCAGGTGGCTCGCTGAAGTTCTGGACTGTGAGCTTCTTGTGCTCAGGGAATGTGTGTTTTTTGTTATAAATGTACTCTCCCAAGCACTTAATACGGTGCTCTGCACACAGTAAACTCCCAATAAATATGATTGAATGAATGAATGAAGCTTGAAGGTGATAGGTTCCAAACAGACCAAAAGAAAATCTTGTGTGTGCAGAATTGGAGCAAGCAAAGGCCAATAGGTTAGGAATGAAGTAGGAATGGGTTAGAGGGGTGTTAGTTGGTACTTTGAGAAGTGGATGGCAAGAAGCAGCGTGGCATAGTGGATAGAACACTGGCTTGAGAGTCAGAAGGTCATGGGTTCTTATCCTGGCTCTGCCACTTGTCTGTTGTGTGACCTTGGACAAGTCATTTCACTTTTCTGTGCTTCCATTACCTCATCTGTAAAATGGGGATTGAGACTGTGAGCTCCACGTGGGACTGGGACTGGGTCAAAACTGATTTACATGTAACTCCCCAGTGCTTCGTACAGTGCCTGGCACAAAGTAAGTGCTTAACAAAAACCACAATTATTATCATTATCATTATCATTATTATCATAAAGGACAAATATCACTCCTTCTACAAGAATCCCATGCTGTCACTGGCAAAGACAGAACATTTGGCCACTAGATTGGAAGCCCCTTGAGAGCTGGGATCGTGTCTGTTAACTCTATTGTGTTCTCCCAAAGGCTTAGGACAGTGCTCAGTGCAATAAATACTATTGATTGAATGATAGATCAAACTAGATGGACAGCTGGTCTCATCTTGCTTGGCCTTTCTTTTGCTCTTCTTAGTTTGCAAAAAATTATCTCTCACCCAATTGTGCGTCTTCCTTCTCTCCATCACCACATCCTCCTCTAGCTCCCCAATTCTTTAGGCTTAGAGAACACAAGAGTCTGCTGGTAGGAAACTCACTCTCATACCTCCAGCTATAGATTTATTTGAATTGTGGGAAGCAGCCCAGCCCAGTGGAAAGAGTACTGTGAGTCAGAGGACCTGAGTTCTAATCCCGTCTCTGTCACATACCTGCCGTGTTATTTGGGCAAGTCATTTAACTTCTCTGGGCCTCAGGTTCCGTCAGTACCTGTTTTCCCTTCCACCTGGACTGTGAGCTACCATGTGGGACCTGATTATCTTGTATCCACCCCAGCTCTTAGAACAGTGTTTGGCACATAATAAGCGCTTATCATTGCCTCTCAGGGTTGCACCTGAAAAGTTTCCAGTCCTCTACCATTCTCAACTATGGGAGGGAGAGTCAAGCAGAGGCATGCCCATTCCATTCCTAGCTTGGTTAGTGGCTAGTGAGTGGAAGACAATCTGCTACAATTCAAAACTCACCTTTGCTGGGCAGCAGCGGCATGGGAGAGAGTCAAGGGGAAAGACTCAGGATTACTGAGCATAAGGAGGCAATGGTAAAACATTTCCAGATTTTGTTGAAGAAAAGTCTATGGATACACTAGCAGAACTACTGCAGATGGAGGTGGGGGGTTCTGGCAGGAGGGTGTCTATGGTGTCATTATGGGTCGGACACGACTCAACAGCTTAAGACACAACAACAAGACCTTAACAAATGACACAATTATCATTATTTATTCTTAACTGAATTGCAGTACAGGCAACAAATCCTAACTTTTTAGGCCTACAGCCTATTTTCTTTTAGACATTTTCCAGATGGGTGAATTATTTTCTAAATATTTCAGAGTACAGTATCATCAGAATTCAAACTATCATAACTGTACAATATATCAACTGAACAATAATAATTAATAATTATTATAGTACTGTAGGCACTTACTATTTGCTAAGCACTGTAGTAAGCACTAGGGTAGATACAAGTTAATCAGGTTGGACATAGTCCCTGTTCCACGTTGGGCTCACAATTAAGGGAGGAGTGAGTAGGATTTATCTGTCAGTCAATTGCATTTATTGAGAGCTTGCTTACTGTGTTCAGAGCATTGTACCAAACACTGGGGAGAGTACAATATAAAATTAAGCAGACATTCCCTGCCTACATTGAGCTTACAGTCCAGATGGGGAGACAGACATTAAAATTAATAAATTATAGATAAGTATATTAGTGCTGTATCTACCCTAGCAGTTCTTACATCTAGTATCTTGTATATACCCTAGCACTTATGACGTTACTATATTTTACAAATGTGGAAACTGAAACACAGAGAAGTTAAATGACTTGTTGAAGGTCACAGAGTAGACAAATGACAGAGCCAGGATTAGAATCCAGGTCTTTGACCCCCAGGCTCTTGCTCTTTCCACTAGGCAATGCTGCTTCTCAATGAGATGAACAATAAGATGAAAATGGGTAAAGGATAATACAGAGTAAACAACGTGTGGTTTAGTGGGTAGAGCATGGGAACTGGGAGTCCAAATGACTTGGTTCTAATGCCAGCTCTGCCACGTCTGCTGTGTGCCTTGGGCATGTCACTTAACTTCTCTGTGCCTCAGTTACTTGATCTACAAAATGGAGATTGAGTGGGAGCCCCATGTGGGACAGAGATTGTGTCCAAACCTGATCGATTTGTAGCGAGCTCAGTGCTTCTAATAGTGTTTGGTACATAGTAAGTGCTTTACAAGTACTTGTTATTATGGTATTCAATTTTTTAAAAGATGTGTAACGAATTTTACATTACTTCCTCATTTATAGCTTTTGTAAGGTCTTATGTACCTGGGGTTCAGATACCTTCCGTTTTAATACTGTGTAATTGTTAGTAATTTTAGACCAAAACCACAGCCTAAGTGTTGGGTAACTACGTATGCTTCATCCATATTCTCCATATATGCACACACTCCTGTGAAGCATTTATCTAACATTTCTATCGATCCTTTCATTTATGTAGATATGTTTATGTTCATGATTTCACTAGAAGCTAACTTCTCTGCTACCTTGCACTATCACCCCTGGGTTAGCCTATTAGGATTATCGTGGACAAGTGGAATTCTGGGAAAACATAGATCCATCACTTTTCCAAAAGGAGAGAAAAATGGGAGGGGAGGGGGTCAGAGCAAAGAAGAAAGAAAAGGAAGAGGGGGGAGAAAAGGAGAGAAAGAGGGGGAGAGAGAATGAGTGAGCGTGCAGGGAGGAGGGAAAATGAAAGGATATTTTTTTGTATCTGTCATTTCTCTGCTATCTCCCATATGACTTCTTAATCCATCAGAATGCTGGGAAGATAATGTTTTGGGCGAAATAACATGAGAGAGAGGATAGACTCCCAAGGACCAATATCTTTATTGCTCGGAGGATAAACGGATTATGTCAGCCATTTTCTGTTGCTGACAGCTTTTCTTATTAACCGATTTTATTTTTTAATCTTCCAGGGAAGAAATATGGTTTTATGTCACAATAAAACGCCGGTCACATCTAATTCTGCCCTCAAACAAACAGATTTCTGAAAGCCTTGCAGAGAAATTTGAAATAACTTTAAAGAGGGGGTTTTTGGATAAAGTCTTTATCCAGGGGCTTGTTCAACTGCAGTGTAAAAGGTTTAGAGTGAGAGAGAGAGAGAGAGAGAGTGCAAGAGAGAGAGAAAGAGAGGGAAGGGAGAAGAGAGACAGAGGGAGGGAAAAAAGAAGAGAGAAAAGTCCTTTCAGTTGTTTTCCCATTAAGGTTGTTAAAGGAAATTCTCCAGTAGTGTGATGCTATGTACTTCAGAAAATCAATCAAATAATTGTCTTTGTTAAGCACATACTGTGTACAGAGCACTGTACTAAACGCTTGGGAGAGTGCAATATAACAGACACATTCCCTGCCCACAGTGAGCTTACAGTTTACAACTTAGTGCTTTTGCTCAGATGAAAGAGTTATATGAATGTTACTAAATGTGGCTATTTGTGTGGCTTGTGATTTGTGTTGGGCTTAGAAATGTTATGTGTGGCACTCAGAGAATGAGGGAAGGAATCATTACAATCCTAGAAACCTGTGTAGCTGTATTCGAGCAAACTCCTTCTTTTGATCTGACATTTTTTATTCAGTTTTTCTTGTATTATTGGGGCAGATGCTAATAAACTCCCCTATGCTTTGTAGGCAAAAGGATAAGAGGATTGGTTCTGCAGAGCTATGGAATATGGTGAATCCCAGTGTTTCGGGGGGAGAATGTGACAGGACTCCTTATTTTCCCACCCTAACTCACTCCTCCCTGCCGGCTTTCCCATCATTGCTGACAACACCACCATTCTCCCTTTATCGCAAGCCTGCAACCTTGACATTATCCTTGACTCATCTCTCTCCTTCAGCCTGCATATTCAACTATTCACCAAAACCTTTCTGTTCCATCTTCACGTCTCTACTCCAACCAAACTGCTACCATGAGGGTCCAGGCACTTATTTCCTGTCTCAGCAACTGCAATAAAATCCTTGCTGACTTCTCTGCCTCCAGCCTCTCCCCTCTCCAATCTTTATTTTCCTCTGCTGCCTGTATCATTTCCCCCCTGCCCAAAATGTCACTCTGTTCACATCTCTCCACTGCTCAAATCAATCAGTCAATCCTATTTATTGAGTGCTTACTGTGTGCAGAGCCCTGTACTAAGCATTTGGGAAGTACAAGTTGGCAACATATAGAGACAGTCCCTACCCAACAGTGGGCTCACAGTCTAGAAGGGGGAGACAGAGAATAAAACCAAACATATTAACAAAATAAAATAAATAGAATAGATATGTACAAGTAAAATAAATAAATAGAGTAATAAATATGTACAAACATATATACATATATACAGGTGCTTTGGGGACGGGAAGGAGGTAAGATGGGGGGGATGGAGAGGGGGACGAGGGGGAGAGGAAGGAGGGGGCTTTGTGGAAAGGCCTCCTGGAGGAGGTGAGCTCTCAGTAGGGCCTTGAAGGGAGGAAGAGAGCTAACTTGGCGGATGGGCAGAGGCAGGGCATTCCAGGCCAGGGGGATGACGTGGGCCGGGGGTCGATGGCGGGACAGGCGAGAACGAGGCCCGGTGAGGAGATTAGCGGCAGAGGAGCGGAGGGTGCGGGCTGGGCTGGAGAAGGAGAGAAGGGAGTTGAGGTAGAAGGGGGCAAGGTGATGGACAGCCTTGAAGCCAAGGGTGAGGAGTTTCTGCCTGATGCGCAGATTGATTGGTAGCCACTGGAGATTTTTGAGGAGGGAAGTAACATGCCCAGAGCATTTCTGGACAAAGACAATCCGGGCAGCAGCATGAAGTATGGATTGAAGTGGGGAGAGACACGAGGATGGGAGATCAGAGAGAAGGCTGATGCAGTAGTCCAGACGGGATAGGATGAGAGCTTGAACGAGCAGGGTAGCGGTTTGGATGGAGAGGAAAGGGCGGATCTTGGCAATGTTGCGGAGCTGAGACCGGCAGGTTTTGGTGACGGCTTGGCTGTGAGGAGTGAATGAGAGAGCGGAGTCGAGGATGACACCAAGGTTGCGGGCTTGTGAGACAGGAAGGATGGTAGTGCTGTCAACAGTGCTCAAAAACCTCCCATTGTTGCTCATCTATCTCCACAGCACCAGAAACTCCGCACCATGGACTTTAAAGGTCTGTCAGCACTTCCTCTCCTTCCTAACCCTACTTCTATCCCACATACAACCAAGCCCACACACTTTATTCCTCTAACACCATCCTACTTACTTATTGAACCTCAATCTGGCTTCAGTCAACCCCTGACTCATGCCCTACCCCTCCGTATGCAACAGACCACCACTATCCCCACCTTCAAAGCCTTACCCCAATCATTTTTTATGGTGTGTAAGTGCTTACTGCTTGAAATGCTAAGTTCAAGTTAATCAGGTTGGAGACAGCCCTTGTAATCCAGCGCTTAGAACAGTGCCCAGTGCTTAGACCAGTGCTTTGCACATAGTAAGCACTTAACAACCCCCTCCTCACCCTCCCCATCCCCCCGCCTTACCTCCTTCCCATCCCCACAGCACCTGTATATATGAATATATGTTTGTACATATTTATTACTCTATTTTATTTGTACATATTCATTCTATTTATTTTATTTTGTTAATATGTTTTGTTTTCTTCTCTGTCTCCCCCTTCTAGACTGTGAGCCCACTGTTGGATAGAGACCGTCTCTATATGTTGCCAACTTGTACTTCCCAAGCACTTAGTACAGTGCTCTGCACACAGTAAGTGCTCAATAAATACGATTGAATGAATGAATGAACAAATACAATCGTTATTATTATTATTATTCATTCACTCATTCATTCAATTGTATTTATTGAGTGCTTATTGTGTGCAGAGCACTGTACTGAGCGCTTGGGAAGTACCAGTCAGCAACATATAGAGATGGTCCCTACCCAACAACGGGCTCACAGTCTAGAGGGGGGAGATAGACAACAAAACAAAACATGTAGACAGGTGTCAAAATCGTCAGAACAAACAAAATTAAAGCTATATGCACATCATTAACAAAATAAATAGAATGGTAAATATGTACAAGTGAAATAAATAGAGTAATACATCTGTACAAATATATATACAAGTGCTGTGGGGAGGGGAAGGAGGTAGGGCTGGGGGGATGGGGAGGAGGAGAGGAAAAAGGGGGCTCAGTCTGGGAAGGCCTCCTGGAGGAGGTGAGCTCTCAGTAGGGCTTTGAAGGGAGGAAGAGAGCTAGCTTGGTGGATGTGCGGAGGGAGGCCATTCCAGGCCAGGGGAAGGACGTGGGCCGGGGTCGACGGCGGGACCCATGGGGCTCACATTTTAAGTTGGAGGGAGGAGGATTAAATCCCCATTTTACAAAAGAAGTAGTTACTTCCCCAAGGTCACACAGCAGGCAAGTGATAGAGCGGAGATTAGAATTCAGGTCCTCTGACTTCCAGGCCCCTTCTTTATCCACTCCTCCAAGAAGCCTTTTGTGAGCCCACTGTTGGGTAGGGACCGTCTCTCTATGTTGCCAACTTGTACTTCCCAAGCGCTTAGTACAGTGCTCTGCACACAGTAAGCTCTCAATAAATACGATTGAATGATTGATTTGAGCAGTGGAGAGATGTGAACAGAGTGACATTTTGGGCAGGGGGGAAATGATACAGGCAGCAGAGAAAAATAAAGATTGGAGAGGGGAGAGGCTGGAGGCAGAGAAGTCAGCAAGGATTTTATTGCAGTTGCTGAGACAGGAAATACGTGCCTGGACCACTCGTCTCCTCACCCTATCATCCCTCCCTTCTGCAACTCTCATGCAGCAAAAAAAAAAAAAAACCTCCTTACCATTGGCTTTTAAAGAACTTAATCACCTTGCCCCCTCCAACCTCACCTCACTACTCTTTTACTACACCCCAGCCCTCCACTTCACTCCTCTAATGCTGACCTTCTCACTTTACCTCCATCTGGTAGAGTCCATCTCCATCTCTTCCTCCCTTCAAAGCCCTACTGAGAGCTCACCTCCTCCAGGAGGCCTTCCCAGACTGAGCCCGCTCCTTCCCCTCCCCATAGCACCTGTATATTTGTATATATGTGTGTACATATTTATTACTCTATTTATTTTATTTTATTTTGTTAATATGTTTTGTTTTGTTGTCTGTCTCCCCCTTCTAGACTGTAAGCCCGCTGTTGGGTAGGGACCATCTCTATATGTTGCAACTTGTACTTCCTAAGCGCTCAGTACAGTGCTCTGCACACACTAAGCACTCAATAAATACGATTGAATGAATGAATGAATCTGGTCTACCTCGCCTATGACCTCTCGCCCAAGGTCACACAACAGACAAGTGGCAGAACCCTGATTAGAACCCATGACCTTCCGACTTCCTAGCCCATCTCTATCCACTACGCCATGCTGCTTCTCTGAGCAATACGAGTTAGAAGATACAATTCTTGTCCTTGAAGAGTTTACGATCCAGTGGGAGAAACAGACACAAAATAAATTATCGATTATTAGTAGTAGTACTAGTAGTTTTTATTGAGCACCCTAGATATGATGTACTGCACTAAAGTTTTGGGGATGCCTGAAATAAAGAAGTAATGCATTTACTGCCTACAAGGAGCTTACACTCTAACCAGAAGGAAAGAAAGAAAATGCTTACGAAAGAGTAATCTTAAACAATTGGATGTATGGTTAAACTAATTGGACAATGAAAATAATTCCCGTGTTCATTAAGCATTTACCATGTGTTAAGCCCTGTTCTAAGCAATGGGGTAGATCAATCAGTCAATCAATAGGATTTATTGAGTGCTTGCTATGTGCAGAACACTGTACTATGTCCTTGGAAGAGTACAATACAAAAGAATTAGCAGATACCTCCCCTGCCCGTAATGAGCTTACAGTCTAGATACTAGTCAATCAGTTTGAACCGAGTCCCGGTCCCACATGGGGCTCACAGTTCACTCCACACCTAACCCCACAGCACTGATGCACAGATCTTTAAATTATGTATTGAAAATGACCTATTTATTCATAGTAATGTCTGTCTCCCAAACTAGACTGTAAGCTCATTATGGGCAGGGAACACGACTGCTAATTCTGTTTCGTTGTACTCACCCAAGCACTTAGTACAGTGCTCTCCACCTAGTAAAGTGCTCAGTAAATATGACTGAAGAAGGAAAGATGGATATGTGGAGTGGCACATACTCAAATAGTAGCATATGTAAATTGACAAGTACAGAAATGATTCTGGTGGATGTATTATAAATTATGTATTATTAATTATTAATTAATAATAATAATAGTGTTTGTTAAGTGCTTACTCTGTGCCTGGCACTGTACTAAGCACCGGGGTGGATACAAGCAAAGCAGGTTGGACACAGTCCCTGTCTCATGTGGGGCTCACAGTCTCAATCCACATTTGCATGAATCTCCCTAGATTGTAAGCTTGTGGGCAGGGAATGTGTCTACAGACTCTGTTGTATTCTCCCAGCACTTAGTACCGTGCTCTGTACATATGTAAATGCTCAATAAATACTACTGATTTATTGATTGTGGGTACAGAAGTGTGGGTAGGGCATAAAAGTTCCTTAGGGGGAGTTTGGTAAATATGACTTGGGGAAAGACAAATGAATTGGGGTGGATCTCTTGGAGCTGGTGTGATTTTAGAAGGACTTTGAAGTTGGAGAGAGCCAAGGTCTGAATTTGATAGGGCTAGGAAGCAAGCAGATTCTGGAGGGGATATTCACTTAACTTCCTTTCCTCTGGGTAACCCACTGAGTCCCTTGCCATGCAAACTGGATGCTCGTCTAGCCTAGCAAATACATTTTCAAAAGTTCTTTGTTGATTTAGACCTACTTTTCTCTGGCCACCTAGCTCAGTATGCTAAGCTATTGTTTCATTTTGGAGACATAAAACATTGCTGAAATAGTTCATATAGAGACAGCCCGTTTAGGAGTTGTCTACACTAATCATCGATTAATGCTATTCTGTCCAGTAGACTGTTAGCTCTTTGAGTGCAGGAATTGTTTCTATCAACTGTACTGTACTGGATTTTCCCAGGCACTTACTCCAGTGCTCTATATGCAGTAAGCCCCCAAGAAATGCCCTTGATGAATTGATTGAGCGTTCTGTTTGTTTCCCTTCTGAGATTGTAAGCTCCTCAAGGCCCGGGATAGGGTCTTCTAACTCTTCTGTACTCTCCCAAGGCTTTAGTTCAGTCCTCTGAACACTGCACGTGCCTAGTAAGAAGCACATAAACTAGTGGTTAAAGCAAGGGCCTCGGAGTCAGAAGAAACCTGGGTTCTAAACCCAGCTCTGTCACTTGTCTGTTGTATGACTGTGGGCAAGTCACTTGCCTTCTCTGTGCCTCAGTTACCTCATCTGTGAAATGAGAATTAAGACTGTGAGCACCATATGGGAGAGGAAATTTGTCCAACCTGATTAGCCTGAATCTCCCCTGGCATTTAGAGCAGTGGCTGGCACATAGTAAGTACTTAACAAAAACCATAACATAACAAATACCCCTCCTCCCCATACCCATCCCCCCGGCCTTACCTCCTTCCCCTCCCCAGAGCACCTGTATATATGTATATATGTTTGTACGCATTTATTACTCTATTTATTTTATTTGTACATATTTATTCTATTTATTTTATTTTGTTAATATATTCTGTCTTGTTTGCCTCCCCCTTCTAGAGTGTGAGCCCGCGCTAGGCCATGACATGTTCCCTGACCACAAAGAGCTTTCAGTCTAGAGAGGTGGGTAGGGACCGTCTCTATATGTTTCCAACTTATACTTCCCAAGCACTTAGTACAGTGCTCTGCACACAGTAAGTGCTCAATAAATACGATTGAATGAATAAAAATAAATACATTAATTAATAAATAGATATTGTGGGTTATGTAAACACCTCTCTAGACTGAAAGCTCTTTGTGGGCAGGGAACATGTCATGGCCTAGTGAAAAGAGCTTGGGAGTCAGAGGATTCTAATCCCAGCTCTGCCACAGCATAGAGAAGCAGCATGGCATAGTGGATAGAGCACAGGCTTAGGAGTCAGAAGGTCATAATAATAATAATAATAATAATGATAATAATAATGGCTTTGAGTGCTTACTATGTGTCAAGCACTGTTCTAAGCACTGGCATAGATACAAGTAATCAGGTTGTCCCATGTGGGGCTCACAGTTTTAATCTCCATTTTACAGATGAGGTAACTGAGACCCAGGGAAGTCAAGTGACTTGCCCAAAGTCACACAGCTGAACAGTGGAAGCAGCAGTGGGATCAGCTGAGAAGCAGTGTGGCTCAGTGGAAAGAGCACAGGCTTTGGAGCCAGAGGTCATGGGTTCAAATCCCAGTTCTGCCACTTGTCAGCTGTGTGACTTCAGGCAAGTCACTTAACTTCTCTGTGTCTCAGTTACCTCATCTGTAAAATGGGAATTAAGACTGTGAGCCCCCCGTGGGACAACCTGATCACCTTGTAACCTCCCCAGTGCTTAGAACAGTGCTTTGCACAAAGTAAGCACTTAATAAGTGCTATTATTATTATTATTATTATTAGCAGAGCTGGGATTAGAACCCACGACCTCTGACTCCCAAGCCCATGATCTTTCCCCTAAGCCATGCTGCTTCTCTGTGAAGCAGAAGTCAGTGATTCTAATCCCAGCTCAGCCATTGTCTGCTATGTGACCTTGGGAAAGTTACTCTGTGCCTCAGTTACCTCATCTGTAAAATGGGAATTGAGACCATGATCTCCACATGGGACGGGCACTGTGTCCAACCTGATTAACTTGTATCTACCCCGGTGCTTGGTATGGTGCCTGATAGATGGTAAAAGTGCTTAAAAAATACTACTATGATTATTACTTCTGTGCCTCAGTTACCTCATCTGTAAAAGGGAGATTATAAGACTATGAGCCCTAGTTGGGTCAGACACGATGTCCTCTCTCCACCTCAAACTTTACATGTATAAAACAGAGCTCTTTATCTTCCTATTCAAACCCTGTCCTTCCCTGTTCTTCCTCTGAATTTCCCGTCACTGTAGATGGCACCACCATCCTTCCTGTCTCACAAGCTTGTAACCTTGGTGTCACCCTTGACTCCTCTCTTTCATACAAAACACATATTCAATCCATCACTAAATCCTGTCAGTTTCACCATCACAACATCACTAAAATCCACCCTTTCCTCTCCATCCAAATGACTACCATGTTAATCCAAGTATTTATCCTATCCCACCTTGAATATTCTCACTGTACCTTAATCTCACCTAACTCGCCACCAGTCTCTCACCCACATCCTGCCTATGGCCTGGGCCACCCTCCCTCTTCATATCTGACAATTAATTGAGAAGCAACGTGGCTCGGTGGAAAAGAGCACGGGCTTTGGAGTCAGAGGTCATGGGTTCAAATCCCTGCTCCGCTACTTGTCAGCTGTGTGACTCTGGGCAAGTCACTTAACTTCTCTGTGCTTCAGTTCCCTCATCTGTAAAATGGGGATGAAGACTGTGAGCCCCATGTGGGACAATCTGATCACCTTGTATCTCCCCAGCACTTAGAACAGTGCTTTGCACATAGTAAGTGCTTAATAAATGCCATTATTATTATTAGTATTATTATACTCTCCCCACCTTAAAGCTTTATTGAGGCTCCAAGAGGCCTAGCAGCATGGCTCAGTGGAAAGAGCACGGGCTTTGAAGTCAGCAGTCAGTAGTTCAAATCCTGGCTCTGCCAATTGTCAGCTGGGTGACTTTGGGCAAGTCACTTAACTTCTCTGTGCCTCAGTTACCTCATCTGGAAAATGAGGATGAAGACTGTGAGCCGCCCGTGGGACACCCTGATCACCTTGTAACCTCCCCAGCGCTTAGAACAGTGCTTTGCACATAGTAAGCGCTTAATAAATGCCATCATTATTATTATTACCCTGAGTTAGTCCTCTTCTCCCACTCCCTTCTGTGTTGCCTTGACTCGCTCCTTTATTCATCCCCCATCCCAGCCACACAGCATTTATGTAAATACCTGTAATTTTATTTATTTATATTAATGTCTGTCTCCCCCTCTAGACTGTAAACTCATGGGGGCAGGAGTTTATATTATATAGTTAAAATTGTACTCTCCCAAGCACTTAGCAAAGTGCTCTGCATGCAGCAGACGCTCAGTAAATACTATTGACCGACTGATTGGGATAGGGACTGTTTCCAATCCGATCACCTCGTATCTATCCCAGCACTTAGTACAGTGCCTGGCTCATAGTAAGCGCTTAACAAATACTGTAAAACAAAACCAAAAAAAAAAACAGGAAAGAACTCTATTGTATTGTGCTCTCCCAAGCCTTTAGTACAGTGCTCTGTAGACTGTAAACCCTTGAAAAATATGATTGATTAACTATGATTAATTGATTGATTAAATATAATTGATTGAGAAGCAGCATTATGGAAAGAACACGGGCTTGGGAGTAAGAGGATGTGGGTTCTAATCCCACCTCTAGCACTTGTCTGCTGTGTGACCTTGGGCAAGATGCTTAACTTCTCTGTGCCTGTTACCTCAACTGTCAAATGGAGATTAAGACTGTGAGCCCTATGTGGGACAACCTGAGTACCTTGTATCCATCTCAGAGCTTAGAATGGTGCTTGGCACATAGTACGTGCTTAACAAATACTATTCTTCTTCTTCTTCTTCTTATTATTATTATTATCTAATGGATAATGATGTGAATGTGGTCATTTTGCATCAGTAGTTAGTCACAAAAGAAGGAACGAGGGAAGGTTTTCCAGCACATTTGTGGTAAGCTTTGCTATTCAGTGAAAAAGGAATATCTTCTCCTCATATCTGTAATTTACGTACATATCTGAAATTTATTTATACTAATGTTGGACTCTCCCTCTAGACTGTGAGCTCTTTGTGTGCAGGGAAAGTGTCTACCATCTCTGTCACATTGTACTGTTCTAAATGCTTAGTCCAGTGCTCTGTGCACAGTAAGTGCTCAGTAAGTATGATTAATTGATTGATAGTTGGTGGACTGTGGCTCTGGGCTTCCATAGCCCCACTATAAGCAATTGATTTGACATTGGCAATCAATCAAAAGCAAAGGCTGTAAACTTGTGAGCAGGGAATATGCCTACCAACTCGGTTTTACTGTTCTCTTCCAAATGCTTAGTACAGTGCTCTACACACAGTGTGCACTCAATATATACAATTGATGATGATGTTGGTGATACATCTGTAAGACATAGGTGTGCGTGTGTCTGTATGTACCTCTAACTTGTCTAACTCTGTAGCTGTCTTCTTGGAAAACGGAACTATGTAAAACCATGTTACATAAATTATTGAGGCAATGGGAATGTAGGGATTAGATTCATTAGGGCTCAGAATTTCCAGGAGCTTTATAAAATTATATTTTATTGAGTATTAAAGAACAGTAGACATTTACCTGAATATCATTTACATGAATGCATGAATATCAATTAGTCAATTATTATTATTTATCAATAAAAGTAATAATGATGATGGCATTTGTTAAATGTTTACAATGCTTGTATAAATCTAGATTTTCCCTAAGAATTTGGTTTGCTATTTTCCATTCAGCAGGTGGTCAATGAGTCATCAATTCATTGAACCAAATGAGAGGCCAGTTAAATTAAGCCGCTTGAAAGCAAGTTGTGACTCTTCCTATCTGTCTATGCAGATTAGGACACACTTTCCAAAGAATCACTCAAATGCCAAACCCCATAAATTTAGGAAGCACCATCTACTCCATCAGAGACTTTCGAACTCCTTTTTCATTGATGGCGAGGGCAAAGATTTAATCTGAGACCCCATATGAAATAGAATGAAAATAGGCAAAGGCAGAGACAGGGCACTGAGAAAAATTAGGCTTTTACTCTTTCTGTTTTCCTGGAAGAACCTTCCAGAGGACCCCTCAGTCGTATCCTCCACTGCCAGATATTGAGGATCGCAGCACTGTATTGCCTGAGTTTCAAGTGCAGCACTTTAAAATTGAAAACTTAAATTTACTCTCGCAGGGGTCCACTAAGAAGGAAGATAATGGAAACTGAAAGGAAATTTAAAAATGCAAATTCCCTCTCAGTGTTTAAGCTTTCTGGGGAGTTTCCAAAGACTGTTCAGTCGGGGCCACTTTTATTTATAGCTAGCAAACAATTTGCTTCAGATCTGGGTTTCAGACAGTAGCTGATGACTTCATACAACAGCAGTCAATTTGCAGGAAATTTAAGGGAAGATAAAGAACATCATTAATTTTTTCTTCTGAAAAATCAACAGTTCAGCAAAACCTTGTCTAATTCTTAGCTGTCTTCTTGGAAGGCAGAGGTATGTAAAACCATGTTATAAGAGAAGCAGCATGGCTCAGTGGAAAGAGCACAGGCTTGGAAGTCAGAGGTCATGGGTTCTAATCCCAGCTCCCCCACTTGTCAGCTGTGTGACCTTGGGCAAACCACTTAACTTCTCTGTGCCTCAGTTCCCTATCTGTAAAATGGGGATTGACTGTGGGCCCCACATGGGACAACCTGACTTCCTTGTATTCCCCCCAGTGCTTAGAACAGTGCTTCACACTTAGTAAGCACTTAACAAATATTATTATTATTATTATTATTATGTAATTTATTGAGGCAATTGGAATTTGAGGATTAGGTTCTTTGGGGCTCAGATTTTCCAGAAGCTTTATAAAATTATATTTTATAAAATTATATCAATCAGTCAATCATGTTTACCAACAATAATAATAACAATAATAATGACAGCATTTGTTTGAGTGCTTACTATATGCCAAGCAATGTACTAAATGCTGGGGTGGATACAGACAACTTGGGTTGGACTCAGTCCCTGTCCCACATGCGGCTCACAGTCTTAATCCCCATTTTTTACAGATGAGGTAACTGAGGCACAGAGAGGTTAAGTTATTTGCCCAAGGTCATATAGCAGACAAATAGCAGAGCTGGAAATAGAACCCAGATCCTTATGACTTAGTGAGTGCTTACTGTGCTTGGGATAGTACAGTACAATAGAATGGGTAGACGTATTCTCTGTCCACAAGAAGCTTGCAATTTAAAGGGAGAGACAGACACTAAATTATGGATATGTACTTAATGCTGAGGGGCTGAAGGAGGGGTGAATGAAGGATAAAATTCCAAGTGCTAGGATGATGCAGAGGGGATCACAATCACTACTACCCTTCTTGCTCAAGTCTGAATATATCACTTCCCATTGGCCCTCCAATCAACATTTTAAACCCGTTGTCGTTTTGCGGCCTCCATTTTCATTCTTCAATGATGATGATGAAGATGATGGCATTTGTTAAGTGCTATGTGCCAAGCAGTTTACTAAGCATTTGGGTAGATACAAGTATTCATGCTGGACATGGTCCCTGTCCCATATGAGACTCACATTCTAAGTAGAGGGAGTAGGATTCAATCCCTATTTTACAGATGAGAAAACTGGATCACAGAGAAGTGAAGTGATTTGCTAAAGGTCACACAGCGGACAAGCGGCAGAGCTGGAATTTGACCTCAGGTTGTCCAATTCCCAGGCCCGTGCTTTTTCCACTAGGTAATGTGGCTTTCTTACTGTCCCCTTTCCTCTCCTGGCCTTCCCACCTCTTCCACTGCTCCCCTGTAATGCTGAATGGTCTGGGCTTGCTTGTACCATGCCCCATTCATGAGAGCATTCTAAAAATCTGAACCTACAATTTCTTCTCCAATTATAACTCATTTAAATAGCATAAATCTCTTTTACAGTGTTTGTTAAGCAATTACAATGCACCAGGCACCATACTAAGCCCTGAGGTAGATACAAGTTAATTCGTTCCTGTCCCACATGGGGCTCCCAGGTTTAATCCCCATTTTACAGATGCAGTAGCTGAGGCACAGAGAAGTTAAGCAACTTGCCTTAGATCACACAGAAAACAAGTGGTGGAACCAGGATTAGAATCCAGATCCTTGTGATTCACAGGCCTGTGCTCTATCCACTTAGCCATGCTGCTTCCCAGTCTCTGAAAGTGTCTTGTCTTATGCCTTCGAGTCGTCTCCGACACATAGAGACACCACGGACACATCTCTCCCAGAATGCCCCACCTCCATCTGCAATCGTTCTGGTAGTGCATCCACAGAGTTTTCTTGGTAAAAATGTGGAAGTTGTTTCCTCCTGCCTCCTTCTTCATGGTAACTCAAGTCTCCGCCCTCGACTCTCTACCCTGCCGCTGCTGCCTAGTATAGGGCAGTTGATCAGTTAATACAGGGACCTTCTGCCCAAACCTTGGAGGTCTGTGAGAGAAGCAACTTACAATTTATCCTCACCTTCATATAATAATAAGGATAATGATGGCATTTGTTAATGCTGACTGTCTCTATATGTTGCCAACTTGTACTTCCCAAGCGCTTAGTACTGTGCTCTGCACACAGTAAGCGCTCAATAAATACGATTGATTGATTGATTTGTTAAGCGTTATGTGCGAAACACTGTTCTAAGCACTGGGGGGGGACACAAGGTGATCAAGTTATCCCACGTGGGGTTCACAGTCTTCATCCCCATTTTACAAATGAGGGAACTGAGGCCCAGAGAAGTTAAGTGACTTGCCCAATGTCACATAGCAGACATGTGGAGGAACTGGGATTTGAACCCGTGACCTCTGACTCCCAAGCCCAGGCTCTTTCCACTGAGCCCCGCTATATCTGGCTGAAGGTAGGGCTACACCTCTTGGCCTAGATTGAGGAAGACTTTCTGCTCTTTAATCCCCTGCGTAATAATACTAATAATAATACTTCTTAAGCACTTACTGTGTGCCAAGAACTTTTCTAAGCACAGGGGTAGATACGAGTTAATCAGGCTGGACACAGTTCCTGTCCCCCATGGGGCCCACACTCTTAATCCTCATTTTACAGATGAGGTGACCGAGGCCCAGAGAAGTGAAGCGACTTGCCCAAGGTCACACAGCAGACATGTGGCGGAGCTGGGATTAGAACCCAGATCTTTCTGACTCTCAGGCCGCATGTTCTGTTGGAGACAGTTGAACAGGGTGGGGATTGGGAGAGATTGAGCTACCATATTCAGCTCCCCCAGGACTAGTTAAGCCTTGTCAGAGAATAGTAGCGAAGGATGATTTTGAGGACAGATTCAGCAGCTGAATCAAGTGCATGATGTAAGCTTGTGGTGGGCCAGGAATGCGTCTCTTATATTATCGTGTTGTACTCTCCCAAGCGCTTAGTACAGTGTTCTGCACACGGTAAGTGCTCAATAAATACGACTGACTGACTTATTAAACAATCTGACCAGTAGACAAATGATCCAGACTGAATGAAATTGAATTTGATTAGATCTTGGTTCTAGTCGTGACTCTACAGCCCACCTGCTGTGCAACTTTGCTCATTTCCTGCATCGACAAAATAATGATTCAATACCTGGGCTCCCTCCTACTTTCATTCATTCATCATTCAATCGTATTTATTGAGTGCCTACTTTCATTCATTCATGCATTCAATCATATTTATTGAGCGCTTACTGTGTGCAGAGCACTGTACTAAGCGCTTGGGAGGTACAAGTCGGCAACAGATAGAGACGGTCCCTACCCAACACCGGGCTCATGGTCTAGAAGGGGGAGACAGACAACTGAACAAAACATGTTAGACTGTGAGCCCATGTGGGGCCTGATGATAGTGGATAGAGCATGGGCTTGAGAGTCAGAAGGTTGTGAGTTCTAATCCCGGTTCTGCCACTTGTCTGCTATGTGACCTTGTGCAACTCACTTGACTTCTCTTTTCCTCGGTTACCTCATCTGTAAAATGGGAATTGAGACTGTAAGCCCCACGTGGGACAGGGACTGTGTTGATTTGTTTTTATCAGCCCATTACTTAGTACAGTGCCTGGCACATAGTAAGTGCCTAAGAAATACTGCAATGCATTTAACCATATTTATTGAGTGCCTACTCTGTGCAAAACACTGTATTAAGCACTTGGGATAATACAATATAACAACAAATGTAACATTCCTACCCACAACTAGTTCACAGCCTAGAGGATAAGCTCACAGTCTTGTATCTACTCCAGGGCTTAGTACAGTGCTTGGTGCATAGTAAGCACTTCAAAACAACCACAATTATTATTATTATTATTATTATTATTATTATTATTATTATTATTATTATTATTATTATTGTCCCAAGTCTGGGATGAGCTGGCATAAAGAATGTGAGAATAAGTGAGAGGGAGTGAGCATGGTACCCCGGAGAAAAAAGTAACCATGTTTACTGTGGCTAAGGTATTCATTCACTTATTCATTCAATCGCATTTATTGAGCGCTTACTGTGTGCAGAGCACTGTACTAAGCACTTGGGAAGTACAAGTTAGAGAAGCAGCATGACTCAACGGAAAGAGCACAGGCTTTGAAGTCAGAGGTCACGGCTTCATATCCCGGCTCCGTCAACTGTCAGCTGTGTGACTCTGAGCAAGTCACTTAACTTCTCTGTGCCTCAGTTCCCTCATCTGTAAAATGGGGATGAAGACTGTGAGCCCCCCGTGGGGCAACCTGATGACCCTGTAACCTCCCCAGTGCTTAAAACAGTGCTTGGCACATAGTAAGTGCCTAATAAATGCCATCATTAAGTTGGCAACATATAGAGATGGTCCCTACCCAACTTCGGCCTCACAGTCTAGAAGGGGGAGACAGACAACAAAACAAAACATGTGGACATGCTACAGGCCTTAAGCGTGTTTGAATTTATCTGCAAGGCTGGCTTACAATCTGAAGCTAAACCTGTATCTCTATAGATGCAGGCCAGTTTTATAGCCATGTTGGGATGCTGCAGGCATTGGTGTACTGTCTGATCTTTTTAAACATCTTCTTGAGTTGTCTGCAATGGGGACTAAACAGCATATTAATAAAATTCATAAAAGAAGCTAAATTGGATTTTTTAGAGACGGCACTGAGCACAGAGAAGTAATCAGAAGGGCTTTAAAGGAGATAGAAACATTGTGTGGCTAAATGTAATTTGTTGTGCCCCTCCATCACCTGCTCTTTCCCCCACATTCCACCCTCTGCAATCTAAGCTTTCCATTCAGGACAGTATTGCGGGTCCTGCCTGGATGGAAAAGACTCACTTACAATGCTACTAAACTACATTTCCTCTCTTTCTCTCTCATGTGCTAAAACCCATTTTGAATTAGCTGTGTACCTTTGGATTGTGCTGCGTCCCCAGCATGACCTCAAAATGGTGCCGGAGGAATTCCTTGACTCTGACTTTCCTGCAAGACTCCTAGAACTCCATATTCTAGGGCTTTGGAGTCAGAGATCATGGGTTCAAATCCAGGCTCCTCCAGTTGTCAGCTGTGTGGCTTTTAGACTGTGAGCCCACTCTTTTAGACTGTGAGCCCACTGTTGGGTAGGGACTGTCTCTATGTGTTGCCAATTTGTACTTCCCAAGCGCTTAGTACAGTGCTCTGCACATAGTAAGCGCTCAATAAATACCATTGATTGATTGATTGATTTGGGCAAGTCACTTCTCTGGACCACAGTTACCTCATCTGTTAAATGGGGATTAAGACTGTGAGCCCCCCGTGGGACAAACTGATCACCTTGTAACCTCCCCAGCGCTTAGAACAGTGCTTTGCACATAGCACTTAATAAATGCCATTATTATTATTATATTACCGGAAAAAAGAAAGAATTAACAGGTGAACCAACAATTTATCAGTGGCATTTACAGAGAAGCAGCGTGGCTCAGTGGAAAGAGCAAGGGCTGTGGAGTCAGAGGTCATGAGTTCAAATCCCTGCTCTGCCAATTGTCAGCCGTGTGACTTTGGGAAAGTCACTTAACTTCTCTGGGCCTCAGTTCCCTCATCTGTAAAATGGGGATTAAGACTGTGAGCCCCCCGTGGGACAACCTGATAACCTTGTAACTTCCCCAGTGCTTAGAACAGTGCTTTGTACATAGTAAGCACTTAATAAATGCCATTATTATTATTATTTAAACAAATACTCCTCACAGTTGTCTTCGAGTCTCTCCAGCATCAGGCCCCACGTTATTTATCTTAGCTTACTACTCCTCAACTGGAATATTCTTTGTAAATATA
Organism: Tachyglossus aculeatus; assembly: GCF_015852505.1. Classification (NCBI taxonomy): domain Eukaryota; kingdom Metazoa; phylum Chordata; class Mammalia; order Monotremata; family Tachyglossidae; genus Tachyglossus; species Tachyglossus aculeatus. The sequence continues at coordinate 23,562,097 of NC_052066.1, read as the reverse complement.
ACTAGAAATAGCTTGCTCTCACCTCTCATGCGTCTATCTGGTTATTAAACTTTTCCTTTGGCTTGGAAATTCCTCCCTCCCCACCCTAGACAGGACCACAGAACTACCGACATTCAAATCCCTCCAAAAATCCCACTTCTCCCAAAGAGCTTTCCCCAACTAAATTCCACCATGCTGAGCTGGATAGTTTGATAATTTGAAACTATAGATAGATAGTTTGAAACTATCAAACTTTCAACTTAGTCTAGCACCTATAAATTTATTTACATTCTCATTAGTACTCATATATATAGGTCTGTCCAATTTATTTATTTAGTTATAAATATGTTTTATGTCTTGTTCCCCTGTTAGAGCGTAAGCTGTGGGAATGGGACAGGGTACATTGTTATTCTGAATTTCTCAAACACCAAGTACAGTGCACTAAAACAACAGGGGGCTAAATAAATGCTATGGCTGCTGCGACTACTACTAATAATCAGTAATAATTATGGTACTTGTTAAGCGCTTACTATATGCCAGGCACTATTCTAAGAACTGGCGTAGATACAAGACAATTGGGTTGGATACAGTCCCTGTCCCACATGGGGCTCAGTCTTAACCCCATTTTACAGATGAGGGAACTGAGGCACAGAGAAGTTAAGTGACTTGCCCAAGGTCATGCAGCAGAGAAGTGGTGGAGCTGGCATTTGTCTTGTCTTATGCTGTAGAATCATCTCTGGCGTATAGCGACGCTATGGCCACATCTCTCCCAGAATGCTCCACCTCTATCTGAAATCATTCTGGTAGTGGATCCATAGACTTTTCTTGGTAAAAATCCAGAAGTGATTTACTATTGCCTCCTTCTGCACAGTAAACTTAAGTTTCCATGCTTGACTCTCTCCCATGCTGCTGCTGCCCAGCACAGGTGAGTTTTGACTTGTAGCAAATTGCCTTCTATGCGCTAGCCATGGCCCAAGCTAAGAATGGAATGGATATGCTTCTGCTTGACTCTCCCTCCCATAGTCAAAACTGAAAGAGTACTGGAAACTCTCCAGGTGGCACCCTGAGACGGGAGAGCTGGCATTAGAACTCATGAACTTCTTACTCTCAAGCCCGTGTTCTAATCACTAGGCCATGCTGCTTATCACTCATATCACTAAAACTAGTAATATTCCTACTACAACTATTAATACTACGGCTACTACTGTTGCTACTACTAATAATATTACTACTACAAATAGTATCACTACTAGTAGTACTATTACTACTAATACTATTATTATTAGTGGTACTATTGCTACTAATACTATTACTATTAGTAGTGCTATTATTTATACCACTACTATTACTACTACTTCAGAATACAAGAACAAGACTTACATTCAGCCATAGATGATGCAAAACCAACATTTAGGGCAATAGTTTTCATCTTCTTCCCCAACAGTCTTCCTCTCAACAATTACTGGAGAAGCAATGTAGCCTATTAAAAAAAGTGTAGGCCCGGGAATCCAAAGAACTGTGTTCTAAATCCCAGCTCTGCCACTTCTCTGCTGTGTGACCTTGAACAGGTTACTTCCCTGGGCCTAAATTGCCTCATCTGTAAAATGGGGATTAAGACTGTGACATGAACTGTGTTCAACCTGATTAGCTTGTATCTACCACAGTACTTGATACAGTGCCTAGAACATTTTAATTGCTTAACAAATGCCATTAAAAGCAATTGTTAATCCTGGGTTATTCAGAAGCATCAACATTTAAATAACTTGAGTATCACAATCTTTCCTTTCCCTAGTTCAACCAATCTAATCAGTGGCATTTATTGAGCATGTCATGTGGACAGAGCATTGTTCTTTTAGACTGTGAGCCCACTGTTGGATAGGGACTGTCTCTATATGTTGCCAACTTGTACATCCCAAGCGCTTAGTACAGTGCTTTGCACACAGTAAGCGCTCAATAAATACGATTGGGAGACTCCAATACAAACGGGTATGTATTAAAAATCACTGCCCATAAGGGTTTTCAGACTAGAAGAGAAGCCCAACATTATAATTAATTACAGATGGGTATGTACAGTGTTGTGGGGTTCGGAGAGGGGAGGTTATCCAATTTCTTAAGGGGAATATACCCAAGTGCTTAAGTCATGCAGAAGCAGCATGGCATAGTGGAGGGAGCATAGGTCTGGGAATCAGAAGGTCATGGGTTCTAATCCTGCTTTTGCCACTTGTCTGCTGTGTGACCTTGGGCAAGTCACTTCACTTCTCTGGGCTGTTTCCTCATCTGTAAATTGGGGATTGAGACTGTGAGCCCCATGTGGAATGGAATTATGGTATTTGTTAAGCGCTTACTATGTGCCAGGCACTGTTCTAAGAACTGGGGTAGATACACACAGTGCTCTACACACAGTAGATTTCCTTGTATCCACCTCAGTGCTTAGTACAGTGCCTTCACATAGTAAGCACTTAACAAATACCATTATTACTATTGTTATCATTAAGGGAGGGCTATGACAGGGAAATAAGGGTTTTCTTCTTTTTATGGCATTTGGGAGACAAATGGCAGAGTTTAAGGTTAGAACCCAGGTCCTTCTGAGTCCCAGGCCTGTGCTCTATCCACTAGGCTATACTGCAAGATACAGGTACAATGTCTAATTCTCACCTGTGTATTCTCTTCCAGCACCTAGAACAGTACTCTGCACATAATAAGTGTTTAATCAATACAATTAGTACTACTTAGCAAAGGCCTCTAGGAGGAAATGTGATTTTATTAGAGCTTTGAAGATGGGGAGAGAAGTGATCTGTTGATATACAACAGTGATCTACTGTATATCAAGGAAGCAGGAGAATCAATCAATCAATCAATCGTATTTATTGAGCACTTACTGTGTGCAGAGCACTGTACTATGTGCTTGGGAAGTACAAGTTGGCAACATATAGAGACAGTCCCTACCCAACAGTGGGCTCACAGTCTAAAAGGTGGACTCACAGTCTAAGAAGCATGCCTTAGTGGAAAGAGCCTGGGTTTGCAAGTCAGAGGTCATGGGTTCTAATCCCCACTCCGCCGCATGTCTGCTGTGTGACCTTGGGCAAGTCACTTAACTTCTCTGACCCTCAGTTTCCTCATCTGTAAAATGGGGATTAAGACTGGGAGCCTCACATAGGACAACGGATCACCTTGTATCCCCCCAGCACTTAGAACAGTGCTTCACACATAGTAGGTGCTTAAGAAATGCCATTATTATTATTATTAAGGAAGATGGAGTTCTAAGCGAGAGAGAGGATGGGGGCAAGGAGTTAGTACCAAGAAAGAGGAGATCTTTTTAGACATTTAGCACCCTGTGGACAGGTATTGTGTCTACCAACCCTCCCTATCACTTAGTACTGTTCTCCGCACATGGTAAGAGCTCAATCAATAATCAATTAATGAATGGTATTTACTGAGCACTTATCGTGTGTGCAAAGCACTGCGCCAAGTACTTTTCATTCAATCATATTTATTGAGCACTTACTGTGTGCAGAGCACTGTACTAAGCACTTACAGTGCAACAGAGGTGGTAGACACATTCCCTACCCACAACGAGCTTACATTCTAGAGGAGGAGATACTTTTCAATATAAATAAATATATTATGGTTATGTACATAATTACTGTGGGGCTCAGGGTGGGATGAATTCCAAGTGCCCAAATAGTACAGATCCAAATACAGGGTACAGATTCAAGTGCAGCAGGTGCTCAATAAATACCACTGATCGATTTGACTGATTGAGATGGAGGTACAGTGGGAAGGTTGACGTTATAAGAGTGAAATGTGTGGCTTGGATTGTTGTAGGAGTTCAGCCAGTTAAGGTAGAAGGGGATGAGATGATTGAGTGACTTTAAAGTCAATGGTAAGGAGTCATAGTTTGCCCTATGACTAAAGGGCTTTGAGTAATAAATGCCCCAATGGAAATGGATGAAAATCTGGAGACAGAAATGTGGATCATCCACATTGATGATGCCAACTTGTACTTCCCAAGTGGTTAGTACAATGCTCTGCACACAGTAAGCGCTCAATAAATACGGTTGAATGAATGAATGAATGCTCTGCACACAGTAAGTGCTCAATAAGTGATTGAATGAATGAATTGATGATGCTATTTATTTGCCCATTGTTGGGTAGGGACTGTATCTCTATGTTACCGAATTGTATTTTCCAAGCACTTAGTACAGTGCTCTGCACACAGTAAGTGCTCAATAAATACGATTGAATGATGGACAGAGAATAGGTATTTTATCTACATTTTGCAGATGATGGGGAAGGAACATAGCCTAGAGGAAGCAGGGATTAGCATCTCTGTGCCTCGGTTAGGTTACCTCATCTGTAAAATGGGTATTATGGCTGTGAGCCCCATGTCCAAATTGATTAGCTTGTATCTACCCCAGTGCTTAGAACAGTGCTTGATGCATAATAAGCACTTAACAAACATTATTATTATTATTATTTTATTATTAGTAGTATCTGTAAGGAGCTTACGGTCCCCTCTAGACTATAAACTCCTTTTGTTCAGGGAATGTGTCTAACAATTCTATTTTAGTGATTTAGTGGAAAGAGCCTGGGCTTGAGAGTCAGAGGTCGTAGGTTCTAATCCGGGCTCTGCCACTTATCAGCTGTGTGACTGGGCACGCCATTCAATATTACTACTACTACTACTACTACTACTACTACTACTACTACTACTACTACTACTATTTATTGAGCACTTATTATGTGCAAAACACTGTCCTAAGCATTGGGGAGGTTACAAGGTGATCAGGTTGTCCCACAGGGGGCTCACAGTCTTAATCCCCATTTTACAGATGAGGTAACTGAGGCACAGAGAAGTTCAGTGACTTGCCCAAAGTCGTACAGCTGACAATTGGCAGATCCAGAATTTGAACCCATGACTTCTGACTCCAAAGTGCTTGCTCTTTCCACTGAACCATGCTGCTTCTTTAACTTCTCTGGGCCTCAGTTCCCACATCTGTAAAATGGGGGTGAAGCCTGTGAGTCGTATGTGGGACACCCTGATTACCTTGTATCTACCCCAGCGCTTAGAACAGTGCTTTGCACATAGTAAGTGCTTAACAAATACCATCGTCATCATCATCATTATTATTAAATGCTTAATACTACCTACTGATTGAGATGAGGACCCTGAAGCATAGAGTGGTTAAGTGACTTTCCCAAGGCCACTCAGTAAGAAAATGATGAAGGCAGGACTGGAATCCAGTTCTCTAGATTACTAGCCCCATTCTCCTCCTCCTAAATCATTATGCCTCCCCTTCCGCAAACTGGGTAATTCACTTTGGGAAAATAAAGATTTGACTCTATTATTGCTCGGTTCAGAAATGCCGTTCCTGAGCACTTCACCCTAATTCCTATCAGCCATTTCCACCTTTAGCCTGAAGTGGTATTTAACCTCATCCCTGGGTAAAATTCTGCATCAGTGGCAACATCTTTGACCATGGAGTACAAGTAACTGAAGAAGAACAAATTGTTACAAGGCCATTCGGCACGGCACTCCCCAGCAGATAATTCACCTAACGTTTTACTACTGGACTCTCTCTGATGATTCTCCTCAGAGTGAGGATGATATCATCAATAATGCTGATGCACAAATGCTGAAATAAATAAATAAAGCCATATTAATATCAGCTCTATTAGAAACACAGAAAATAAATTAATGTTTGCCAAATGGGAGAAGAAAAAAATCAATAGGGAAAGAAATATTATTTTTAATCTTCTGAGAAGGTTTTTATAAACAACAGAAAGAGGAAAAAAATGAAAACTATGAAAAAGGGCCTGCCACCAGCCTTTTAACCTTTATTTATTATCACTCATTTCACATCAACCCCGAACTGCATGATAATTTGAAATTTCATTTTAATTTCAATGTATCATATAATTCAACATAGCTTTTTACAATAAAATATATTTTTTTTTTTGCTGGAAACTTTTAAAACGTCTCAAAAGGAAATACATCAAGGAGCAGGGGGAGAAGTCCCATAACCCTTCTGCAGCAGTTCCTTAATTTATGACACAAAATGGGCTTGTGCTAAAATATGATAAAAATTAAAATCAACAAACTTCAAAAATATGAATTTTCCTTAATGGCATGCTTAAGCCTGTAGGGCAACTGCAGTTTTGCTCCTTTGAGTTTATTTGTCTCTTGCATTTGAGCTCAGTTAGTTTCATCATTTTTTAGAGCCATGTGTATCACATTCAGTTCTGTTCTGTGTCATAGGCACTCATCTCTCAACATCTTATCCAAGTAATCTGCTGCTTCAGAAGAGGAAGGAATAATAGTGCATTCTTAAGATACACCATGTCTACAGGAGTCCAATCTCAGACATGCCGGGCATAGAGGAGCTATACTAGTAGTGGAAGTAGTAGAAGTATGAATACTAGTAATGATGACATTTAACTAAGTTCATTCACCTATTCAATCATATTTATTGAGCACTTACCATGTGCAGAGCACTGTACTATGCGCTTGGAAAGTACAGTTCGGCAACAGAGACAATCCCTATCCAACTATGAGTCTAGAAGGGGGGAGACAGACAACAAAGCAAAACAAAACAAGTAAACAGGCATCAATAACATCAATATAAATAAATAGAATTATAGATATATATGCATCATTAATATAGTAAATAGAATGATAAATATGTACATATATACACAAGTCCTGAGGGGTGGGGAGGGGGGTAGAGCAGAGGGAGGGAGTCGGGGTGATGGGGAGAGGAGGAGGAGCAGAGGAAAAGGGGGGCTTAGTCTGAGAAGGCCTTCTGGAGGAGGTGAGCTTTCAGGAGGGCTTTGAAAGGGGGAAGTTTACTAGTTTGGTGGATGTGACTGTTTTCAATCATTCAATCAGTAGTATTATTCATAATAATAATGGTATTTGTTAAGTGCTTGCTATGTGCCAAGCACTGTTCTAAGCATTGGAGTAGATACAAAGTAAGGAGGTTGTCCCATGTGGGGCTCACAGTCTTCATCCCAATTTTACAGATGAAGGAACTGAGGCAGGGAGAAGTGAAGTGGCTTGCCCATGGTTATACAGCAGACAAGTGGCGGAGCCGGGATTAGAACCCACATCCTCTGACTTCCAAACCCGTGCTCTTGTCATTGAGCCACGCTGCTGTTCAGAGCTCTGTACTGAGCCCTTTCATTCATTCATTCAATCATATTTACTGTGTGTGGAGCACTGTACTAAGTGCTTGGGAAGTACAAGTTGGCAACATATAAAGACGGTCCCTACCCTTGGGAGAGGACAAAAATAATGGAATAGACAGATATTTTCCCTCTCACGAGGAACTTACAGCTTGCAATGTGTGAAATGCTTGTCTAAAAGTGCTGGGGAGAAATACAAAGATATTGATTAAGATCCAGTTCCTGACCCAAAGGGGGCTCACAATATAGAGGGTAGGGAAAACAGACAATCAGAGAAGGAATAACAAGCTTCTATCACCTATCCATAATTATGCAGGTCTTGACTTGCTTATATTCATAATCTCTCTCTCTCTCTCTATCTCTCTCTCTCTCTCTATCTCTCTCTCTCCCTCCCCCTCTCCCCCCCTCCTCAAACCCCTGTCCCCCCCATGCTTCCCATCCCTCGCTCCTACTTCCCAAGCGCTTAGTACAGTTCTCTGCACAGAGTAAGCACTCAATAAATACAATTGAATGAATGAATGACCTGGCTATTTAAAAAATTGAAATTGAAACTATCAGGTGTGATCTCCCTAAAAACTCCCCTGCTCTTCTCCAGTCCCTCTCTCCTTTTGCTCCTTCTTCAACTCTCCCATCCTTCCTAGCAGTACATCAAGAGAAGATCTCCTTGGCTTCACAGACTTCATCCTCTCCTGGTTCTCCTCTTATCTCTCTGATCGCTCTTTCTCAGTCTCTTTTGCAGGCTCCTCCTCCCCCTCCCATCCTCTTACTGTGGGGGTTCCCCAAGGTTCAGTACTTGGTCCCCTTCTGTTCTCAATCTACACGCACTCCCTTGGTGACCTCATTCGCTCCCACGGCTTCCACTATCATGTCTACGCTGATGGCACCCAGATCTACATCTCTGCCCCTGCTCTCTCCCTCTCCCTCCAGGCTCGCATCTCCTCCTGCCTTCAGGACATCTCCATCTGGATGTCTGCCCACCACCTAAAGCTCAACATGTCGAAGACTGAACTCCTTGTCTTCCCTCCCAAACCTTGCCCTCTCCCTGACTTTCCCATCTCTGTTAACGGCACTACCATCCTTCCCGTCTCACAAGCCCACAAACTTGGTGTCATCCTCGACTCCGCTCTCTCATTCACCCCTCACATCCAAGCCGTCACCAAAAACTGCCGGTCTCAGCTCCGCAACATTGCCAAGATCCGCCCTTTCCTCTCCATCCATACCGCTACCCTGCTCGTTCAAGCTCTCATCCTATCCTGTCTGGACTATTGCATCAGCCTTCTCTCTGATCTCCCATCCTCGTGTCTCTCTCCACTTCAATCCATACTTCATGCTGCTGCCCGGATTATCTTTGTCCAGAAACGCTCTGGGCATATTACTCCCCTCCTCAATAATCTCCAGTGGCTAACAATCAATCTGAGCATCAGACAGAAACTCCTCACCCTGGGCTTCAAGGCTCTCCATTACCTCGCCCCCTCCTACCTCTCCTCCCTTCTCTCCTTCTACAGCCCAGCCCGCACCCTCCACTCCTCCGCCGCTAATCTCCTCACTGTACCTCGTTCTCGCCTGTCCCGCCATCGACCCCTGGCCCACATCATCCCCCGGGCCTGGAATGCCCTCCCTCTGCCCATCCGCCAAGCTAGCTCTCTTCCTCCCTTCAAGGCCCTGCTGAGAGCTCACCTCCTCCAGGAGGCCTTCCCAGACTGAGCCCCTTCCTTCCTCTCCCCCTCGTTCCCCTCCCCATCCCCCCATCTTACCTCCTTCCCTTCCCCACAGCACCTGTATATATGCATATATGTTTGTACATATTTATTACTCTATTTATTTATTTATTTTACTTGTACATATCTATTCTATTTATTTTATTTTGTTAGTATGTTTGGTTTTTTTTTGTTTGTTTGTTTGTTTTTTCTCTGTCTCCCCCTTTTAGACTGTGAGCCCAGTGTTGGGTAGGGACTGTCTCTATATGTTGCCAATTTGTACTTCCCTAGTGCTTAGTACAGTGCTCTGCACATAGTAAGCGCTCAATAAATATGATTGATTGATTGATTGATTGATCTCCTGCCTTCTTTAAAAATCCACCTCACCACCTGCACGTCTGTCCCCATCCCTTCACACCTTATCAAAATACTCACCCCCTCCCTTCTTCCCTCTCTGACTGCCTCCTGACTCCCGCCCTTCAACTGTTCACTCTCACTCTCCAATGACTTCTCCACTGCTTTGAAACATGCTGTCTCCCCATCTAAAAAAAGCCTTCCCTTGACCCTATGACCCCCTCCAGCTATCGCCTCATCTACCTCCTACCATTCCTCTCCAAACTCCTTGACTGAGTTGTGTACACACACTGTCTCAAGTTCATTTCCTCCAATTCTCTCCTTGATCCCCTCCAATCCGGTTCCTGTCCCCTTCACTCCACAGAAACCACCCTCTCAGAAGCCACCAATAATCTCCTTCTTGCCAAATCTAATGGCCTCTATTCCATCCTAATCCTCCTGGATCTCTCAGCTGTCTTCCACACTTTCGACCATCCCCTTCTCCTGCAAACATCATTCATTCATTCATTCAATCATATGTATCGATCACTTACTGTGTGTAGAGCACTGTACTAAGTGCTTGGCAAGTACAATTCAGCAACAGAGACAATCCCTGCCCACAATGGGCTCACAGTCTAGAAGGGAGGAGACAGACATCAAAACAAGTAAACAGACACCAATAGCGTCAATATAAATAAATATAATTATATTTATATATATACTATATATATACTATATTATATAGTATATATACTATATAATACTATAATATAATAATATATATACTGTATATACTAAGCACTTAATACAGTGCTCTGCACACAGTAAGTGCTCAATAAATACAATTGATATATATATATATATACACACACACATCAGAACAAGTAAACAGGCATTAATATAAATAATATTTGTATGTGTGCTCTGCATACAGTGAGCGCTCAATAAATGTGATTGAAAAAATAAATGTAATCATAGATATGTACATATATACACAAGTGCTGTGAGGTAGGGAGGGGGGCTAGAGGAGAAAAGGGGGCCAGTCGGGACAATGGAGAGGGCAGAGGGAGCTGCAGAAAAGAGAGGGCTTAGTCTGGAAAGGCCTCCTGGAGGAGGTGAGCTTTCAGTAGGGCTTTGAAGGGGGAAGTGTGATTGGCAGATTTGAGGAGGGAGGGCATTTCAGGCCATAGGTAGTTTGTGGGACAGGGGTCAATGACAGGACATGCTGGAACAAGTCACAGTGAGGTTAGCTCCAGAGGAGTAGAGTGTGAGGGCTGAGATGTAGAAGGAGAGAAGGGAGGTGAGGTAGGAGGGGACAAGGTGATGGAGAGCTTTGAAGCCAATAGTGAAGAGTTTTTGCTTGATACGGAGGTTGATAGACAACCACTGGAGATTTTTAAGGAGAGGGGTGACATTCCCAGAACGTTTCTGCAGAAAGATAATCCGGGCAGTAGAGTGAAGTATAGACTGAAGTGGGGAGAGACAGGAGGTTGGGAGATCAGAAAGGATGCTGATACCGTAATCCAGTCCAGATAGGCTGAATGATTGTACTAACGTGGCAGCGGTTTGGATGGAGAGAAAAAGACAGATCTTGGCGATGTTGTGAAGGTGAGACCAGCAGGTTATGGTGACGGATTGGATATGTGGGGTGAATGAAAGAGAAAAGTCGAGGATGACACCAAGTTTGTGTGCTTGTGAGAAGGAAAGTATGGTAGTGCCATCCACAGTGACGGGAAATTCAGGGAGAGAACAGGGTTTGGGAGGGAAGATAAGGAACTTAGTCTTGGACTTGCTGAGTTTTAGTTGGTGGGAGGACATCCAGGTGGAGATGTCCTGAAAGCAGGAGTTGATGTGAGCCTGGAGGGAGGGAGAGAGAACAGGGAAGGAGATATAGATTTGGGTATCATTCGCATAGAAATGGAAGTTGAAGCCATGGGAGCAAATGAGTTCACCAAAGGAGTGAGTATAGATGGAGAAGAGACGAGGACCAAGTACTGACCCTTGAGGAACCCCTACAGTAAGGGGATGGGAGGGAGAGGAGGAGCCCATGAAGGAGACCAAAAATGAACAGCCAGAGAGATAAGAGGAGAACCAGAAGAGGACAGAGTCAGTGAAGCCAAGGTTGGATAATTTGTTGAGGAGAAGGGGATGGTCGATAGTGTAAAAGGTAGCTGAGAGGTTGAGGAGGATTAGGGTAGAGTAGGAGCCATTGTATTTGGCAAGAAGGAGGTCATCGGTTTCAGTGAAGTGGGTGGGACAGAAGCCATATTGGAGGGGGTCCAGGAGAGAGTTGGAGAAGAGGAATTTGAGGCAGTGAGTGTAGATGACTTGCTCTAGGAGTTTAGAAAGGAAGGGTAGGAGAGAGATGGAGCTAAGGATCGAGGGAGGTTTTTTTTCAGGATGGGGGAGAAGTGGGCATGTTTGAAGGCAGACAGGAAAAATCTGCTGGAAAGTGAGAGGTTGAAGATGGAAGTTAATGAGGGGAGGAGGGAAGGTGCGAGTGTTTTAATAAGGTGGGAGGGAATGGGATCTGAAGCACAAGTGGAGGAGGTGGTTCTTGAGAAGAGGGAGGAGATCTCCTCTGAAGATATCACTGGGAAGGTTGGGAAAGTAGAAGAAGGGGTCAAAAGGAGATGGGATGGAAGTGGGGAAGGGATGATTTGGGGAAGCTCAGGCCTGATGGTGTTAATTTTCCTAATGAAGTAGGTGGCCAGATCGTTGTGGGTGAGGGATGGGGGTGGGGGATCCAACCTCGGCTTCACTGACACTGTCTTCTCAGTCAGTCAGCCAGTCGGTCATATTTATTGAGCACTTACTGTGTGCATAGCACTGACCTAAGCATTTGGGATAGTACAATTTAACAATATAACAGACATATTCCCTTTCCACAATGAGTTTACAGTCTAGAGGAGGTTCTAGACTCAATCAATCAATCAATCAATCATATTTATTGAGCGCTTACTATGTGCAGAGCACTGTACTAAGCGCTTGGGAAGTACAAATTGGCATCACATAGAGACAGTCCCTACCCAACAGTGGGCTCACAGTCTAAAAGGGGGAGACAGAGAACAGAACCAAACATACCAACAAAATAAAATAAGTAGGATAGAAATGTACAAGTAAAATAAATAAATAAATAAATAAATAGAATAATAAATATGTACAACCATATATACATATATACAGATATACATATATACTCCTGGTTATCCTCCTATTTCTCTGACAGCTCATTCTCAGTCTCTTTCATGGGCTCCTCCTCTGTCTCTCACCCCCTAACTGTGGGTGTCCCTCAAGATTCAGTTCTGGGTCCCCTTCTATTCTCCATCTACACCCACTCCCTTGAAGAATTAACTTGCTCCCTTGGCTTCAACGTCCAGCTTTATGCGGAAGATTCCTAACTCTACATCTCCAGCCCTGAATTCTCTCCCTCTCTGCAGTATCATATTTCCTCCTGCTATTACCTCAACGTTAACATGTCCTAAACAGAATTCCTTATTTCCCACCCAAATCCTGTCCTCCCCATGACTTCCATTCATTCATTCATTCAATCATATTTATTGAGCGCTTACTGTGTGGAGTACTGTGTACTAAGCACTTGGGAAATAGAACTCGACAAAATACAGAGACGGTCCCTACTCAACAACAGACTCACAGACTAGAAGGGGGAAACAGATAACAAAACAAGTAGACAGGTGTCAAAACCATTAGAATAAATAGAATTTTAGCTATATGCACATCATTAATAAAATAAATTGAGTGGTATGTACAAGTAAAATAAAGTAATAAATATGTGCAAATATATACAAGTGCTGTGGGGAGAGGAATGGGGTAGGGCAGAGGGAGGGAGGGGGCGATGGGGAGGGGAGGAGGAGAGGAAAACGGAGGCTCAGTCTTTCCTATCATCACCATCCTTCCTGTCTCACAAGACTGTATCATTGATGCTGTCCTTGTCTCTTCTTTCTTATTCAATGCACATAGTCAATCTGTCACTAAATCCTGTCAGTTCAACGTACACAACATAGCTAAAATCTGCCCCTCCCTCTCCATTCAAACTGCTTCCATGTTAATCCAAGCATTTATCCTATTCTGCCTTGATTACTGCATCAGTCTCCTTGCTGACCTCCTTGCCTCCTGTCTCTCCCCACTCCAGTCCATACTTCATTCTGCCACCTGGATCATTTTTCTCCAGAAATATTCAGTCCATGTTTCCCAGCTCCTCAAGGACCTCCACTGGTTGCCCATCCACCTCCGCATCAAACAGAAACTCCTTACTATCAGCTTTAAAGCACTCCACCTTGCCCCCTCCAACCTCACCTCACTATTCTCCTACTAAATTCCAGCCCCCACACTTTGCTCTTCTAACGCCACCCTATTCACTGCATCTCCAACCCTCTGGCTCTCAACACTCTCCGCGACTCTCCCATCCTTCCCAGCAGTATCCTCAGAGGAGCTCTCCTCCCTCCTCTCAAGTGCTACTCCGGCCACCTATACTTCTGACCCCATTCCCTCTCATCTCATGAAATCTCTTTCTCCGTCCCTTCTCCCCTCCTTAACTTCCATCTTCAACCACTCATTCTCCACTGGTTCCTACCCCTCTGCCTTCAAACATGCCCATGTCTCTCCCATCCTAAAAAAACCCTCTCTTGACCCCACCTCACCTTCTAGTTATTGCCCTATCTCCTTCCTACCATTCCTTTCCAAGCTCCTTGAACAAGTCATCTACACGCACTGCCTCGAATTCCTCAATGCCACTATCTCCTCGACCTCCTCCAATGTGGCTTCAGTCCCCTACATTCCATGGAAACTGCCCTCTCAAAGGTCACCAATGACCTCCTTCTTGCCAAATCCAACGGCTCATACTCTATCCTAATCCTCCTCAACCTCTCGGCTGCCTTCGATACTGTGGACTACCCCCTTCTCCTCATCACACTATCCAACCTTGGCTTCACAGATTCCGTCCTCTCCTGGTTCTCCTCATCTCTCTGGTCATTCATTCTCAGTCTTTTTGGCAGGCTCCTCCTCCCCCTCCCATCCCCTTACTATAGGGGTTCCTCAAGGTTAAGTTCTTGGTCCCCTTCTGTTCTCGATCTACATCACTCCCTTGGCGACCTCAGTCGCTCCCACGGCTTCAACTATTATCTCTATGCTGATGACACCCAAATCTACATCTCTGCCCCTGCGCTCCCTCCCTCCCTCCAGGCTCACATCTCCTCCTGCCTTCAGGACATCTCCATCTGGATGTCTGCCCACCACCTAAAACTCAACATGTCCAAGACCTAACTCCTTGTCTTCCCTCCCAAACCCTGCCCTCTCCCTGACTTTCCCATCACTGTTGATGGCACTACCATCCTTCCTGTCTCACAAGCCCGCAACCTTGATGTCATCCTCGACTCTGCTCTCTCGTTTACCCCTCACATCCAAGCCGTCTCCAAAACCTGCCAGTCTCAGCTCCGCAACATTGCCAAGATCCTCCCTTTCCTCTCCATCCAAGTTGCTACCCTGCTCATTCAAGATCTCATCCTATCCCATCTGGATTACTGTATCAGCCTCCTCTCCGATCTCCCATCCTCCTGTCTCTCCCCTCTTCAATCCATACTTCACACCACTGCCCGGATTGTCTTTGTCCAGAAATGCTCTGGGCATGTTACTCCCCTCCTCAAAAATCTCCAGTGGCTACCAATCAACCTACACATCAGGCAGAAACGCCTCACCCTCGGCTTCAAGGCTCTCCATCACCTTGCCCCCTCCTACCTCACCTCCCTTCTCTCCTTCTACAGCCCAGCCCGCACCCTCCACTCCTCTGCCGCTAATCTCCTCACCGTGCCTTGTTCTCACCTGTCCCACCGTTGACCCCTGGCCCAAGTCATCCCCTGGCCTGGAATGCCCTTCCTCCCCACATCCTCCAAGCCAGCTCTCTTCCTCCTTTCAAAGCCCTACTGAGAGCTCACCTCCTCCAGGAGGCCTTCCCAGACTGAGCCCCCTCCTTCCTCTCCCCCTCCTCCTCATCTCTATCCCCCCCTTAACTCCTTCCCTTCCCCACAGCACCTGTATATATGTATATATGTTTGTACATATTTATTACTCTATTTTATTTGTACATATTTATTCTATTTATTTTATTTTGTTAATATGTTGTGTTTTGTTCTCTGTCTCCCCCTTCTAGTCTGTGAGCCCACTGTTGGGTAGGGACCGTCTCTACATGTTGCCAACTTGTACTTCCCAAGCGCTTAGTACAGTGCTCTGCACACAGTAAGCGCTCAATAAATACGATTGAATGAATGACTGAATCTCGATGTTGTCTAACCCACCACCCGCCTCTCGCCCACATTCTGCCTCTGTCCTGGAATGCCCTCCCTTTCCCTATCTGACAGACAATTATTCTCCCCATCTTCAAAGACTTATTGAAGGCACATCTGCTCCAGGAGGCCTTCCTTCCCTAAGTCCTCCTTTCCTCTTTTCCCACTTCTACATTTCCTTTACTTGTTCCCTTTACTTATCACCCCCACCGCAGCCCCACAGCACTTACATTTATATCCATAATTAATTAATTTATTTATATTAGCATCTGTCTACCCCTCCAGACTGTACGCTCACTGTGGGCAGAAAATATATTTTATATTGTTGCATTGTACTCTCCCAAGCGCTTAGTACAGTGTTCTCCACACAGTAAGCACTCAATAAATATGATTGATTGATTGAGATATTTCCCCCAGGAGACCCAGCATGGCCTAGTGGAAAGAGCCAAGGCCTGGGAGCCAGAGGACATGGGTTCTAATTCTGGCTCAACCACTTGTCTTCTGTGTGACCTTGGGCAAGTTACTTAACCTCTCTGTGCCCCAGTTACATCTTCTGTAAAATGAGGATTAAATCTGTGAGTCCCACATGGGGACATGGACTTTGTCCAATTTGATTATCTTTTATCTACCCCAGTACTTGTATCTTCCCCACTGCTTAATAAATACCAATAAAAAAGAAGAGAGAAATCAATCAGTGGAATCCATTGAGCAGTTAGGATGTGCAGAGCACTGTACTAAGTACTTGGCAGAGTACATTAGAGTTGGTAGACATGATTCCTGTCTTGAATAAGTTTACAATCTAGTTGGGGAGACAGGCAACGAAATGCTTTGCCGGTAGGGGAAACAGAAAGATTTTACCTAATTCCCATGTTGGGGGGTGGGGGCTGGCAGGTGGCTGAGAATCCAAGTATTTAATGGGTACAGACCTAAGTGCTTAGGTGGCACCGAAAAGAAGGTTCTGGAAGAACCTTGTAAGAGTGGAACCAGGCAATAGTGAGAACTTGCTACTATCATTAACAGTTGCTAAGTGAGCCTGCTCTATCCATCTCAGGGAACACCAAATGTCTAATGACAAAGGCAAGTTATTGGCAAGTTAAGTCACATGTTCGACTGTGAGATTCCAATCTTCTCTGACCCTAGAAGCCAAAATAATAATAATAATAATAATGGTGTTAAGTGCTTACTATGTGCAAAGCACTGTTCTAAGCGCTGAGGGGCTACAAGGTGATTAGGTTGTCCCATGTGGGGCTCACAGTCTTAATCCCCATTTTACAGATGAGGGAAATGAGGAACAGAGAAGTTAAGTGACTTGCCCAAAGTCACACAGCTGACAATTGGCGGAGTGGGGATTTGAACCCATGACTGCCGACTCCAAAGGCCATGCTCTTTCCACTGAGCCACGCTGCTTCTCTAAGGAAACCAGTCTTGCAGCTCCAACTTTCCTGCTTCTATTCCATCATATGACACATCCTTTGAGAGATATACCTGCAAACCAAACTCCTCTAAAGCCAACTTAATCTGTGTATTTTGGCCTTGTCTATCCCACCACCGACCCCTTGGCCACATTTTCCCCTAGGCCTGGAACTCCCTCCCACTTCATGTCTGACAGTCCAACACTCTCCCCACCTTCAGAACACCCCTAAAGTGACATCTCCTCCCAGGGGATTTCCCTGACTAAACCCTCATTTCCCCTATCTGCCCTCCCTTCTGCAAGGACTCTGCACTTGGCTGTGAAGACCTTAAGCACTTTAATACCCACAGCATTTTTTCTGTGTGACCTTAGAAAAGTCACTTCACTTCCCTGTGCCTCAGTCACCTCATCTGTAAAATGGGGATTGAGAATGTGAGCCCCGTGTGGGAGATGGACTGTGTCCAACCTGATTTGCTCATATCCACCCCAGTGCTTAGTAGAGTTGTTGGCACAAAGTAAACGCTTAACAAATACCACCATTATTATTATTAGTAGTAGTAGTAGTAATAGTAGTAGTAAATATTCCCATACTCTACTATTCCTCTATATGTAAGATATTTTAATGTTGGTCTCCCCATAGTACTTTAATACTCACCCCACCCCCACTTAACTTATGTACATAACCTTATATGCTGCTGTTTCCCTATTTGTATTTTATTTTATTGTCTGTGTTCTCGACTAGACTGTAAACTCCTTGTGGGGAGGGATTGTGCCGATCGACATTGTTGAACTGTACTTTCCCAAGGGTTTGGGGAATTACTTTGTACACAGTAAGCACTTAATAAATACCATTGATGGATTGATGGACAGATAGGTAAGAGTCCACTAGGCTTATACATACAAAGCAGGCCAAGAGAAGGGACAGTATAAGTAGTCTTTAAGTCACTGGTCTGTGGCATTCCCTGTTTTCCTTCCCAAGTCACACAGGTAGATTTCAAGCTTATAAAACAGGAAGCTGACACTCCTTTTCCCTTTTTCTCCCCATCTTAATGGGAACGGAGAAAAGAAATTCCCCAAGCAATGGCTTGGATAATGAATGGAGACATCCCAAACCTGTTTATCGTTGCTGAGAGCCGTTCCCGGACTTTGATTGCCACAATTTTTCTTGCTAATCATGACTGATTGAAAATAAATTCCTGGTGGGTTTTTTTTCATTTTAAAAACTCCAGAACATTAATTTGCTTAATGTTGCCCTGTCACAGATGGTGTGTTCTCACCCAGCATTTTGGCACCAGCCATGGGCAGAAGGAACCTCATATATTTGCGTCAGCCTTCATCAACCACGGCGTTAGTCAGGGGGCTCCTCGCTGACAGGCAGAAAAGGCTTGTTTGTGTACTTAACATCACCTATTATTACAGAGCAGCATATGCCCCTATCTGCCATCAGTGATTTGTATAGTCCTGCTGAAATGACAGCGAAACAAATCTGGTGGGAAGCAGATATCCAAATTAATTCTCTGACCGTAATTTTACAGTGAAGCAGCACCTTTTTTCAAGAAAATGACTCTGTTTTAAGTTTCTTTAACATGTATTATGTTTTTCCTCCCACACAATCAATCGTATATATTGAGCGCTTACTGTGTGCAGAACATTCATTCATTCATTCAATCGTATTTAATGTGTACAGAGCACTGTAGTAAGCACCAGGGAAGTACAAATCGGCAACTGTACTAAGTGCTTGGGAGAGTACAATATAACAGAGTTGGAATGCATGTTCCCTGCCCACAGGGACCCACAACTGTTCCTTTTATATAATCTATCATGTCTGGATTGATTGACTGATCAATTGACCCAACAGCAGTCTGAGAGAAGGTCCCATATTTTAAAATCCCCAAAATGATTTGAATAGGAAAAAACATTTTAATTAAAGCTGGCACTTCAGAGCTTACCCTGGAAATATGCATGAGTGAAGCACTATAGTCAAACCGTAAAGCTGTAAGGGGGAAACAAGCTTGAGTCTTTGCCCCAAACTCAAATTGATGTCCTGTTAGTTATTTGACTCTATGGGATGATTGCTATCACAAATAAACAAACACCACCAAATTCTAAAATAACAAAGTACTCGTATGAAAGTATACTCCTAACAGGCTAATATTAACTATGAGTTCAGAAGACACATTCCATTAGCAATCATCACCATATATAGGCAAGATAATGTAATTAATTCAGGGCTTTGGCATTTTCCAGGGTGATATAAAATACTGACGTCTAACTTTTTACCTATTTTAAGTAATCAACCAATGTTACTTACTGAGCACTTAGTGTGCAAAGCACTGACAAAAGGCTTGAGATACTATAATATGGGTGTGGATTGTCACTGTTTATTGTTGTATTGTACTTTTCCAAGTGCATAGTGCAGTGTTCTGTGCAAAGTAAGCCCTTAATAAATATGATTGAATGACTGAATTAATTAATTCATTCAATTATTTATTGAGCATTTACTGTGTACAGAGCACTGTACTAAGCACTTGGGAAGTACAAGTTGGCAACATACAGAGACGGTCCCTACCCAACAGCGGGCTCACAGTCTAGAAGGGGATGACAGACAATGAATGAATAATATAATAGAATTGGTAGACACAATACCTGCACTCAAGGAGCTTAGAATCTAGTGGGGAACAAAGACATTAAAATAAATTACAGATGGGGTAAAGTGGCAGAATATAAAGATATGTACTTAGGTGCTGCTGTTGTGGGAAGAGTAGTAAAGTGCTTAGGGGGATTGTTGGAGTTTTTTAAGACACTCAATCAGTTAGCCCATCTTAACTTACCTCACTGCTCTCATCTCCTACTTCAACCCAGCCCACACACTTTGCTCGTCTTCAAACAACCCTCTCATTTACCTTGATCTCATCTTTCTCTCCACTAACCCTGGCCCATGTCCTCCCTCTGGCCTGAAACTCCCTTCCCTTTTGTATCTTTCAGATCATCACTCTCCCCTCCTTCAAAACCCTCCTAAAATCACATCTCCATGACTGAATGAATGAATTTTCCCTCCCTTCTATGCTATTTCCCCTATCTGCCCTACCCTCTGCTTTGCCTACACATTTAGCCCTGTAACCCTTAAGCAATTTGATTTTCACCCCCCCATAACACGTATGTATCTACCCAACTATAATTTATTTTCATCATCTTCATCATCAAATGTCAAGGAGTCATAACCGATCCATAGTAACTCCATGAATATTTTCTCCAGAGCATCCTATCTTAGGTCTTCTGTAGTCATTCTGGTATGTATATCCATAGAATTTTGTTGATAAAAAAATATGGAAGTGGTTTACCATTGCCTTCTTCAGCACAGTAAAAACTTGAGAATTTAAATCTCTGCCATTGTCTTTGATCTACATTTTGATCACTTAATCACCCACCTTTGACTCTTCCCCATCCTGCTGCTGCCAGCGCAAGTGATTCAAATTTGTCTGATTTGTCTGGAAAGGCTTAGACCTTTCCATTGTGGGTAACTCTGATCAGAGAATATCTCTCAATGACAAAGCTCTAAGCTTCACTGGATTAAGCAAACTCTCCTGTCACAATAAAGCATTAATTCATAGGAGAGTCTTTTAATGCCTTTATTTCCAAGTAGCCTGTAAGCTCCTTGTGGGCAGGGATCATGTGGTCCCTACTGAATTGTACATTCTGAAACACTTAATACAAAGCTCTGCACACAGTAAGCACTCAATAAATACCATCGATTGATTGATTGATTAGTTGATTTGGACCCAAGAGTCCATGTGATGCAGAAGGGAGGAATTATAGGATGGGGCGATGAGAGGTTTGTTAGTGAAGGGTTTTTGTGAGCAGATATGATTTTAAAAGTTCCAAGTAGGAGGGAGGATGTGAGCAAGGGGTTGATGGCAAGAGAGACGAGACCGACACAATAAGTTGGTTGGTGTTAAAGAGTGAAGTGTGCAGGCTAGATTGTAGTGGGAGAGAAGTGAGGTTAAGTAAGTGGGGATATGATAAAGAAGGCAGTGAGGAGTTTATGCTTGATGCAGAAAGGGGTGGGAAACCGCTGGAAGCTTCTGAGGAGTGGGGAGATGTGCACAGAATAATTTCTTAGAAAAATGATCCAGCAGCAGAGGGAAATTAAAGCACTTAATCACCTTGCCCCCTCCTACCTCACCTCACCACTTCTACTACAACCCAGCCCACACACTTTGTTCCTCTAATGTTGACCTTCTCATTGTACCTCCTTCTCATCCATCTTGCCACCGATCTCTGGCCCACATCCTACCTCTGGCCTGGAATTCCCTCCCTCCTCATATCAGACAGATAATTGATCTCCCCCACTTCAAAGCCTTATTTAAGGCCCATCTCCAAGAAGACTTCCCTGACTAAGCTGTCCTCTCTTCTTTACCCATTCCCTTCTGTGCCACTCTTACTTGCTCCTACTTTCATCCTCCCTCCCATCCCCACAGTACATATGTATATATTGTAATTTATTTATTTAATTCATTCACTTATATTAATGTCTGTCTCCCCCTCTAGACTGTGAGCTCGTTGTGGGCAGGAATGTGTCCGTTTGTTGCCATATTGTCCTTTCCAAAGTGCTTAGTACTGTGCTTTGCTCACAATAAGCACTACAAAAAAATTGATTGAATGAATGAGTGAGAGACTTAGAGGCAGAAGGGCAGGCTGATGCAGTAAAAAAAATACTGTAGGATTTCTTGAGTGCTTACTATATGCCAGGCATTGCAGTAAGCACTGGGGCAGATACCAGCATATCAGCTGGACACGGTCCCTGTCCTACATGAGGTTCGCAGTCTCAATCCCCATTTTACAGACGAGGTAACTGGGGCACAGAGAAGTGAAGTGACTTGGCCAAGGTCACACAGTAGAGAAGTGGTAGAGCTGAGATTAGAACCCATGAATTTCTGACTCCCAGGCCAGTTTTCTATCTACTATGACAATCTGGTTCTCTAAAATTGACGTCAAAAATGGGCCAGCACGGTAGCCATTTGGGTGCAGATTCTAGAAATGTGAAGGTAGAGCCAACAGGATTTGTTGACTGAATATTCAGTTGTTGACTGAATATTCAGTTGAATAGGAGAGAGGAGTCAAGGATAATGCCAAGGTTAAGGGCTTGAGAGATGGGAATCTTTGTCGGTAGGGAACATCCATGAACTCTGTTATATTGTACACTCCCTAGCAGTGTTCTGTGTGTAGTAAAAGCTCAATAAATGCAAAAGAATGATTGATAGAAAGCATGGTGGCATTGTCTTCAGTGATGAAAAAGTCCGGTAGAGGAGGGGGTTTGGGTGGGAAGATGAGATGAAGATGAGGATGTACCACATGGGGCTCACAGTCTCAATCTCCATTTTACAGATGAGGTAACCGGGGCGCAGAAAGGTGACATGCCCAAGATCACACAGCAGACAAGTGGTGGAGCTGGGATTAGAACCCAAGACCTGCTGACTCCTAGGTCCACTAGGCCATCTGAGAGAGTACAAGACAGTAGACGTGATCACTGTCCAGTAAGCACTTACAGACTGGAGGGGAAGCTGGAGGGAATGCAGACATTCAGGAGCTTCCAAGAGAGGATTCAGCAGCCATTTGGAAAGACTCTAAATTAGAAAGAAGGAGATGGTGGGGTCAAAAACAGCAGGAATGTAATGAGAGGGCATCCGTTAAAGTCTGCCAGTAAAACTTGAGATTTACAGGAAATTTTTATTGAGGTGCTTCAACACAATCACTTAATGGTATTTATTAATTATTTACTGTGTGCTGAGCACTGTACTAAGCTCTTGAAAGTGTACAATACAAAAGAGTTGGTAGATATGATCCTTTTAAGACTATGAGCCCTATGGGGGATGGGGACTGTGCCCAACCTGAATATCTCATATCTATTTTAGTGCTTAGTATAGTGCTTTCCATATATTAAGTGCTTAACAAATGCCACTATTATTGTTACTATCATTATTATTATTATTAAAAATAATAGTAATGATAGCAAATATCATTAAAAAAATTCCTTACCCTCAAGGAGCTGCATGGCGTAGAGCACAGGTCTGGGATTCAGAAGGTTATAAATTCTAATCCCTGCTCTGTCTCTTGTCTGCTGTGTGACCTTGGGCAAGTCACTTCACTTCTCTGGGTCTCAGTTACTTCATCTCTAAAATGGGGATAGAGATTGTGAGCCCCACGTGGGACAGGGACTGTGTCCAACCCAATTTGCCTGTATCCACCCCAGCACTCAGTACAGTGCCTGGCACATAGTATGTGCTTCATAAATACCATAATTATTAATGCAGTCTAGTGGGAAGGACAGAAACTAAGATAAATGACAGCTAAGGCAAGCAGCAGAGCATAAGGATAAATATGTAAGTGCTGTGGGGCTGAGGGTGGGGTGAATCTCACGGTGCTTAAGGGTTTATTATAGTGTTTCAATTAATCAATGGTATTGTTAAGTGCCTACTGTTTCCAGAACATTTTACCAATAATTTGGGAGAGAGAAAATTGAGCTAGCGGACATGATCCTACACTTTAGGAGTTTACAATCTAGCAGCTTCACTCTCTGTAAATTGTTTTTTTATGGTATTTGTTAACTGCTTACTCCTAAACGCTGGGGTAGATCCAAGCTAATCAGTTTGGATACAGTTTATGTCTCTTATGGGGCTCACAGTCTTAATCCCCATATTGCGGATGGGGAACTGAGGCCCAGAAATGTTAAGTGACCTACCCAATGTCACACAGCAGTCTGGTGGTGGGTCTGGGATTCAATCCCAGGTCCTTCTGTCTGCCAGGCCTGTGCTCTAGCCACTAAGATAAGCTGCATCTAAATAAACACCATTGAAAATGAAAATGATATGGGCTAAACAACACAATCCCGTTTTTTAGCTTCACTCACTCATAGATTCATTCACTCACTAAGAACTGACACTGGGAGTCTCTTCCATTCATTTATTCATTCAATTCATTTAATCGAATTTATTGAGCCCTTACTGTGTGCAGAGCACTATACTAAGCACTTGGGAGAATACAATATAATAATAAACAGATGCATTCCCTGCCCACAACTATCTTACAGTCTAGAGGGGGAGGCAGACAGTAATACAAATAATGACAGATAGGTACATAAGTGCTGCGGGGCTGGGGGGAGGATGAATATAGGGAGCGGGAGAAGAGGAAAGGAGGGCTTAGTCAGGGAAGGCCTCGTGGAGGAGATGTGCCTTCAATAAGGCTTTGGAGGCAGTAATCCCCTTCCATTGCACACTCTTTGAGCAGGCAAAATATCTATAGGATAATGATGGAGTGTCGTCTTTGAGGGGAAGATTTTATAATCCTTAACATTGTGCCAAAATCTTAAATTCATTGAGGAGGTATTGATAGTCTATGAGAATTTGAAATAGACAAACGAATCAACGGGCTGAAATTTCTGGATTATGGTCCTGTTCCTTGTTCTTGAGGCATATAGAGTTGTGTTAAATCAGGGTCACTAGTTTCATTGTTCATGACTGCATATTCATATCCTAATGGACAGGAGGGATCCTATTGATTGTGGTAGATTTGATATGACAGCTTTGTGCCAGACAAGAAGGTAGGGTTATTATATACATTCCCTTGCCCAGTGCTTCAGATGAGAAAAATCCTATAATCCCACCCTTCTTTAATCCTGGATTAGTGTGGATTTGTTAATAAAATGCAAGTGAAATTGAGAATAATTTGTAATTATCTACAACGTCTATTCCTTACATCATTTTAATAATTTTTTTACACAAATGAGAACTGGTTTCAAATACTTCGCAGCCTCTGTACATGCTTGGTAAGAAAAGTGAGCTTTAGCGGATGTGTGCAGGATAGAAATTGAACCGACTGCTGCAGGAAGCCTACAATGATAGAGAAGGAAAGCAGCAACGAGTAGGCTACGCCTCTCCACTTATTCAAAGTTGTAGTAAAAATAATGATAATAACAACTGTGGTATTTGTTAAGCTCTTACTATTTGCCAAGCACTGTATTAAGTGCTGGGGTGGATACAAGCAAATCAGGTTGGACGCAGTCCCTGTCCCAGTTGGGGCTCACGGTCTCAATTCCCATTTTCTAGAAGAGGTAACTGAGGCACAGAGAAGTGAACTGACTTGCCCAAAGTCACACAGAGACAGAGTGGCAGCAGAGTTGGGATTAGAATCCAGGTCCTTCTGACTCCCAAACCCGAGATCTAACCATTAGGCCACGCTTCTTCTCTGCCTCTGTTTTTATAGGATCATCCATGGGCAGGCTAAGACCAACACTGTTGTCCATAAAAGCGCTTGATTCTTCCCTGCTTCCCTAGGTTGAGAAACGGCACTCTGTTTAGGATAAGGGGAGAATATTCCAACCCAGGGTAAAATGAACTGCCCTTTCTAGAAAGAGTGAAGGAGTACTGGGGAGATTTAATAATAATAACAATAATAGTTGTGGTATTTGTTAAGCACTTACTATGTGCTTGAGAAGCAGCATGGCTTGATGGAAAGAGCACGGGCTTGGGAATCAGAGGTCATGGGTTCTAATCCTGGCTCTGCTGCTTGTCAGCTGTGTGACCTTGGGCAAGTCATTTAAATTCTCTGTGCCTCAGTTACCTCATCTGTTTAATGGGGATGAAGACTGTGAGCCCCATGTAGAACAACCTGATTACCTTGTATCTACCCCAGCACTTAGAACAGTGCTTGGCACATAGTAAGTGCTTAACAAATACCAACATTATTATTATCATTCTTATTATTATGTGGCAGGCACAGTACTAAGTTCTGGGGTGGATACAAGCAAATTGGGTTGGACACAGTCGCTGTCCCACATAGGGCTCACAGCCTCAATCCCCATTTTACAGAAGAGGCAAGTGAGGCACAGAGAAGTAAAGTGACTTGCCCAGGTCAAACAGCAGACACGTAGTGGAGCCAGATTTCATTCATTCATTCATTCTTTCATTCAATCGTATTTATTGAGCACTTACTGTGTGCAGAGCACTGTACTAAGTGCTTGGGAAGTACAAGTTGGCAATATATAGAGATGGTCCCTATCCAACAGCGGGCTCACAGTCTAGAAGGGGGAGACAGACAACAAAACAAAACATATTAACAAAATAAAATAAATAGAATAGTAAATATGTACAAGTAAAATGAATAGAGTAATAAATATGTACAAACATATATACAGGTGCTGTGGGGAGAGGAAGGAGGTAGGGCGGGGAGGGAGAGAAGAAAGAGGGGGAGAGGAAGGAGGGGGCTCAGTCTGGGACTGAGGGTTAGACTCCTGACTCCGTTCAGATCAATCAATCAATCAATCAATCGTATTTATTGAGTGCTTACTGTGTGCAGAGCACTGTACTAAGCGCTTGGGAAGTACAAGTTGGCAACATATAGAGATGGTCCCTAACCAACAGTGGGCTCACAGTCTATGTCTACCATTGCCCAACCCTACTCCTTAGAGGTAGCACAGGATTTCATCAGCCTCAGAAGCTACTCCAGAAGCCCCTCCCAGTGGTTTGTCAATGCGGAAACTTGCCTAACCCTTTGGACAAACCTAATCTGCCTCTGTTTCCCCACTACTTATGGAGGACATAAATTTCACAAAACTTGCCAAGAGAGGAGAATAATCCACATTCCTAGACAGGGGAATAGGAAGTGTTAGAATCATGGCTAGGCATTATTTCTGGGAATTTAGCAGCAGCAATTTTCTCTCCAGTCTATTGTTCCTTGTGGAGACAGACCTAGTTTTGACCCTTTGCAAAACTGTGCAACCAAAGCAGAGACAGCTTCCTACCCATAGGTAACACAATTCTCCAAGCACAGAGGGTCAAATGACCAGGACCCTAATCCCAGCTGTCCCACTTGGTACACCCTTAATCCCCATTTTACAGATGAGGTAACTGAGACACAGAGAAGTTAAGGGACACAGCAAACAAGTGGCAGAGCCTGGATTAGAACCTCTGATTCCCGAGCCCATGCTCTTGACACTAGTCCACGCTGGGGTTGGGAATGGGGAAGAAACAAGGGAACCCCTTCTAGACTGTGAGCCCATTACTCGGCAGGGATTGTTTCTATTTGTTGCTGAATTGCACTTTCCGAGCACTTAGTACAGTGTTCCGCACACAGTAAGTGCTCAATAAATATGATTGTATGAATGAATGAACATGTCAGGGTGACACAGAAGGGAATGGGAGAAGAGGAGGGGGGTGCTTAGTGAGGGAAGGTCTCTTGGAGGAGAAGTGTCTTCAATAAGACTTTAAAGGGGAGGAGAGTAATTGTCTGGAAGATTTGAGGAGGGACGGTATTCCAAGCCAGAGGCAGGTTGGCGGCGAAGCCCAGTGAGAATCTTAGCATTAGAGGAATGAAGTGTGTGGGCTGGATTGCAGTAAGAGTATAGTAAGGTGAGGTAGGAGAGAGCAAGTTGATTGCTTTAAAGCCAAGGGTGAGGAGGTTTTGTAAGCACTTACTATGCATTAAGCACAGTTCTAAACTCTGAGGTAGATACATGCTAGATTGGACACAGTTCCTGTCCCACATAGGGCTCACAGTCTTACAGATGAGGGAACTGAGGCACAGAGAAGTTGTGAATTGCCCAAGGTCACACAGCATGCATGCTAGATTAATAATAATAATAATAATAATGGCATTTATTAAGCGCTTACTATGTGTAAAGCACTGTTCTAAGCGCTGGGCGGTTACAAGGTGATCAGGTTATCCCACGGGGGGCTCACAGTCTTAACCCCCATTTTACAGATGAAGGAACTGAGGCACAGAGAAGTTAAGTGACTTGCCCAAGGTCACACAGCAGGCAATTGGCGGAGGCAGGATTTGAACCCGTGACCTCTGACTCCAAAGCCCGGGCTCTTTCCACTGAGCCATGAGTCCCTGTCCCACATAGGGCTCACGGTCTTAATCCCCATTTTACAGATGAGGAACCTGAGGCACAGAGAAGTTAAGTGAATTGCCCAAGGTCACACAGCAGACAAGTGGCAGAATGGGGATTAAAACCCAGGTCCTTTTGACTCCAAGGCCTGTGCTCCAGCCTCTAGGCCATGCTGCTTCTCACTAGGCCTCACTGCTTCTCCAGGACATCCAACCTATTGCTCTCTGAACAGTCTTGGTTAGCAAGGACCTGTATTCTAATCCTGACTCTGCCACATGTCTGCTCTGTGACCTTGGGCAAGTCACTTGACTTTTCTGTGCCTCAGTTCCCTCATCTGTAAAATGGGGATTAAGATAGTGATCCCCGTGTGGTACAGGGACTGTGTCCAATCTGATCAACTTGAATCTGCCCCAGCACTTAGAACAGTACTTGGCACATAGTAATGACTTAAGTATCATATTGATTATTATTATTATTATTATTGTTAATAATAATAATTGATCAATTATATTTCCTGAGCGCTTCTGACTGTAACATGCTGCACTAGGCCCTTGATCCCCCTCCTAGACTGTGAGCCCACTGTTGGGTAGGGACCATCTCTATATGTTGCCAACTTGTACTTCCCAAGCGCTTAGTACAGTGGTCTGCACACAATAAGCGCTCAATAAATACGGTTGAATGAACGAATGAATGAATGAGAGAGTACAACCGAAGCGAGACACTCTCCGGAGTTTCCGTTTCTCCCCTGTAGAAAAGTTACCGTTTGATATGTAAATGTTCTTTGGTCGTAATTTAAGATTCTCCAAGCATTATTACTAATCTTTCACAGTGATTTAGCCTTCTAAAAAATTAATGAATTCATTGCAGCTATTTGAACTATTTATTGAGTCACTTTACAAAATGTTTTTATTTGGATTTATAATCAAGACAATTTTGGTATGTTATTTAAGCCACGATTTAATTGGAGTTACCCAGTGGCCTGTTCATTCTTTATATTAGTTAAACATGTTGTTATCTCTGCTTTATATTACCTGATGCATGTTATAAACAAATACAAAAATACTGTAAGCACTTCAACACTCAAGATACCTGAAAAACAGGAGAATTTTGTTGAGCACCCACTGGGGACAATATAATATATTAAGTTCAATTATTACTATCATTTTATTATTATTATTATGAAAGAGACAAGCCCCCTGCCCTCACACTCTCATTCCATGCTCCTCCTCTCCTCCTCATCGCCCCAATCCCTCCCTCTGCCTTCCCCCTTTCCCCCACCCCACAGCACTTGTGTATATTTGTAAATATTTATTATTCTATTTATGCCTGTCTTCTTGCTTTGTTTTGTTGTCTTTCTCCCCACTTCTAGACTGTGAGCCCACTGTTGGGTAGGGATTGTCTCTATCTATTGCCGAATTGTACTTTCCAAGGGCTTAGTACAGTGCTCTGCACACAGTAAGCGCTCAATAAATATGATTGAATGAATGAATGAATGAGTGCTTAGTGCAAAGCACTGTACTAAGCAATCGGGAGAGAACTCACATCATAGGCGGGGAGGAAGGTAATCAAACAGATTGCCAGGTAGGGAGAATAAACAGAGTTTACAGACAAGTGCATAATTGCTATGGGAGAAGAAAGTGAAGTGAAAATATAAGAGCTTAGAGGGTGAGAACGTCTCTATATGTTGCTGACTTGTACTTCCCAAGCTCTTAATATAGTGCTCTGCACATAGTAAGTGCTCAATAAATACTATTGAATGAATCAATGAATCAACCCCAGGGCTTAGAACAATGCCTGGCACATAGTAAGTGCTTAAAAATACCATAAAAAAAGAAGGCATGCTGGAGGAGAGGGGATTTTAGAAGGGCTTGGAAAATGGGAAGAGTAGTAGTCAACCAGATTTGAAGGGAGTCTGGCTTCCAGGAAGAAAAGAACTCCAAGGTGGAGACAGACACAAAAATGTTTATACCTGTGAAGATGGAAGAAGGAGAAAAGAAAGTGCTTTACTACTAAGTGATATTTAGAAAGTACCTCAGAAGAGGAAATGATATCCATTTACTGAATCCAAAAATAAACCCTCCTGGAAATTAATCAGCCTCGCAAAAATCCCCAGATCTCCCCATTGTCAAAGCCACACTAAAATCACATCTGCTCCAAGAGGTCTTCCCCGACTGAGCCCACACTTCCCCTGCTGCCTTTTCTTCAACATTGCCTATGCACTTGGATATATTATCTTCGAACAATTGGGTTTTCACCCACTTAATAATAATAATAATAATGTGGCATTTGTTATGCGCTAACAAATGTGCCAGGCACTGTACTAAGCACTGGGACCTTCAAGGCCCTGCTGAGAGCTCACCTCCTCCAGGAGGCCTTCCCAGACTGAGCCCCTTCCTTCCTCTCCCCCTCATCCCCCTCTCCATCCCCCCCATTTTACCTCCTTCCTTTCCCCACAGCACCTGTATATATGTATATATGTTTGTACATATTTATCACTCTATTTATTTATTTTACTTGTACATATCTATTCTATTTATTTTATTTTGTTAGTATGTTTGGTTTTGTTCTCTGTCTCCCCCTTTTAGACTGTGAGCCCAATGTTGGGTAGGGACTGTCTCTATATGTTGCCAATTTGTACTTCCCAAGCGCTTAGTACAGTACTCTGCACATAGTAAGTGCTCAATAAATACGATTGATGATGATGATGGGATGGATACATTCCAATTGAGTTGGACGCAATCCCTGATCCATGTGGGGCTCAGTCTTAATCCCATTTTTTTATGGCATTTATTAAGCACTTACTATGTGCAAAACACTGTTCTAAGCGCTGGGAAGGATACAAGGTGATCGGGGTGTCCCTCGTGGGGCTCACAGTCTTAATCCCCATTTTACAGATGAGGTAACTGAGGCACAGAGAAGTTAAGTGACTTGCCCAAAGTCACACAGCTGACAACTGCCCATTTGAGGCAACTGAGGCCCAGAGAAGTGAAGTGACTTGCCCAAGGCCACACAATAGACAAGGATTAGAACCCATGACCTTCTGACTCCCGGGCCCATGTTCTATCCACTACACCTTGCTGCTTCTTGACAGCGCTCACATACATATTCAGCTGTAATTTATTTTAATTCCTGTTTCTCTTTCTGGTCTGTAAGCTCCTTGTAGACTGGTATCATATCAACCAATGCTATATACTGAGAGCTAAGGAAAGTACAAAGGCAGCATAGCCAAGTGGAAAGAGCACAGGCCTGGGTTCTAATCCTGACTCTGCCACATATCTGCTGCGTAACCTTGGGCAAGTCATTTAACTTCATTGCGCCTCAGTTTCCTATTTGATAAAAATGAGGGGTTTCAAAACCAGTTCTCCCTCCTGTTAAGATTGTAAGCCCCATTTGGTACCTGACTATCTTGATCCCCAGCGCTTAGAACAGTGCTTTGCACATAGTGAGTGCTTAACTAATACCAAAATTATTATTCTTATCTACCCCAGCACTCGTTGTGGGCAGGGAATGTGTCTGTTTATTGTTGTACTATACTGCTTAGTACAGTGCTTTGCACACACTAGGTGCTCAGTAAATACGATTGAGTGAATTCATTTATTCATTCATTCAGAGAAGCAGCGTGGCTCAGTGGAAAGAGCCCGGGCTTTGGAGTCAGAGGTCATGGGTTCAAATCTTGGCTCCATCAATTGTCAGCTGTTTGACTTTGGGCAAGTCACTTCACTTCTCTGTGCCTCAGTTCCCTCATCTGTAAAATGGGGATGAAGACTGTGAGCCCCCCATGGGACAACCTAGTCACCTTGTAACCTCCCCAGTTCTTAGAACAGTGCTCTGCACATAGTAAGCACTTAAAAAATGCCATTATTATTATTATCATTTTTATTAATAATAATAATAAACTCTTCTTCTAGACTGTGAGCCCACTGTTGGGTAGGCACTGTCTCTATATGTTGCCAACTTGTACTTCCCAAGCGCTTAGTACAGTGATCTGCACACAGTAAGCGCTCAACAAATACAACTGATTGATTAATAAACACCACAGTGATTATTATTTTTACTCTCCCAATCACTTAGCATCATGGCACACAGTAAGCACTCAATAAATGCCACTGATTGATGGATTGATTTTGTAGCAGGGTGGGACAGTTTGAGTCTTTGAATGTGATGATCTAAAGGGCTACATGCATTGTGGCATTTTAATACCTCTAGGAATGAAAGGAAATTCCTGAATTAATGATCCGATCAAGGCAGCCCTTCAGAAATGATCCTAAAAACTCGAGGTCTGCAAAAACAATCCACAGAGTTGGCATCAACTCTAAAACAATTAATGATAATAATTATATTTATTTTTTATACTCTATTCATTATTATTATTATTATTATGGTATTTATTAAGCACTTACTATGTGCCAAGAACAGTTCTAAGCACTGGGGTAGATACAAGATAATATGGTTGGAGAAAGTCCCTGTCCCACTTGGGGCTCACATTCTCAATCCCCATTTTTACAGATGAGGGAACTGAAGCACGGAGAAATTAAGTGACTTGCCAAGGCCACACAGCAAACAAGTGGCAGAGTCGGGATTAGAACCCATGACCTTCTGACTCTCAGGCTCGTGCTCTATCCAGTACATCATGTCGCTTCTTGAATAATTAATAATAATAATGCAATTATTAATTCCATTTTATTTATTGAGTGCTTACTAATCGGTTGGGAGAGTACAACATAACAATATAACAGACACTTTTCCTGCCCACAATGAGCTTACAGTCTAGAGAATTATTACAGGCCAAATCATGCCCATTCCTTTCTCTGTTGCTCTTGCACTTGGATTTACTCCCTTTATTCACCTTTCCCTCAGCCCCACAGAACTTATTTACATATCTATAATTTCCTCATTTATATTGCCTCCCCCCTCTAGACTAGAAGCTCATTGTAGGCAGGGAACATGTCTACCAACTCTGTTATATTGTACTCTACCAAGCACTTAGTACAGTGCTCTGCACACGGTAAGTGCTCAATAAATACAATTGATTGATTGATGCCCTTTTACAACTCCAGGCTAACCCTCTTCAGTTAATTTACTTAGTATTTCTTACTAGCAGATGAAACAGTAATAAATCCTGATCCTAAGAGTCTATACAAGTCTGAGCATTGTGACAGTAATTCAGCGGTTGGTTGGACACTATGATGTGTCTACCAACTCTGTTATATTGTACTCTCCCAAGCGCTTAGTACAGTGCTCTGCATACAGTAAGTGCTCAAATTGATAGGTGTCATTAATCACTTAAGTCACTTAACTTCTCTGTGCCTCAGTTATCTCATCAGTAAAATGGGGATGAAGACTGTGAGCCCCACGTGGGACAACCTGATTACCTTGTATCTACTATGTGCTTGGCACATAGTAAGCGATTAACAAACATCATCATTATTATTGATGCATATAAAATTAAGACTGTAGTCTTTTGTCCTGCTGAATTTAGTCACAAAATCAATGATCAACCTGAGCATCTGGCATGTGCACTAAGCAATTAAGGGAGCACAATAGCTTTAATAGATAAGATCCCCAGTCTTTAGGAGCTTAAAATCTAACAGGAGTCACAGACGACAAATAAATTGAGGAAGAAATAAGGAAAGTGAATATTAACGTGACTGTGTGATTAAGTAGTGGGTATGTACAAAACACTACAGGTGGTTGTGA
This sequence comes from Tachyglossus aculeatus, assembly GCF_015852505.1. Taxonomy (NCBI): domain Eukaryota; kingdom Metazoa; phylum Chordata; class Mammalia; order Monotremata; family Tachyglossidae; genus Tachyglossus; species Tachyglossus aculeatus. The sequence goes on along the minus strand of NC_052066.1, from coordinate 23,528,611 downwards.
ATACCTAAGTATATGGTATGTGTCAAGGGCTGGCATGGAAGCTCTGGCTATAAACCCGGAGATTCAATCAATGGCATTTACTGAGCATTTATCAGATCTAGAGCACTGTACTAAGCATTTAGGAGAAGATAATAAAATAGAGGTGGTATTCATTCAATCTTTCATTCAGTCATTTTTCCTGAGCACTTCATGTGTGCAAAGCACTGTAATAAGTGTTTGGGAGAGTACAATGTAACCATAAAAAAAGTCACATTCCCTGCCCACAATGAGCTCACGGCCTAGAGGGGGAGAAAGACATTAATGTAAATGAATAAATTAATTACAGATAGGCACTTGAATTCTGTGGGGCTGTGAGGGGAGATACATGATTCCTGCCCTCAAGGAGCTTGTGGTCAGGGGGGTGGGGGGGAATATGTGCTCGCTTCGGCAGCACATATACTAAAACTGGAATGATACAGAGAAGAATAGCATGGCCCCTGTGCAAGGATGACACGCAAATTCATGAAGCGTTCCATATTTTTTCCCTTCTAGACTGTGAGCCCACTGTTGGATAGGGACCGTCTCTATATGTTGCCAACTTGTACTTCCCAAGTGCTTAGTACAGTGCTCTGCACACAGTAAGTGCTCAATAAATGTGATTGAAGAAGGAAGGAAGGAAACAGACATTAAAATAAATGACGGAGAGGGGAAACAGTAGAGTGCATAATGATAATAATAATAATAATCTTTTAAGCACTTACTATGTGCCAGGCACTATGCTAAACATTAAGGTAAATAACAAAGTAATCAGGTCAAAGTCCCTATTTCACACTGGTCTTACCGGCTAAGGATATGTGCATAAGTGCTCTGGGGATGGTGTGGGTAAATGTTTAAGCAGGGGTTACAGACCCAAATTCATAGCTGATGTAGAAAGGAGGGTGAACAGGGTGGGGAAAAGAGATGTTAGTCAGGGAAGGCTTCTTGAAGGAGATACAATTTTGGTGCAAATTTGAAGATGGGGAGAATGGTCATCTTATGGATATGAAGGGGAGGGGAGACTGTGAGGAAGGAATTGATGGCAAGAGAGATGAGATAGATGTACAGTAAGTATGTTGGCATTAAAGGGGTGAAATGTGTAGGCTGGATTGGAGTGAGAGAAAGCCAGGTTAGGTTTGGGAGAGTTGATTGAGAGCTTTAAAGCTAAGGGTGAGGACTTTGAGTTTAATTACGGAAATGGATTGTTAACTCATGGAGCAGCGTGGCCCAGTGGAAAGAGCATGGGCTTTGGAGTCAGAGGTCATGGGTTCAAATCCGAGCTCTGCCACTTGTCAGCTGTGTAACTCTGGGCAAGTCACTTAACTTCTCTGTGCCTCAGTTCCCTCATCTGTAAAATGAGGATTAAGACTGTGAGCCCCGCATAGGACAATCTGATCACCTTGTACCCTCCCCAGTGCTTAGAACAGTGTTTTTCATATAGTAAGCGCTGAATAAATGCCATCATTATTATTATGATGATGGAGGATTTTGTGGAGTGGAGAGAGGTAAGCAGACCCTTATTTTAGGAAAATAATCCCAATGGCAATTTATTTTATTAATAATAATAATTATGGTATTTGTTAAATGCTTACTACGTGCCAGGCACTATACTAAGCCCTCGGGTGTATACAAGCAACTTGGGCTGGACACAGTCCCTGTCTCATGTGGGGCTCCCAGTCTCAATCCCCATTTTACAAATGAGGTAACTGAGGCCCAGAGAAGTAAAGTGATTTGCCCCGTCACACAACAGACAGACAGACAGGTGATGTAACCCATGACCTTCTGACTCCCAGTAGTTGCTCTATCAACTACGTCATGCTGCTTCTCCAATGTCTAATGTCTTTTAATGCCTGTCTCCCTCTGGATCACAAGCTCCTTGGGGGCAAGGATCATGTCTACCTATTCTACAGCATTGTACTCTCCCAAGGGTTTAGAATAGTTCTCTGAACATGAAGTGTTCAATAAATACCATTTAACAACTGATGGATTGATTCACAGGAGGGGAGAGAGCCTGGAGGCCTACGTGCAGTTTTGCAAGCAGTTGTCAAGGCAAGATATGACAAATGTTTGGATCAGCGTGGTTGCATTTTGGATGGAGAGGAAAGGGCAGATTTTAGAGATGCTCTGTCAGGATTTGCTAGACTGAGAGATGAGTCAGGTGAAGGTAGAATTTGATGACAGGTGAATGAGAGAGATGAGTTCAAGGTGAAAGCAGGTTATAGGCTAATGAAACAGGGACAAGAGTGGTTTTGTCTCTAGTGATGGCAAATTTTCAGGTAGGAAAGGGTTTTGGTGGGAAGATGAGAAGCTTTCTTATAGGTGTCGGCTAGACATCCAAGGGGAAGAAGAGAAATTAGATTGGGGAAGACATCCTATAGTAGAGACAATTTCAGAAAATAATAATAATAATAATGATGGCATTTATTAAGTGCTTACTATGTGCAAAGCACTGTTCTAAGCACTGGGGAGATTACAAGGTGATCAGGTTGTCCCACGGGGGGCTCACAGTCTTAACGCCCATTTTACAGATGAGGTAACTGAGGCACAGAGAAGTGAAGTGACTTGCCCAAAGTCACACAGCTGGCAATTGGTGGACCCGGGATTTGAACCCACGACCTCTGACACCAAAGCCCGTGCTCTTTCCACTGAGCAATGCTGAGCTGACTATTCTGCAAGGGCAGGAATATCTCCCCTCCCCAGTGCCGTTTGTTGGCAAATCCTCCCCTCTTAGGGTCGCACCTGAAGTGTTTCCCGTATTCTACTAGTCTTGACTCGCATCTTGACTAGTTCAGGCTCGCAGCTCCTCCTGCCTTCAGGACATCTCCATCTGGATGTCTGCCCGCCACCTAAAACTCAACATGTCCAAGACTGAACTCCTTGTCTTCCCTCCCAAACCCTGCCCTCTCCCTGACTTTCCCATCTCTGTTCAAGGCACTACCATCCTTCCCGTCTCACAAGCCCGCAAACTTGGTGTCATCCTTGACTCCGCTCTCTCATTCACCCCTCACATCCAAGCCATCACCAAAACCTGCCGGTCTCAGCTCCGCAACATTGCCAAGATCCGCCCTTTCCTCTCCATCCAAACTGCTACCCTGCTTGTTCAAGCTCTCATCCTATCCCATCTGGACTACTGCATCAGTCTTCTCTCTGATCTCCCATCCTCGTGTCTCTCCCCACTTCAATCCATACTTCATGCTGCTGCCCGGATTATCTTTGTCCAGAAATGCTTTTGGGCATGTTATTCCCCTCCTCAAAAATCTCCAGTGGCTACCAATCAATCTGCGCACCAGGCAGAAACTCCTCACCCTGGGCTTCAAGGCTCTCCATCCCCTCGCCCCTTCCTACCTCACCTCCCTTCTCTCCTTCTACAGCCCACCCCACACCCTCCGTTCCTCTGCCGCTAATCTCCTCACTGTGCCTCGTTCTCGCCTGTCCCGCCATCGACCCCCAGCCCACATCATCCCCCGGGCCTGTAATGCCCTCCCTCCCCACATCCGCCAAGCTAGCTCTCTTCCTCCCTTCAAGGCCCTACTGAGAGCTCACCTCCTCCAGGAGGCCTTCCCAGACTGAGCCCCTTCCTTCCTCTCCCCCTCGTCCCCCACTTCATCCCCCCATCTTACCTCCTTCCCTTCCCCACAGCACCTGTATATATGTATAAATGTTTGTACATAGTTACTACTCTATTTATTTACTTGTACATATCTATTCTATTTATTTTATTTTGTTAGTATGTTTGGTTTTGTTCTCTGTCTCCCCCTTCTAGACTGTGAGCCCGCTATTGGGTAGGGACTGTCTCTATGTGTTGCCGACTTGTACTTCCCAAGTGCTTAGTACAGTGCTCTGCACACAGTAAGTGCTCAATAAATATGATTGATTAATTGATTGATTGACTATGGGATAGAGAGTCAAACAGAGGCATATCAATTCCATTCCTAGCTTGGCCAGTGGCTAGCGAGTGGAAGACAATCTGCTACAAGTCAAAACTCATCTGTACTGGGTAGGAGCAGTGCTGGAGAGAGTCAAGGGTGGAGATTCAAGTGTAGTGCATGGAAGGAGGCAATGGTAAACCACTTCACATTTTTACTAAGAAAAGTCTGTGGATCCACTACCAGAATGATTGCAGATGGAGGTGGAGTGTTCTGGGAGAGATGTGTCCATGGTGTTGTTATGGGTCGGAGATGACTCGTCAGCATAAGACAGGACAAGGTTGATCTATGTGATTTTCAATTGAAGAAGAAATGGTAGTGAGGGAATTTTTGCACATCTGAAGTTTGGCAGCACATTGCTAGCAAGCCCACAGAAATCACCATGGACCCAAAACTTTACCTGGATAGTCATAGAAAAGAAAAATCTTTTTCCTGGTTTCTTTTCAACTTCTGGAAGGTGGCCAAGAAGGTATCAAATGGACTTTACTCCATCCTAAGTCCGGAACTCACATCTGTCTTCCAAACTGTGGACCAGTCCCTTCTCCTGGAAACACTATTTAAATTTGGCTGCACTGACACTGTGCTCTCCTGGTTTTCCTCCATTCTCTCTGGCCACTGTTCCTCAGTCTCCTTCACAGGCTCCTTCTCTGCCTCCTACCCTCTAACTGTGGTAATGCCACCAGGTTCGGTCTTGGGTCCCCTTCTATTTTCCATCTACACCCACACCCACTCCTACAGCTTCAACTCCTATCTCTATGCTGATTGAATCCCAAACCTTCATCTCCAGCCTGACCACTCTTCGTTTTTACAGTCTTCCATTTCTTTCGGCCTTTGGGACATCTGGATGTCATAAGGACACCTGAAACTTAACAAAATAGAACGCCTCATCTTCCCACACAAAATCTGTCCTATCCTCAACTTTCCCATCACAGTAGACATCGTCATCCTCCCTATCTCATACTCCCATAACTTCAGCATTATCCTCAACTCATCTCTCCCAGTCAACCTGCATCAGTCTGTCAATAAATTCTGTCCCACTTTTACAACATCTCCCCTTTCTCTCTATCCAAATTACTACCATGCACATCCCAACAACTTGTCCTATTCTGTTTAATACTGTGTCACCTTCCTCACTAACCTCCCTGCCTCCAGCCTCTCCCTGTTCTTTCCAGAATTTATTGTGCTACCTGAACCATTTTTCTCAAAAATCATTCTGTGCTTATCTCTCCATAGCTCAGAAACCTCTAATGGCTGCCCGCTCTTCTCTGCAACAAACAGAAACTCTTCATCATAGGCTTGAAGGCACAAAATCTGCTCTCCCTCCCCTATCTAATCTTGCTTGCTTTTTTTTTCAGTCATAATTACTGAGTGTACTGTGTGCAAAACACTGTACTAAGCTCTTGGGTGACTATAATATAAAAATAAACAGACATTCTCTGCCCACAATGAGCTTACAGTCTTCTCTCTCACTACGACCGAGCCACATACTTCACTTCCCTGACATCAACCTACTTACTCTACCATGTTTTCATCTCGCCATCAAGGTGCTCATGCCTTCCTAACTGCCTGGAACCCTCTCCCTCTTATAGATCTGACAGACCACACTTTCCCCACCTTCAAAGCTTTTCTAAAATCGTAACTATCAATCAATCAATAATTCATAATAATTGGACTCTTACTGTGTGCAAAGTCCTGTACTAAGCACTTACGAGTGTACAACATAACAGAGTCGGTAGAAATGTTCCCTGTCGACAGTGAGCTTACATTCTAGAGCAGGAGATGGATATTAATATAAAGAAATAAATTACAGATATGTGCTATGCTGCACTGTGGGGCTGAGGGAGGGGTGAAAAAAAGTGCAAATCCAAGTACAAGGGTGATACAGAAGAGAGTGGGAGAAGAGGAAATGAGGGCTTTGGTTGGGAAAAGACTCTAGGAGGCAATGTGCCTTTTAAGGGAAGGCCTTTTGGAGTAGATGTGTTTTGAAGGTGAGGAGAGCGATCATCTGTGGTTCAATAAATGATGCTGATTCACTGATTAATTTATGTATTTTTCTCATTGGATCCATTTTTCTATCCTTTGAATGTTTTTTGTTGCTCTTCTGTGTATCCCCTCCTATTCCTCCATCTGTTTAATGAACTATGATGACTAAAACTGGGTACAATATACCCTCTTTTTTAGAGTTTTTTGTAAAGTGCTTAATATGTGCCAGGCACTGGTACTAAGCACTGGAGTAGATAAAAGATAATTAGATTGGACACAGCCCTCTCTCAAGTATAAGTCTCTCAGTCTTAATCCTCATTTTATAGATGAGGTAACTGAGGACACAGGGAACCGAAGTGACTTGCCCAAGGTCCTACAACAAATAAGTGGTGGAGCCAGGATTTGAACCCAAGTCCTTCTGACTCCTAAATCCATGCTCTATCCACTGGGTCATGCTACTTCTCAGATCCCTGGATTCTGCTGCTTTAAGAGCAGCAGGTCTTACAGCTACCTTTTAAACTATTATAGCTCAACAATTCTAACAAGCTCAACTCTTTTAGTTCTATAATTCAATTGAATTATTTTCATGCCACCCTGTTGTGGAACCCATTTTACTAGTCACCATGCTTGGCTAACTCAAGATAACCTCACAGTATTTTCCTTTCGACTCTCCCACCTGTGTTCAAGCACTTAGTACAGTGCTCAAACACTCAGTACAGTGCTCTGCACACAGTAAGTGCTCAATAAATATGATTGAATGAATGTCCCCTCACAGAGGTTGTTCATTCTTCCATTCATTCATTCATTCAACCATATTTCTTGAGTACTTACTGTGTGCAGAGCACTGTATTACTATTATGGTATTTGTTAAGTGCTTACTATGTGCCAGGCACTGCACTAAGCATTGTGGGGGGGGATACAAACAAATCAGGTTGAACACAGTCCCTTGTCCCATGTGGGGCTCACAGACTCAAACCCATTTGACAGATGAGGTAACTGAGGCCCAGAGAAGTGATTTGCCCAAGGTCACATGGCAGACAAGTGGCAGAGCTGGGATTAGAATTTATGACCTTCTTATTCCTAGGCCCCTGTTCTCTCCACTATGCCATGATGCTTCTGGGAGGAAACAGAGACAGTGTGAAGAGGTGAAATCATAGATGGAGGTGAAACTACCGGATTTCTCTTCCATACCTAAGGGGTCTACCTCAGTGGCATCTAAGCTGGACCATTTTTCAGCTTTTGCTAAGCTCTTCCCACTGGACCACCATGGCCATCAAATAATGGTATTCACTGAACACTTATTGTATACAGGATGCTGTACTAAATGCTTGGGAGAATATGAGTAGGGAGACATAATCCAAGTGCTTAATGCACCCAGAAAAAGCATTCTATAAATACCACCAATGGATTGATGGATTCCTGCCTACCTATGAGGAGTTTATAGACCTCCTTAACTTCCATCTTCAACCACTCACTCTACACTGGTTCATTCCCTTCTGCCTTCAAACGTGCCCGTGTCTCCCCCATTCTAAAAAACCCTCTCTTGACCCCACTGCCCCTTCTAGTTATCACCCTATCTCCCTCTTACCCTTCCTTCCCAAACTCCTAGAATGAGTCATCTACACTCCCTGCCTCGAATTCCTCAACTCCAACTCTCTCCTATACCCCCTCCAAACTGGCTTCCATCCCCTCCAATCCACTGAAACTGTCCTCTCAAAGGTCACCAGTGACCTCCTTCTTGCCAAATCCAATGGCTCCTACGCTATCCTAATCCTCCTCGACCTCTCAGCTGCCTTCGACACTGTGGACCACCCCCTTCTCCTCAACATGCTATCCAAACTTGGCTTCACAGACTCTGTCCTCTCCTGGTTCTCCTCTTATCTCTCTGGCCGTTCATTCTCAGTCTTCTTCACAGGCTCCTCCTCCCCTTCCCATCCCCTTACTGTAGGGGTTCCTCAAGGGTCAATTCTTGGTCCCCTTCTGTTCTCTATCTATACTCACTCCCTTGGTGAACTCATTCACTCTCATGACTTCAACTATAATCTCTAGGCTGAAGACACCCAAATGTACATCTTCACCCCCGTTCTCTCAACCTCCCTCCAGGCTCTTATCTCCTCCTGCCTTCAGGACATCTCCATTTGGATGTCTGCCTACCATCTAAAACTCAACATGTCCAGGACTGAGCTTCTTATCTTCCCTCCCAAACCCTGTCCTCTCCCTGACTTTCCCATCATTGTAGATAGCACTACCAGTGCTTAGAACAGTGTTCCAGCATTTAGAACCATTCTTTGCACATAGTAAGTGCTTAAACAAATGCCATTATTATTATTATCATCCTTCTAATCTCACAAGGCTGCAACCTTGTTGTCATCCTTGACTATGCTCTCTCATTCACCCCACACATCCAACCCATCACCAAAACCTGCCAGTCTCACCTCCACAACATCACCAAGATCCCCCCTTTCCTCTCTATCCAAACCGCTACCTTATTGGTTTAATCTCTCATCCTATCCCGACTGGATTACTGCAACAGCTTCCTTTCCCATCTCCCATCCTCTGTCTCTCCCCCCTTCAGTCTATACTTCACTCTGTTGCCCCAATTATCTTTGTACAGAAACTCTCTGGGCATGTCACTGCCCTCCTCAAAAACATCCAGTGGTTGCCTGTCAACCTTCAAATCAAGCAAAAACTCCTCACTCTCAGTTTCGAAGCTCTCCATCACCTTCCCCCCTCTTACCTCACCTCCCTTCTCTCCTTCTACAGCCCAGCCTGCACACTCCACTCCTCTGCTGCTAACCTCCTCACTGTGCCTCGTTTTCGCCTGTCCCATCATCGACCCCTGACCCATGTCCTTCCTCTGGCCTGGAATGCCCTCCCACCACACATCTGCCAAACTAGCTCTCTTCCTCCCTTCAAAGCCCTACTCTGAGAGCTCACCTCCTCCAGGAGGCCTTCCCTGACTGGGCCCCCCATTTTTTCCTCTCCTCCTCCTCCTCCCCTCCGTAACCCCCTGCCCTACCCCCTTTCCCTCCCCATAGCACTTGTATATATTGCACATATTTATTACTCTATTTTATTTGTACATATTTACTATATTTATTTTATTAATGATGTGTAAATAGCTATAATTCTATTTATTCTGATGGTATTGACACCTGTCTACTTGTTTTGTTTTTCTGTCTGTCTCCCCTTCTAGACTGTGAGCCCATTGTTGGGTAGAAACCATCTCTATATGTTGCCGATTTGTATTTCCCAAGCACTTAATACATGCTGTGCACACAGTAAGCACTCAATAAATATGAATGAATGAATGAATGAACTAATGCAGTCTAGCGGTTGCTTAACCTGTAGACTGTAAAGTTGTTATCAGCAGGGAATGTGTCTGCTAATTTCTGCTGAATTGTACTCTCCCAATTGCCTAATACAGTGCTCTCCACATAGTAAGCACTCAAAATGCCACTGATTGATATTACAAAAGATTGTAATCTCTGACATTTGTCACATTTTTCCCACACATTCCCATCTGCCTTCCCACACAAGCTCAGAGCATTTTGCAAAGCTTTGACAGTTCTAACGACAATCCCTAAAATTCCCAACACATCTCATTTCTCTTCGGCATTTCTCTCCCACCCACATTCTCCTCCAACATTCACCAACAACCCAGAAATTTTCTACAATTCCTTCGCTTTCTTAAGAAGTCACTCCAGCAATTATTTTTCTGATTGGTAAAATGTGCGCAAATGTTTTGAGTGGCTGCTGTTTCCAAGAAAAAGAATTTAAATGCTCTAAAAAATGAGTGTATATGTTAAATGATTCTCTCCTGTTTAATAAAACCTAGTAATATTTTATTCCTCTTTAATCAGCCAAAAAAAATAGTATTGAACAAAGCACTGTACATGTGCTAGGGAGATTGCGATAGACAATATGATCGCTGCCCTCAAGGAGTTTCCAATCACTACTACTATTATTACTACTATTAATTTTTAACTAAGCATTTAAAGCTGTAAAGAGAATAGTTAGAAAATATCTGCCATTGGTTTAACATCTAAATTAAACATTTGAATTAACACAAACACAATGCATGGAAATGCCAGGATATATGTGAGTTTCACATAGGAATTACATGAGGGTCCACTTTGAAGTCCAAACATATTATAATGTTAACTTTTAATCTGTATGCTATACTAAGTGCTTGGGAGAGTATAATACAACAATAAAGTCACATTCCCTGCCCACAACAAGCTTATAGTCTAGAGGCTTGGTTAAATCTGCCTCCCCAAACCTACCATTTAACGACTCCCTATATTTAAAATCCACGTGAAATTGTAACCCCCCCCCCAAGTGTCCCCTAATTAACTCCTGACACCCAAGTTTGACAAATCCACCATCCATCTCTAGCACTGATGTTCCTTAGCACTTTGGTATTTATGTTTATTTTATTGTACATTCAACTCTTTATTTAAATCATTCTATTTGCAAATATTTTATGTCTGTTTCTTCACTGCAGAAGCAGTGTGGCTTAGTGAATACAGCACAGCCTGGGAGTCAGAAGGTCATGAGTTCTAATCCCTGATCTGTGGCATGTCTGCTGTATGACCTTGGGCAAGTCACTTCATTTATCTGGGACTCAGTGACCTCATCTGTAAAATGGGGATTAAGAGTGCGAGCCCTCCGTGGGACTGGGACTGTGTCCAACCTCACTGACTTGTATCTACCCCAGAACTTAGGATGGTGCTGGGCACATACTAAGCACTTAGCAAGTACCAAATCATCATCATTATTATTATAATATTATATTTATATATAAACTCTTTGAAGACAGGAACAATTTTACTTCCTTCTTTTGTACTTCCCAAGCACTTAGTATAATGCATTGCACCCAGTGGCTATTCCCAGTGGGTATTCTCAGCAGGTGCGGAAAGAAGTTAAAATTTATGGCTAAGATGAAAGATTCATCTTAACTGATTATTGTCCATGTTTCTGTGAAACCTTAGGCCAGGGTAAGAAACAATTACCCTAAGGAAATAAAAAAATCCAGATTACCACTCATTGGCTTGTAAACTCCTTGTAGGTAAGGTGCATGTGTTTGGCTTCTAATGCATTTAGCACAGTGTAATGTACCCAGTAGATAATAATAGTAATTATTATTATGGTATTAAGCTCTTACTAATGGTAGCATTTATTAAGTGCTTACTATGTTCAAAGCACTGTTGTAAGCGCTGGGGAGGTTACAAGGTAATGAGGTTGTCCCACATGGGGCTCACAGTCTTAATCCTCATTTTACAGATGAGGGAACTGAGGCCCAGAGAGGTTAAGTGACTGCCCAAAGTCACACAACTGACAAGTGGTGGAGCTGGGATTTGAACCCATGACCTCTGACTCCAAAGCCCGTGCTCCTTCCACTGAGCCACGCTGCTTCTCGTACTATGTGTCAGGCAACTGATGCTCAATAAATGGCATTAGTACATCGATTAATTATCAATCGGCTCATCTTCTGGGCAATTTTACTTATTATTCACAATGATATTTGTAAAGTGTTTACTACTCACCAAGCAATGTACTAAACACTGGGGTAGATAGAAAATAATCAGGCTGAGCACAGCCCTTATTCCACATAAGGGTCACAGTCTAAGTAGAATGAGGAACAGGTATTAAATATCCATTTTACATTCAAGATAACTGAGACATAAAGACGTTAAGTGACCCAAGGTCACACAGCAGACAAGTGGTAAAGGGGGGATTAGAACTCAGGTCTTCTAACTCCCAGGCCTAGATTCTTCCCATTAGGCCATCCTGCTTCTCTTCATTATAACTTTTTACGAATACTTATTATTTCTTATTACAAATACTTTGATTTACATATTCAAGGCCTATTTGATAGAGCACAGTCCTGAGAGTCAAAAGAGCCTGGGTTCTAATCCGGGATCTGCCAATTGCTTGCTGTGTGACCTTAATTTTTCTATGTCTCAGTTTCCTCTACTGTAAAATGGGTATATGTCAGGGACTTGGTCTGGCTTAATTAACTTGTACCTCCCCCAGCAATTAGGATAGTGTTTGACACATAGTAAGCGGTTAACAAATGTCATAAAAAATGGGGGCCTAAGGAAGCTTCTTTTTAGTAAGTAGCAGGAACACCAAAGATAACAGCATGGAGAAGCAGCATGGCTCAGTGGAAAGGGCACGGGCTTTGGAGTCAGAGGTCATGGGTTCAAATCCCGGCTCCTCCACTTAGCTGTGTGACTTTGGGCAAGTCACTTAACTTCTCTGGGCCTCAGTTCCCTCATCTGTAAAATGAGGATTAAGACTGTTAGCCCCTTGTGGGACAACCTGATCACCTTGTAATCTCCCCAGCGCTTAGAACAGTGCTTTGCACATAGTAAGCGCTTAATAAATACCATTATTACACACTGTGGACCACCCCCTTCTCCTCAACACGTCATCTGACCTTGGCTTCACAGACTCCGTCCTCTCCTGGTTCTCCTCTTATCTCTCCGGTCGTTCTTTCTCAGTCTCTTTTGCAGGCTCCTCCTCCCCCTCCCATCCTCTTACTGTGGGGGTTCCCCAAGGTTCAGTGCTTGGTCCCCTTCTGTTCTCAATCTACACTCACTCCCTTGGTGACCTCATTTGCTCCCACGGCTTCAACTATCATCTCTACGCTGATGACACCCAGATCTACATCTCTGCCCCTGCTCTCTCCCCCTCCCTCCAGGCTCGCATCTCCTCCTGCCTTCAGGACATCTCCATCTGGATGTCCGCCCGCCACCTAAAGCTCAACATGTCGAAGACTGAGCTCCTTGTCTTCCCTCCCAAACCTTGTCCTCTCCCTGACTTTCCCATCTCTGTTGACGGCACTACCATCCTTCCCGTCTCACAAGCCCGCAACCTTGGTGTCATCCTCGACTCCGCTCTCTCATTCACCCCTCACATCCAAGCCGTCACCAAAACCTGCCAGTCTCAGCTCCGCAACATTGCCAAGATCCGCCCTTTCCTCTCCATCCAAACCGCTACCCTGCTAATTCAAGCTCTCATCCTATCCCGTCTGGACTACTGCACTAGCCTTCTCTCTGATCTCCCATCCTCGTGTCTCTCTCCACTTCAATCCATACTTCATGCTGCTGCCCGGATTATCTTTGTCCAGAAACGCTCTGGACATATTACTCCCCTCCTCAAAAACCTCCAATGGCTACCGATCAATCTGCGCATCAGGCAGAAACTCCTCACCCTGGGCTTCAAGGCTCTCCATCACCTCGCCCCCTCCTACCTCACCTCCCTTCTCTCCTTCTACTGCCCAGCCCGCACCCTCCGCTCCTCCACCACTAATCTCCTCACTGTACCTCGCTCTCGCCTGTCCCGCCATCGACCCCCGGCCCACGTCATCCCCCGGGCCTGGAATGCCCTCCCTCTGCCCATCCGCCAAGCTAGCTCTCTTCCTCCCTTCAAGGCCCTGCTGAGAGCTCACCTCCTCCAGGAGGCCTTCCCAGACTGAGCCCCTTCTTTCCTCTCCCCCTCATCCCCCTCTCCATCCCCCCGTCTTACCTCCTTCCCTTCCCCACAGCACCTGTATATATGTATATATGGTTGTACATATTTATTACTCTATTTATTTATTTATTTATTTTACTTGTACATTTCTATCCTACTTATTTTATTTTGTTGGTATGTTTGGTTCTGTTCTCTGTCTCCCCCTTTTAGACTGTGAGCCCACTGTTGGGTAGGGACTGTCTCTATGTGATGCCAATTTGTACTTCCCAAGCGCTTAGTACAGTGCTCTGCACATAGTAAGCGCTCAATAAATACGATTGATTGATTGATTGATTGATAACAGCAATTAAGGCATCTGCGACTGCAACTTGAAAATGGAACACCTGCCTTCCAATAAAATCAATTGCTGCATAGGCTCAGGAAGGGTAGGAATTGGATGGGGTAGAAGATGAGTAGGGGGGCTTTGAATTTATTGAGAAGCTGTCTCTCCTTGGCACAGCCAACTCTTCAAAGAGAGCAAAGATGATCATTAGCCGCTTCAACTCTCTGGGATATTCAGTCGAAACAGTTACCCATCAGTGGTAGTAAACCCGATTAAACATCTCTCTGATCCCAGATATCAGAGGATGCACAAATTACGGTCTTTTATCTGAGTTTGGACACAATTCCAACCAGTTGTTTTACCTACCCCTTTACCTAGGTAATAAAGGAGACTGCCACACTAAGGGGGCTTTAAGCCGGACCTCTGGGGCTCTAGCTGCCCCAGTTTAGCTCAGGAGAATGGCCAGAAACAGACATTGGCACTTGCACATAAAGTCCTCCAAATTCAAGCTCACTCGCAAGTCCACACTCTCTCATGTGCACGCACACACACACACACACATGCACACCCCCCTCAAAAAGCAATTTTTTTCCCTTTAGTATCAAGAAAGTTCCTTTTTCCACTTAAATGCTTTTCCAATTGGTCTTATTTTATTTTATTTTTTTATTTATTTCTCTGCCATATCCTTTTCAATCTGGAAAGTGACTTGGCCTCTTCTCCCCCATCTATTTTCTTCCTGCCGCTATTCAGTTTAGGCATGAAACACAGAACTAGATTGAAAGCATTCAACGGCCATTCAATCGGAGAAGAAAAGAGCCCCTCAGAGCTTTATTAGATATGAAGATCCACAATAAAAATCAATTTCTGCCTCTTTATGCAGTTTAAATGACAAAGCACCCACCCATTCTGTAGCCATTGTGTTGGGGAAATGTAATTCAGCCCCGGAGCTGGGACCAGACCACTACGGACGCCCTGACCCGAACTGGCAGATTCCAATATGATACAGACCTTCGGAGATAATGACAGCCACTTCATCTCACTGCAGGAAAAAAGTTATCTGATATCTTTGAGGGTTAAAAGGCTATGTGGGCAGCATTTTCAATAACCCACTAAATCAGCATCTTCAAAATACCTCGGCATTGTCCCTGTTTTTTATATTTTTTTTCATTTCATTTTTGCCCCCTGCTCCCAACTCAAGTCCTGAGCACCCCTTCTGAAAAGGAGCCAAGCGAGTGCTCGCAAACCTGTTGACCCTCCCGGGGTTGGGATAAAGAGGCCTCACAGATAATGAGGGCAAAAGGAGGATGGCCGAGAAAAACTTCCGAGGGTCTTGGGAATACAGATCTTGCAGTCTCCAAGTTCTGAATAAAAAGGGAATGGGAATCAGAGGATGTTTCTTTCTTAGCATCAGATATCGACCTAAGGAACAGTATGTTGCCAACTTGTACTTCCCAAGCGCTTAGTACAGTGCTCTGCACACAGTAAGCGCTCAATAAATACGATTGATGATGATGATGATGATGATGCATCCTGTTTTTGGTAGTGTGTCAGTACTTTTCATCACTTCCCCTGCTGTCTTATCCCTTTGTTAACTTCCGTTTCTCCCAACCTCCAGCCTTCCTACAGGCCATTCATTTCTCCTTCTGGCCTAAGAAAGAGGACTTCAATGGACCAACAGAGAGGTGAAGATTTTACCCTAGGACCCAAGGATTCTAGGGCTAGAAGGGATTCTGTGAAGTTATCTTGTCCATCCCCTTTCCTCCAGGAAGGAGGAAAGAATGGAAAGAAAGGGCATTGGTGAGATCCCTAGGGGTCAGGGACAGTAACCAACCTGATTAACTTATATCAACCCCGCACTTAGAATAGTACTCAGCACATAGTAAGCACTGAAAAAATGCCATTATTTCAGTCTCCTCTGCATCAGAACCGTGCTACATTGATTTGACTGTCATGTGATAGTGTCTTGAATTGGGGGATTTAGCGACCTTGGGTAAGTCATTTAAATTATCTATGCCTCAGTTACCTCATCGGTAAAATGGGGAATGAGACTGTGAACTCCACATGGGAAAGGGACTGTGTCCAATCCAATTTGCTTGTATCCACCCCAGTCTGGTACATAGTAAGTGCTTAACAAATACTATTATTATTATTATTATTACTATCATTATTATTATCATCTCAGGGCAGAGTTGGTGCAAGGCTTGGATCCACCCTCCTTGCCCTCAGAGAAACAAGTAGACTAGCATTTTTGGTGCTGCAGAGATCTTGCCAGCCTTTCAAGTCCCTCTGGCAAATGGCATGGTCATTATAGGAATCTTCTGTTGATCAAAAATACACTTACTGTGCACTTATGATCCACTTATTACTATTATGGAGAGGGGGCTTGGCATTTTCACAGTTTTGCAAATTTTCCAACTTTTATGGTATTTATTGAGCACCTTTTTGGGGAGAATCCAAGAACCCAGGAGAGTCCAAGAGAAGTAAAAGGCATGTTTCTTGTCCAGGAGGAGTTTACAGTCTCCCTTTTCTCCAGATAGATTCCTAAGTAGTCAACAAGCACGGGGAAGAATGCCTTCTTGTAGATAAAATGACTGAAGGCAAAAAGCCCCCTTTTTCCTCTCCTACTCCCCATCCCCCCCACCCTACCTCCTTCCCCTCCCCACAGCACTTGTATATATTTGTACAGATTTATTACTCTATTTATTTTACTTGTACATATTTACTATTCTATTTATTTTGTTAATGATGTGCATATAGCTATAATTCTATTTGTTCTGACAATTTTGACACCTAGCTACATGTTTTGTTTTGTTGTCTGTCCCCCTTCTAGACTGTGAGCCCGTTGTTGGGTAGGGACTGTCTCTATATGTTGCCGACTTGGATTTCCCAAGGACTTAGTACAGTGCTCTGCAAACAGTAAGTGCTCAATAAATACGATTGAATGGATGAATGAATGAATAAATACAATTGAATGAATGAATGAATCCTTCTCCCTCCACCTTAGATTAGGACAGGGACTGTGTCCAACCTGATAAATTTATAACAACACTAGTGCTTTGAACAGTGTTTGACACATAGTAAGCACTTAAAAAATACCATAAGAAATGCAAACTTAAGTATAGATCCATATGTAATTTATTTTAATGTTTGTTTTCCCCTTTAGACTGTAACTTCCTTGTGGGCAAGGATCTTGTCTACCTACTGTATTGTGCTGTACTCTCCCAAGGGCTTAATACAATGCTGAGCATGCAGTAAGCCATAATAATAATAATTATGGCATTTATTAAGCACTTACTATATGCAAAGCACTGTTCTAAGCACTGGAGAGGTAACAAGGTGATCAGGTTGTCCCACAGGGGGCTCACAGTCTTAATCCCCATTTTATAGCTGAGGTACCTGAGGCACAGAGAAGTGAAGTGATGTGCCCAAAGTCACACAGCTAACAATTGGCAGAGCCGGGATTTGAACCCATGACCTCTGACTCCAAAGCCCGGGCTCTTTCCACTGAGCCATGCTGCTTCCCTAGGTAAATACTATTTGGTGGTTAATTAGAGGAAAAAGCTATCATATTTAAGTTATCCTGGGCAGATATTTCAGCTGCAAGGATGGGTTACAGAAAAAAACAATGAATGGGGAGGTAGAACTGAGGGGGCTTGGTCCAGGCAGAGTAAAGCTACCGACCTTCTCACTGTGTCTCATTCTCGCCAGTCCCGCCGTCGACCCCTGACCTCTGGCCTGGAACGCCCTCCCTCCTCAAATCTGCCAAACTAGCACACCTTACCCCTTCAAAGCCCTACTGAAAGCTCACCTCCTCCAGGAGGCCTTCCCAGACTGAATCCCTCTTTCCTCTGCTCCTCCTCCCCTCACTATCACCTGACTCTCTCCCTCTGCTCTACCCCATCCCCACCCCATTGCACTTGTGTATATATGTACATATTTATTATTCTTTTTATTTTATTAATGATGTGTCTATAGCTATAATTCTATTTATTTATATTGATGCTATTGATGCCCGTTTACTTGTTTCAATGTCTGTCTCCCCCCTTCAAGATTGTGAGCCCGTTGTGGGCAGGGATTTTCTCTATTCGTTGCTGAATTGTACTTCCCAAGCGCTTAATACAGTGCTCTGCACAAGTAAACACTCAGTAAATGCAACTGAATGAATGAATCACAGGATGCAAATAACTGACAGGCAAAGAAGAAATGAACTTTATCAGAGGACTAAACTAAGGGGCAGTTAAATTACTTAGGCAGTTAAACTGTGAGTTGCACTTGGGACAGAGACAGTGTCTGACCTGATTGTGTTGTATCAATGTCAGCACTTAGTGGAATGTCTGGCACATTCCCCCCTCCTCTCTAGACTGTAAACTCATTGTGGGCAGGGACTATGTCTGTTTATTGTTATATTGTACTCTCCCAAGCACTTAATCCAGGGCACTGCACACAGTAAGTGTTCAAAAAATACGATTGACTGACTGACTGACACATAGTGAACCCTTAACAAATACCATTATTATTATTATTATTATTATTATGAGATAGATTGATATCTCCATATATGTAGAGAAGCAGCATGGCCTAGTTAATGGAAATTGGGCCTGGGATTCAAAGGACCTGAGTTCTAACTCCAGTTCTGCCACTTGCCTGCTGTTTGATCTTGGGAAAATCACTCAACTTCTTCTGGCTTCAGTTTCTTTATCTGTAAAATGGGCATTAAATACCTGTTCACCCTCCCTCTTAGACTCTGAGCCCTGAGTAGGACAGAGACTATCTTCAAGCTATTTACATGGCTTAGTACAAGGATTAGTACAGTTCTAGGCAAATAGTAGGCACTTAGTAGATACCACAGCATGAACCACAGTGGAGAAGCAGTGTGGCTCAGTGGAAAGAGCACGGGCTTTGGAGTCAGAGGTCACGGGTTCGAATCTCGGCTCTGCCAATTGTCAGCTGTGTGACTTTGGGCAAGTCACTTAACTTCTCTGTGCCTCAGTTCTCTCATCTTCAAAATGGGGATTAAGACTTGTGAACCCCACGTGGGAAAACCTGTTCACCTTGTAACCTCCTCAGCACTTAGAACAGTGCTTTGCACATAGTTATCACTTAATAAATCAATCAATCAATCAATCGTATTTATTGAGCGCTTACTATGTGCAGAGCACTGTACTAAGCGCTTGGGAAGTACAAATTGGCATCACATAGAGACAGTCCCTGCCCAACAGTGGGCTCACAGTCTAAAAGGGGGAGACAGAGAACAGAACCAAACATACCAACAAGATAAAATAAGTAGGCTAGAAATGTACAAGTAAAATAAATAAATAAATAAATAAATAGAGTAATAAATATGTACAACCATATATACATATATACAGGTGCTGTGGGGAAGGGAAGGAGGTAAGATGGGGGGATGGAGAGGGGGACGAGGGGGACAGGAAAGAAGGGGCTCAGTCTGGGAAGGCCTCCTGGAGGAGGTGAGCTCTCAGCAGGGCCTTGAAGGGAGGAAGAGAGCTAGCTTGGCGGATGGGCAGAGGGAGGGCATTCCAGGCCCGGGGGATGACGTGGGCCAGGGGTCGATGGTGGGACAGGCGAGAGCGAGGTACAGTGAGGAGATTAGTGGTGGAGGAACGGAGGGTGCGGGCTGGGCAGTAGAAGGAGAGAAGGGAGGTGAGGTAGGAGGGGGCGAGGTGATGGACAGCCTTGAAGCCCAGGGTGAGGAGTTTCTGCCTGATGCGCAGATTGATCGGTAGCCATTGGAGGTTTTTGAGGAGGGGAGTAATATGTCCAGAGCGTTTCTGGACAAAGATAATCCGGGCAGCAGCATGAAGTATGGATTGAAGTGGAGAGAGACACGAGGATGGGAGATCAGAGAGAAGGCTAGTGCAGTAGTCCAGACGGGATAGGATGAGAGCTTGAATTAGCAGGGTAGCGGTTTGGATGGAGAGGAAAGGGCGGATCTTGGCAATGTTGCGGAGCTGAGACCGGCAGGTTTTGGTGACGGCTTGGATGTGAGGGGTGAATAAATGCCATAATTATTATTATACCACAGTCATTGTTGTTAGATTAGGTATTTTTTTAAAATGGTATTTGTTAAGTACTTACTATGTGTCAGACACTTTATTAAGTACTGGGGTAATACAAGCTAATCAGGATGGACACAGCCCCATATGGGGTTCACAGTCTTAATCCCTGTTTTCCAGATGAGGAAACTGAGGCACAAAGAAGTTAAGTAACTTACCCAAAGTCACAGCAGACAAGTGACTGACTGAGCCAAGATTACAACCCAGGTCCTTCTGACACCTAGACCCATGCTCTATCTACTAGGCTATGCTGCTTCTCAGTCCATGCTGCTTCTATCCCTGTTTCATAAATGAAGAAATTGAGGCACAGAGAAGAAAAGTAAGGTCACATAGCAGGCAAGTGGCATGTAGCCAAAATCTGAATATGATAACTCCCAATCCCATGATCTTTGCCTCATTGCTGCCAGTGACTCTTTATGCTTTAAACTCTCTGTTTTTCTGTTTCTTCATCTGTAATATGGTGATAAAAGACCTGCCTTTCCCTCTTCTTGGATTGTAAGCTCCATATGGAGCAGGGACTATGTCCAATCTCTTCAGTTTTATCCACTTCAGAATTTAATACAGGCTGAACATATAGTACATGCTTAATAATTACCATCATCATTATCAATCAATCAATCAATCGTATTTATTGAGCGCTTACTATGTGCAGAGCACTGTACTAAATGCTTGGGAAGTACAAGTTGGCAACATATAGAGACAGTCCCTACCCAACAGTGGCTCACAATCTAAAAGGGGGAGACAGAGAACAAAACCAAACATACTAACAAAATAAAATAAACAGAATAGATATGTACACGTAAAATAAATAATTAAATAAATAAATAAATAAATATAGAGTAATAAATATGTACAAACATATATACATATATACAGGTACTGTGGGGAAGGGAAGGAGGTAAGATGGGGGGGATGGAGAGGGGGACGAGGGGGAGAGGAAGGAAGGGGCTCAGTCTGGGAAGGCCTCCTGGAGGAGGTGAGCTCTCAGCAGGGCCTTGAAGGGAGGAAGAGAGCTAGCTTGGCAGATGGGCAGAGGGAGGGCATTCCAGGCCCGGGGGATGACGTGGGCCGGGGGTCGATGGCGGGACAGGCGAGAGCGAGGTACGGTGAGGAGATCAGCGGTGGAGGAGCGGAGGGTGTGGACTGGGCTGTAGAAGGAGAGAAGGGAGGTGAGGTAGGAGGGGGCGAGGTGATGGACAGCCTTGAAGCCCAGGGTGAGGAGTTTCTGCCTGATGCGCAGATTGATTGGTAGCCACTGGAGATTTTTGAGGAGGGGAGTAACATGCCCAGAGCGTTTCTGGACAAAGACAATCCGGGCAGCAGCATGAAGTATGGATCGAAGTGGGGAGAGACACGAGGATCATCATCATCATCATCATCCTTTCTCCCTGTAGTCATCTTCCTCTTTTCCTCCCCCCTCTTCCTCTTCCTGAGATTTGTCTGGGTCACCCAGAAGTGCTTTATAACCCCAGCTTTGTGGTAGCTTGTTAAGGTTCCATATTGATTAAACTCTTTTTTTTATAATATTTGTTAAGCACCAACTATGTGCCAAGGACTGCACTAAGCCCTGGAGTAAATACAAGCCAATCAGGTTGGGCACAGTCCCTGTCCCACATGGGGCTCACAGTCCTAATCCCCATTTTACAGATGAAGTAACTGGGGCACAGAGAAGTGAAGCGACTTGCCTGAGGTCACACAGCAGGCAAGTGTCAGAACCAGAATTAGAACCCAGGTCTTTCTATTCACTAGGCCACTTTGCCTTCCTAGGATTGCTAGAGGAATCAGGACTATTTGTTCTGGAGAAGAGAAGGGGGAGGTGGGCATTTAATGATGGTATTCCAGCAATGTGATGCCTTAGAAAAGCAGCATGGCTCAGTGGAAAGAGCCCGGGCTTTGGAGTCAGAGGTCATGGGTTCAAATCCCAGCTCCACCACTTGTCAGCTGTGTGACTTTGGAAAAGTCACTTAACTTCTCTGTGCCTCAGTTACCTCATCTGTAAAATGGGGATTGAGACTGTGAGCCCCACGAGGGACAACCTGATCACCTTGTAACCTCCCCAGTGCTTAGAACAGTGCTTTGCACAGAGTAAACACTTAATAAATGCCATCATTATTATTATTATTAAACAACTTTCACAATGGGGAGAGCCCTCCAATTATGGGTCTTCATATTTTGAAGGTGGGGTAAAATGGGGGGACAGAGGGGCTTCCCTCCCAGAACACAAAGTGTTTCCTGGAGTATAGACATTCCACTCATCTAGTGCATCTAAAGGTGCTTGGACAGTGACAAACACAGATTCAGGGATGAGGACTGAATTCTAATGAGGCTTCAAACCCTGCACATCCTACCCTTCTCAACCCCACATCGTGGAATTTACCATCTGGCTAAACAGTGGCATTTTACAGACACACACTTGAAACCTACACAACTCTAATCACATGCTGCACATGGGAGGACAATGAAATGATCATATTCATGCATTCAATCAGATTTATTAAGCACTTACTGTGGCACTAAGTTTTACTAAGCACTAAGTTGGCAACATAAAGAGATGGTCCCTACCCAACAATGGGCTCACAATCTAGGAGGGGGAGACAGACAACAAAACAAAACATGTAGACAGGTGTCAGAACCGTCAGAATAAATAGAATTTATTTGACATCTGTCTACATGTTTTGTTTTGTCTTCTGTCTCCCCCTTCTAGACTGTGAGCCCATTGTTGGGTAGGGACTGTCTCTATATGTTGCTGACTTGGACTTCCCAAGTGCTTAGTGCAGTGCTCTGTACACAGTAAGCACTCAGTAAATATGATTGAATGAATGAATGAATTACGGCTATATGCACATCCTTAACAAAATGAATAGATTAGTGAATCTGTACAAGTAAAATAAATTAGAGTAATAAATCTGTACAAATATATACAAGTGCTGTGGGGAGGGGAAGGGGGTAGGATAGAGGAGGGGGGATGGGGAGGAGGAGAGGAAAAAGGGGGCTCAGTCTGGGAAGGCCTCCTGGAGGAAGTGAGCTCTCAGTAGGGAGGGAGGAAGAGAGCTAGTTTGGTGGATGTGTGGAGGGAGAGCATTCCAGGCCAGGGGAAGGATGTGGGCCGGTGGTCAATGGCGGGACAGGCGAGAATGAGGCACAATGAAGAAGTTAGCAGCAGAGGGTACGGGCTGGGCTGTAGAGGGAGAAAGGGAGGTGAGGTAGGAGGGGAGGAGGTGATGGACAGCCTTGAAGCTGAGAGTGAAGAGTTTTTGCTTGATTCATAGGTTGGCAGGCAACCACTGGAGATTTTTTAGGAGGGGAGTGACATGCCTAGAGCATTTCTGCACAAAAATAATCCAGGCAGCAGAGTGAAGCATAAACTGAAGCAGGAAAAGACAGGAGGATGGGAGATCAGAGAGGAGGCTGATGCAGTAATCCAGTCAGGAAAGGATGAGAGATTGAACCAGCAAGGTAGCGGTTTGGATGGAGAGGAAAGGGCGGATCTTGGCAATGTTGTGGAAGTGAGACCGGCAGGTTTTGGTGATGGATTGAATGTGAGGGGTGAATGAGAGAGTGGAGTCAAGGGTGACACCAAAGTTGCGGGCTTGTGAGACAGCAAGGATGGTAGTGCCGTCTCCAGTGACGGGAAAGTCAGGGAGGGGACAGGGTTTGGGAGGGAAGATAAGGAGCTCAGTCTTGGACATACTGAGTTTTAGATGGCGGGCAGACATCCAGATGGAGATGTCCTCGAAGGCAGGAGGAGATACGAGCCTGGAGGGAGGGAGAGAGAGCGGGGCAGAGATGTAGATTTGGGTGTCATCAGCATAGAGATGATAGTGGAAGCCATGGGAGTGAATGAGTTCACCAAGGGAATCATATATATAATTTCCCTCTGTATTCACAGAAGAGAGCAGTGATAGTGTAGTTCAGGTTTTGTCACTGGAAAGGCTAATGTGAGATCCATAGTCCCGGCCACATTGGTTACGCAAAAAGATCCCTTGTTGTATGGTTGTGCTTAATGTTTGCAGCACTTGATGCTGTGTTCTCTTTTGCCTCCTTGTCTTTCCTTCCATAGGAAGCTTTTGTTCAGAGAGCCACTCTCTTCTGTATGGCAGTTCTCCATGCAGGTCTGTACTCAGCAACTGACTCCCAGTTTTCATTTGGGATGAGGCATTGTCTTGAATCTTTGTTATACTCTTCCTTAAAATGATTCCTCTGCCTTCCTTGCTTTCAGTTTCCCAGTTTCAGCACTCCATAGAGCAGTCGTTTGGGTATACTGCTTACTCATTCCCCTCACATCTCACCCAAAGTAACTTTGCTAAGGTGAGCAGAGACACCCTTCCTCCTCATATCCTACAGAAAATGACACTCCCCACCTTCAAGCCTTATTGAAGGCCCATCTCCTCCATGAGGCCTTCCCTGACTAGGCCCTCCTTTCCTCTTCTCCCACTCCCTTCTGCATCACCCTGACTAGCTCCCTTTATTCATTCCCCCTTCCTATCCCCACAACACTTATACGTCTATCTGTAATTTATGTAATTTATTTATTTATATTAATGTCTGTCTCCCCCTCCAGACTGTAAGCTGTTTGTGAGCAGGAAATTCAGTCAGTCCTAATTATTGAGCACTTATTGTGTTTAGAGCACTGTACTAAGCGCTTGGGAAGTACAAGTTGGCAACATATAGAGACGGTCCCTACCCAACAACAGGCTCACAGTCTAGAAAGGGGAGACAGACAACAAAACGAAACATGTAGACAGGTGATTTGTTTGTTTTACAGCTGTATTGTACTCACCCAAGAGTTCTCTCCGAGCTCTGATAGCTTCCCAAAGAATGGGCTGGCCTTCTTGATTCCCTCTTCTAATTCTTGTCTATGATCATATTAAGAATAGGCCAGTTAGGATATGTATCAATCAATCAATCAATCAATCAATTATTTTTATTGAGTGCTTACTGTGTGAAGAGCACTGTACTAAGCACTTGGGAGAGGACAATATGACAATATACAGGCACATTCCTTGCCCACAGTGACTTTCAGTCTAATGGAGAGGAGAGACTAGCTTTTCCCAGGTGGAAGCACATGGGTCAGTCTTGAGGAAAAATGTGTTGCCTATAACCTCAGGGCACTGCGCTATATTTGGAAGATTCAGATACAGATTCACTGGAGCAATCAGTCAATCAGTTGTACTCATTTGTGCTTATTGTGTGCCGTGAAATATAACAAAAATACAACAGAATTGGTAAACCTCCTGTCCACAACGAGCTTACAGTCTAGAGGAGAATATGGACATTGATATAAATGAATGAATTACAGATATTCCTTCATTCATTCATTCAATCATATTTATTGAGCGCTTACTGTGTGCAGAGCACTGTACTAAGTGCTTGGGAAGTACAAGTTGGTAATATATAGAGACGGTCCCTACCCAACAGTGGGCTCACAGTCTAGAAAAGGGGAGACAGAGAACAAAACAAAACATGTTAACAAAATAAAATAAATAGAATAAATATGTACAAATAAAATGAATAAATGAATAGAGTAATAAATACGTACAAACATATATACATATATACAGGTGCTGTGGGGAGGGGAAGGAGGTAAAGCGGGGGGATGGGGAGGGGGAGGAGGGGGAGAGGAAGGAGGGGGCTCAGTCTGGGAAGGCCTCCTGGAGGAGGTGAACTCTCAGTAGGGCCTTGAAGGGAGGAAGAGAGGAAGGAAGATATAAGGAACATATGTACATAAATTACTATTATTATTGTAAATAAATGATAAATAAATACTGGTGGCATGTGTTAAGCGCTTACTATGTGTGAAGCATTGTTCTAAGCACTGGGGGGGCACAAGGTGATCAGGTTGTCCCACATGGGGCTCACAGTCTTAATCCCCATTTTACAGATGAGGGAAATGAGGCACAGAAAAGTGAAGTGACTTGCCCAAAGTCACACAGCTGACAAGTGGCAGAGTCAGGATTAGAACCCATGACCTCTGACTCCCGAGCCCAGGCTCTTTCCACTGAGCCACGTTGCTTCTCAGAAGGGGAGGGAAGGGTGAATAAAGGGTGCAGGTAGAAGCAGCATGGCCTAGCTGATAGAACACGGTCCTGGAAGTCAGAAGGACCTGGGTTCTAATCCTGGCATGGCCACCTGCCTGCTCTGTGACCTTGGGCAACTCACTTCACTTCTCTGTGCCTCAGTTGCCTCATCTGTTACATGGGGATTAAGACTGTTAGCCCCATGTCGGACAGGGACTGTGTCCAACCTGATTTGCTTTTATTTTCCCCCAGTGCTTAATACAGTGCCTGGCACATAGTAAGCACTTAAGAAATGCCACAATTATCATTCTTTCAATTATATTTATTGAGCCTTTACTGTGTACTCAGTGCTTGGGAGAGTGCAATACAACAGTAAATGGACACAGTCCCTGCCACAGCAAACTTAGAGTCTAGAGAGGGGGAGACAGACATTAATATAAATAAATAAATTACAGACATGTTCATAAATTCTGTGGGGCTGGGATGGGAGAAGAACAAAGGGAGCAAGTCAGGGAAATGCAGAAAGAAGTGGGAGAAGAGGAAGTGGGGTGGGCTTAATCTGAGAAGGCCTCCTGGAGGAGATGTCCCTTCTAGACTGTGAGCCCACTGTTGGGTAGGGACCGTCTTTATATGTTGCCAACTTGTACTTCCCAAGTGCTTAGTACAGTGCTCTGCACACAGTAAGCACTCAATAAATACAATTGATTGATTCAAAAAGGCTTTGAAGAGGGGGAGAGTAATTGTTGGATTTGAGGAGGGAGGATGTTCCAGGGCAGAGGCAGGACATGGGGTTGCAGAGGGGTTGGAGTCGAGTTAGATGAGATCCCCTTCTAGAGTGTAAGCCCACTGTTGGGTAGGGACCGTCTCTATATGTTGCCAACTTGTACTTCCCAAGCGCTTAGTACAGTGCTCTGCACACAGTAAGCACTCAATAAATATGATTGAATGAATGAATCCAGGCACAGGGAGAAGGTTAGCATTAGAGAAGTGAAATATGTGGGCTAGGTTGTAGTAGGAGAGTAATAAGGTGAGGAAGGAGGGGTCAAGGTGATGGACTGCTTAAAGCCAATGGTGAGGAGTATTTTTTGATGTGGAGTTGTATGGACAACCACTGGAGTTTTTTGAGGAATGGGGTGACATTCATTCATTCAGTTGTATTTACTGAGCGCTTACTGTGTGCAGAGTACTGGTCTAAGCGCTTGGGAAGTACAAGTTGGTGATATATAGAGATGGTCCCTACCCAACAACGGGCTCACAGTCTCAAGTCTAGACATGTCCTGGACATTTTTGTAATAATAATAATAATAATAATGGCATTTATTAAGCACTTACTATGTGCAAAGCACTGTTCTAAGCACTGGAGAGGTTACAAGATGATCAGGTTGTCCCACCGGGGGGGCTCACAGTCTTCATCCCCATTTTACAGATGAGGTAACTGAGGCCCAGAGAAGTTAAGTGACTTGCCTGAAGTCACACAGCTAATTGGTGGGGTCGGGATTTGAGCCCATGACATCTAACTCCAAAGCCCATGGTCTTTGCCACTGAGCCATGCTGCTTATTACATGGGAAAGGGACTGTGTCCAGCCTGATTAGCTTGTATCTAGCCCAGTGCCTAGTGCAGTGCCTGCCATATAGTAAGCGCTTAATGAATACCATAAAAAAAGCTACAGGGGGAGTAGGAGAAGAAAAAATGTGGGCTTAGTTGAGGAAAGCCTCTTGGAGGAGTTGCGCTTTTAATAATGTTTTGAAGATGGGAAGAGTAGTGTTCTGTGGTATACAAATGGGGATGGAGTTCCAGGCCAGAGCCAGGATTTGGGCAGGGTTTACAGTGAGTAGGTTGGTGTTAGAGGAGTGAAGTTTGCAGGCTGGATTGTAGCAGGAAATCAGGAAGGTAAATTGGGAGGGACGAGGTGATTGAATGCTTTAAAGCTGATGGTAAGGAAATTCTTTTTGATGTGGAGGTGGATTGGCAACCACTGAAGGTTCCTGAGGAGTGGGGAAACACCGACTGAACGTTTTTGGAGAAAAATGAACCGAGCAGCAGAGTGAAGAATGGACTGGAGTGGGGAGAGACAGGGGCCCGGAAGGTCATCGTGGAGGCTGGTGCAGTAACCAAGGTGGAATAGGATTGGTGCTTGGATAAATGTGGTAGATGACCAAGGAAACTCTTGGAAACAACCGCTCGGTATTCATTCATTCATTCAATTGTATTTATTGAGCGATCACTGTGTGCAGAGCACTGTACTAAGCGCTTGGGAAGTACAAGTTGGTGACATCTAGAAACGGTCCCTACCCAACAATGGGCTCGCAGTCTAGAGGGGGGAGACAGACAACAAAACAAAACAATTAACAAAATAGAATAGTAAATATAGGTAGAAAGGGAGACAGCTACTTTTCTAAAGTGGTTCAGGTGAGTCTGGTTCTGCCTGGAATCAGGGAATGGGCTAAACAGAAGTTATGGAGGTCCTCCCAGGCCAAGGTGACAGTCATTCCGCTGGGGATGGAAATTGGCAGTGGGAGCTTTCAATCGCTCAATTAAACAACCACATTTACTGAGCACTTACTTTGTGAAGAGCACTGTCCTAAGTGCTTGGGAGAGTACAAAACATCTGCGGTGATCAACTCTGATATATGACACAATTACCAAGCAGGCCATTGAGGTTTTGGGCCCTGTCTTCATCCCAAAGGAATGCAGGAAAGAAGGGAAAGAGAAGGCTGAGAAAAATCTTTTTATGTATTTAGACCATTTTAATGCCTCGTCAGAGTTGCTAGCTTGAGGAAGCTCCTTGTGAACAGGGAAGCAACACCGTGGCTTAGTGGATAGATTATGGGCCTGAGAGTCAGAAGGTGCTGGGTTGTAATTGCAGCTCGGCCTCATGTCTGCTGTGTGACCTTGGACAAGTCACTTAACTTCTCTGGGCCTCAGTTACCTCATCTGTAAAATGGGGATAAGGGTGTAAGCCCCGTGTGGAACAGGGACTGTGTCCGACCTAAATAATTGTACCTCCCCCAGGGCTTAGAGCAGTGCTTGGACCATAGTAAGCACATTACAAATGCTAAAATAATAATAATAATAATTTTAATTATTATTATTGTTATTACTTTTCTCAGTGCTTAGTTCAGTGCTCTGTACCCAGCAAGAACTCTATAAATACCAATGATTGATTGATTGATTTATAATAGCACCTTACCTAACTTCTCTCTCTCTCTTCCTCCTCCAACTCCTGGCCTTAATTCTTGTATTCATGAGCTTCATAGACTGGGCTTTTAATTTCAATCAAAGCAGAGCACATTAGGTAGTTAACTTAAACTGAAATTTTAAGTCTTTAAAATTACAATGTGACAAAAAAAAAAAAACCCAACGGTTTACTCTCTGCCTTAAAGGAAAATAGCTTTTATCTTTCTTTCCCTGCCTTACAACGGTCTCTTCTACCTAGATAATGCATTTGGTTAGATTTATTTGCTCAGCCCAGAAAACCTGACACTAAGGAGATTATTTAGTTTTAGATTCGCTGTAGTCCATAGTAATAGCCAACAGGGAAAGGAATGAAGTAGCGATATTAGCAGGAAGATGGGAGGGGAGGTGGATGGGGGCGGTGGGGAGGGGAGAGGGATAGCAGAGGCTGCAGCTAAGCAAAACTGCTTGCATAAACACCATTAAGAAGATTTAGACATTGCTTTCCTTATCATCAGCACTCCTGGAAGAAATAAAAAAAAGGAGAAAAAAAGGAGGAAAAAAAAGGGGGAGGGGGGTGAGAGGACAGGACCTGACTTGCTGTGTATGCGTTTCCATTAAAGGTTCAATAGGAAATAAAACCCACTGAAAGTCCGACTTCAGTGATTCTGTCGACCTCTCCAACTCACCTCCCCATGGTCTAAGAGAGACATTGGTTCTAAATATTAAAGGGGAGGAGTCGGCCCATGGAGAAGGAAACACACAACAACGCACTTATCCGTAGCTGAGATTATGAGATTGAGCCTGTTTATTTGCCACCAGGACTTAATTTTCCAATGGGAGGGGGGATGACAGGGGTGAGGCAGGAGTAATACTTTAAACACTTAACTTGTCTAGAGGAGGGAGAGAGTTGAAGAGGGAGAAAAAAAAAAACTGGGGAAGGGAGCTGTGTGTAGTGATGGAGAGAGTGTAAAGGGCAGGCCGCTCAAACAATATTGGAGAATAACAAAAAGGAAGGCTTAGAAAATACCAGAGGTTAAGGTGAATTTCAAAGAGGTTTCAGACGGAACCAGCCATTACCACCCATACTGGTGATTGATGCTGTGAATGTGGGTGGCAATGGAAAAATTGCAACGAGGGCTGAAATTTCTGGAAGAAATTGATGGCCAACACTAGGTGGCTGAGGGATTAGTGCCCCAAGTCCAGAAAGGGATGATTTAAATACAACTGCTTTCCTTCAATTTTTTTCTAAACTCGAGAAAACAAAAGCCTAACATTGCTTTGTCCCACCATGACTTGTACAGAGGAAATGATATGAAGCCTATCATATATTATGGTGCTTAAGCTGGGAATAAAAAATTAGAGGTTTTGCTAATTAGGACCAAATATCATTAGTAAAAGACATAGGAGATTAGCAAACACATTAATTTTATTAACCAAATCCCACATTAAGAAAAGACTGCATGTGGCTCAGGTACTTCTAGACTGTGAGCCCATTGTTGGGTAGGGATTGTCTCTAGTTGTTGCCAGATTGTAATTTCCAAGCGCTTAGTACAGTGCTCTGCACAGAGTAAGTGCTCAGTAAATACGATTGAATGAATGAATACTTCCCATTTTCTTTTCGCTTCCTTCAGGGAAAGACTAACCTGGTGAACCACCTGGAAATCACCGTGCTTACAGCCATATTTCTCATGCCTTAATTAGGCTGGAGGTGAAGCTACAATCCATTAACCAGTGAAATCCAAACACCTCTGACCTGATGGGGTCAGTTCTTTGTTGCTCCTCTGCTGTCCCTCTAGACTCTAAGCTCCTTGTGGGCAGGGATTGTGTCCTCCAAATCTGTTATGCGATACTCTCCCAAGCGCTTAGTACAGTGGTCTGCACACAGTAAGCCTCTCCATTGTTTGATTGATTGAGGGCACAGTTTTCAAGCTAAGACCTTAAATTAATTGGACCTGTTCCCATGCATTTCGTGTCATTGGAATGCAGTCTTGGCCAGCTGACTTCAAACACCAGAGTTATTTCCTAATAAGAGAGTTAATGGTCAGTAGTAGAGAAGCAGTGTGGCTCAGTGGAAAGAGCCCGGGCTTTGGAGTCAGAGGTCATGGCTTTGAATCCTGGCTCTGCCAATTGTCAGCTGTGTGACTTTGGGCAAGTCACTTAACTTCTCTGTGCCTTAGTTCCCTCATCTGCAAAATGGGGATTAAAACTGATAGCCCCCTGTGGGACAACCTGATCACCCTGTAACCTCCTCAGCGCTTAGAACAGTGCTTTGCACATAGTGAATGCTTAATAAATGCCATTATTATTATTAGTAGTAGAAATATTTGAAAGGTAGAAGGACATTCTGTCAGATGGGGACAAGCAAGTTACTCCTGAGACCAGATATTTTAAAACTCTTTGGGCCACTACCCCTTGAGTGGTACTTGATGCCCATTCTGAATCAGTGGAGCCTCTCAGGTGTCCAGAGATAGTTGGGGTAGGAGGGGGTGGTCATGATGGAGCCATCAGCTGAAGACCCTAAGTGAAAGACCCAAACTACACTTAGAGAGTCATAGCAAACTTGATTGAGACAAGAAGGCAGAAGAGGGGTTGCAAACATTAAACATAGATAAAAATCCCTTTGGAGCATAGAGTTCATTCATTCATTCATTCAATTGTATTTATGGAGCACTTACTGTGTGCAGAGCACTGTACTAAGTGCTTGGAAAGTACAGTTTGGCAACAGATAGAGACAATCCCTACCGAACAATGGGCTCACAGTCTAGAAGGGGGAGACAGACAACAAAACAAAACAAGTAGACAGGCATCAGTAGCATCAAAACAGATAAATAGAATTATAGATATACACACATCATTAATAAGATAAATAAAATAATAAATATGTACAAATATACACAAGTGCTGGGGGGAAGGGGTAGAGCAGAGGGAGGGAGTCGGGGCGATGGGAAGGGGAGGAGGAGCAGAGGAAAAGGGGGGCTCAGTCTGGGAAGGCCTCCTGGAGGAGGTGAGCTCTCAGTAGGGCTTTGAAGGGAGGAAGAGAGCAAGCTTGGTGGATGTGCGGAGGGAGGGCATTCCAGGCCAGAGGTAGGACGTGGGCCGGGTGTCGATGGCCGGACAGGTGAGAACGAGACACAGTGAGGAAGTTAGTGGCAGAGGAGTGGAGTATGCAGGCTGGGCTGTAAAAGGAGAGAAGGGAGGTGAGGTAGGAGGGGGCAAGGCGATGGAGAGCTTTGAAGCCCATAGTGAAAAGGTTTTGCTTCATCATCATCATCAATCGTATTTATTGAGCGCTTACTATGTGCAGAGCTGTACTAAGCGCTTATAATAATGGTGGTTTTCGTTGAGCGCTTACTATGTGCAAAGCACTGTTCTAAGCGCTGGGGGGATACAAGGTGATCAGGTGTCCCTCTTGGGGCTTACAGTCTTAATCCCCATTTTACAGATGAGGTAACTGAGGCACAGAGAAGTTAAGTGATTTGCCCAAGGTCACACAGCTGACAAGTGGGGGAGCTGGGATTCGAACCCAAAACCTCTGACTCCCAAGCCCACATTCTTTCCACTGAGCCATGCTGTTTCCCCTGTTTCACATGCTGCTTCATGTGAAGGTTGATAGGTAATCAGGTTGGACACAGCCCCTGTCCCACATGGGACTCCCTGTCTTAATCCCCATTTTACAGATGAGGGAACTGAGGCCCAGAGAAGTGGAGTGACTTGCCTAATGTCACACAACAGACAAATGGCAAGTGGGATTAGAACTCATGTCCTCTGACCCCCAGGCCTGTGCTCTTTCCACTAGGCCATGATACTAATGCCACTAGGGCTACTCATACCACCAACTGGAGTAAGTGCCACATGTAATGCTGGAGTAAGTACCATATGGACTGATTGTGAAGAAGCGCTAACTAGGGATACTATTACCATGGCCTAATGGATAGAGCACAGGCCTGGGAATCAGAAGGTCATGGGTTCAACTCCCCACACTGCCACTTGTCTGCTGGGTGACCTTGAACAAATCACTTCACTTTTCTGTGCCTCAGTTACCTCATCTGTAAAATGGGGATTGAGTCTGTGAGCCCCACGTAGGACAGGGGCGGTGCCCAACCCAATTTGCTTGCATCCACACCTTTGCTTAGTACAGTGGCTGGCCCATAGTAATAATCAATCAATCAATCAATCAATCAATCGTATTTATTGAGCGCTTACTGTGTGCAGATCACTGTACTAAGCACTTGGGAAGTACAAGTTGGCAACATATAGAGACAATCCCTACCCAACAATGGGCTCTAATAACTGTGTATTTGTTAAGTGCTTACTACGTGCCAGGCACTTTATTAAGTGCCGGGGTATTTATTGGGTTGGACATAGTCCCTGTCCCACACTGGGTTCAGAATCTTAATCCCCATTTTACAGGTGAGAGAACTGAGGCCCAGAGAAGTGAAGTGACTTGTCCAAGGTCACACAACACAGACAAGTGGCAGAGCCGGGATTAGAACCCAGGTCCTTCTGACTGCCAGGCCTGTGCTTTATCCACTAGGCCATGCTGCTTCCCTGTCCAAACAATAATAATAATAATAAATATTATTAAATATATTATTCTTATTGAAATAATTATTAAATAATTAATGATATTATATATAATAACAAATGATAATACATAATTTATATTAATGATATTAATTATTGAATACATTGCTATTGTTGTTGTTATTGTTATCACTATTATTATCACTGGAGTGATGTGAAGAAGAACTAGAGATACTAATACCACTGGTTGGAGGAAGCTCCTTGTGGACCCGTATCACCAACTCTGTAGTAGTGTACTTTTCTAAGCTCTTAGCACAGTGCTCTGCACTCTGTAAATGTGAAAATAAATATCGGTGATTGATGGATTGATTGATTTTTTTTTTTTTACAGTCGCATGATTAGTAGGTTGGCCTCCAGGGTTCATCTAGTTCATCCCTCTGCTTCCAAGCAGATCTACTCCTAATCTATCCTGAGCATCCTCTCTTTATAGAAAACCCAGGAGTTTCCACAACCTTACCAAGCAAGTCAATAATAATATTTAGAATAATTACGGTATTTGCTAAGCGCTTACTTTGTGTCACATACTGTTGTAAGTGCTGGCACAGATCAGGTCAGAGTCTCTGTCCCACATGTAATAATAATAGTAATTGTGGTATTTGTTAACTGCTACTATGTGACAGGCATGGTATTAAGTACTGGGGTGTGTACAAACAAATTGGGTTGGATGCAGTCCCTGTCCAACGTGAGGCCCACGGTCTCAAATCCCATTTTACAGATGAGGCAGCTGAGGCCCAGAGAAGAGAAGCAACTTGCCCAGGGTCATACAACAGACAAGTGGTTCAGTCAGAATTAGAACCCACAGCCTTCTGACTCCCAAGCCCGGGCTCTAACCCTTCTGCCATGGTATGGCCCTGGTGGTTTATCAGCATGGCCTAATGTAAAGAACATAGGTTTGAAAGGGATTAGAAGCTAGAGACCTGGATTCGAACCAGGTCTATTTGTTGGCTGTATGACTGCGGGCTCTAAACTTTCTGGACCTCAGTTTCCTCACCTGTAAACTGGGGATAAAATATGTCTTTTCCCTTCCCTCATAAGGACGTGAGCCCCAGGTGATACAGGGACTGTGTCTGATTTGATTATCACATCTACCCAGGCACTTGGCATATAATAAGGGCTTAATAAATACCATCATTATTATCTAAATCTCTCCAACTGCGATTCAAGCCCATTTCCTCTTTTCCTGTGCTGCATGGAGCTAGGGAATAACTGTTCACCTCAAGCCTTATCAGGATTATTTATTGGTGCTTTAAAAAGCTTCCAACTATTGTAGCCTCTGGGTGCTGGTGAGTTGTATCAATAGAAAACTGAGAATAACCGGCCCACATTCCAGTTCCTCTTTGTCATGCTCATTAAACAATCACTACATGGTATTTATTGAGTTCCCGAGTGCTATGAATTACACTGAATGCTTTGGAGAGTACAATAGTGGCAAGGTATATGTTCCCTGCCTTCAAAGAGCTTACAATTTAATAGGGGAGATGAGAAAAATAGTTTTAAAATAGTGAAGGTAGGAGGAAGAAACGATTTTCAGCAGGAAGAAATGGGCTCTAAGAATAATAATAATGACATTTGTAACTGTTATATTATAAGATATATTGTATAATATTATTCCCAAGCATATACTCTACTAAACACAAAATTTGCCTCCACTCCTAATAACTTGAAATAACTTACTATTTAGAGGTTTTGGATCCATCAATCAGTGGTATTTAATCGAGCATTTTTTGTGTGCAGAGTGGGAAGACATGTCACCTTCCATCAAGGAGATGACAGTCATTCATTCATTCATTCAATCGTATTTATTGAGCGCTTACTGTGTGCAGAGCACTGTACTAAGCACTTGGGAAGCACAATTCAGCAACAGATAGAGACAATCCCTGCCCACAGTAGGCTCACAGTCTAGAAGGGGAGAGATGGACATCAAAACAAGTAAACAGGCAGCATCAGTAGCATCATTATAAATAGAATTATAGATATATACACATCATTAATAAAAATAAATAGAATTATAAATATGTACATATATACACAAGTGCTGGGGGGGTAGAGCAAAGGGAGCGAGTCAGGGCAATGGGGAGGTGAGGAAAAGCAGAGGAAAAGGGGGACTTAGTCTGGGAAGGCCTCCTGGAGGAGGTGAGGTTTCAATAGGGAAGGAGGATCAGTCTAGAGGATCAGTTGTGCCAGTACTTTTCCAGGGATGAAATTTGGACTGATTGGTCTAAAAAACATCTGCAAGAGCATTTCCTCATTTTTTATTCTCTAAGCCCTAAGCCCTTTTCCAGTTCAGTCCTAAAATTCTTCAGTACACTTGGCACAGGAACAAACAGTCAACCAGTGGAGGGGCTTAGCCAACTACTGGGTTTTGGGTTGTTCTCAATCCTTTCTGCATTGTCCTGCCCCTTATTCACCAACCTCCCCAGCTGCAGCCCCACAGCACTTATGTGCATCCCCATAATTTATTCACTTATATTACCGTCTGTCCTTCCCTCTAGACTGTAAGCTCATGGTGGGCAGGGAATGTGACTGTTCTGTTGTTATGTTGCACTTTCCCATGCACTTAGTACAGTGCTTCCTTGACTGTACTCCCTTCTGTGTCCCTTCTCCTTTCCCTTTCTCCCTCTCCCTTCTGCGTCATCCTGACTTGCTCCTTTAATTCATCCCCCCGCAGCTCCACAGCACTTATGTACATGTAATAATAATAATAATAATAATAATGGCATTTATTAAGCGCTTACTATGTGCAAAGCACTGTTCTAAGTGCTGGGGCGGTTACAAGGTGACCAGGTTGTCCCACCGGGGGCTCACAGTCTTCATCCCCATTTTCCAGATGAGGTAACTGAGGCACAGAGAAGTGAAGTGACTTGCCCAAAGTCACACAGCTGATAATTGGCGGAGCCGGGATTTGAACCCATGACCTCTGACTCCAAAGCCCGGGCTCTTTCCACTGAGCCACACTGCTTCTCTGACATACGTAAGAGAAGCATATCTGTCATTTATTTATTTACATTAATATCTATCTCACCCTCTAGACTGTAAGCTCACTGTGGGCATGTTTACTGTTATAGTGTGCTCTCCTTAGTACTTAGTACACTTCTCTGCACACATAGGCTCTCAATAACTACGACAGACTGACTGAATGAATGAATGAATGTTGTGCACATAGCAAGTGCTCAATAAATACGACTGATTGATTCATTGGTGGAAATAAAACTATGAGCCCCATTTGGGTTAGGGACTGTGTCCAACCTACTTAGAGAAGCAGCATAGCTCAGTGAAAAGAGCCCGGGCTTTGGAGTCAGAGGTCATGGGTTCAAATTCTGTCTCCGCCAATTGTCAGCTGTGTGACTTTGGGCAAGTTATGTAACTTCTCTGGCCCTCAGTTACCTCATCTGTAAAATGGGGATTAAGACTGTGAGCCCCCTGTGGGACAACCTGATCACCTTGTAAACTCCCCAGTGCTTAGAACAGTGATTTGCACATAGTAAGTGCTTAATAAATGTCATTATTATTATTATTATTATTATTATTATTATTATTATTATTATTACTTCTAATCCCGGCTCTTCCACTTGTCTGCTGTGAGAGTTTAGGCAAGTCACTTCACTTCTCTGTGCCTCAGTTACCTCATCTGTAAAATAGGGATTGCGACTGTGAGCCCCTTGTGGAACAGGGACTGTCTCCAGCCCATTTTGCTTGTAACCACCCCAGCACTTAGTACATTACCTGGCACATAGTAAGCACTTAACAAATACCATTATTATTATTATTATTATTAATAACTTGTATATATCCCAGTGCTTAGAGCAGTGTTTGACACATAGTAAGCGCTTAACAAATGCTATTAAAAAAAGCTGTCTCAACTTGCTCTCCACTAAGTAAGTTAGGTCTAACTTGCAAGAAAGATCACTCACAAGAGTGTTACCCATCAGTCTCGCCAAGCTTCAAGTGATGTCTTCGGTTGCAATTGGTTCCTTCCTCCCAAGGAAGTTTTTAAACTTCTACATTCCCTCAGGGGAAAATCATTTTTAAAAAAAACACCCTGAAATGTAAGCTTCAATGTATGTTTCTGAGTTTATTCTTGAAAGGAGACACTACCAATCTTTACTGCTGAGCTGAAGAAAATGGGTGTGATTTTCGAGTAATAGCATGAATGTTGCAAGCGTGACAACTTCTTCGACTACTGCCGGAATGGTTTTCTTTATTTTTTGGATCTAAATAATAATAATAATGATGATGGCATTTGTTAAGCGCTTACTATGTGTAAAGCACTGTTCTAAGTTCTGTGGAGGTTACAAGGTGATCAGGTTGTCCCATGTGAGGCTCACAGTCTTAATCCTCATTATACAGATGAGGGAACTGAGGCACAGAGAAGTGAAGTAACTTGCCCAAAGTCACACAGCTGACAAGTGGCGGAGCTGGGATTTGAACCCATGACCTCTGACTCCAAAGCCCGGGCTCTTTCCGCTGAGCCACGCTGCTTCTCAAATCCTCTCAAATCCAAATCCTCCAGTCAGTGTCCCAAATCCACCTAGGGTTTTTCAGTGTACAGAACCTGTGCTCCCTTGGAGAGAAATCTGAAATGTAGAGCCACTCATTTAACCCGAGGTCAGGATTAATTTATGCTCTTTAACCGGATGTCAGTTAAGAGGCTTGTGGACAGCTTTATGGGCCTGATTTTCATCCCTGTGTACAGACAACAACACAAATCTTCTGGCCTTGGAATGATCATTGACTTTAAAGGGAAGTCAGTGTTTGAATTAGGGATTTGGTGGAGAATATGAAATGGACCTTAGAGC
This sequence comes from Tachyglossus aculeatus, assembly GCF_015852505.1. Taxonomy (NCBI): domain Eukaryota; kingdom Metazoa; phylum Chordata; class Mammalia; order Monotremata; family Tachyglossidae; genus Tachyglossus; species Tachyglossus aculeatus. The sequence continues at coordinate 23,490,234 of NC_052066.1, read as the reverse complement.
CCACCCCATTTAAATTTAGAGAAGCAGCATGGCCTAGTGGAAAGATCCTAGGCCTGAGAGTCAGAGAATCCAGGTTCTAATCCTGGCTCCACCACGTGTCTGCTGTGTAAACTGAGTAAGTCACTTAACGTCTCTGTGCCTCAGTTAACCCATCTATAAAAAAAGGATTAAGATTGGGAGCCCCATATGGGCATGGGTTATCTATAATTCTATTTATTTACTTTGACACTATTGATGCTCATCTACTTGTTTTGTTTTGTTGTCTGTCTCCTCCCTTCTAGACTGTGAGCCCATTGTTGGGTAGGGATTGTCTCTATCTGTTGCCGAATTGTACATTCCAAGTGCTCAGTACAGTGCTTTGCACACAGTAAGCGCTCAATAAATATGATTGAATGAACAAATGAATGATTGAATGTCCAACTGATTATCTTGTATCTACCCCAGTGATTACTGCAGTGCCTCACATGTAGTAAATGCTTAAGATATATCATAAAAATTACAAAAATCAACATTTCTCTTAAATTATGTATTATATAACATAATTACATCATGTAATAAAATGTCCATAAAATGGGGATTGAGACTGTGAGGCTCATATGGGAGAGAGGCTATGTCCAAACTGATTTGCTTCACTGTTGACGGCACTACCATCCTTCCTGTCTCACAAGCCCGCAACCTTGGTGTCATCCTCGACTCCGCTCTCTCATTCACCCCTCACATGCAAGCCATCATCAAAACCTGCCAGTCTCAGCTCCGCAACATTGCCAAGATCCGCCCTTTCCTCTTCATCCAAACCACTACCCTGCTCGTTCAAGCTCTCATCCTATCCCGTCTGGCCTACTGCATCAGCCTTCTCTCTGATCTCCCATCCTCGTGTCTCTCCCCACTTCAATCCAAACTTCATGCTGCTGCCCGGATCTTTTTTGTCCAGAAACGCTCTGGGCATGTTACTCCCCTCCTCAAAAAACTCCAGTGGCTACCAATCAATCTGCGCATCAGGCAGAAACTCCTCACCCTGGGCTTCAAGGCTGTCCATCACCTCGCCCCCTCCTACCTCACCTCCCTTCTCTCCTTTTACAGCCCAGCCCGCACCCTCCGCTCCTCTGTCGCTAATCTCCTCACCGGGCCTGGTTCTCGCCTGTTCCACCATCAACCCCCGGCCCACGTCCTCCCCCGGGCCTGGAATGCCCTCCCTCTTCCCATCCGCCAAGCTAGCTCTCTTCCTCCCTTCAAGGCCCTACTGAGAGCTCACCTCCTCCAGGAGACCTTCCCACACTGAGCCCCCTCCTTCCTCTCCCCCTCGTCCCCTTCTCCATCCCCTGTCTTACCTCCTTCCCTTCCCCACAGCACCTGTATATATGTATATATGTTTGTACATATTTATTACTCCATTTATTTATTTATTTTACTAGTACATATCTATTCTATTTATTTTATTTTGTTAATATGTTTGGTTTTGTTCTCTGTCTCCCCCTTCTAGACTGTGAGCCCACTGTTGGGTAGGGACTGTCTCTATATGTTGCCAACTTGTACTTCCCAAGCGCTTAGTACAGTGCTCTGCACACAGTAAGCGCTCAATAAATTCAATTGAATGATTGAATGAATGAATGAATGAATGAATGATTCAGGCCTATCTGATTTTAAACCTGATTAGGCTGGTAGAGTGCGAAGGAAGAGGATGGTTGAGAAATAATTATAACGATGGTGGTATTATAACGGGCTCACAGTCTAGAAAGGGGAGACAGACAACAAAGCAAAACATGTGGACAGGTGTCGTCATCACAGTAAATAGAAATAAAGCTAGATGCACATCATTAACAAAATAAATAGAATAGTAAATATGTACAAGTAAAATAGAGTAATAAATCTGTACAAACATATTTACAGGTGCTGTGGGGAGGGGAAGGAGGTAGGGCAGCGGGATAGGGAGGAGGAGAGGAAAAAGGGGGCTCAGTCTGGGAAGGCCTCCTGGAGGAGGTGAGCTCTCAGTGGGGCTTTGAAGGGACGAAGAGAGGTAGCTTGGCGCATATGCGGAGGGAGGGCATTCCAGGCTAGGGGGAGGACGTGGGCCGGGGGTCGATGGCAGGACAGGCAAGAATGAGATACAGTGAGGAGGTTAGAGGCAGAGGAGCGGAGGGTGCGGGAATCAGAAGAAATCTCATTGCCCCCTAGCTCAAAGTTGAGAGGCAGTGTGGCCTAGTGGGACGAGCATGGTTTGTGGAGTCAGAAGACCTGGGTTCTAATACCAGCTTTGCCATTTGTCTGCTGTGTGACCTTGGGCATGACACTTAACTTCCCTTTTTCTCAGATACTGCATCTGTGAAATGGGGATTAGGACTGTGAGCCGAGTGTGAGATATAGACTACATCCAACCTGATTACCTTGTATCTATGCCAGTGTTTAGAACAGTGCCTGGGACATAAAGTGCCTAATAAATACTATTAAAATAAAAAGGTCATTAACCCCCAAAGGTGAGAGTGGAGGGAGAAGGAAGGCCACCACCGTGTATTTTCCAATTCCCCCCGCAGTAATGTACCCCCCAACCCTGACCAATGTCTTAGAGATGATATAACCAAGAGCAGGCAATAACAGCTGGAGCCTAAAGCAGAGTATCTCCGCTCAGAATTGGAGTTTCCATTTTAATTCAAAACCTTAATTGTACAATGCAGGCCTGATTTCTAGGTACTCAATCAATAGGCCTGGGTTAATTTATGTGTTTCCACTATGATGATATCAAAATAACTTCTTTGGGGAAGATAAAAAAAACAGCAAAAAAATGGGCTCATGACCTGAAGTAAAAAAGAAACGGAAGGGGTGATCTTTCTACTGGTGTATGAGCTCTCAGGTGTGTTTGTCTAGAACATGCTATTGCCTGTCAGTGAGTCAATTGCATTTATTGAGCACTTCCTGTGTGCAGAACACTGTACTAAGTGCTTAGGAGAGTACAATATAACAGTAAATACATTCTCTGCCCAGGACAAGCTTACAGTCTAGAGGGGAGCTTACAGTCTGTTGTGTGTTGCTGATTTTAAAGCAAGTCCTACAGTAAGAACAACATAACATAGACCCAATTCTCCTTTATCATGAGAGTTGCCTTTTTTCAAAATGCTGCATTGAGTTAAATTCCAGTTGCAATATTTTTTATGGTAATTATCAAGCTCTGACTATGTGTCAGACACCGTTCTAGACGCTGGAGTAAATACAAGGTTGGGCAAGTCACTTAACTTCTGCTGATCTGAGTTACCTCAACTGTAAAATGTGGAATAAGCGTGAGAGCCCCATGTGGGACAACCTGATTACCTTTAACTACCCCAGTGTTTAGAACAGTGCTTGGCACATAACAAGTGCTTAACAAGTTCCATTATTATTACTGTTATTATTATTATTATTATTCGACTTTCCACATAACCGAAATGGGTACATATGTCCCGTGTATTTTTGATGCTGCATCATGCTGTATCCAGACAAATTCAGGTTGTCAAAAAAACCTTTCTAACTCTGCCATTATGTTCTATCCAAACATAACAATCAGTCATATTTATTGAGTGCTTATTGTGTACTGTACCTTAGTGCTTGGAAGAGTACAATATAATAGAGCTCGTAGACACATCCCTGACTACAAGGAGCTTTCAGACTATAGGTGTCCCGCAAGGTTCAGTTCTGGTTCTCCTTTTATTCTCCATCTACACCCACTCATTCGCTCCCATGACTTCAACTCCCACCTCTATGAGGATGTTACCCAAATCTACATCTCCATCCCTGATCTCTCTCCCTTTCTGCAGTTTCCTCTTGCCTTTCATGACATCTCTACTTGGATGTCCTCTGGTCACTTCAAGCTTAACATGTCCAAAACTCAAGTCCTTATCTTCCCACCCAAACCCTGTCCTCCTCCTGACTTTACCATCACTGTAGATGGCACCACCATCCTTCCTGTATTACAAGACCATAATCTTGGCATTACCCTTGACTCTTCCCTCTTGTTTAACTCACATATTCAATCCATCACTAAATCCTGTTGGTTCCACCTTCCCAACATTGCTAAAATCCACCCATTCCTCTTCATCCAAACTTTTACCACGTAAATACAATCCCTCATCCTATTCCACCTGGGTTACTGTATCAGCATCCCTGCTGACTTCCCAGCCTCCTGTCTCTCCCCACTCCAGGCCATATATCACTCTGCTGCCCAGGTCATTTTTCTACAGAAATGTTCAGGACATGTCACTCCCCTCCTCAAAAAACTCCAGTGATTGCTCTTCCACCGCCTCATCTAACAGAAACTCTTCACTATTGGCTTTAAAGCTCTCCATCACGCTGACCCCTCCTACCTCGCCTCACTTCTCTCCTTCTTCAGCCCAGCCCACACACTTTGCTCCTCTGCTGCTAACCTTCTCACTGTGCCTTGTTCTCACCTGTCCCACCATCGACCCCTGGACCACATCCTGCCTCTGGCCTGAAATGCCCTCCCTCCTCAAATCTGATGGACAATTACTCTCCCCCTCCTTCAAAGCCTTATTGAGGGCACACCTTCCCATACTAAGCCCCTCCTTTCTTCTTTTCCCATTCCTTTCTGTGTCACCCTGACTTGCTCCCTTTGTTCTTCCCCCCTCCCAGCCCCACAGAATTTATGTACATATCTTTAATTTATTCATTTGTAATAATGTTTGTTTCATTCATTCATTCAATCATATTTATTGAGCACTTACTGTGTGCAGAGGACTGTTCTAAGCACTTGGGAAGTACAAGTTGTCAACGTATAGAGATGGTCCCTACCCAATAGCGGGCTCACAGTCTAGAAGGGGGGAGACAGACAACAAAACAAAACATATTAACAAAATAAAATAAATAGAATAGTAAATATGTACAAGTAATATAAACAGAGTAATAAATCTGTACAAATATATATACAGGTGCTGTGGGGAGGGGAAGGAGGTAGGGCGGGGGGGATAGGGAGGGGGAGAGGAAGGAGGGGGCTCAGTGTGGGAAGGCCTCCTGGAGGAGGTGAGCTCTCAGTAGGGCTTTGAAGGGAGGAAGAGAGCTGGCTTGGCGGATGTGTGGCGGGAGGGCATTCCAGATCAGGTGGGAGGTTTGGGAAGAAACATGTGGACAGGTATCAAGTTATCAGAATAAATAGAAATAAAGCTAGATGCATATCATCAACAAAATAAATAGAATAGTAAATATGTGCAAGTAAAATAAATGGATTAATAAACCTGTACAAACAGGTGCTGTGGGGAGGGGAAAGAGGGTAGGGCTGGGGAGATGGGGAGGAGGAGAGGAAAAAGGGGGCTTAGTCTGGGAAGGCCCAGAAACAAGAAATATGTTGTTTCCCCACCCAAGACTGTAAGCTCATTGTAGGGAGGGAATGTGTCCACTTATTGTACTGAATTCTACCAAGTGCTTAGTACAGTGTTGTGCACACAGAAAGTGCTCAATAAATTCGACAATAATGAATTAATCAATAAATTTCTGATTTGTACATAAGTGCTGTGGGGCTGAGGGTAGGATGAATAAAAGTTATAAATCCAAGTGCAAGGGCCATGCAGAAGAGGGAGGGGATAGGGAAAATAATAATAATAATAATAATAATAATAATAATGGTGTTTGTTAAGCACTGACTATGTGCAAAGCACTGTTCCAAGTGGAAATGAGAGCAGGAAAGGCTAACTGGAGGAGATGTGAATTTAATAAGGCTTTGTGGTTGGGGAGAGAGGTCATCTGTCATATATGAAAGGGGAGAGAGTTTCAAATCAGAGGCAGCAAGGACATGGACAAGGGGTCCAAGAGTCCTTTCCTGTCTTAGCCCACATTTCCTTTTCTCCTTCTCCCTTCTGCATCACCGTGACTTGCTCCCTTTATTCACCCCTACCATCAGCCCCACAGCACTTATCTACATATCCATCATTTATCTATTGATATCAATGCCTTTCTCCCCCTCCAGGCTGTAGATTCATTGTGGGCAGGGAATGTGTCTGTTATATTGCTATATTGTACTCTCCCAAGCTCTTAGTACAGTGCTCTGCACACAGAAAACACTCAATAATAAGAATGATTGATTGATTTGGATGATACCCACTCTACTTCCTTGGAAAGAGCATGGGCTTTGGAGTCAGAGGTCATGGGTTCAAATCCGACTCTGCCAATTGTCAGCTGGGTGACTTTGGGCAAGTCATTTCACTTCTCTGTGCCTCAGTTCCCTCATCTGTAAAATGGGGATTAAGACTGTAAGTCCCCCGTGGGACAACCTGATCACCTTGTACCCTCCCCAGTGCTTTGAAAAGTGCTTTGCACATCGTAAGCACTTAATAAATGCCATTATTATTATAATTATTATTACTTGCCATCTTCTATGATATGAAATTCCTGGTGACCTCTTGGAACAGAGAGATCATCCCATTTCTTGATTTAACTTGATTTAACAAGTTGATTTAACAAGTTGTTGCCAATTTATACTTCCCAAGCACTTAGTACAGTGCTGTGCAAACAGTAAGCACTCAATAATTATGATTGAATGAATGAATGAATTAAAAAAGAATGCTCATTTATCGGAGCAGTTCTATAAAATAATACATTCACATAGATGAATTGACAAAGGAAAGCTTATAACTGCGAATACATCTAAATCACAAAAAATGCAAGGTCTTGTTCTTTATCTGGATTTGAGCACACAGGCATCCATATTCTTTTTCTCTAGGGGTTTAGATAATAATAATTATTATTATTATGATGGCATTTGTTAAGCACTTACGATGTGCAAAGCACTGTTCTAAGCACTGGGGGGATACCAGGTGATCAGGTTGTCCCATGTAGGGCTCACAGTCTTAATCCCCATTTTACAGATGAGGTAACTGAGGCTCAGAGAAGTTAAGTGATTTACCCAAGGTCACACAGCAGACTTGGGGCGGAGCTGGGATTAAAACCCATGACCTCTGACTCCCAAGCCTGTGCTCTTTCCACTGAGCCACACTGTTTAGATGTGTTTACATTTGTGACTGCATAAGAATCTTGAATGTCACATCTCTTTAAGGTATATTTATGTTTGTATTTATATTTATGTGCTAAGATACAGGCTTTTGCATACATGTAGAGAAGCAGCGTGGCTCAGAGAAGCAGCGTGGCTCAATGGAAAGAGCACGGGCTTTGGAGTCAGAGGTCAGGGGTTCGAATCCCGGCTCCATCACATGTCTGCTGTGTGACCTTGGGCAAGTCACTTCACTTCTCTGAGCCTCAGTTCCCTCATCTGTAAAATGGGGATTAAGACTGTGAGCCCCACATGGGACAACCTGATCACTTTGTATCCCCCCAGCGCTTAGAACAGTGCTTTGCACATAGTAAGTGCTTAACAAATGCCATCATTATTATTATTATTTATTATGTACTAGAATACTTGTATTTCTAGACATGCTCAGACTGTAGGGAATTTCTCAACTAATGGGAAAGGTTTTAGTAAAACTCTTCCTAGTGCCATCTGCTGCTCTGAAAAGTGAACTAGATCTGCTGTAGCCACCAAACAACCGGAGAATCTATTTTTCTCCATCTGTAAGCATCTTCCTCACAACTGCCTTATTAACAAGATCTCAGAAAGAAGTCGGCTTATTCAGTCTTACTTTTAAGAATCCCCTTTAGGGGAGGCCTGAGAAAGAGAGACACAAAATAGAGAGGGAATTTATTTCTTAGTGAAGCTTCGTTACTCTTTTCCCCCTGTTTTAACATTGTGAGGTTTTGTTTCTTTGGAGTTTTGTCTCTGAATGGATTAGGTAGTAGCAGAGACCTGAAAAGAAACTTTGAAAGCATTTTCATTTACTGGAAGAAGAGGAAGAATCAGGCATGAAGAGGGGGAAAGAAGAGATAAACACATACTCTTAAAAATCAGATGATATTAAGTCACTCAACAGTTACTCCTTTTCCATTCTTTGGTGCTTTTCCTGATTTTATATTTCATTTCCAGTGTTAGTACCGGGGTGGAAATAAAGCTCCCTGATACTAATCCCCGTCGCCAGTCGTGCAGTGGCATTTTTAAAACTTCCTTGGCTATCAGCTGGCAGGTGGCCTTCTGACTCTATTCCAGAAGGCAGGTTGGTGGGAGGCAAGGAGGAAGTGTCCCTTGCAGATGGAGGGGGAAGACGAGTACCAATAAAAGACTTCTGGCTGAGCATGGAAGGGGGAAGATCCTCACTCATTTCGACACGTGAAAAAAGAAGTTTTAAAAATCAAAACAAAAATCCACATTTCTAGACAACGCGATTGGGTCCAATTCCCTTTCTGTGGCCAAGAAAAGGGATTGGCAAACAAATTATTTTGCCTTATGAGTTTTTCTGCAGGCTTCCTAATTTACCTGGTGGTCCATCAGTTTGACAGATGCTGATTTGAGAACCTGAGGCCCTTTGCAACCTCTTTCTCCAGGGATGGTCTGCTTGGACTCTGGGAACTGGAAGGGATAGGAATGGGATTCATTGTGTTTGTTTTTATTGTTAGTAGTAGTAATAATGATAATAACTGTTAAGGACATACTATGTGTTAATCCCTGTGTCAAGCGCTGGAAGAAATAAAAGATCATCAGATCACAGTTCTAATCCCTCATGGAACTCAAAGGGGGCTCATAATTTTTTTAAAGGTATTTGTTAAGTGCTTACTACGTGCCAGGCACTGTACTAAGCGCTAGGGAGATACAAGATCATCAGGTTGAACACAGTCCCAGTCCTACGTGGAGCTCACAGCCTTAATCCCATTTTACAGATGAGGTAACTGAGGCACAGAGAAGTGAAGTGACTTGCCTAAGGTCACAGAGCAGACAAGGGGCAGAGCCGAGAGTAGAACCCAGGACGTTCAAACTCCCAGGCCCATGCTCTGTCCACTAGTCCATGCTGGTCCACGATCTAGTCAATCAATCAATCATATTTATTGAGCGCTTACTGTGTGCAGAGCACTGTACTAAGCACTTGGGAAGCACAAGTTGGCAACATGTAGAGACAGTCCCTACCCAACAGTGGGCTCACAGTCTAGAAGGTGAGGTGCTTTGGTGATTCATTCAATCGTATTTATTGAGCACTTACTGTGTGCAGAGCACTGTACTAAGCACTTAGGAAGTACAAGTTGGCAACATATAGAGACGGTCCCTGCCCAACGGCAGGCTCACAGTCTAGAAATTAAGTGGGGGCGGGAAATCTGCAGCAGCTGGGCCAAAGCCTGCCCGCGCCTTCCCCCAGACAGAGAGAAAACTCACTGGTGATCTAAGGTGAAGGAACAGTGGGTATTTAATTTCCATTTTACCGATGAGAAAACCAGACACAAAGAAGTGACCTGCCCAAGGTCATACAGCTGGCAAGTGATAACACTGACAATAACTGTGGTATTGTTATTGTAGGGGGGATGGAGAGGGGGACGAGGGGGAGAGGAAGGAGGGGGCTCAGTCTGGGAAGGCCTCCTGAAGGAGGTGAGCTCTCAGTAGGGCCTTGAAGGGAGGAAGAGACCTAGCTTGGTGGATGTGCGGAGGGAGGGCATTCCAGGCCAGGGGGATGACTTGGGCCGGGGCTTGAAGGCGGGACAGGCGAGAACGAGGAATGGTGAGGAGAGTAGTGGCAGAGGAGAGGAAGGTGCGGGCTGGGCTGGAGAAAGAGAGAAGGGAGGTGAGGTAGGAGGGGGTGAGGTGATGGACAGCCTTGAAGCCGAGGGTGAGGAGTGAGGAGTTTAGCAAATGTAAAGTATGGACAGGGGACTGAATAAGTAAATGAATGAGGAAATTAATCAATCAATCAATCAATTGTATTTATTGAGCACTTACTGTGTGCAGAGCACTGTACTAAGTGCTTGGGAAATACAGGTTGGCAACATATAGAGACAGTCCCTACCCAACAGTGGGCTCACAGTCTAAAAGGGGGACATAAATTGGCATTTGTAGGTGTATTTGTGTGGGTGCATATATAGTGTTTATAGATATATACACAAATACATATATAGATAATAACAATAATAATAATGGCATTTATTAAGCACTTACTATGTGCAAAGCACTGTTCTAAGTGCTGGGGAGGTTACAAGGTGATCAGGTTGTTCCACGGGGGCTCACAGTCTTAATCCCCATTTTACAGATGAGGTAACTGAGGCACAGAGAAGTGAAGTGACTTGCCCAAAGTCAGACAGCTGACAAGTGGCGGAGCCGGGGTTTGAACCCATGACCTCTGACTCCAAAGCCCGGGCTCTTTCCACTGAGCCACGCAGCTTAAATGCGTAGATATATCCATATATGTATGTCCATATAACCATACATATATATGTTTATATATACTTATATGGATATATATATGTATAAGTATATATAAACATATATATGTATGGTTATATGGACATATACACATACACATATATACACACCCCTTCTGAAAACTCTCCAGTGGTTGCCTATCAACCTTCATATGAAGCAAAAAATCCTCACTATTGGCTTCAAAACAGACCATCACCTTGCCCCCTCCTACGTCACATCCCTTCTCTCTTTCTCCAGCCCAGCCTGCACCTTCCTCTCCTCTGCCACTAATCTCCTCACCATTCCTCATTCTCGCCTGTCCCGCTACCCCTGGCCCACGGTCAACCTCTGGCCCGGAATGCCCTCCCTCCTCACGTCCGCCAAACTAGCTCTCTTCCTCCTTCAAAGCCCTACAGAGAGCTCACCTCCTCCAGGAGGCCTTTCCAGACTGAACCCCTACTTTTCTCTGCTCCTTCTCCCCTCCCTACTCCCTCTGCTCTACATCCCTCCCTGCCCCAAGGCACTTGTGTATATTTGTACATATTTATTATGCTATTTATTTTATTAATGATGTGAATGTATCTATAATTTTATTTATTTATTTTGATGATATCGATGCCTATCTACTCATTTTGTTTTGTTCCCTGTCTCCCCGCTTCTAGACTGTGAACCCATTGTTGGGTAGAGATTATCTCTATCTTTGACAAATTGTACTTTCCAAGTGCTTAGTACAGTGCTCTACACACAGTAAGCGCTCAATAAATATGATCAAATGAATGAATTTCTGCCACAGAGAGTGGCACACAGGGTGCTTATACTCTGAGAGATAGACATAAAACCATTTACAAATAGATTAATCAGACGTAACTGCTGCATAACTGCTGCAGTGAAGTGATATTTAGGGGCTAGGTAGAAATGATACATTACTTGAATTTGTCCGCAGGGCTGAGAAGATGCCCCAAAAGGGCTTTCTGCCCCATTGAAAAGGTTTTTCTTTGCTCACTTCTCTTGTTGCCGACAGCTTTTCAACTCCCCTCCTCCTGTAGCCAAGGAGTTCCCCTCACTCAGGATTTCCAAGGGTCCTGACTCCTACTCTTGAATCTTTGGTGTTTCTAGCAAGGCTAAGCTAAAAATATTATGCCTTTGTTGCACAAATGCCTAAAATGGTTGAAGGTGTAGAATGATGATTGCGCTTTAGTATGATTTATTGACTTGTTACCGTTCCAGATTCGGTCACCGGGGAGAGAGAAGAGAGATCAAAACGGGAGCATTTGGAAGAATGGTTATCTAGACAGTTTGCTCTAGGCAAACAGTTAATCCAGTCCTGGAAGAGAGCACTGGTAAGGAAAACCCTTTAATGGTCTAAGTCCTATGATAATTAGTCCTGCCCCAGAGGTAGCTAATACTGAGCCACTTTAACTTGAAATGGAGCCTGATCCACTGCTGAGACCCTAATCCCCTGAGCACAATGGAAGCTGAACTAATTCACTGAGTAAACACTTTTCCTAGTTATTTACCAGGTGCCTTCTTTCAGCCCCTGTCACATCCAAAGGCTGGAAAGAGAAATCAAACAGTTTTCAAGCAACTCCTTTTGGTGAAAAAGGCCGCTGAGCTTCTTTTGGTTCTGAATGTGGCCTGGTTCTACACTGTGAACACTTTGTGCACCGGGACTATCTCTAGCAACTGTAGACATATCTGTAATTTATTTATTTATTTATTTATTTATTTATTTATTTATTTATATTTATTTTAATGTTTGTCTTATCCTCTAGGCTGTGAGCTCACCATGAGCAGGTTATGAGTCTGTTTGTTGTTACAGTGTGGCCTCATTCATTCACCCAATCGTATTTATTGAGCACTTACTGTGTGCAGAACACTGTACTAAGCGCTTGGGAAGTACAAGTCGGCAACATATAGAAACGGTCCCTACCCAACAACTGGCTCACAGTCTAAAGGGGGAGACAGACAACAAAATAAAAGTAGACAGACTCTCCCAAGCACTTAGTACAGTGCTTTGCACAGACTAAGCACTCAGCGCTTGGTACAGTGCTTTGCACAGGCTAAGCGCTCAATAAATATGATTGATCAATTATGTTTGATTGGTCCAAAGGGGCATATATTGGTCTGAACACCAGCAAAATAGAATTCATCTTCTTCCCAACCATTTCCTCTTGTCTATTTTACTGTGGTGTGTTGGAAGCACTATGAAAGAGGTATGGACTGTGACCAAAGACTGAAAAGAAAGAATAATAATAATTTATAATTATGGTACCTGTTAAATGCTTACTATGGGTCAAGCACTGTGCTAAACACTGGGGTAGATACAAGTTAATCAGGTTGGGTACAGTCCCTGTCCTGCATGGGGCTCACATTTTTAATCCCAATTTACTGACAAGGTAATTGAGGCCCAAAGAAGTCAAGTGACTTGCCCAAGGTCACATGGCAGACATGTGGCAGAGCCAGGATTAGAACCCAGGTCCTTCCGATTCCTAGGCCTTTGCTCTATCCTCTAGACCATGCCATTTCTCTGTGTTACCTTAGCTAGCCTGAAAGTGTGGGGTGGATATTATTCCATCAGGCCTCAGGTTTGGAGCCTGACAGAAATTAACCCATTTTCAGTCTATTTTTTAATTCTTTCTAGCCCACAGCCTGATTTATTTTAGTAATTAATGTTCACGTTCTGTTCTAGGCCCCAGGCAACTGGGCCCGTGCTAGCTTGCATGGCTCCTGCAGACCATTACAACAGGGTTCGGATCTGATTTATCTCACACAATGATGGCATCTCACCATAGCCAGGCAGCAGAGGGGCAGGAGCCATCAGTACCAGTTCTGGAAATGAAACAGTTGAGGGGAGAATAGGTCACTTCCAGGGGGAAAACCCAAACCATCCTAGGATGTATTCTAGAAAGTCCCCAAACTCCACCGCAGTTCCTTGAGTTGAAACCATAAGGAACACAGTGCTCAGTCAGCTCTGAGGACCCAAGTTCACCTTGAATGGTAATACACCGCCATCTGAATGTGAAGACGACAGAAAATATCCATGTTTTGCTTTTAAAATACTATGTTTTCTACAGGGAAAGTCAGACTTTCCCTGAAAGGGAAGGTTTCCAGATCTCTTTTATCTCTGTCATATTTTCATTCCCAGATAATAATCCCCAGCTTAGAGCATCCAGGGAGGTTTACCCAAATATATCCCCCGTTGTGCCTCAACTGTCTGGGTGTTTGCACATTCAGCTAGTGAAGCATCCCAGGTGTTGCCACCACTGGTTCACATTCCTTCGTGAAAGCTTTTGTGGGCATTGGGCAATTTGGCTGGCTCCCGCCCACCTACATACTCCTTGTATTCCATGCCCCAACAGGAATGAAACTGGCAAGGATGAAAGAGTGAGTGGCCTTGCATAAACCCCAAGTGCTATAATCAACATCTCTGCTTAGGTTCCCGGCTGTGAACTCTCAGAACCAGGGCTCAGCCATCATTCTCAGGGGGAGGCATCTTCATCATCAACATCATCATCATCATCGTGGCTATCATCATACTCCTCCAATTCCAATTCCCCCAATATCATCATATTCCCCCAATTTGCCCTCGAAACTGTAAGCTCGTGATGGGCAGGGAATGTGTCTTTTTACTATTACATTGTACTGTCCCAAGCACTTAGTACAGTGCTCTGCACACAGTAGGTGCTCAATAAATATGACTGAATGACTGAACTCTTATCGTTCAGCTCTCATGGGCTATTCCATCATCGCCATAACATTTCTCTGATTCTTCTTGTTCAGGGACAACCTGCAGTCCAGGGAGGCTGGCAGAGTGGGGAAATAAAAGAGATTCTGGATTCCCTGGATTAGTCCTGAGGATGATCCTTTACAAAACACTGAGTAATTGCATTAACTTCCACTTGAATTGGGAAGACACAACGTGGGTTGCCTGAAAGCAAGAGGAATACCGGCACTCAAGGGTGCACTGCAGTGTGAGTTCTGAACTCCAACGAAGTGATCCTAAAAGCTCTTTATCAAGGGAAACAACAGAAATGTCTCCCCTTCTACTCTGTAAATTCCTTATTGGCTCCTTAGAGAAGCTCCTATAAGAGCCTTAGAGAAGCAGGGTGGCCTAAGGGAAAGTGCACTGGCCTGGAGTCGGGGATATGGGTTATATATATATAATTTCAGGTCTGCCACGTGTTTGCTGTGTGACCGTGGGTAAGTCATTTAAGTTTTCTGTGACTCAATTCCTTCAACTGTAAAATGGAAATTGAATCCTAATCCCTCTTCCAAAGACTATGAACCCCATGTACCAGAGGGACTGTGTCCAATCTGAATAACTTTTATCTACCTTAGCACTTAGAACAGTGCTTAGCACATGGTAAGCATTTAACAAGTACCAGAATTATTAATTATTATTATCCTGTCTACTCACATCATTATATTGTACTCTCCCCAATGCTCAATCAATCAATCAATCAATCAATCGTATTTATTGAGTGCTTACTGTGTGCAGAGCACTGTACTAAGCGCTTGGGAAGTACAAGTTGGCAACATATAGAGACAGTCCCTACCCAACAGTGGGCTCACAGTCTAAATACAGAGCTTTGCCTACCGTGAGCGCTCCATAAATATCATTGATTGTTTGGATTGATTTGCACGCTTTATTCACCTCTCCTCTGCCCCACAGCACTTATATACATATGCATAATTCATTTATTGATATTAATGTCCCCACGTGTAGACTGTAAGCTCGTTGTGGTCAGGGAATGTAGCTACCAATCCTATTATATAGTACCCTCCCAAGCACTTAGTACAGTGGTCTGCAAACAAAAGGTGATCAATAAATGCAATTGATTGATGGATTGATTGATTCTTTGCTTATACTAGTTCTTAAAGCCTATACTTTGAGTCACCGAATGGACTTATTAAATCAATGGTATTTACTGAGTGCTGAATCTATGAAGAACACTGTACAAAGTGCTTGGGAGAATAAAACACAATTGAGTCGGTAGATACTCATTTTGGACTCTTTTAGCCGGGGTCTCCTTACTCCTTCATCAGATTCAATTTTCAATTAATCTATCGATGGCTTCTGCTACTGCGCTGATTCAAACACTGATAATATCCTGCTTGACTACTGCATCAGCCTCCTTAGCGACTTCTCTTCCTCCTGTATCTCCTGACTCCAGTCCACACCTCACTCTGCTGCCCAGATTATTTTCTAAAAAAAAGTTTAGTCCACATCTCCCCACTCCTCAAGAACTTTCAGTTCAGTTGCCCGCCCACCTCCTCATCAAACAGAAATTCCTTACCATTGTCTTAAAAACTCTCAACCACCTTGCCCCCTGGTATCTTACCTTGGTGTTTTCTTACTACAACCCAGTTGGCACACTGCCTTCCTCTAACTCCAACATATTCACCCCCCCCTCCATTCCAACAGACCACCCTCTCCCCACCTTCAAAGCTTTATTTAAATCACATCTCCTCCAAGAGGCCTTCCTCAATTCCCCAATCCTTTCCTCTACTCTGTCTCCCTTCTACATCATCTGTACACTTGGATCCATACCCCTTGAAGTACTTGCTATCCACCCCACCCTCATCCCTACAGCACTCATGTACATTGCCATAATTTCTTCTAATGTCCATCTTCCCACTTGGATTCTAAGCTCCTGTTGGGCAGGGGACATGTCTACCAATTCTATAATAATAATAATTGGGGTATTTGTTAAACGCTTACGATGTGCCAAGCATTGTTCTCGGCACTGGGGTAGATACCAGCTAACCAGGTTGGACACAGTCTTTGTCCCCCATGGGGCTCACAATCTTGATCTCCATTTTACAGATAACAATAATAATAATAATAATAATGGCATTTATTAAGTGCTTACTATGTGCAAAGCACTGTTCTAAGCGCTGGGGAGGTTACAAGGTTATCAGGTTGTCCCCATTTTACGGAGAAGTGAAGTGACTTGTCCAAGGTCACACAGCAGATATGTGGCATAGCCTGGATTAGAACCCATGACCTCTGAGTTTCAGGCCCGTGCTCTTTCCACTAGGCCTTGCTGCTTCTCTTCGAACAGTGCTTTGCACACATTAAGTGCTCAATAATTACGATTGATTGATGGATGGATGGACTGTACAGCTTTAATGTCCCCAAGCAAATTTACCTCTCACAGACAAATTTCCCATGAAGGAAACCCCTGAGATTGAAATGTATACAGGTCTGTTGGAAATCAAACCATGCCCTCCCCCTTCCCCTGTATCTCCCATCATCTCCCTCTTTAAACATGGATTAGGTTGTACACTCTGCCCCGGAGTCAGAGGGGCAGAGTGATTGTGTCGGTGTCTATGGGTTCTCATTGGCTGCTGCCCTCAGGCAAGGAACAGATTTAAAGCCAAGGCCAGCGTGGTGTGGGAAATTCATGAGGGCAGCCTTGAGTTCACCCTGAATTCCAGCCCTGATGCCACTGTCTTCCCTCTTCAGACAAATCCATCCAGGAGATTCATTTAAGAGAATTTACAAGCCACACAATCTATTAGCACAGCAGGGCAGGTAGGTTAAAAAAAAATTTATAGCGTGAGATATCCCACTTTGTGGGAAAGGAGTGAAACCCCTGCACTGGTGGGAAAGCTACTTACACTGAAACTATTAGAAAAACTTGATTTGATTACTTACAGTCGTTGGAAGATTTTTTTTATTGGTTTCTGGAGGGGGGTGTTTGTTGGTTGGTTTTTTTGGTCAATTGCAGTGCTTAACCAAACAGCTTCGTGAAGGTCCTGTTTTTCAGGCTGCAGGGATAAGGAGCTACAAAAAAATTAATCCTCAGCTCCTGTAGAAGTGGATACCATTTTCTGACTTTCAACGTGCTCGTTTTGTCAGCCCCTAGGGCTAACTCCCCTTGGCCCTAAACCATTAACAAAGAAGAATGGTAGGCTCCATTCAGGACCAGTGGCTTGCTGAGATGAAGGTAAACAGGGAAAGGAATCCCAACCACAGATGATGCTCCCATTCATCAATCTGCAAGTCAATATCCTGCCTACTTAAATCATCCTTTGATTTTTTTTTTCTTATTTACAAAGACAGGTCAGGCATTACCAGTGAGATATCTGATGTCACCAGAGCAGAGAGGATTCAGCACCCTGAACCCATGTGTGGGGAGAGCTTGAGGAAAGCTTTGTCCCTGATATTGTGATGAAGCTCCATTCGGTGAGCTGTGGAGAACACTAGCTAAAACTCAATCACTACCCAAAACTTCAAGGCAAGATTAATTTCTCTGCTGCCTTCAATCCTATCAAGTATCACCTGCTAACACACAGTGTCTCTAAAAATTTGTCCTTATGTTTTGTCAGGTGTCTATAGAATAAATAAGATTTATAATTGCTGCTGGATGGAAAGAACATGGGACTGAAAGGGCTGGATTCTAGTATCAAGATTCTGTCGCTGCTGTGTGACCTTGGGAAAGTCACATAACTTCTCTGGGCCTTGATTTTCTCACCTGTCAAGTGGAGAGAGTGGTACATTGAGACTGGGACCCATGTGGGACAGGGACTGGGTCCAGCCTGATAAACTGTCCAACCTGATAAACTTTATTGTACTCTCCCAAGAGCTTAGTACAGTGCTCTGCACTCAGTAAGGACTCAAAAAATATGATTAAATGAATGAATGAACTTGTATCTATCCTTGTGTTCCTAGAGAAGCAGTGTGGCTCAGTGGAAAGAACCCGGGCTTTGGAGTCAGAAGTCATGGGTTCACATCCCGGCTCTGCCACTTGTCAGCTGTGTGACTTTGGACAAGTCACTGCACTTCTCTGGCCCTCAGTTACCTCATCTGTAAAATGGGGATTAAGACTGTGAGCCCTCCGTGGGACAACCTGTTCATCTTGTAACCTCCCCAGCGCTTAGAACAGTGCTTTGCACAAAGTAAGCGCTTAATGAATACCATTATTATTATTATTGTGTTTAGTACATTGTCTGGCACATAGCTAACACTTAACAAATACCACAATTAATATTATTTATGGAGTGCCTACTAAATAAGCTATACTGTACTTACCACTTGGGAGAGAGAGTATCATGGAAAATGCACATTCTCTGGTCTCAAAAATCTTACAATCTACTGGGGGAGGTTGAACAGATAGAAACTATTTACAAATAGTGAGAGCCGGGAGAACAGGTATAATCCCTGTCTCTCCCTACTTCACAGGGATCTTGAAAGGATAAAATGAGATAACAGACATGAAAGCACTTTGGAAAAATGTATTATTCAAAAGCATGGTATATTATCATATTATTATTGGCTTATCATTATATCCTTATTGGCCAGATATTGACCTTCACTAAGGCACCTAGGGATGGTGTTGCAAAATTTAATAAAATGTCCTAGAACACTGGCACAAGGAGGAAGGAAGGAGAAAAAAAGTCAGAAAATTCCCCAGATCTCCTGAGCTTGGTTAAGGTACTTATTACAAGAGTTTCACACCAATACAATAGAGAAAGAAGAGATAGAGGCTAGATTAGTTATTAAAGCCTGTGGTAAATTGAATACCTTCTAGAAAGAGTTTATTTTGTTTTAACCAGATACTTGCCCCAAAGATAATACAAATAGGAGGAGGGAACTGTTTAAGAGAAGTAATTTATCTAAAAGCTTAGTTAATCTCTCCCAGTCCAAGTAATTTAAGAGGGTGGACCAATTATTAATCTGCTAAACCTCACTTGGATAATTAGGGTGTACCAATCGTCTGGAGACTTGGGAGAAGGGATTCAGGTAACAGATAAAAGGGAAAAGGAAGAAGGAGAGAAAGCTAAGACCTTTGGGTACTATGGAGAAATATTTAGAACAGTGTTTTGCACATAGTAAGTGCTTAAAAATGCCATAAATAGATGAGAATGCCCCTCCCCTCCTCACCTTATCCCTCCTTTCCCTTTCTCCTCCTCTTCTCCTTCCCCCCTTCTGCTGAAGCAATTTGGATGATTCCAAGGATCTGAGTGCTGCAGGCAGAATTAACCATGAATCTTTTGAGAAATGTAAGCACAAAACAGTCTATTGCCTGGGCTTAACCATTCTGGGGGGAATCTGATTTTTGCCTATTCTCTGCTTGAAAATCATTTCCCCTTTAATATCCTTGTTAGATTAAACTTTCTTTTATTCACAGATCTAGTTCAATCATTCAAGTGTATTTAATGAGCGCAGAGCACTGTATTAAGTGCTTGGGAGAGTACAATATAACAGAGTCAGTATACATGTTCCCTGCCCACAATGAGCTTACAGTATAGAGGGGGAGACGGTCATTAATAGAAATAATGATGGATACATAAATGCTGTGGGCTGATGAGGGGTGAATAAGGGGTGCAAATCCAAGTTATTCACTTTATTTGGTGGGAAGAGGAGTGGGATCTAAGGTCTGGAGGGAAATGTGAGACTGGAGATGATGGCCTTGACCCTGGGGGGTTTGCACCCCCACCCCTTGACCCACTTGCTGTGAGTGAGGGTGTTGTATCTCAAGCTACATGGTGGTTATAGTGACAATGACCAAAATAGGCTTGTTTGATCATCAGTTGGGGGGGTCTACAAAAGAGCCCATCCAGCTGGTTCCATCCCCAAAAAAGGGAAAAAATTTGCAGTAAGTTATGAAATTTAGGGCTTGCCTGGGAGATTGTGTCCTTCAAGGGTGGGGAAAATCACAGAGGGTGCAGGCAAAATATAAAGTCTTTTCTCCCTCAACTTCCTCCCTGAGCCTGGGCTCCTCTGCAGGTGGCCAGAAATGGGGAGGATTTACAACACAGAGGCTTCAAACCCACTTTCATCACTCAACTCTTCTCACCCAACCACCTCCCCTTGTCCTGCCTGAGCCTCTGCCCCTCTTGAGCCTTGCAGAGAGTCATTCTGATGAGATGTGAAGGAAGTTCCCAGGGCAGATATTTTCGAAAGAAGGTATCATTTTCTTTGATAACCATTCCCACCCAACCGGCCCTCTTTCATCACAATCAAATTTTCCTGCCAGATTAATTCCTGATCTTGTAGCTTTGTCCCTTGTTTTTGTTTTTTTCTCTCTCTCAAGTGCAGAACCAGTCTCTTCTCCCTACTGGACCATAGTTTGGATTTTTTAATCCTCTTCCAGCTTTCCACGGGCCTTTTTCCTATGACATCCCTTTTAGGAATTCCCAATGCCCGAGGCACATCAACACGGTGCATGTGCACGGCAGTATTATATTCCTATCTAAGCAAATATAAACATTTGTGGATTTTTATTTATTCAGTTAGTTCATCTTGAGCTAATTGCTCTACGAACTGCAATGTTCTTGTTCTTTCTCTGCAATATTCTTGTTCTTTCTCCTGCTTCCACAATTTGTAAATTTTCATCTGCCTCCCTCATTAGATTATAAATTGCATGAGGGCAGGGAAACTATATCTTGCTTTTATATGGTATTAAGCGCTAACTGTGTGACAGGTACTGAACTAAGTGGTACATATAGGCTTATCAGGTTGGACACAGTCCCTGTCCCTCTTGGGGCTTACAGTATTAATCCCCATTTTACACATGAGGTTATTAGCTTCTTTTGTACTCTTCCAGGGTTTAGCCTGTGGTACATGCCCAATAAATAACATTGTTTATTTTGAATCCAAGCTCTGGCCCCCCCCAGGTTCAAATAACTCTGATGTTATTCAGAGTAACTCTAATATTTTGATGTAATTTGAGACTTAAATGTCATCTATTTCATCATCAATTAAAATAATAAAACACCAGTGAGACCAAAACTGGTTCTGAGATATCTCTTGTGTCTCCCTCCACGTCTCCACCAGGCTGACACTGAGCCATCTATAACTATTTGAACATATCACCATTGTTTTTAACACCAGTATTGAGTGCCAACATTGTACAGAGCATTGTGTCGGGCTCTTGGGATCAAAAATGAAAACATAAATGGAAGACCAAGAACTTGTAGTTTAGGGGTGGAATACAAACACATACAAATCTAACTTCACAATACCTTCCTTATCCCAATCTAGAAACAGAAAATTTCCCGTTCTAAATATATTTTAAAGCTGCTTTGTGCTTCACTCGCACTCCACTCTGGAGGAAGGGTGGCATTTGGGAGCTGTTTGGGGTGGCAAAGGGGACCTCCCATGGTGAGGGGCTCAAGTCATACACTTCACCTGTGTCTATCGGGCAGGAAGAGGGCATCTTGGCTCTGTCATTATTGTTAGCAAAGCAGCCCGTATTCATTCCCCCTCCCAGACTCATAGCACTTAATAATAATAATGATGACATTTGTTAAGCGCTTCCTATGTGCAAAGCACTGTTCTAAGTGCTGGGGAGGAAAGAAGGTGATCAGGTTGTCCCACATGGGACACAGTCTTCATCCCCATTTTACAGATGAGGTCACTGAGGCACAGAGAAGTTAAGTGACTTGCCCAAGGTCACACAGCTGACAAGTGGCGGAACTGGGATTTGAACCCATGACCTCTGACTCCCAAGCCCCTGCTCTTTCCATTGAGCCACACTGCTTCACTTAGGCACATACCTGTAATTCATTTATTTATGTTAACATCTCTCTTCCTGTCTAGATGGTAAGTTCGCTGTGGGCAGGGAAAGTGTATAATAATAATAATAATAATAATGATAATAGTGGTATTTGTTAAGCGCTTACTATGTGCCGAGCACTGTTCTAAGCACTGGGGTAGATACAAGGAAATCAGGTTGTCCCACGTGGAGCTCACAGTCTTAATCCCCATTTTACAGATGTGGTAACTGAGGCACAGACAATTTAAGCAAGGTCACCCAGCTGACAAGTGGCAGAGCCAGGACTAGAATACACGACCTCTGACTCCCAAGCCTGTGCTCTTTCCACTAAGCCACGCTGCTTCTCTATTGTACTCTCCCAAGCACTTAGTACAGTGCTCTGCACACAATAAGCGCTCAATAAATATGACTGATTGACCAACTGAGGTGCCCCTCTAGGGAGGGGACTGAGACCATCAATCTCCAGACCGCACAGCCCTACCTAAGTGGGTGTTTTTAGCTAGCTGTGTTATCTACTAACCCTCCTAGGGTCACACCTGAAGAGTTTCCAGTAAACTACCAGTCTTGGTTACATGAGGAAGAGTCAGGCAGAGGCCTACCCATTCCATTCCTAGCTTGGCCGGTGACGAGCGAGTGGAAGGCTATCTGTTGCTTACCATCTTATCCCCATCTTACCTCCTTCCCTTCCCCACAGCACCTGTATATATGTATATATGTTTGTACATATTTATTACTCTATTTATTTTACTTGTACATATCTATTCTATTTATTTTCTTTTGTTAGTATGTTTGGTTTTGGTTTCTGTCTCCCCCTTGTAGACTGTGAGCCCACTGTTGGGTAGGGACTGTCTCTATATGTTGCCAACTTGTACTTTCCAAGCGCTTAGTACAGTGCTCTGCACACAGTAAGCGCTCAATAAATACGATTGATTGATTCACTGATTGTTACAAGTCAAAGCTTCCCAGTGCTGGGAAGCAGCGGCATGGGTGAGAGTCGAAGGTGGAGACTCAAGTTTACTGTGTGGAAGGAAGCAGGGGTAAACCACTTTTGATATTTACCAGGAAAACTCTATGGATCCACTACCAGAACAATTGCAGATGGAGGTGGGGAGAGGTTTGTCCATGGTGTCTTTATGGGTCGGAGACAACTCAATAACATAAGACAAGACAAATTATCTACTTAGTCCTTTCTCTCATGTTGTATTGTGCTAAGAGCTGGGATGAACACTAACTAAACAGTTAACATGGTTAACTGCAAACATGGTTGCTGTCCTATAAAGAATCGGAAGACTTATCTAGGTTAACTGTCCACGGCCCTGAAATAATAATTCATTCATTCATTCAATCATATTTATTGAGCACTTACTGTGTGCAGAGCACTGTACTAAGTGCTTGGGAAGTATAAGTTGGCAACATATAGAGATGGTCCCTACCCAGCAGTGGGCTCACAATCTAGAATAATAATAATAATTATGGCATTTGCTAAGCACTTCTATGTGCCAAGCACTGTGGTCAGATTGGACACAATCCCTGTCCCGCATGCGGCTCAAAGTCTTAGTCCCAAAATTAAGATTAATCTTAATCTTCAAAGCTTTCCATCACCTTGTCCCTTCTTACTTCACCGCCCTACTCTCCTTCTGCATCCCAGCCCACACACTCCACTCCCCTGGTGCTAACCTTCTCACTGTGCCTTGTTCTCAGCTGTCCCACCTCCAACTGCTGACCTACGTCCTTCCCCTGGCCTGGAATGCCCTCACTCCTCAAATCCGCCAAACAATCACACTTCCCCCCTTCACAGCCCTACTGAAGCTCACCTCCTCCAGGAGGCCTTCCCAGACTAATCCTCCCTTTTCCTCTGCTCCCCCTCCCCTCTCCATCACCTCAACTCACTCCCTTTGTTCTTCCCCCCTCCCCACCACAGCACTTGTGTTTATATGTACGTATTTATAATTTTATTTATTTTTATTAATGATGTGTATATGTAATAATAATAATGATAATAACATTTATTAAGCGCTTACTATGTGCAAAACACTGTTCTAAGCACTGGGGAGGTTACAAGGCGATCAAGTTGTCCCACGGGGGGGGCTCACAGTCTTAATCCCCCATTTTACAGATGAGGTAACTGAGGCAAAGAGAAGTTAAGTGACTTGTCCAAAGTCACACAGCTGACAATTGGCAGAGCCGGGATTTGAACCCATGACCTCTGACTCCAAAGCCCGGGCTCTTTCCACTGAGCCACGCTGCTTCTCTCTATATATCTATATATATATATATCTATATATATAGATATATATTATATCTATAATTCTATTCTTTTATAGTGATGCTACTGATGCCTCTTTACTTGTTTTGATGCCTGTCTCCCCCCTTCTAGACTGTGAGCCTGTTGTGGGCAGGGATTGTCTCTGCTGCTGAATTGTATATTCCAAGCACTTAGTACAGTGCTCTGCACACAGTAAGCACTCAATAAATACAACTGAATGAATGAATGAATCCCCATTTTACAGATGAGGTAACAGACAGAGAAGTGAAGTGACTTGCCCAAGATCACACAGCAAATGGTGGTGCTGGGGTTAGAATCCATGACCTTCTGAGTCCCAGGCCTGTGCTCTATCCACTAATAATAATAATGATAATAATAATAATGATAATAATGGTATTTGTTAAGTGCTTACTATGTGCAAAGCACTGTTCTAAGCGCTGGAGGGATACAAGGTGATCAGGTTGTCCCACGTGGGGCTCGCAACCTTAATCCCCATTTTACAGATGAGGTAACTGAGGCACAGAGAAGTTAAGTGACTTACCCAAAGTCACACAGCTGACAGTTGGCGGAGCCGGGATTTGAACCCATGACCTCTGACTCCAAAGCCCGGGCTCTTTCCACTAAGCCACGCTGCTTCCGTTGTCTTGTCTTATGCCATCGAGTTGTCTCCAACCCATATGTACACATCTCTCCTGGAACACCCCACCACTATCTGAAATCATTCTGGTAGTGGACCTATGGAGTTTTCTTTGTAAAAACACAGAAGTGGTTTACCACTACCTCCTTCCGCACAGTCAACCTGAGTCAACTTTAGTCTTTGTCCTTGACTCTCTCCCATGCTGCTGCTGCCCATCACAGGTGAGTTTTGACTTGTAGCGGATGGCCTTCCAATCGCTAGCCACTGCCCAAGCTAGGAATGGAACGGGTATGTCTCTGCTTGATTCTCCCTCCCGTAGTCAGGCAAAATTCCTCACCCTCAGCTTCAAGGCTGTCCGTCCCCTCGCCCCCTCCTACCTCACCTCCCTTCTCTCCTTCTCCAGCCCAGCCCACACCCTCCGCTCCTCTGCCGCTAATCTCCTCACCAGGCCTCGTTCTCGCCTGTTCCACTGTCGACCCCCGGCCCACGTCATCCCCCTGGCCTGGAATGCCCTCCCTCCGCACATCTGCCAAGCTAGCTCTCTTCCTCCCTTCAAAGCACTACTGAGAGCTCACCTCCTCCAGGAGGCCTTCCCACACTGAGCCCCCTCCTTCCTCTCACCCTCCTCCCCCTCCCCATCCCCCGCCTTACCTCCTTCCCCTCCCCACAGCACCTATATATATGTTTGTACGTATTTATTACCCTATTTTATTGGTACATATTTATTCTATTCATTTTATCTTGTTAATATGTTTTGTTTTGTTGTCTGTCTCCCCCTTCTAGACTGTGAGCCCTCTGTTGGGTAAGGACCGTCTCTATATGTTGCCAACTTGGACTTCCCAAATGCTTAGTACAGTGCTCTGCACACAGTAAGCGCTCAATAAATACAATTGAATGAATGAATGAAGTAGTCGAGACTGGTAGAGGACTGGAAACTCTCCGGGTGAGAGGGGGCTGCTTCTCTAGATTCTCTTAATACACAACCTTGGCTTTTGATTGAGTATGATAAACCAGAATAGAGGATAAACAGCCAGCTCACAGATTTGCATTTTGGATTTAATGTTAAAAGGCAAGAGAACATGCCTGGGTGCTGGACCCCTTAAGGTAATTACAATTAAGAAAAGAATATAATTCATTTTTCCAAGGGGTCAGCAAAAATATGATTTCTGGTCAAACAATGACTACAAAAATTTCATCTACAAAATGATGTCAATTTTGGATTCAGGATGGGCTCCTCAAAGATTTGAGGGAACTATCTATGAATGAGTTTATACTTGATGTGACGGAACCAAACAAGAGTTGCTTTATCAATTAGTCACTGAGGGAAAATATTTGCAGTAGAAGAAATAAAAATGAGTCCAAGGCAGCAAGGGGAGATGATGAGAAGAATAAGGGCTTTTATCAATCAATCTGTTGTAGGTATCCGGCACCTACTGTATATAAAGCACTGTTCTAAGCAGTTGGGAGATAGGGGCTTGGGAGTCTGAGGTCATGAGTTCAAATTCCAGCTCCGCCACTTGTCAGCTGTGTGACTTTGGGCAAGTCACTTCACTTAGTGCCTTAGTTCCCTCATCTGTAAAATGGGGATGAAGACTGTGAGCCCCACGTGGGACAACCTGATCATCTGTATCCACCCCAGCCCTTAGAACAGTGCTTTGCACATAGTAAGCACTTAACAAATGCCATCATTATTGTTTTTATTATTATTATTATTATTACATTAGTTCATTCATTCATTCAATCATATTTATTGAGAACTTACTGCGTGCAGAGCACTGTACTAAGTGCTTGGGAAGTACAATTCAGCAACAGAGACAATCCCTGCCCACAGTGGGCTCACAGTCTAGAAGGGGGGAGAATTATGAATTGAACCCTGAGAAACAGTGTGGCGTAATGGATATAGCACAGGCCTGGGACACCGGAGGACCTGGGTTCTAATGTCAGCTTGTGCCACTTGTCTGCTGTGTGGCTCTGGACAAGTCACTTCACTTCTCTGAACCTCAGTTACCTCATCTGTAAAACGGAGATAAAGACTGTGAGCCCCAAGGGGACAAGGACTGTGTCGAGCTTGATAATATTGTATTTTCTCAGCACTTAATATGGTGCCTGGAACATAGTAAGCACTTAACAAATACCAAAAAATAAAGCAAACCTGAAAACGCTATTACAAGGACAAAGGTATTGAAATAATAATATTAGGATGACCTAAGTACTGAATTTATATTAAAATATTTGGCAGAAGTGGGATTAATAATGATAATAATAATAATTATGGTATTTGTTAAACGCTTACTATGTGCCAAGCACTGTTCTAAGCACTGGGGTAATAATAATAATGGCATTTATTAAGCGCTTACTATTGCAATGCACTGTTCTAAGCACTGGGGTGGATACAAGGTGATCAGGTTGTCCCACTTGGGACTCACAGTCTTCATCCCCATTTTACAGATGAGGGAACTAAGGCACTGAGAAGTGAAGTGACTTCCCCAAAGTCACACAGCTGACACCTGGCGGAGCTGGGATTTGAACCCATGACCTCAGACTCCCAAACCCGGTATCTCCCAACTGCTTATCAGGTTGTCCCACAGGGGGCTTACAGTCTTAATCCCCATTTTACAGATGAGGTAACTGAGGCCCAGAGAAGTCAAGTGACTTGCCCAAAGTCACACAGCTGACCAGGATTCAAACCCATGACCTCTGACTCCAAAGCCCGTGCTCTTTCAACTGAGCCACGCTGCTTCAAGGTTATCAGGTTGTCCCACACAGGGCTCACAGTCTTAATCCCCATTTTACAGATGAGGTAACTGAGGCACAGAGAGGTTAAGTGACCTGCCCAAAGTCACACAGCTGACAAGCGGTGGAGAGATCGGAGCCCATGACCTCTGACTCCTGAGCCTGTGCTCTTTCCACTGAGCCATGCTGCTTCTCTTAGAACACATGACGTTCTGTCCCAGGTCCGTGCTCTATCCACTAGGCCATGCTGCTTCTCAGCACTTGGATCTGTATCCCTTAAACACCAGATATTTACCCCACTACAGTCCCACAGCAATCAACTGAGTAGAGGTGTGGCCTAGTGGATAGAGCACAGGCCCAGGAATCAGACAGACCTGGGTTCTAATCCCAGCTCCGCCACTTGTCTGCTGTGTGAATTTGGGCAAGTCACTTAACTTCTCTGAGCCTCAGTTCCCTTATCTATAAAAAAAAGATTAAGACTGTGAGCCCCATAATAATAATAATAATAATAATGGTATTTGCTAAGCATTTACTACAAGCTAAGCACTGTTCTAAGCACTGGGGCAGATACAAGGTAATCAGGTTGTCCCACGTGGGGCTCACAGTCTTAACCCCCATTTTCCAGATGAGGTAACTGAGGCCCAGAGAAGTGAAATGACTTGTTCAAGGTCACACAGCAGACAAGTGGCAGATTTGGAATTAGAACCCATGTCCTCTGACTCCCAAGCCCAGGTGTTTGCCACTAGGCCATGGCCATGAGGTACATGGACCATGTCCAAACTGATTAGTTTGTACCTATCCCAGCGCTTTGTACAGTGTCTGACACATAACTGCTTAACAAATATCATCAAGAAAATCAAAAGTATTTATTGAGCACATGCTGCATGCAGTGCTTTGTATTAACTGTTTGGGAGAGTACACTATAATAGAGTTGGTAAGCACATTCCCTGCCCCTAAGGATCTTAGAACACATAAATATATATCAGTAATTTATTTATATTATTGTCTATCTCCCCCTCTAATAATAATAATGATGATGGCATTTATTAAGTGCTTACTATGTGCAAAGCACTGTTCTAAGTGCTGGGGAAGTTACAAGGTGATCAGGTTGTCCCACAGGGGGCTCACAGTCTTAATCCCCATTTTACAAATGAGGTAACTGAGGTTCGGAGAAGTGAAATGATTTGCCCAAGGTCACACAGCAGATACGTGGCAGAGCTGGGATTAGAACCCATGACCTCTGACTCCAAAGCCAGTGCTCTTTCCAATAAGCCACGCTGTTTCTCTATGCTATGAGCATCTTATTGGCAGGGAATGTGTCTACTAACAATATTGTATTGCACTCTCCCAAGCACTTGGTACAGTATTCTGCACACAGTGATTGCTCAAAAAATACCATCGAGTCATTGAGGTCAAGAGTATCTGTCTGGTATATGTGAGGACACGCTATATTCATTCATTCAATCAAATTTATTGAGTGCTTCCTGTGTGTGGAGTACTGTGCTAAGCATTTGGGAGAGTACAATACAACAATAAACTGACATATTCCCTACCCACAATGAGCGTACAGACTAGAGGCGGGGAGACAGACCTTTATATAAATAAATGAATTACGGTTATGTACACATGTGCTTTGGGGCTGGGCTGGGAGGGGAGAACTAAGGGAGTGAATCAGGGAGAGGCAGAAGGCAGTGGAAGAAGAGGAAAAGGGGGGTTTAATCAGGGAAGGCCTCTTGGAGATGTGCCTTCAATAAGCCTTTGAAGGAGGGGAGAGTAATTTTATGTCAGATTTGAGAAGGGAGGAGGATCCAGACCAGAAGGAGGACATGGGGGAGAAATCAACAAGACGGAGGCATGAGAAGGTTAGCAATAGAGGAGCAGAGTGTGCAGGCTAGGTTAAGGGAAGGGGTAAATTTTAGGCTGTCAGGAGGTGGGAAAGAACACTTGCTCTCTTTTTGAAGAGAGTGAGGGAAAGAGCTTGTGGCTTTGTGCTTGTAAAGCCTCACATATTCGACCCCCTTCTGTTCTATCAATCAATGCATGATACAACTGCATCTTGCAATGAGGGGCTAGGTTTGGACCCTTCTAGTCCCTTCTAGACTGTGAGCCCGTTGTTGGGTGGGGGCCATCTCTACATGTTGCCAATTTGTACTTCCCAAGCGCTTAGTACAGTGCTCTGCATAGAGTAGGTGCTCAATAAATACGATTGAAGGAATGAATGAATGATTTTATTCAGCACTTACTGTGTGCAAAGCATTTTACTAAGCATTTGGGAACTCCCACAAAGAGCTTACAGTCTACAGGGGGAAACAGCTATGAAAATTAAGTGGCATTAATCCCCTGGTCTGGTGTACTTATGCATGTGAGTGAATGCAAGTGAATACACACTAATTAGGCTCCAGTGGGAGACGATACCATGCCTAAAAGCAGTTAACCCTCCCTATAGACAAATCAAATTCGCATGACCAAACTTGCATGAGTTAAAAAGGCCGGGGAGTGTTATGCTTGTCAATTAAGGGTTGATAAACTGGCTGATAAACCAAGAGGGAAGGGAGCTCAATTTTCCTGGGAAAGTTGTCAGCACAAATTAGAGTAAATTTCTGTTGTTCTGGAGAACCGGCTTAAGAGCAGGGAGGAGATTTAAGGACAGAATTTAAGGCGGCAGAGAATTAAAGAATTGAGACTAGGCCATAGAAGGTGAAGGAAAGGCGGAGGTGGAGGTGAAAGTGGAATTGGGGGCAGGAGGGAAAGGAGAGGAGGAGGTTGGGAAAGTGGAGGAGGAGGAGAACAAAGACAAAAAGATGAAGGAGGAAGAACAATAAGAGGTGAAAAAGGTGAAGGCAGGGAGATAAAGGAGTACAAAGAAGAGGAGGGGAAGAAGGAGGAATTTGAGGAGGATGTTTAACCAACCTCATAGACCAGTGCCCCGGTTTTCAAGGATTTGTGCATCTGAGGCCTAAAACTCCAACGGCCTTTGTGTTCTTAACAGATTTTATTGCTAATGTTTGAGCCAAAGTTTTATTAATTCAGCATGGCTCAGTTGAAAAGAGCCCGGGCTTTGGAGTCAGACATTGTGGGTTCAAATCCCAGCTCTGCCACTTGTCAGCTGTGTGACTTTGGGCAAGTCACTTAACTTCTCTGGGCCTCAGTTACCTCATCTGTAAAATGGGGATTAAGACTGTGAGCCCCCCGTGGGACAACCTGATCACTTTGTAACCTCCCCAGTGCTTAGAACAGTGCTTTGCACATAGTAAGCACTTAATAAATGCGATCATCATTTTTATTATTAATTATCTCAGAAACGATCCTCCAATCATTTTCAGGTACTAAAGATTGAGTTCAGGTTTGTTGTTTCTAATTTTCTGTTCCTTCCTCAAGTATAAATTAGTTTCCCAAACAGGATAGATTTTATCCAAACTACCTGATTTGAAGTTTTAGTTTTTATCTAATTTCCCGGATTTTTTTGGAGGTCAGTAAATATCCTGATAAGGATTTTTACTTCCTCTTTGCTGAACTGTCTTCTATCTGCATGCCAGGTAAAGACTTGTTTAGAAACTAGTTCAGTATCTTAGTCAATTTGAGCATTTATCCTACACTAGGTACTACATTTGGAGCTACGGAGTAGGGATGAAGGACACAGAAAGGAGACTTCCATCTCTAGGTGTATAAATCTGATTCAGAAAAACTCATGACTAGATAGAAACCCATGATCCAGATGCATAGCGTCAGATGCATGGCAGTTAACTTCCAGTCTGGCTTCTGTCCCCTACATTCCATGGAAACTGCCTTCTCAAAGGTCACCAATGACCTACTGCTTGCCAAATCCAACGGCTCCTACTCTATCCTAATCCTCCTCGACCTCTCAGCTGCCTTCGACACTGTGGACCACCCCCTTCTCCTC
Source organism: Tachyglossus aculeatus (assembly GCF_015852505.1). NCBI lineage: Eukaryota > Metazoa > Chordata > Mammalia > Monotremata > Tachyglossidae > Tachyglossus > Tachyglossus aculeatus. Next base: position 23,458,950 of record NC_052066.1, on the reverse strand, counting down.
AACACGCTATCCAACCTTGGCTTCACAGAATCCATCATCTTCTGGTTCTCCTCTTATCTCTGTGGTCATTCATTCTCAGTCTCTTTTGCAAGCTCCTCGTCCCCCTCCCATCCCCTTACTGTGGGGGTTCCCCAAGGTTCAGTGCTTGGTCCCTTTCTGTTCTCGATCTACACTCACTCCCTTAGTGACCTCATTCGCTCCCACGGATTCAACTATCATCTCTACGCTGATGACACCCAGATCTACATCTCTGCCCCTGCTCTCTCCCCCTCTCTCCAGGCTCGCATCTCCTCCTGCCTTCAGGACATCTCCATCTGGATGTCTGCCCGCCACCTAAAACTCAACATTTCCAGGACTGAACTCCTTGTCTTCCCGCCCAAACCCTGCCCTCTCCCTGACTTTCCCATCTCTGTTGACGGCACTACCATCCTTCCTGTCTCACAAACCCGCAACCTTGGTGTCATCCTTGACTCCGCTCTCTCATTCACCCCTCACATCCAAGCCGTCACCAAAACCTGCCGGTCTCAGCTCTGCAACATTGCCAAGATCCACCCTTTCCTCTCCATCCAAACCGCTACCCTGCTCATTCAAGCTCTCATCCTATCCCATCTGGACTACCGTATCAGCCTTCTCTCTTGATCTCCCATCCTCATGTCTCTCCCCACTTCAATCCATACTTCATGCTGCTGCCCAGATTGTCTTTGTCCAGAAATGCTCTGGGCATGTTACTCCCCTCCTCAAAAATCTCCAGTGGCTACCAATCAATCTGTGCATAAGGCAGAAACTCCTCACCCTCGGCCTCAAGGCTGTCCATCACCTCGCCCCCTCCTACCTCACCTCCCTTCTCTCCTTCTCCAGCCCAGCCTGCACCCTCCGCTCCTCTGCCGCTAATCTCCTCACCGTACCTCGTTCTCGCCTGTCCCGCCATCGACCCCCAGCCCACGTCATCCCCCGGGCCTGGAATGCCCTCCCTCTGCCCATCAGCCAAGCTAGCTCTCTTCTTCCCTTCAAGGCCCTACTGAGAGCTCACCTCCTCCAGGAGGCCTTCCCAGACTGAACCCCCTCCTTCCTCTCCCCCTCGTCCCCCTCTCCATCCCCCTCATCTTACCTCCTTCCCTTCCCCACAGCACCTGTATATATGTTTATACATACTTATTACTCTATTTTACTTGTACATATCTATTCTATTTATTTTATTTTGTTAGAATGTTTGGTTTTGTTCTCTGTTTCCCCCTTTTAGACTGTGAGCCCACAGTTGGGTAGGGACTGTCTCTATATGTTGCCAACTTGTACTTCCCAAGCACTTAGTACAGTACTCTGCACACAGTAAGTGCTCAGTGAATACGATTGATTGATTAACTTCTCTGCGCCTCACTTCCCTCATCTGTAAAATGGGGATTAAGACTGTGAGTCTTTTTTTATCTGCCCTAGTGCTTAGAACAGTGCTTGACACATAGTAAGCACTTAAATACCATAAAGAAAAGGTGGCTGGCACTTAGTAAGCACTACCAAATACCATTAAAAAATGGCAGACATAGAGAGATGAGGTATTCATTCATACAGATTATTCATACATAATCTCAAGTGGCCAGCAATCAACCTATGCATCAGGCAAAAACTCCTCACTCTTGGCTTCAAGGTTCTCCATCACCTTGCCCCCTCCTACCTCGCCTCCCTTCTCTCCTTGTCTAGCCCAGCCCGCACCCTCCGCTCCTCTGCCGCTAATCTCCTCACCGTTAGGCCTCGTTCTCGCCTGTCCCACTGTTGACCCCCGGCCCACGTCCTCCCCTTGGCCTGGAGTGCCCTCCCTCCCCACATCCGCCAAGCTAGCCCTCTTCCTCCCTTCAAAGCCCTACTGAGAGCTCACCGCCTCCAGGAGGCCTTCCCAGGCTGAGCCCCCCTTTTCCTCTCCTCCTTCCCTCCCCATTGCCCTCCCCTTCCTCTGTGCTCCCCACTTCCCCTCCCCACAGCACTTGTGAATATTGGTACATGTTTATTACTCTATTTTATTAATGATGTATATATAGGGATATATATATATGTATATATATAGGGATGTATATATGTAGGGAAGCAGCATGGCTCAGTGGAAAGAGCACGGGCTTTGGAGTCAGAGGTCATGGGTTCAAATTCTGGCTCCACAACTTGTCAGCTGTGTGACTTCCGGTAAGTCACTTAACTTCTCTGGGCCTCAGTTACCTCATCTGTAAAATGGGGATTAAGACTGTGAGCCCCCCGTGGGACAACCTGATCACCTTGTAAACTCCCCAGTGCTTAGAACAGTGCTTTGCACATAGTAAATGCTTAATAACTGCTATTATTATTATTATATAGCTATAATTCTGTTTATTCTGTTGGTATTGACACCTGCCTACTTGTTTTGTTTTTTTTGTCTGTCTCCCCCTTCTAGACTGTGAGCCCGTTGTTGGGTAGGGACCATCTCTATATGTTGCCAATTTGTACTTCCCAAGTGCTTAGTATAGTGCTCTGCACACAGTAAGCACTCAATAAATATGATTGAATGAATGAATGTAACAGAGGCTAAAGTGGAGCAAGCCTGGCTGTTAAAACAAGAATACTGCTCATAAGGGCTCCTGGAAAATTATCAGTCAGAAGAGGTAACAAACCAGCGGAAAACTGAATGAATGGCCACTCTCTATGAGAGAGGCACAGGATGAGGTACATATTAAGTTGGATTTTGAAAGAGTTGGATAGGTGTGTGAGGTACTCTGGAAAATCCAATATTAAACTTCAAATTCACATTAGGCTTATTTGGATGAAAGTTATGTGATGGTTGAACTTGATTTATCTTTTGAAAGCCCCGTAACCCTCAAAGATCTGTAAACTGTAAGGTCCCCCTTAGCATCTCGAATTGGGTGATAAAGGTCCAACAGTTTTGAAAAGGTAAAGGATCTTGTAAAATCCAATATTTCAAGCAGAAAAGTATTTTACCCTAAATGACGTTTTTTAAAAAATAGTATTTGTTAACTGCTTACTATGTGCCAGGCATTGTGCTAAGTGGTGGGGTAGATACAAGATCATCAGGTTGCCCACAGTCTTAACTACCATTTTACAGAGGAGGAACTGAGGCACAGGGAATTTGTGACTTGCCCAAGGTCACACAGCAGACAAGTGGTGGGGCTGGGATTAGAACCCATGACCTTCTGACTCTGAGGCCCGTGTTGTATTCATTCATTCATTCATTTATTCATATTTATTGAGCACTTACTGTGTGCAGAGCACTGTACTAAGTGCTTGGAAAGTACAATTCAACAACAGAGACAATCCCTACCCAAAAACGAGCTCACAGTCTCCATGCTGCTTTTCAATGACGTACCTACTGACTCCTGAGACTGAATGAACTTCAATAGATACTTCTTATAAAAAATATTATTTCCTATGTGTTTTGGGTGTAATAATTTTTCATTAACTTTAAGGTGAATGTATGTAAAAAACATAATCGATATATCCTGTATATCCTTCCCAAGACTAATCATATTGTCAAAACCATCCTATACACCTGGACTGCAGATTATATTTTCTCCAAGATTCTCAGAAAAAAAAGGATATTTTCTTTAAAAAGACATCAACAATCCCATCCTTTTATTCCACCTTCTCCACTTTCTCCTCTTCTCCCTTCCCTACCCTGATCTCCTGAGTCTTCCTGCCCGCCCTAGGCCCATCAGGAGAAATAATATTTTTTTTTTCTTTAAAAGAACCACACACCCTGCAATAAATAATGTGAGCATTGCCTAACAGGCAGCCTAAAGAGGCTGGCGATAAATAAAGAAACTTCCCATCTCTCTGCAGGCTAGAGAGAGGGGGCTGGAGAGAGGAGGGTGAACTATTAAATATCCCACATAGCCACAGGCAAATTCTCTCGTCGTCGGCATCTCCTGGCGGAGACCTTTTCTTCAGGCAGAGATTGCTCTGACAGTTCAAGGTGCTATCGAGCTCTAACCAGGGACAATTACAAGACTCCAGTTCCAGAGTCTGAGGCGATGCTTGCGCCTGATAAGGTTGAAGGAGAATAATGGGAAGGAGGAAAACGATAATAGGTTGCTGAATGGATGGGATGAGGTATCGTTGCACAGTGCCTGGAGACAGAAGCAACTACTAATGCAAGAAGGGCATCCCCCCATCACAAGCACACACATACTTTTTTCCATTTTCCTTGCATGAGAAAAAAAAATTCTCTCTTTAAACATGCACTTCAAACATCATTTTTTTCCCTTTGCTCCCAGCTAGTAATACTCTTCTTCCACCAATTTTCTAGCATGAGAATCTTCAGAGTTTTTGTGCTTCTCTCACTCATTTCCTCTGTCCTGTAGCTTGGATTCCAGGTTAGCGGCCTTTCTTGTATTCTTTCTGTTTTTCTTTCTAACCAGTTTTCTTTGTTCTATCTCCATTTTCCCTCCTCTCCTAGTTTGCTGCTCCTTATCTTTTTGGCAGCACTGTTTTCTTCTTTCTTGTTTTTCTTAATTGCCTTCGGAACTTACATTCCTGGTTTAGAAGCAATATGGACTTGGGAGTCAGAGGACATGGGTTCTAATCCTGGCTCTGCCACTTGTCTGCTATGACCATAGGCAAGTCACTTCACTTCTCTGTGCCTCAGTTCCCTCCCTCTGTAGAATGGGGATGAACACTGTGAGCCCCACATGGGACAACATGATTACCTTGTATCTACCCCAGTGCTTAGAACAGTGAACCCGCTGTTGGGTAGGGACCGTCTCTGTATGTTGCCAACTTGTACTTCCCAAGTGCCTAATACAGTACTCTGCACACAGTAAGCACTAAATAAATACGATTGAATGAATGAACAAGGCTTGGCACATAGTAAGCACTTAACAAATACCATCATTATCATTATTATTATTATTCTAGGTTTCTGAAGTTTTTTGGGAAGGCACTTCCTTAAGTCAGCCCAATCAGTCAAGTATTAAGCACTTGGGAGGGTTCAATACAACAGAGTTGGTAGACACATTTCTCACACATAATAATAATAATGATGGTATTTATTAAGCACTTACTAAGTTCCAAGTCCAGGCCTGGGACCTAGTCACAAGGACCTAGATTCTAATCCCAGCTCTGCCACTTATCTTCTGTGTGACCTTGGGCAAGTCACCTCACTTCTCTGAGCTTCAGTTCCCTTATCTGTAAAATGGGGATTAAGATCGTGAGCCTCACGAGGGACAGGGACTGTGTCCAACCTGATTATCTTGCATCTACCTCAGCACTTAGTACAGTGCCTGGCATTTAGTAAGCACTTAATAAATAAGATTTTTTTAAAAAATGGGATCTTACAGATTAGAGGGGAAAAGAGACATTTAAAAAAAGTTACAGATATGTACATACGTGCTGTAAGGCTGAGGGTTGGGTGAATATTACATGGTTAAAGGGTATAGATCCAAATGTATAAGTGAAGGGAGGGGAAGTAATAGCTGTGGTATTTGTTAAATGCTCACTATGTGCCAGGAACTGTACTAACCACAGGGATGGATACAAGCAAATTGGATTGGACACAGTCATTGTCCAACATGGGGCTCATAGTCTCAATCCCCATTTTACAGATGAGGTATCTGAGGCACAGAGAAATGAAGTGACTTGCCCAAGGTCACACAACAGACAAGTGGGACATGAGGGATTTGTTGCAGAAATCTCTTGGAGGAGATGTGATCTTAATAAGACTTTGAAAATGGGGAGAATGGTGCTCTCTCATATATCAATCAATCAGTGGTATTTATTGAGTGTTAACTATGTGCAGAACACTGAACTAAGTGTGTGGGATAGTACAATACAACAGAGTTAGCGGACACATTCCCTGCCCATATTATGAAAGGGCATGGAGGGAATTCCAGGCCAGAGGGAGAAAATGGGCAAGGGGATGGGGGTGAGACTGAGGGATAGTGAAGAGCCTGGCATTACAGGAACTAAGCATGCAAGCTGGTTTGTAGCGGGAATCCAGCGAGATAAGGTAGGAGGGGATGAGCTGATTGAGTGTTTCACAGCAGATGGTAAGGAATTGCCATTTGATGCAAAGGTTGATGGCAACCACTGGAGGTTCCTGAGGTGTGGGGGAACACGGACTGAATGTTGCTTTTTTTTAGAAAAGTGATCTGGGCAGCAGAGTGACACAAGTACTTGTGTGAGGAGAGACAGGAAAAAGGCAGTGAGATCAAGAAGAAGGCACCCAGACCAGGGAGAAGGTTGGATCAGCACTGTAGGAATTTGCTTGGAGACAAAAGGGCCAATATTAGTGATGTTGTGAAGCTTGCACTGACAGGATTTGGTAACAGACTGACTGTGGTGGTTGAATGGGAGAGATGAGTCAAGGAAAATGCTAAGGTTATAGACTTATAAGACAGGGAGGATAGTGATGTTACCTACAGTAATGGGAAAGGATGGTATTTGGCTGAGGAGATGAGGGGTACTCTTTTGCCCGTGTTTCGTTTGAGCAGTAGGTGGGACATTCAGGTAGAGATGTCTTGAAAGCAGGAGGAAATATGAGACAGCATAGGAGAGAAGTCAGGGCTGGAGAGGTAGATTTGGGAATCATCCACAGAGAGATAATAGTTGGAGCCGTGGGCATAAGTGAGTTCTCCAACGGATTGGGTGTAGGTGGAGAATAGAAAGGGAATCAGAACTGAACCTTGAAGGAGGCAGAAGAGGAGCCTGTGAAAGAGACTGAGAAAGAGCAGGCAGAAAGATAGGAGAACCAGGATAATAATAATAATAATAATAATAATAATAATAATAATAATAGTACTTGTTAAGTGCTTACTATTTGCCGAGCATTGGTCTAAGTGCTGGGATGGACACAAATAAATGGGTTGAACACAGTCCCTGTCCCATATGGAGCTCACACTCTCGATCCCCATTTTACAGATGAGGGAACTGAGGCATAGAGAAGTGAAGTGACTTACCCAAGGTCGCACAACAGACATGTGGTGGAGCCGTGATTAGAACCCATGATCTCCCAACTCCCAAGCCCATGCTCTGTTCACTATGCTATGCTGCTTGGTGTTAGTGGTCTGCACACAGTAAGTGCTCAATAAGTAAAATTGATTGATTCAAGCCAACATTAGATAGTGTTTCCAGGAGAAGGAGTTGATCTACAGTGTTGAAGGCAGATGAGCTACTAGGGTGGAGTAGAAGCAGTGGATTTGGCCATGAGGAGGTTATTAGTGACTTTAAATCAAGCAGTGCCTTTGTGGTGGAGGGGACTGAAAGCGGGTTTCAAGATGAAAGCAGTTTTCAAGAGGTCAAGAAGAGAATAGAGGAGAGTCAGCAGAGGTACCAAGTGTAGATAACTGAATAAGGAGTTTGAAGAGGAGTGATAGGAGGGAGATAGGACCATAACTGGGAGGAGTGGGGTCAAGAGAGGATTTTATGTTTTGTTTTGTTTTATTTTTAGGATTGAGATACATAAGCATGTTCAAAAGCATTTAGGAAAGAGCCATCAGAGAGTGAGTGGTTGCAAATAGTCGACAGGGAGGGAAGAATGAAAGAGAAAAGACTTTAATAAGATGCAAAGGGATGGGTTTGCTGGGATGGGGCTCACGTAGATTTTGAGCACATTTTGGCAAGAAGCAGGACTTAAATGAGTTTTGTATAATTACTCCATTGCTTAGAATAATTCTTTACATCATTGTAAGCACTTATTAAATGTTAGTCACAATAATAAAAACGTGAAAGAAAGTTTGTTTTGCTAGAGTCATCCTGATTTCTTTGATTAAGCTATTACAAATTTATGTAATAATTACTCAGCTTTCCACTTCACAGAGCTGGCCCAAGGCTGGAAAAAACTGGAAACATGAAGTATACAGGATCTTTGTTTTTCATTTTAGACATCTGAATGCAGTGACAGGAAGGCAAATCATCTTTGGGACTATGGCATAGTGCTGAACTCACCCTATTTGCCCATCAAGAAGCTCCAAGACATAGATCAGAACATTGAAGAATTACTAGCTATGAAAATATAATCAAAGTTTATAGAACAGAACTTTATATCAAGAGGTGAACAACGGATCTGTTACCCTGGGCTTTGGAGTCAGAGGTCATGGGTTCAAATCCCGACTCCGCCAATTGTCAGTTGTGTGACTTTGGGCAAGTCACTTAACTTCTCTGTGGCTCAGTTTCCCCATCTGTAAAATGGGGATTAAGACTGTGAGCCCCCCGTGGGACAACCTGATCACTTTGTAACCTCCCCAGCACTTAGAACAGTGCTTTGTACATTGTAAGCGCTTAATAAATGCCACTATTATTATTATTATTATTATTATTACGCTGATCGAAATGGTGATAGAGGCTCAGAAATCAGATACACAACTCAGAAAAGATTTGCAAATAAACATTTAAGAAAACACTTACTGGCATGGCTTGTGTTTATGTTGTGGGATTTGTAAACCTGTATTAGGGTTTGTGAATCTATTTTCCGATGTACAAACTAATCAAATTTTTGAGAATTCAGGTAGTTAAAGCTGATGCTATAAGGCGGTGTTTGTAAATCAAAATGCACTGCTTAGGTTTCTGAAAGGATTTCTGAATCTAAACAGAGATATCAAAATATTTTCGACCAAAATGCTGATCATCGCTGACACTAGTGAGGCTACTGGTAGATGAGGTTTAGGAAATGGCAAAATGGCCATCCCAGATCCATCCACCAAAAAGCAGCTGAATCTTGTCCTTAATTAAAATCAAAAAAATTAACCTCCCCAGGAAGCCTTCCTTGGTTGACCCAAAGAACTCCAGTGATTCCAATTGTTCTTGCAGCTCCTGAGCAGTTATATTATTAATCAATTGATTAATTAAGGTACTTGTTCAGCACTTACTCTGTGTCATGCACTGTACTAAGTGCTCAGGTAGATACATGATAATCACATTGGACCCAATCTAACCTGGGGCTCACAGTCCAAGTAGGAGGGGGGAAGATTCAATCCCCTTTGAGGCACAGAGATGTTAAGTGACTTGTCCAAGGTCACCTAACAGATAACTGGCAGAGCTGAGATTTGAAAATAGGTCCTCTGTCTCCCAGGACCACGTTTTCTCCAATAAGCCATGATGTTTAACACATAACTCAATCGAGCAATCAATCAAATGTACTTATCAAGTGCATACTGTATGCAGAGTACTATTTCTTAGTACTAAGTACTTAGTACTAAACACTTGGGAAAGTATAACACAACAATATAACAGACACATTTCCTGACCATGATGAGTTTACAGTCTAGAGGGTGAGCTTACAGTACAAAGGACACACTCATCATTACATAGCTAAAGATACGTGTCATTTATGTTTTATATATTATAACTTTCAAATGAGTCTGTCTTGTGCTATCATCATCATTAACGATATTTACAGAGAAATCAGCTGGAAACAGAGTACTGTATTAAGCACTTGGAAGAGTAGAATTCTGTTTATTTATATTGATGCCTGCTTACTTGTTTTGTTGTCTGTCTCCCCTCTTCTAGACTGTAAGCCTGGTGTGGGTGGGGATTGTCTTTATTGCTGAATTGTACTTTCCAAGTGCTTAGTACAGTGCTCTGCACACAGTAAGTACTCAATAAATATGACTGAATGAATGAATGAATGAACAGAAGCAAGAGCCACCATGAGCACTGCCCTCCAGGAGCTTCCAATCTAATGAGGTGGGCAGCTAGTCAAAAATGATTTCTCAATAGTGGGAGCAAGAGGATGAAGAAGGATATTATAGTAAGCAGAATGAATACTGTGTTATTTCTTCTCCCCATCCGGTAGTCAGGTCCTCAAGGGCAGGGATTGAGTTTCCTGCTACCTGCATAACTCTTCCCAGTGCTCTGACCTAGAGAACACTTTCAGTGATGCTGAAGGTTACAGAAAGTAATGCCAGACCATTCTATATTGGCCTAGACGTTCTGCAAAACTGCCAGGTGGGACTCATTTTTCCAACAGAGAACACTGTACCCTTGTATCATTGGAACTGAAGGAGCCACACACAGAGACAGCTGAAAACTGCCTTAACTGCCTCAGAGACTAGTGACTGCTAAAAAGATGGTGGACCAGTGGCTACTAACAAGATGATAGACTGGTGGCTGCTAAAAAGTAGATGGACCAGTGACTATTAACAAGACGATGGACTGGTGACCGCTAACAAGAGGATGGACCCATGGCTACTAACAAGAGGATGGAGAAGTGTCTACTCTCCCTGCCTTCAAAGCCTTACTAAAAGCATATCTCCAAGAGGCTTTCCCAGACTAAGCCCTCCTTTCCTCTTCTCTCTTTCCCTTCTGTGTCACCCTGATGCTTGGCACATAGTAAGTGCTTAACAAATACCATCATTATTATTATTACTTCTCCCTTTATTCACCCCCTCTCCCAGCCCCACATTCATTCATTCATTCAATTTTATTTATTGAGCACTTACTGTGTGCAGAGCACTGTACTAAGTGGTGGGAAGTACAAGTTGGCAACATACAGAGACAGTCCCTACCCAAAAACGGGCTCACAGTCTAGAAGGGGGAGACAGACAACAAAACAAAACATGTGGACAGGTGTTAATCAATCAATCAATCAATCAATCATATTTATTGAGCACTTACTGTGTGCAGAGCACTGTACTAAGCACTTGGGAAGTACAAGTTGGCAACATATAGAGACAGTCCCTACCCAACAGCGGGCTCACAGTCTAGAAGGGGGAGATAGAGAACAAAACCAAACATATTAACAAAATAAAATAAATAGAATAGATATGTACAAGTAAAATAAATAAATAGAGTAATAAATATGTACAAACATATATACATATATACAGGTGCTGTGGGGAAGGGAAGGAGGTAAGGCAGGGGGGATGGAGAGGGGGAAGAGGGGGAAAGGAAGGAGGGGGCTCAGTTTGGGAAGACCTCCTGGAGGAGGTGCGCTCTCAGTAGGGCCTTGAAGGGAGGAAGAGAGCTAGCTTGGCGGATGTGGGGAGGGAGGGCATTCCAGGCCAGGGGGAGGACATGGGCCAGGGGTCGACAGCGGGACAGGCAAGAATGAGGCACGGTGAGGAGATTAGCGGCAGAGGAGTAGAGGGTGTGGGCTGGGCTGTAGAAGGAGAGAAGGGAGGTGAGGTGGGGGGGTGTGAGGTGATGGACAGCCTTGAAGCTCAGGGTGAGGAGTTTCTGCCTGATGCATAGGTTGATTGGTAGCCAATGGAGATTTTTGAGGAGGGGAGTAACATGTCCAGAGCATTTCTGGACAAAGACGATCCAGGCAGTGGCGTGAAGTATGGATTGAAGTGGGGAGAGACAAAAGGATGGGAGTTCAGAGAGGAGGCTGATACAGTAGTCCAGACAGGATAGGATGAGAGCTTGAATAAGCAGGGTAGCGGTATGGATGGAGAGGAAAGGGTGGATCTTGGCAATGTTGCTGAGCTGAGACTGGCAGGTTTTGGTGACGGCTTGGATGTGAGGGGTGAATGAGAGACCGGAGTTGAGGATGACACCAAGGTTGCGGGCCTGTGAGATGGGAAGGATGGTAGTGCTGTGAACTGTGATGGGAAAGTCAGGGAGAGGGCAGGGTTTGGGAGGGAAGACAAGGAGTTCAGTCTTGGACATTTTGAGTTTTAGGTGGCGGGCAGACATCCAGATGGAGATGTCCTGAAGGCAGGAGGAGATGCGAGCCTGGATGGAGGGGGAGAGAGCAGGGGCAGAGATGTAGATTTAGGTGTCATCAGCGTAGAGATGATAGTTGAAGCTGTGGGAGAGAATGAGGTCACCAAGGGAGTGAGTGTAGATCGAGAACAGAAGGGGACCAAGAACTGAACCTTGAGGAACTCCCACAGTAAAGGGATGGGAGGGGGAGGAGGAGCCTGCAAAAGAGACTGAGAATGAACAACTGGAGAGATAAGAGGAGAACCAGGAGAGGACAGAGTCTGTGAAGCCAAGGTTGGATAGCATGGTGAGGAGAATGGGGGTTGTCCACAGTGTCGAAGGCAACTGAGTGGCCGAGGAGGATTAGGATAGAGTAGGAGCCGTTGGATTTGGCAAGCAGGAGGCCTTTGAGAGGGCGGTTTCCGTGGAATATAGGGGACAGACGCCAGACTGGAGAGGGTCGAGGAGAGAGTTGGTGTTGAGGAAGTCGAGGCAGCGTGTGTAGACTACTCGTTCAAGGAGTTTGGAAAGGAATGGTAGGAGGGAGATGTCAAGTCATCACAATAGATATAAATAAAGCTAGATGCACATCATTAACAAAATAAATAGAATAGTAAATATGTACAAGTAAAATAAATAGAGTAATAAATATGTATAAACATATATACATGTGCTGTGGGGAGGGGAAGGAAGTAGAGTGGGAGGGATAGGGAGGAGGAGAGGAAAAAGGGGGCTCAGTGTGGGAAGGCCTCCTGGAGGAGGTGAGCTCTCAGTAGGGCTTTGAAGGGAGGAAGAGAGCTAGCTTGGCAGATGTGCGGAGGGAGGGCATTCTGGGCCAGGGGGAGGACGTGGGCCTGGGGTCGATGGCGGGACAGGCGAGAACAAGGTACATTGAGGAGGTTAATGGCAGAGGAGTGGAGGGTGTGGGCTGGGCTGTAGAAGGAGAGACGGGAGGTGAGGTAGGAGGGGGAGTGGGGATGGAGAGTCTTGAAGCTGAGAGTGAGGAGTTTTTGCTTGATGTGTAGGTTGACTGGCTGCCACTGGAGTTTTTTGAGGAGGGGAGTAACATGCCCAGAGTGTTTCTGCACAAAGATGATCCAGGCAGTACTGTGAAGTATAGACTGAAGTGGGGAGAGACAGGAAGATGGGAGATCAGAGAGGAGACTGATGTACATATGTATCTGTAATGTATCTATTAATATTAATGTCTGTAACCTCCTTAAGACTGCAAGCTCACTGTGGGCTGGGAATGTATCTCATATCATTATATTGAACTTTCCCAAGTGCTCCGTACAGTGCTCTGCAATCGGTAAGCGCTCAGTAAATATGGTTGACTGAGTGTCTACTAGCAAGAAGATAGACTAGTCACTGGTAACAAGAGTATGGACTGGTGGCTACTAACAAAAAGATGGGCTAGTGGCTGCTAATAAGAGGATGGACCAGTGGCTAACAACAAGAGATAGGATATGTTTGCTTAAAGTCCTCACAGACTCAAAAGTTTAATATTTTAAAAGTCACTTCTGTGAAAAAAAAAGAACCCTCAAATTTCTACAGTTCTAAAACTTTTTTTAAATACCATTTAAATTTTAAGCTGGGGATTTATAAAGGGGCTATTAAAGTTTAAGAGTTTCATTATAGTTTTTTTTTAATCATAATTACTTTAGGTAGAGGAGGAGGGATAGGTCTACTTTATTCCTAGTGGAAACTATACATATATATGAAGTATCTATATAAAAGCTGGAACTGAGCTTACATTAATACAGTCTAACTGATATTCAATAATTTTCCCCTCCCTTTTTCTATTGTCCATATTTAAATACTTCAAAAAGAATTCTAATCAAGTGGAAATTAATAGGGGAGGAAAGACTGGGGCTAGCAGGAGAGGGCTCTAATCCCACTATCTCTTAATATTTCAAAGTCTCTTTTATTTTCTTAATAAAAAAGAGAGAGACAGAGAGAGAAAATGGAATTAATCCAGTGCTCTGAACTGTCCTCTCGTCTTACTGCTTTAAATAAATTCCAAGAGTATATCGCACATGAGAGGGCTATTTCTGGCCAATTGCCAAGCTTTGCTTTTCATTCCCAACTTTTCTCCCTTGCTTCCCTTCCTTCTTCCTTTCCTTCCCCTCATCAGCTCTTTTTTGGATTTTCAAAAAGCAAGGCAGTACAGGAAAATAAGAGCTATATCTTGAGTTTGGATCTAGAGAGGGAAGAATCTGTTCCTTTAGTTCCTCAAAAATCAAAATAATCAGAATTGTATGGAAACTTTAGATATTAATACTGAATGGCAGATTTCATACTAGAATTCTTTATCTTTTCTACCAAGTATATAGTTTTAAACAAACTGAACATCGATTAATTAAGCTCTATTTCAACAGATCCATGGACTGTATAAAGGTTCTGATAAGATTTTTCTCAAAAATAAGGCAACTTTACTCTGTATAACAGTATCAAAGATACTACAACACTAGACCTGGAAACAGCCATATTTGTTTAGCCAAGAGAAAGGGATTTACATGACTTCGATTGGGGTTGACGTCTCTTTCAAAGTTTTCATTCTCCTCTATTCAGGAAAATTAGTGTTCTCGACATGTATTTTTATTACACACTTTGAAGCTAGTACAAATTTGTTCTTGCAGAAACATTCCATAGGTTAGTTCAAGTCGATTTGGCATAGGAAGAAGGTGTCACTGGAGGCATGATGCCGCCTTAGCTTTCATGGCTTTTATGTACCTGTATGCTTTTGTATACAGTGCTTTGAGTTTCTTTGTTATTGCAATTTTACAGTATTTAATACAATAAGATATCAATGATTGGAAAGGGTGTGAAGCATTCTTTCAGAGGTGGTTATAACAAACTTATAGGAATTTCAATAGAAAAATGGCTGTAAAATTTTTTTACCCACTATATACCCAAACCAATTCATTCCTGTTGAAATAACTTGTAGACTGTGAGCCCACTGTTGGGTAGGGACTGTCTCTATGTTGCCAACTTGTACTTCCCAAGCGCTTAGTACAGTGCTCTGCACACAGTAAGAGCTCGATAAATACGATTGATTGATTGAAATAACGGTTCCAATCTCTCAGTGCATTAATTGGTTAATAAGACATGATCGATTGCATTTTCAGATGAACCTGTGCTTCTGGGCTTTGGTTAGGGTAACTGGGGGACATGTCACAGAAGTTGTTTCCAACAGTTGGGTTTATCATTTTATTTACTGCAACAATAAATTCGTTTTTACTAGCCTCTGACCTAAAGCCTGAAGGGAAAAGACATCATCCTCAGTTTCAGGTACCATAAACCACCCATAACACCAGGACAACACTAATGAACAGTGCTTGGCACATAGTAATCAATCAATCGTATTTATTGAGCACTTACTGTGTGCAGAGCACTGTACTAAGCGCTTGGGAAGTACAAGTTGGCAACATATAGAGACGGTCCCTACCCAACAGTGGGCTCACAGTCTAGAAGGGGGAGACAGAGAACAAAACATATTAACAAAATGAAATAAATAGAATAGATATGTACAAGTAAAATAAATAGAGTAATAAAATAGAGTAATAAAGCACACAGTAAGTGCTTAACAAATGCCATCATTATTATTAGTAGTATTAACACTAATGCTTTTGAACATGCAATTGGACTAGTGAAAGTGAAAAAGACCGAAGCCCCAAACAGTGAGTTGTTTCCAATGGGATTATACTTATTTGGGTTGCCAGCTTTATGGTGTCTGGGGAGCTATTGCTCCCAGGATTTAACCTCTAGGGACTAAGTCTCCACAGTTTTCCAGGGAAGGATGGGAAGAAACCACTAGCCCACTCTGCCCACTGGTGCCGGAAGTGGACCCAAGATGGTGATTCCACAGTAAGCTCAGAGTCAGGCAAAAGGCTCCTCTCCCTCCTGGCCTGATAAGCCAGTGGGGGTAAGTGCTTAGTACAGTGTTCTGCACACAGTAAGTGCTCAATAAATACGATTGATTGAATGAATGAACAGCCACATGATTGCCTGTCTCCTGGCCTTCAGCGTCAACCTGAGGCTCCAGACCTGCTGTGGACGTGTGAACTCACTCATTCATTCATTCATTTGTATTTATTGAGAGCTGTGTGCAGAGCACTGTACTAAGCACCTGGGAATACAAGTTGGCAGCGTATAGAGACAGTCCCTACCCAACAATGGGTGCACAGTCTAGAAACATTCCTGCCCACACTGAGTTCAGAGTCAAGAGGGGGAGATGGACATTAATATAAATAGATAATAATAATGATGGCATCAATTAAGCACTTACTATGTGCAAAGCACTGTTCTAAGCACTGGTGGGGGGGGATACAAGGTGATCAGGTTGTCCCACGGGGGGCTCACAGTCTTAATCCCCATTTTACAGATGAGGGAACTAAGGCCCAGAGAAGTGAATTGACTTGCCCATAGTCACACAGCTGACAATCGGCAGAGCCAGGATATGAACCCATGACCTCTGACCCCAAAGCCTGTGGTAAATAAATAAATAAGATAAGTAAATAAGTTATGGCTCTCCTGCACCTGCTGCAGGGATGCGATAGGAATTCCTCCCAGATACACCAATGGACAGAATCGAGGGGCCCACCATTCCATATTCCATATCACTCACCACTGACCCCTCCAGCATCAGCGACCTTGTGGGTTTTCAGAATCAAGGGGCCCACAGTTCTCGGGTTGGCACCGGGCGATACGTGGTGTGTTCGATCAGGCCCCATGCCCTACGTTGGTTATTCTTCTGCACCGTCCTCCTCACAGATGTTCACCCTATTCCCCTTAACCTGAACTTCAGAGCTTCACATCAATCGACCCTTCAATCAGCCTACTTCAGTTCCCTTCTTCCTCTCTCACCACACTAGCCACATGTGGTAGGAGCTTAGGAGATGTATAATAATGATGGCATTTGTTAAGCGCTTACTATGTGCCAAGTACTGTTCTAAGCGCTGGGATAGATACATCAGGTTGTTCCACGTAGGGCTCACAGTATTCACCCCCGTTTTACAGATGAGGTAACTGAGGCACAGAGAAGTCAAGTTTCTTGGCCAAAGTCACACAGCAGACATATGGTGGAGCCGGGATTCGAACCCATGACCTCTGACACCAAAGCCCGTGCTCTTTCCACCGAGCCATGCTGCTTCTCTACTTGTATTCTCCCAAATCCTTGGTACAGTGCTGTGTACACAGTAAGCGCTAAACAAATACGATTGAATGAACTGGCTGGAAATAATACTGTCCTAGTGCTTCGCACAGTGCCCCGCACACAGAGAGTGCTCAATAAATACGATTGAATGAATGTAATAGAACCCGGGCCTCCCACATGACAGAAGAGAATTCTCCCACAGAACCACCAGTACCTTTCTGCAAGAAAACCTTTATCTCACTCTTACTAAGGAGTCTGCGAGCCTCTCTCTGATTCCGATTTGCTTGGGTCTATCCCAGCGTTTTGTGCAATGCCTGGCACAAAGTAAGCGCTTAACACACACAGAGGAGGGCCGGCCTGGCTCGCCCTTCCACTGGCAGAGCCACGATCAGTCAGGCGATAGCCATCTACAGAGCTGCGAATAGGGAAAACATACAGGGAGCAATCGAGATTCATGTAGAATCTTTATTTGGAAGGCAGCAGGCAAAATATTCCCATAAACGTAACAGACTTAACAGCATGGCCTAGTAGATAGAGTACTGGCCTGCGAGTCACAAGGACCTGGGTTCCAATCCTGCTGTGTGACCTTGGTCCAGTCACTTAGCTTCTCTGTGGTCCAGTTTTCTCAACTGTAATTTTTTTATGGTATTTGTTAAGCACTTACTGTGTGCCAAGCACTATAATAAGCACTGGGATATTAACAAGATACTAGATTGGACACAGTCCATAACCCACATAAGGCTCACAGTCTTAATCATTCATTCATTCAATCATATTTATTGAGCGCTTACTGTGTGCAGAGCACTGCACTAAGCGCTTGGGAAGTACAAGTTGGCAACATATAGAGATGGTCCCTACCCAACAGTGGGCTCACTAATCCCCAACTGAGGCACAGAGAAATGAAGTTCATTCATTCATTCATTCATTCATTCAATCATATTTATTGAGCACTTACAGTGTGCAGAGCACTGTAGGAAGTGTTTGGAAAGTACAATTCAGCAACAAATAGAGACACTCCTTGCCCACAAGGTGCTCACAGTCTAGAAGGAGAGCTTCAGGCATCAAAGCAAGTAAACAGGCATCAGCAGCATCTTTTTGAGCACTTACTGTGTGCAGAGCACTATATTCATTCATTCAATCTTATTTATTGAGTGCTTACTCTGTGCAGAGCACTGTACTAAGCCCTTGGGAAGTACAAGTTGGCAACATATAGAGACGGTCCCTACCCAAGTTCTTGGGAGAGTACAATTCAAAAATAAACAATGACATTCTGGGCCCACAGCAAGCTTACAGTCTAGAGGTGGGGAGAGAGACAACAATACAAATAAATAAAATTACAGATATGGTACACAAGTGCTGTGGGTCTGCGAGGGGGAAGGGCAAAGGGAGCAAGTCAGAGTGACACAGAAGGGAGTGGGAGATGCGGAAAAGTGGGGCAGGAAGGCCTCTTGGAGGAGATGTGCCTTCCATAAGGCTTTGAAGAGTGGGAGAGTAATTGTCTGTCAGATTGGAGGAGGGAGGGCATTCCAGGCCAGAAGCAGAATATGGGTGAGGGGTTAGCAGTGAGACAGGCAAGATGGAGGCACAGTGAGAAGGTTAGCACTAGAGGAATGAAGGGTGCAGAAGGAGAGAAGTGAGGTAAGGTAGGATGGGAAGTACTCTAATGCCAATGGTGAGGAGTTTTTGTTTGATAAGGAAGTTGATGGGCAACACTGGATTTCTATGAAAAATGGAGTGTCATGTCCTGAACATTTTGTAGAAAAATTATCTAGGCAGCAGAGTGAATTATGGACTGGAGTAGGGAGAGACAGAAGCCTGGGAGGTCAGCAAGGAGACTGATGCAGTAATCCAGGTGCAATAGGATGAGTGATTGTATTAACGTGTATGAACAGTTTGGATGAAGAGAAAAGAGCAGACTTTAGCGATGCTGTGAAGGTGGGGCCAGCAGGATTTAGTGATGGATTGAATATGAGGGTTGGATGAGAGAGAGGAGTCAAGGATAAGGCTATGGTTACAGGTTTGTGAGATAGGAAGGATAGTGATGCTGTCTACAGTGATTGGAAAGTCAGGGGGAGGACAGGGTTTGGGTGGGAAGCTAAGGAACTCTGTTTTGGACATGTTAGGTTTGAGGTGATGGGAGGACATCCAAGTAGAGATGACTTGAAGGCAGTTGGAAAGTCAGGGGGAGGACAGGTTTTCAGTGGAAAGATAAGGAACTCTGTTTCGGACATGTTACGTTTGAGGTGATGGGAGGACATCCAAGTAGAGATGACTTGAAGGCAAGAGGAGATGAGAGACTGGAGAGAGAGAGAGAAATCAGGGCTGGAGATGCAGATATGGATATCATCTGCATAGAGGTGGTATTTGAAGCCATGGGAGTGAATGAGCTCTCCAAGGGAGTGGGTGTAGATGGAGAAGAGAGGGGGACTGAATCTTGAGGGACCCCCACAATTAGGGGGTGGGAAGCAGAGGAGGAACCCTTGAAGGAAACTGAGAATGAGTGGCCAGAGGGATCAAAGGAGAACCAGGAGAGGACACAGTCAGTGAAGCTAAGGTTTGGATATCAGAGAAGGGTGTGGTCTATAGTGTTGAAGGCAGCTGTGAGGTCGAGGAGGATTAGGATGGAGTAAAGGCCATAGGATTTGGCAAGAAGGAGACCATTGGTGACGTCTGAGAGGGTAGTATCTGTGAAGTGAAGGGGATGGAAGTATTGAACTTACTGCTTGCAGAGAATTGAAGCCTCAGTTTTCCTATAAAGCAGGGGTTAACTTTCTGATCAATCCTCCATGAAGGAAAATTCTCTCTATCTTACATGTCCCTTGAGCATGCCATCGACACTGTGTTCACACTCATAGCCGCTTCTTCAGATTCCCCTTTGCTTAGTACCCAATTCAGTGAGTGTTATCAGAATATTGTTCCCTAGTTCCCTAACTGTTCTTTCTGAAGCACATCAGAATTATTATGTATTATGGAAAAACCAATTGTTCTAATTGACAAAGGAGACCAAAATGCAGTTTACTGGTGCCCAAATTTATTTCCCAAGTGTAAGGATAACAGCAACTATAAGCCTAAACTGCCGTTGTTTTAGCACCGATCCCAAAGCCAACCTGATGGAATCATTGTACATTTTAGGGCCTCCTCAACAAAATGCCACAACATTTCTAATTAGGTGCTGGCAGTGTAGCTTTTGGTCCTGATTTCCTAGCAGAACGACATTTGTCCTATATATCACGCAGAAACGCTCCTCTGACGGATTATCATTAACACAACAAGTCACCCAAGAATATATCCTGTTGGAGTCAAGTCTTCCTGTTTTGTTTTAAGCTAGATGATAGCATCTGATATTCTCCATCGTATCAGTCTCAATAATGAAACTCCTTTAAAGGGAGGGAGGAGGGGAAGCAGAAGGAGCGTAAAAGTGAAGGCTTAATTTTTAACAAAATGCATCTCATCATCATCACCATCATCAATGTAATTTATTGAGTGCTTACAATTTGCAGAGCACTGTATTAAGCACTTGGGAGAGTACAACAGAACATAGTTAATAATAATAATAATAATAATTTTGGTATTTGTTAAGTGCTTACTATATGCTAGGCACTGTACTAAGAGCTGGGGTGGATTTCAAGCAAATCAAGTTGGACACAGTCCCTGTCCCCTGTGGGGCTCAGAATCATTCATTCATTCATTCATTCATTCACATGTATTTATTGAGCACTTACTGTGTGCAGAACACTGCACTGAGCACTTGTAAAATACAATTCAGCAATGAAGAGAGACAATCCCTGCTCTCAATGGACTCACAGTCTAGGAGGGGGGAGACAGACATCAAAACAAGAAAACAGCATCAGTAGCATCAGTATAAATAAATAGAATTAGAGATGGATATATATACACATTAGAAGAAGTAAAATAGGCATTAATATAAATAAATAGAATTACAGATATGTACATATAGACACAAGTGCTGTGGGGAAGGGAGGGGGGTAGGGCAAAGGGAGCGAGTCGGGGTGAGATGAGGGGAAGGGGGAGCTGAGGAAAAGGGGGGCTTAGTCTGGGAAGGTCTCCTGGAGGAAGTGAACCTTCAGTAGGGCTTTGAAGGGGGGAAGTGTGATTCTCGAGGGGTCGCATAATTACAGCTACAACAGTGCTGCTTCTCAGATTCTCTGCCCACAGTGAGTTACAGTCTAGAGGAGGAGACAGACATTAATATAAGTAAATAATTTATAATATGTAATTAAAAGATAAGCACATAAGTGCTGTGGGTTAAGGATGGGAAGAATATCAAATGCCCAAAGGTCACAGATCCAAGTGCGTAGATGACATGCAAGTCCAATTTTGTCATGCATCATATAATAATAATGGCATTTATAACATAACAACCATAACATTTAACATTTAACAACCATAACAATTATAACAACTTTAAATAATAATAATAATGATGGCATTTGTTAAGCACTTACTATGTGCAAAGCGCTGTTCTAAGCACCTTCAGTTACAAAAGTGGTGAGAACAGCGAACTAATGGGATCTGTACAGCACATTCTCCAAGATTCTTTACCTGAATTCTTGGAATCTGATGATCTGAGGACTTCCCTCTTACTATTATACCCTAGGCCCAATTCTCTCTAGTCCAGATAAAGAATTTGTAAACAAAGTACTTTCTATGGTCATCAAATCCAGTCCTCTGCCATCAGGAAAAATGCACTTCATCCACTTCAGGAAAATGGCTTCTCATCGGATTCATCAAGGTATCTCTGGGAAATTTATTCCAACAATTTGTAATCCTGTCTGTCAAAAACTGCCTCGTCATAGCTTACATGCAAATGTATATAATTAATGCTACAATTTGAACTCAATTGCCCTCAGGAAAGGTAGAGAATAGTTTGTCAATAACCACAGTGGACTGGTTCTTGGAGTTGTCTACACCTGCTTCCTCTATTTCCTCTCCTCTAGTTCAATCCTTGATCCCTTCCAATCTGGTTTCTGCCCCCTTCACTTCACACCAACAGCCCTCCTTAAGGCAACCAGTGACCTTCTCCTTGCCAAATTTCCCAGCCTCTACCATTTCCTAATCCTCCTAGACCTCTCAGCTGCCTTCAACACTATAGACCACCTCCTACACCTTGAAACATTATCATACCTTCACTTCACTGACACTGTCTTCTCTTGGTTCGGCTCTATCTCTCTGAGAGCTCCTTCTCAATTTCTTTTGCAGGCTCCTCCTCGGCTTCCCAACCTCTGACAGAGGGGTCCAACTGTTGGTTCTATCTTCACATTGCTATAATCCAAAATGCTTGCAGTCTGATCCATGTACTTATCCTATCCCACCTTGACTACTGCATCAGCCTCCTTGCTGGCCTCTCTGCCTCCTGTCTCTCTCCTCTCCATTCCATACTTCACTTTGCTGCCCAGATTGTTTTTCCACAAAATCCTTCACTTCATGCTTCATGCTTAAGAACATCCAGGGTTTGCCCATCCTCCACATCAAACAGAAACTCCTTACTATTGACTTTAAATCACTCAATCACCTTGCTCTCTTGTTCCTCACCTCACTTCTCTGCTATAACAACCCAACCCACACATATCACTCCTCTAATGCCATCCTTCTCACTGTACCTCAATCTTGCCTATCTCTCCACCTACCCATTTCCAACGTCCTCTCCCTAACCTGGAATCCCCTCCCTGCTCCATATATTCCAGGCAACCACTCTCTCCACCTTCAAAGTCTTATTAAGTTCACATCTCCTCCAGGAAGTCTTCCCCAATTAAGCTTTGTTTTCCCCAGCTCCCTCTCCCTTCTACATCAACTCTGCACTTGGATCTGTGACCTTTGAGTATTTAACATTCACCCTACACCACTTATGTACAGATCTATAAATTATGTAGTATAAATTATTTACTTGTATTAATGTCTGTCTCCTCCTCTAGACTGTGAGCTTGTTGTGGGCAGGGAACGTGTCCACCAACTCTATTGTACTGTTCTCTCCCAAGAACTTAATACAGTGTTTTGCACACAGTAAGCATGCAAGAAATACCATTGATGATGACGAAAATGATGATGATGATATTTGAAGACTGTATAAGTGTTCCTTCAACTTTCTGTTTATGAGATAAACCTTAATTCAACTAATCTTTCTCTTGGATCCAATTATCTAACTTTTTTTAACATTGTAAGTGTACCCCGTAGAACTGGTATTTTTGAATATCTTACCTCGGGTTACAACCAACCCACGAAAGAGATAGAACCTGTATTGCTTGATGCCTTATCTTACAAAAATTCTAACTTCCAAGTGCTATTGTACTTTCCAAGCATTTAGTACACTGCTCTACACACAGTAACCACTCAATAAATACGATGGAATGAATGAATGAATGAATACCCTAATATTTTGGCCAAGAGCTACAGGTAAATAAATCCCTCCCCACCTCCTCTCCAAGTGGCTAGGGATAAGCAATCAATCAATCGATGCTTTCAATTGAGCACTTACTGTTTGAAGAGCTCTGTATTAAGTAATTGGGAGTTGGTAATAGTTGTGGTATTTGTTAAGCACTTACTATGTGCCGGCAATGTACTAAGAACTGGCAGGGGGGTGGGGAGGAGGGGAAATATGAGCAAATCCGGTTGGACACTGTCCCTGTCCCACATTGGGCTCACAGTCTTAATCCCCTTTTTACAGATGAGGTAACTGAGGCACAGAGAAGTGAAGCGACTTTCCTTAGGTTACTTAGTAGTTAAGCTGGGATTAGAACCCAAGTCCTTCTAACTCCCATGTCTGTGCTCTATCCATTAGGCTATGTTACTAGACACTGTACACCTCTCACTCTACGACTCTACGATAGAGTGGTTAGAATGGTCGTTGCCCTCAAGGAGCTTTCAAAAAGGAAGGATTTGTGTAGAAAGCTCTGCCCTGACTGTGTGATAGATTTTCGGGGCACCAAAGCAACCCTGAGCAAAGAAGCTATTCAATGGGGAAAGCAACTAAATTTAGAAATGGTGATTAATTGCACCTCATTCAAAGGAATCATTGTCCGAGGTGGATTTCATCTACCTTGACAATCCAGTGCATCATTGCAAGGCAATGAAATGAATGAAGAAGTGATGATCCCTCTATACCAGATCAGATTTTGGAATTAAGGGATCTTGTGACTATTTCTAGGAAAGAGATGAACTTACAGAAATGGTGGAAGATTCATTCATTCATTCATTCAATTGTATTTATTGAGTGCTTACTGTGTGCAGAGCACTGTACTAAGAGCTTGGGAAGTACAAGTTGGCAACATATAGAGACGGTCCCTACCCAACAGTGGGCTCACAGTCTTCAGATGGAGAGAGGAGTTCGGCAATGTGCACAGGTGCTCAGAACTAGTTAGTCAGCTACCAGGAGCTTTTTGAAGAAAAGAAGGCTGGTCAAACTTTAATTGATCCAATTCTTCAGGATAATAGAACAATATCACAGTTAGCAGAACCTGGCTCTGCCACTTGCCTGCTGTGTGACCTTGGGAAAGTCACTCAACTTCTCTGGGCCTTTGTTTCTGCAACTGTAAAATGTGGATCCAATACCTTTTTTCCCTGTTATTTAGAACTGTGAGCCTCATTTGGGACTGAGACTGTGTCCAACTTGAATAACTTATATTTACCCCAGGATTTAGAATAATAATTATTATTATGGTATTTGTTAAGTGCTTACTATGTGCCAAGCACTGTCCTAAGCATTGGGGTAGATACAGGGTAATCAGGTTGTCTCATGTGAGGCTCACAGTCTTAATCCCCATTTTACAGATGAGATAACTGAGGTACAGAGAAGTTAAGTGACTTGCCCACAGTCACACAGCTGACATGTGGCGGAGCCAGGATTAGAACCCACATCTTCTGACTCCCAAGCTCCTGCTCTTTCCACTAAGGTACACTGCTTCTCAACCATGCTTGACACATAGTACACATATGTGACATCTAGTAAAGCGCTTTACAAATACCACAAAAAAATTACAGCCTCTCACATAGTCTCATAATCATATTACAACTCCTCATTTAGTTACTGTTGTGATACTAGGCTTTTGTTATTTTAACAAAGATTAAATAACAGCTTGGTAATGCTTAACATTCCAGAATATAGCATGCAAAGAAATTTCAGACTATTTTTCCAGAGGTTCTGAAATGGATCCTAATTAATGATATATATGCCTAGGAAACAACGTGCTCCACCAGACAGTCATTCGATCAATCAATCAATCAACAAATGGTGCTTATTAAGCATTTACTCTATGCACAAAAGAGTAGACACAATCCCTGCTCTCAAGGAGCTTACAGTCAATTATTCATGATACAGGCTAATTTTCAAGGAATTAAGTCCCACAGTATCTTGGGATTTGTCTGTATTATTTTAAATTTTTTCCCTAAATGCTCTCCACCTATATCAAACATCTTCCCAATAACTATGACCGAATAACTGCACTATTTTCTATTTTGCACCATGTCATGGATTTAACTTTGCAGTGTTATCATTTTAATCGTGTTCTCTACAGGTGAGGACACAGTGAATCTAATCCTTGTTATTAAGTTCTCATTTCACATTGGCTCTCATCCCAAATGGATGATTATTTTTTCAAGTGGTTATTTTCATGGCTAATTCTTCCTAACGATATGGCTTTTCCTCTAGGATAAACATGGCCAGTTGAGGCACCTATATTTAAAATATGCAGAAACCTTTGGTTTTCAAGCTTTTATTAAGTGAAGAGTTCATGTACAAACTCTAAAATCTGCCCTTTCATCTCCATCCAACCTAATGCCATGCTGATCCAAGCACTAATCATTTCCCTCCTTGATTACTGCATCAGCCTCCTAACTGATCTCCCAGACTCCTGTCTCTGACTACTCCAGTCCCTACTTCACTCTGCTGCCAGGACAACTTTTCTAAAAACAATCCAGCCTCCATTAATAATAATAATAATGGTATTTATTAAGTGCTTACTATGTGCAAAGCACTGTGATCAGGTTGTCCCACGGGGAGCTCACAGTCTTAATCCCCATTTTACAGATGAAGTAACTGAGGCACAGAGAAGTTAAGTTACTTGCCCAAAGTCACACAGCTGACAATTGGCAGAGCCAGGATTTGAACCCATGACTTCTGATTCCAAAGTTCAGGCTCTTTCCATTGAGCCACACTGCATTAGTTGATATTCACCCCAGCCCCACAGCTGTTTCATAAATACCCATAAACTTTACTATTTTCCCTAACTGAAACCTATTTTAATGTCTGTCTCCCCATGCAGACGATAAGCTCCTTGTAGGCAGAGATTGTGTCTGCCAACTCCATTGTACTGTAATTTCCCAAGGGCTTTGCACACAGTAAGCACTCAGTTAATACCACTGATTGATTTATTGATTGAATGGTTGCCCATTTGCCTCTGTATCAAACAGAAACTCTTTACTGTCAGCTTTTAAGGCACTCAATCCTCTCTCTCCAACCTATGTTATCTCACTGACCTCCTCTTCCAACCAAGCCAAGAAACTTCACTCTCCCCTATGCCAACCATTTCACTGTACTTTTATCTCGCCTCTCCCACCACCAGCCCATTTGTCCACGTATTCCTTCAGGCCTGGAACTCCGTATCCCCTTTTATCTGACAGCGCACCATCTCTCAACTTTCAAAACCCTCCTAAAATCATATCTCCTCCAAGAGGCTTTCCCTGACTATCCACTTTCCCTTTTGGGTTGCCTTTTGATTGCCCTTTAATAATAATAATAATAATGCTGGTATTTGTTAAGCACTTATTATGTGCCAAGCGCTATTCTAAGCACTGGGGTAGATACAAGGTAAATAGGTTATCCCACGTGGGGCTCACAGTCTTAATCCCCATTTTACAGATTAGGTAACTGAGGCACAGAGAAGTTAAGTGACTTGCCCAAAGTCACACAGCTGACAACCTTGGTGTCATCCTTGACTCCGCTCTCTCATTCACCCCTCACATCCAATCCATCACCAAAACCTGCCAGTCTCACCTCCACAATATCGCCAAGATCCACCCTTTCCTCTCCATCCAAATTGCTACCCTGCTGCTTCAATCTCTGATCCTATCCCAACTGGATTACTGCATCAGCCTCCTCTCTGACCTCCCATCCTCCTGTCTCTCCCCACTTCAATCTATACTTCACGCTGCTGCCCGGATCATCTTTGTGCAGAAACGCTCTGGGCATGTTACTCCCCTCAAAATTCTCCAGTGGCTGCCTGTCAACTTATGAATCAAGCAACAACTCCTCACTCTCGGCTTCAAGGCTGTCCATCCCCTCGCCCCCTCCAACCTCACCTCCCTTCTCTCCTTCCACAGCCTAGCCCACACCGTCTGCTCCTCTACTGCTAACCTCCTCACTGTACCTCGTTCTCACCTGTCCCACCATCATCCACCAGCCCACGTCCTTCCCCTGGCCTGGAATGCCCTCCCCTCCGCACATCCGCCAAGCTAGCTCTCTTCCTCCCTTCAAAGCCCTACTGAGAGCTCACCTTCTCCAGGAGGCCTCCCCAGACTGAGCCCCCTTTTTCCTCTCCTCCTCCCCATCCCCCCGCCCTACCTCCTTCCCCTCCCCACAGCACTTGTATATATATAGTTGTACAGATTTATTACTCTATTTTACTTGTACATATTTACTATTCTATTTATTTTGTTAATGATGTGCATCTAGCTTTAATTCTATTTATTCTGATGATTTTGACACCTGTCTACATGTTTTGTTTTGTTGTCTGTCTCCCCCTTCTAGGCTGTGAGCCCGTTATTGGGTAGGGACCGTCTCTATATGTTGCCGACTTGTACTTCCCAAGTGCTTAATACAGTGCTCTGCACACAGTAAGCACTCAATAAATATGATTGATTGAATGAATGAATGAATGAATGACAAGTGGCAGAGCCAGAATTAGAACCCATGACCTCTGACTCCCAAGCCCGTGCTCTTTCCGCTGAGCCACACCGCTTCTCAATCTGATTCTCAGTTCTGCTTCTCTCTTTAATTATTGCATTTCAGACAAATCATGGAGTCAGTCTGCACTTTTTATTCAGCTGGGTGTTAGCAGCCTGCTGATAATTTTCAAAGCCATTAAGGCTGCAGCTATTCTCTTGGACTCATTTAATTTTTGTTGGCTCCATCCATTACTCCAATGCCTAACTTTCCCTTATCCATTCCAGTTATCCAAACATTTTTCTACTGCTTCACTAAGCTTGAAGAGCATTTGCCTGAAGTCAATGTACTCAGGGGTTCCTGTTCAGACACAGGTGTCCATGAAAGTAACAGCCAGAAGGAATCAATTGGAAGGAAAATGCTGTATTCATTTTTTTGTGGGGGTCCATCATCCACTTACAAACAAACCTCTCATGATATTTCCTTTCTAGATACACATACTAGACTGCAAATTGGTCTCTGGACTGTAAGCTCATTATGGACAGGGAACGTATCTACCAACTCTGTTGAATTGTACTCTCTCAAGTGCTTAGTACAGTGCTCTGCACACAGTAAGTGCTCAATAAATACCATTGACTGACTGACTGTTTTTCATGGCTGCAGTAATCTGAACAATTCTTCCACAATGAGGCAGTTGTTATTTTTAAAACATTTTTTTAACCATGTTTATTGCTGATGCTTTTTCTGTTTACTCTCTGTCTGGAGGGGTTTTTAATTCTTCATGCAGTGGTGCTGTAAAAGAAGCTTTTTTTTATACAATTGTATTGGTTACTCTGTTGATGTCTAAGTTATTATTATAGCCCCATTTTACAGATGAGAAAATTGAGGCCCAGGGGGAAAATGGCTTGCTTGAGGCCATCCAATTACTGAGTGCAGGGTTGGAATATAAACAGATTTTTTTCATTGGTTCTGGCTTCTGGGTCCTGTGCTCAGCCTTGTATTCACACCTCAGTCAACTTAAGGATAGAAAACTGTATTTTTTGTCTCAGAGATTCTTTTGAAATTCATCTGAATGGAACAACCGCTGCTGAATGCAGAATTGCCACTCCCCCTGTTTACTGTGATTTAAGCGCCAGTGAACTCCTGCTCTCCACCTGCTCTTACCACTTTTGGTAACATAGATGAAGAGTTCAAGGTCTTTGCTCTGACCTACAAAGCCCTTTATCAGTGACTGAACCAAAAAAAAAAAAAATGTAGTGAGCCTAGATGGAGAGGATGAGCAGCGACTGGGTAAATATAAACCGAAACACGATAGAAAAAAAAATCAAAATCACAAAAACGGAGAGGAAAAAAAAAGCATCCTAGAGGTAAGCAAACCCACAGCAGGTTCCAGGTAGGACAGGAATGAACCAATCACCTCGGGGATTTATGTCCGCAGGTAGCTGCAGGGAGGGAGTGATTCAATGTCAAAGATGTCAAAGGGGGAGAGGCCTAGACCCTGTTAACAATTTGAAAGCTCCCAAGGAAAGCAGTGGAATGTAGAATGGCCCCTCCCCATCCCCCCCACCCTTGCCTTGCCTCCTTCCCCTCCCCACAGCACCTGTATATATGTATACATGTTTGTACGTATTTATTACTCTATTTTATTTGTACAAATTTACTCTGTTTTATTTTGTTAATATGTTTTGTTTTGTCGTCTGTCTCTCCCTTCTAGACTGTGAGCCCGCTGTTGGGTAGGGACCGTCTCTATATGTTGCCAGCTTGTACTTCCCAAGTGCGTAGTACAGTGCTCTGCACACAGTAAGTGCTCAATAAGTACGATTGAATGAATGAATGAATGAATGAATGAATGAATAATGGCATTATAGAATATTGTACCCAAGGAATATTCTGTCCTAGTGGAAAGAGCTGGGCCAGAGTCAGAAGACCTGGGTTCTAATTAATTCATTAATTCAATGGTATTTATTGAGCACACACGGTGTGCAGAGTACTATACTAAGAATTTGGGAGAGTACAATATAACAATAATAATAATAATAATAATAATAGCATTTGTTAAGCACTTACTATGTGCGAAGCATTGTTCTAAGCACTGGGGTGGATACAAGGTGATCAGGTTGTCCCGCATGGGGCTCCTGGTCTTAATCCCTATTTACGGATGAGGTAACTGAGGTACAGAGAGGTGAAGTGACTTGCCCAAAGTCATAGCTGACAAGCGACAGAGCCGGGATTGGAACCTGTGACCTCTGACTCCCAAACCGGTGCTCTTTCCCCTGAGCCATGCTGCTTCTCAATAATAAACACATTCCCTGCCCACAATGAGCTTTCTAATCCCAGCCCTGCCACCTGTATGCTGTGTGAAATTGGCCAAGTCACTTAACTTCTCTGCACCTCAGTTTCCTCATCTGAAAATTGGGGATAAAATATCTGATCTTCCTCCCTGTTAAACCACGAGCCCTTTGTGGGACAGAGACTAGGCCGATCTGATTGTAACAGCTCCAGGGCTTGGCCCATAGGCAGTACTTAACAAATACCACAGTTATCATTATAGTTATACACTGTAAATGTATATTACATATTGTAATCAGGGAAGCCACATGTCTGTAAAACTTCAGGCCCCTTGAGGGGATGCTTCCGTTGAGCCTTCCAGGGGGTTGTGGCTGTGGGAGAGGGGGTTGGAGAGGAGACTAAGACACTCAGGACCCGAGACTAGTGACTTGAGGTGGGAAATGGGGGGCAAGCCAGAACGGGCAAATCAATTAATCAATCAATCGTATTTATTGAGCTCTTACTGTGTGCAGAGCACTGTACTAAGCGCTTGGGAAGTACAAGGTGGCAACATATATGTCAAAGGAAGGGCAAAGGAAGAGGAGAAGGATAGGGCCGAGATTAGGGCTGAATGCAGAACTGGAGGAGGAGGAGGAGGAGTCCGTGGAAGTAGTAGCAACATGGCATAGTTGATAGAACACATGCCTGGGAGTCAGAAGGTCATGGGTTCTAATCCTACCTCCGCCACTTGCCTGCTATTTGACCTTGGGCAAGGCACTTCTCTGGACCTGAGTTACCTCATCTGTAAAATAGGGATTGAGACTGTGAGCGCCACATGGAACAGGGACTATGTCCAACTCAATTTGCTTGTATTTGCTCCAGCCATAATTATGATTAGTACAGTGCTCCGCACACAGTAAGCGCTCAGTAAATAAGAGTGACTGACTGACTCAGCCCCTAAGGTTGGGGCAAAGCAGGCAGGTGGGCAGTAGGGCAGGACCCTCGCCTTGCTTGTCAGCCCCCCTTCTAGACTGTGAGCCCATTGTTGGGTAGGGATTGTCTCTGTTGCCAAATTGTACTTTCCAAGCGCTTAGTACAGTGCTCTGCACACAGTAAGCGCTCAATGAATACGATTGAACGAATGAATAAAACTCATTCCTGGGTGTTGGATGCAATCTGATCCTCGGGTGATGGTCGGGAATGGTGATCAATACCGAGAGGAGATTTAAAAAGTCGATCACATGCCAAGGCAGATTGAGAAAGAGGCCACAGTCGTTAATCTTTTAACACTATTATGTAAAGTGGGAATCTTCTCCTTGAATACGCTCTTCAGTTGTGGTCATTGCCTCTGCAAAAGCACTTAAGGAAAAATAAAATATTCCACGATAGATTTTTTTTTCAAATCAAAGATGTTTCAAAGTCTGATTATTTAGTCTAGAAAAGAAAAAAAAAACCCAAGATTAAAATGAAGATGTCCTTGTAAAATTGCTTTTAAAAAGTCTGGCTGTCTAGAGATATTTTCTCATTAACTGTGAATTTGTTCTCTAAACTTTCTTGTGTCACTCTGTACCACTGCTAATATCTGCACTGCTATCCCAAGACACACCTTCAATATGCTATTGATTGCGTATGTAGATATGAAACATTTGTTTATGTATTCAGGTGTTCAAGAAGCAGCTTGGCCCAATGGAAAGAGCAAGCCTGTAAGTCAGAGGATCTGGGTTTTAATCCTAGCTCTGCCAATTGCTTGCTGTGTGACCTTAGGCTAGTCAATTAACTTCTCTGTGCTTCAGTTTTCTCAATTGTAAAATGGGGATTAAATCCCATTTCCTCCTACTTTGACTGTAAACCCCATGTGGGACAGGGACCGTGTCCAACCTGATAAACTCATATATATCCCAGCACAGTGCTTGACGCATAGTGAGGGCTTAACAGATATCATAAACAAACAAACCAAATCTAAACAAAGACATAAACATAAACAAACAAACCACATCCACCATTTGTCAGCTCTGTGACTTTGGGCAAGTCACTTAACTTCTCTGTGCCTCAGTTCCCTCATCCGTAAAATGGGGATGAAGACTATGAGCCCCCCATGGGACAACTTGATCACCTTGTAACTTCCCCAGAGCTTAGAACAGTGCTTTGCACATAGAAAGCACTTAATAAATGCTATTATTATTATTATCTAAATGAATGCAAGTTCCCTATGGGAAGGGAATGCATCACTTCACATTTTGTTCTTCCCAAGTGCTTAGTACAAGTGCATTCCACTTAGTGGTTGCTTAATAAACACCCTTACTACCACTACAACTACTACATGTGTATACCCCTCCTTCTATCTGTGCATTCTTACATTTTCTTGCTAAATAGTCTCCTCAAGACGGAAAGATTAAGGGTAGGAATCACACTTTCACTTTCTTTGGTCACCCAATATCACTCCTCTCCACCTCAAGGGACATTGCTAGAGCTGGAAAAGCCTGAAATCTAGTCTGAGCCTTTACTCTTGGGCTCATTATCAGGTCAAGCAAGTCCTTGGCTCCAAATAATGATTGTGGCTTTTGTTAAGTGCTTTGTTTGAGCTAAGCAGCCAGGTAGGTACAAAACAATCAGATCAGATGCGACCACTGTCTTACAACAGGCTCACACTTTAAGGGAGTGGGAGACAGGCATAAATCTCCATTCTACAGATGAAGAAATTGAGGCACAGAAAGGCTAAGTGACCTGCCCAAGGCCAGACAGCTGGCAAATGGCTGTCTCCTGATTCCCAGTCCTGTTCCCTTTCCACTGGGCCACGATTATATCCACTTTGCTTATGCTGACTTGGTGGAAAAATGAAGTTTTAAAAATGTGTGCAATGCAGAGACAACTAGGAAACAATACATTTTAGTTAAAAATGAGGGTAGTAACCATGAAAAAATCTGAGAGTAATCATCAATAACCAGACAGAAATAAAGAGTCAGAATTGTCAGCTCTGTCTTTCCTAAAATGCATTAAAATGATTTCCGACCCGCAACCCGATTTCTGTTGGCCTAACCTAATTCTTCTGGGACTTTGAGCTGCTTAAAATAGACATGCAAATTGCACAATCTTCCCCCTCTAGACTATAAACTCGATGTTGGCAGGGAATGTATCTACCAACTCTGTTACACTGTACTTTCCCAAATGCCTAGTATAGTGCTCTGCACACAGTAACTGCTCAAAAATATGAATGACCGATTGAAACTTGAATAGATGATCCCAAAACTCAGCCAGAAAAACATGGGTATAATCCAGACTCTTCGAAGACAATCGGCAGTAACTTTTAAATGATCCATGGGAAACAATGGGGTCATGCAAATTAAAAATCTGGTGGAATTCACGGTTTGGACATTTTATTAAAGCTAGGAGGGGAGTTTACTGGCATTCTAAAGGGTGATATATGACTGTTGTGGGCAGAGAATGTGTCTGTTTATTGTTATATTGTACTCTCTCAAGAGCTTAGCGCAGTGCTTTGCACACAATAAGCGCTCAGTAAATAGGACTGAATGAAAGAATGAATACTAAGCACAATGGCTCAGTGGAAAGGGCACGGGCTTTGGAGTCAATCAATCAATCAATCAATCGTATTTATTGAGCGCTTACTGTGTGCAGAGCACTGTACTAAGCACTTGGGAAGTACAAGTTGGCAACATATAGAGACAGTCCCTACCCAACAGTGGGCTCACAGCCTAGAAGGGGGAGACAGAGAAAAAAAACAAAACATATTAACAAAATAAAATAAATAGAATAGATACGTACAAGTAAAATAAATAAATGAATAGAGTAATAAATATGTACAAACATATATACATATACACAGGTGCTGTGGGGAAGGGAAGGAGGTAAGACGGGGAGGATGGAGGGGAGGACGAGGGGGAGAGGAAGGAGGGGGCTCATTCTGGGAAGGCCTCCTGGAGGAGGTGAGCTCTCAGTAGGGCCTTGAAGGGAAGAAGAGAGTTAGCTTGGTGGGTGGGCAGAGGAAGGGCATTCCGGGCCAGGGGGATGACTAGGGCCGGGGGTCGATGGTGGGACAAGTGAGAACGAGGAACGGTGAGGAGATTAGCGGCAGAGGAGCGGAGGGTGCGGGCTGGGCTGGAGAAGGAGAGAAGGGAGGTGAGGTAGGAGGGGACGAGGGGATGGACAGCCTTGAAGCCCAGGGTGAGGAGTTTCTGCCTGATGCGCAGATTGATTGGTAGCCACTGGAGATTTTTGAGGAGGGGAGTAACATGCCCAGAGCGTTTCTGGACAAAGATAATCCGGGCAGCAGCATGAAGTACGGATTGAAGTGGGGAGAGACACGAGGATGGGAGATCAGAGAGAAGGCTGATGCAGTAGTCCAGACGGGATAGGATGAGAGCTTAAACGAGTAGGGTAGTGGTTTGGATGGAGAGGAAAGGGCGGATCTTGGCAATGTTGCGGAGCTGAGACCGGCAGGTTTTGGTGACGGCTTGGATGTGAGGGGTGAACAAGAGAGCGGAGTCGAGGATGACACCAAGTTTGTGGGCTTGTGAGACGGGAAGGATGGTAGTGCCATCAACAGTGATGGGAAAGTCAGGGAGAGGGCAGGGTTTGGGAGGGAAGACAAAGAGTTCAGTCTTGGACATGTTGAGTTTTAGGTGGCGGGCAGACATCCAGATGGAGATGTCCTGAAGGCAGGAGGAGTTGCGAGCCTGGAGGGAGGGGGAGAGAGCAGGGGCAGAGATGTAGATTTGGTTGTCATCAGCGTAGAGATGATAGTTGAAGCCGTGGGAGCGAATGAGGTCACCAAGGGAGAGGGTGTAGATAGAGAACAGAAGGGGACCAAGAACTGAACCTTGGGGAACCCCCACAGTAAGGGGGTGGGAGGGGGAGAAGGAGCCTGCAAAAGAGACTGAGAAAGAACGACTGGAGAGATAAGAGGAGAACGAGGAGAGGACGGAGTCTGTGAAGCCAAGGTTGGATAGCGTGTTGAGGAGAAGTGGGTGGTCCACAGTGTCGAAGGCAGCTGAGAGGTCGAGGAGGATTAGGATAGAGTATGAGCCGTTGGATTTGGCAAGCAGGAGGTCATTGGTGACCTTTAAGAGGGCAGTTTCCATGGAATGTAGGGGACGGAAGCCACACTGGAGGGTTTCAAGGAGAGAGTTGGCATTGAGGAATTCGAGGCAGTGCGTGTAGACAACTCGTTCAAGGAGTTTGGAAAGGAATGGTAGGAGGGAGTTGGGGCAATAGCTAGAAGGTGAGGTGGGGTCAAGAGAGGGTTTTTTTAGGATGGGAGAGACATGGGCATGAGACACGAGAGTCAGAGGTCATGGGTTCAAATTCTCGTTCCGTCAATTGTCAGCTGTGTGACTTTGGGCAAGTCACTTAACTTCTCTGGGCCTCAGTTACCTCATCTGTAAAAATGGGGATTAAGACTGTGAGCACCCCGTGGGACAACCTGATCACCTTGTAACCTCCCCAGCACTTGGAACAGTGCGTTGCACATTGTAAGCACTTAATAAATGCCATCATTATTTATTATCTTACTACTACTAATCCACACGAATAGTCCTACAAATGCTATGATTCCATCACCTGGAATAAAAATGACAAAATTTTTCCCAGAATGACGGAATCACAAAGAAATTCATTCAATTGTATTTATTGAATGCTTACTGTGTGCAAAACCGTGTACTTAGCACTTGGGAGACTACAGTACAACAATCATAGCTAGGTGGGTTGTGGAGCTTCTCCACTTGACTAGCTATTTCCAGGTTTGGCAGGCTCCCTTGTGGGCTCAGTTGATCGCATGTATTCTCAGATGAGACAGGCCATCAATTCGAGTTGGTTGGTTTGGACAGGACCAAGACAAGCTTCAATATCTCATTATAGGAGTGTTTTACTTCCTGAGACAAATGTGTTTGCTCTACTCACATTTGAACTCTCGTCTGCATAAACAGACATAGCATACACAGGGCAAAACATGCATCTTCATGCAAATACACACATACACACGTTCATGTGAGCCCAAACCAATTCATGACATGAGGAGAGGCCCACTACTTTAAGAGTGAAAAATAGAGTAACATGGATACAATAACCCATGAAACTCACTCAGCAAATCTTCCAGTCGAACCATAATTTCTCCAGATGAAGGGAAAATAGCTTTCCCCCAAAGAAAAGGCGGTTTGAAATTAAAATTCATTAAAGATGGCTAGCTGACACATTTTGTATTTTTTGAAAAAGTATATCTGCTTAATTTAATGCACTGTCCAATTAATAGGAAGTGGTCCCTTATTGCAGATACGATTTATTCGCAGATAAACCCCTGATTTATGGTTCACTGGGGTATATATTTAATACTGTCAAAAAAAATGAAAGGACACCCAAAACTATCTGCAGTGCCACAGTGACTCATTCTGAAAAGGATCTGAGGCGGCAAAGATCCCTGGGTGTTAAATGTAATCTTCACCTAGGATAAAAGCACAGAGAACTGCTGGTCTTTTATAAAAGGATCTGTCTCTCCCTACTTCCTTCTTCCTTTTCCCCAACATACTGTGGTCCATCATCGGCACATACAGATTTTAAACTTGAGGAAAAATCCTGTTTTGTGTACTCGGTTCTTAAACCTCAAAGCAGCCCAGACCCGCGACTGATTCGTGCGGAAGGGAGTATCATCACAACAGAAAATGCCAGAGCATGATCTGAATGAGTTAATATATAAGGGAAACTTGAGGAAACAGACTGGGAGAAGGATGTCCCTCACTCCTACTTCACCTAGCCGCCAGACCCCATAATCTTTCAGTTAGGCTCAAAGTTAATGTATTTTAAAAGTGCCAAGTAGGAGGCTCATGATCACCTCAGAACCGCTTTGTTCACTCCAAACAGGTACTTGATTACCCTTGTATCTCCCCCAGTACTTGGAATGGTGCTTGGCACATAGTAAGTACTTAACAATTATCATTATTATAATTATTATTATTATTGTTTGTCTCGGATGAAGCTATTAGAGTTTCTAAAGCAAGTTATTAGGTGGAATTCATTCATTCATTCCATCATATTTATTGAGCGCTTACTGTGTGCAGAGCACTGTACACAGTGAATCTCCCACTGAACACAACAGATGAATTTCAGTCCTTTGGGTAGGTTTTCGTTCTATGTCAGGATCGAGAACATGCGCTGAGGAATGGACTATAGTACCGGGAAGGGGTTTGCTCAGTGCTGTTCATTATTTTTTAGGCCATTCATTAGGCGCTTCCTATGTAACAGGCACTTTTCTAAGCGCTTGGCTAGATACAAGATACAGCCCATGTCCCAAATAGGGCTCACAGTCTTAATCCCCATTTTACAGATGAGGGAACCGAGGACCAGAGAAGTGAAGTGACTTTGCTAAGGTCACACAGCAGACAAGTGGCAGAGATGGCATTAGAATCCAGGTCCTTCTGATTCTCAGGCAGGCTCTATCCACTAGGCCATGATGTGTCCTTGCCAGTGGTGTTCCCTTTGGGGTAATGGAGAGCAATGAGTGAGTAGGAAGGTTGAGTCTGTGGAAGGTGTGCACTTACACAAGAGGCATTGGGTTGGCGCACAAAATTGTCTGGGAGCCCTAGACAACCCAGCATAGTTCAGTGGTTAGAGCATGGGTCTGTGAGTTAGAAAGATCAGGGTTCTAATCCTGGTTCTGCCACATAATAATAATAATAATAGCATTTATTAAGTGCTTACTATGTGCCAAGCACTGTTCTAAGCACTGGGGAGGTTACAAGGTGATCAGGTTGTCCCACAGGGGGCTCACAGTCTTAATCTCCATTTTACAGATGAGGTAACAGACACAGAGAAGTTCAGTGACTTGCCCAAAGTCACACAGCTGACAATTGGTGGGGCATGTCTGCTGTGAGACCTTGGGCAAATCATTTAACTTCTTTGGGCCTCCTCTGTGAAACAGGGGTTAAGAGTGTGAGCCCCCCATGAGACAGGGATTGTGTCCATCCTGATTAACTTGTATCTACCCCAGGGCTTAGAACAGCGCTTGGCACATAGTAAGCACTTAAGTACCATAATTATTCATTATTATTATAATTAGGTGAAGGGGTTGAACTGCAGTCCAACATGGTGCTGCTTCCCCAACCCAGGCCCACGATGCAATCAGACAAGGGCCTGGTACCCACCCCCCAGTCATGATCCTGCTCATATCGCTGCCTCCCCTGAACAGTCACAAGACTCCACCTGATGCGGGGCCCCAGTATTCTCCAACCCGAAGGTCACCTTTGCCTCAGTCCATCAATCAGTTGTATCTATTGAGCACTTACTATGTGCTGAGCACTGTTCTAAGCACTGGGGAGAGAACAATACAGGAGAATTAGCAGGCACATTCCCTGCTTATAATGCTTCTGGCCCCAGGGGATTTGTTTTTCATTTGCTTTTAAATAAAAAGAAAACAAACATGAGATTTGTCAAGGATGATTTATGCTTTGATTTGCTCTCCTTTCCTGCTTTAAGGGGAGGGAAAAGGATAATAATAATAATAATAATAATAATAATAATAATGATGATGGCATTTATTAAGCACTTACTATGTGCGAAGCACTGTTCTATGTGGTGGGGAGGATACAAGGTGATCAGGTTGTCCCACGGGGGGCTCACAGCCTTAACCCCATTTTACGGATGAGGTAACTGAGGCCCAGAGAAGTGAAGTGACTTGCCCAAAGTCACACAGCTGACAATTGGCAGAGTTGGGATTTGAACCCATGACCTCTGACTCCAAAGCCCGTGCTCTTTCCACTGAGCCTGTGCAGTATCCTGCACACTGCGAGTGTGAGCATCTCTGTTCACCCACAGTGCAGCCTAGTGGGTGGAGCCTGGGCCTGGGATTCAGAAGGACCTGGATTCTAGTCCTGACTCCGCCACTTCTCTCTGTGTGACTTTGAGCAAGTCACATCACTTCCCTGGACCTCGGTTGCCTCATCTGTAAAATGGGGAATAAGACCATGATTCCCACGTGGGACATGGATTGTGTCCAACCTGATTATCTTGTATCTACCTCAGTGCCTAGACCAGTGCTTGGCACAAAGTAAGCACTTAGCAAATACCATAAAAAAGCAAAACCTGGCAGCATCATGGTAGCATTCATTCAATTGTATTTATTGAGTGCTTACTGTGTGCAGAGCACTGTACTAAGCGCTTGGGAAGTACAAGTCTTCCTCCCTTCAAGGCCCTACTGAGAGCTCACCTCCTCCAGGAAGCCTTCCCAGACTGAGCCCCCTCCTTCCTCTCCCCCTCACCCCCCCATCCCCCCGTCTTACTGCCTTCCCTTCCCCACCTGTATATATGTATATATGTTTGTACTTATTTATTACTTTATTTATTTATTTATTTTACTTGTGCATATCTATTCTATTTATTTTATTTTGTTAGTATGTTTGGTTTTGTTCTCTGTCTCCCCCTTCTAGACTGTGAGCCCACTGTTGGGTAGGGACTGTCTCTATATGTTGCCAACTTGTACTTCCCAAGCGGTTAGTACAGTGCTCTGCACACAGTAAGCGCTCAATAAATATGATTGATTGATTGATTGACTGTGATTCCCATGTGGGACATGGATTGTGTCCAACCTGATTATCTTGTATCTACCTCAATGCCTAGAACAGTGCTTGGCACAAAGTAAGCACTTAACAAATACCATAAAAAAGCAAAACCTGGCAGCATCGTGGTATGATTCATTCAATCGTATTTATTGAGCGCTTACTGTGTGCAGAGCACTGTACTAAGCGCTTGGGAAGTACAAGTTGGCAATATATGGAGACGGTCCCTACCCAACAAAGGGCTCACAGTCGGGAACGGCGGGGGCATCAACAGCTCTCCTGAGCTCCCTCCCCTCCTGCAGTGCTGTCCCCACTTACAGTGAACATGTGAGGAGACGGACCTTGAGCAGCACGAATCCTCCTGAGGAGGTGGGAGAGCCCCGGCTGTGATAGCCCTGACTAGGGTCCCCCCCTGCCCACGAGGGTTGCGCCCCATAT
Source organism: Tachyglossus aculeatus (assembly GCF_015852505.1). Classification (NCBI taxonomy): domain Eukaryota; kingdom Metazoa; phylum Chordata; class Mammalia; order Monotremata; family Tachyglossidae; genus Tachyglossus; species Tachyglossus aculeatus. Next base: position 23,419,028 of record NC_052066.1, on the reverse strand, counting down.
TCGCCCACACAGGCTTCAGTTTGGGAGGAAACTGCATGTGCCCCCTCAATCGGCCTGGGTTCCATCCCCCAGGGCTTCAACCACAGTCTAGTCCCCCTCCTTCCCGAGGCCACCCCAGATCAGTCCAGCTTAGTGATTCGGACTATGAGAAGCAGTGTGGCTCAATGGAATGAGCACGGGCTTGGGAGCCAGAGACTGTGGGTTCAAATGCCGGCTCTGCCACTTGTCAGCTGTGTGACTTTGGTCAAGTCACTTCACTTCTCTGTGCCTCAGTTACCTCATCTGTAAAATGGGGATGAAGACTGTGAGCCCCACATGGGACAAACTGATCACCTTGTATCCTCCCCAGCGCTTAGAACAGTGCTTGGCACATAGTCAGCGCAATTATGGGTTCAAATGCCGGCTCTGCCACTTGTCAGCTGTGTGACTTTGGTCAAGTCACTTCACTTCTCTGTGCCTCAGTTCCCTCATCTGTAACATGGGGATGAAGACTGTGAGCCCCACATGGGACAAACTGATCACCTTGTATCCTCCCCAGCGCTTAGAACAGTGCTTTGCACATAGTAAGCGCTTAACAAATGCCATTATTATTATGAGGCTGAGCAGCCAATAGCCGTTCAAAAGTGACTGACTGAAATATCTTCCTAAAGGATTTGGCCTGAATAAGATTTTGTAAAGTGTCCCACTGCTTGTGGAATAATAATAATGGTATTTGTTAAGCGCTTTCTATGTCAGGCACTATTCTGAGCACAGGGGTACATACAAGCTGATCAGGTTGGACACAGGCCCTGTCCCACATGGAGTTCACAGTCTTAATCCCCATTTTACAGATGAAGGAACTGAGGTGCAGAAAAGTTAAATGACTTTCCCATGGCCACACAGCAGACAAGTGGTGGATCTGGGCCCATGCTCTATTCACTAGGCCATACTACTTTTTTTTAAATTGTATTTATTAAGTGCTTACTATGTGCAAAGCACTGTTCTAATAAGCACTGGGGAGGTTACAAGGTGATCAGGTTGTCCCATGGGGGGCTCACAGTCTTAATCCCCATTTTACAGATGTGGTAACTGAGGCCCAGAGAAGCTAAGTGACTTGCCCAAAGTCACACAGCTGACAATTGGCAGAGCCGGGATTTGAACCCATGACCTCTGACTTCAAAGCCCGGGCTCTTTCCACTGAGCCACGCTGCTTCTCAGCATGGAATCAGCAAGGAGAGTGCAGTATGTTATAGGGTGCTCACAAAGTTTCTATTTCATCACACTACAACTGCAGCATAACTCTGAAGTTGTGATGTAGTGCCATAAACCAGCAGGCTCCTCCTCTCGCTCTCTCCCACAGAGTTAAATCCATGGAAAACCCATTTTCTGATTTACAGGAGGGATTAGGGATGAGAAGCCTAGCCTTTCTCCCTCTCTAGCTACATGCCCAGGGCACATTCCCTGAGGGAACACCACCATTTTGAAGCATGTCCATGCAGGGTAGCTGGCAAGCTTTGGCAAGAGTTCTGTTGGATCTTTCTCTTCTGGTCCCTTCTCAAAGCAGTTTAAAGAGTTTAATTCACAACACCCCAGCCCAGTCAACCCAGCAAACACCCAACAGTGCTTAGCACATAGTAAGCACTTAACAAATACCGTAATTATTATTATTACAGCATCTAATTCCTACCCTCAACACTGACCGGTATACACATTCATTCATTCATTCATTCAATCATATTTTTTGAGCGTTTACTGTGTGCAGAGCACTGCACTAAGTGCTTGGGAAGTACAAGTTGGCAACGTATAGAGACGGTCCCTACCCAACAACGGGCTCACAGTCTAGTGTATTACCATACACATATGATAATAATAATAATAATGGTATTTGTTAAGCACTTACTATGTGCAAAGCACTGTATTCAAGAATCTATTCGGACAACTCATTCTGACATGTTTGTACTACTTCCTGCTATAACCTTGTTCTTCTTCCTCCTCCCACAAATTGTAAAATCGTTTGGCTGTCTCTCCCATTTAATTGTAAGCTTCTGGAGGGCAGGAGACATATCTTAATAATAATAATAATAATAATGGCATTTATTGAGCACTTACTATGTGCAAAGCACTGTTCTAAGCACACTGGGGAGGTTACAAAGTGATCAGGTTGTCCCACGGGGGGTGCTCACAGTCTTAATCCCCGTTTTACGGATGAGGTAACTGAGGCCCAGAGAAGTGACGTGACTTGCCCAAAGTCACACAGCTGACAAGTGCGGAGCCGGGATTTGAACCCATGACCTCTGACTCCAAAGCCCAGGCTCTTTCCACTGAGCCACACTGCTTCTCAAAACAAGTATCACAACAATGATACTTGTTAAGCACTTACTATGTGCCAAGCACTGTACTCAGTTTTGGGATTGATACAAGTTAATCAGGTCAGACACATTCCCTGTCAAACATGGGGCTCAAAGTCCAAGTGGGAAGAAGAACACGTAATGAATTGTCATTTTACCGAGAGGTAATTGAGGCATAGAGAAGTTAAGGGACTTGCCCAAGGTCACACAGCAGGAAAATGTCAGAGCCAAGATTAGAGCCCAGGGTCACTGATTCCCAGGCTTGGCCTCTTTCCACGAAGCCACTTCAGTGGCTTAACAGCCTTACAGCCTAACTGCTGTTCTATTTTATTTTGTTAATATGTTTGGTTTTGTTCTCTGTCTCCCCCTTCTAGACTGTGAGCCCACTGTTGGGTAGGGACTGTCTCTATATATTGCCAACTTGTACTTCCCAAGTGCTTAGTACAGTGCTCTGCACACAGTAAGCGCTCAATAAATACGATTGATTGATTGATTGTTCTATTCTCCCAAATGCTTAGTACCAGCCTGGGAGTCAGAAGGTCATGTGTTTTAATCCCAGCTCTACCAACTATCTGCTGTGTGACCTTGGGCAAATCATTTCACTTCTCTGGGCTTCAGTTACCTCATTTGTGAAATGGGGATTGAGTCTGTGAGCCCCACTTGGAACAGGGACCATGTCTAACCCCATTTGCTTGTAACCACCCCAGTGCTTAGTAAAGTGCCTAGCACATAGTAAATGCTTAACAAATACTGCAATTACTATTATGGTTTGTGCACAAAAAGTCCTCAGTAAACGTGCCTTTAACTGGAGTGGCATATACAGGTAGTGTTAACTTCTCACCCTCAGCTTCAAGGCTGTCCATCACCTCGCCTCCTCCTACCTCACCTCTCTTCTCATCTTCTCCAGCCCAGCCCACACCTTCTGCTCCTCTGCCGCTAATCTCCTCACTGTGCCTCATTCTCACCTGTCCCACCATCGACCCCCGGCCCACATCATCCACCTGGCCTGGAATGCCCTCCCTCCGCACCTCTGCCTAGCTAGCTCTCTTCCTCCCTTCAAGGCCCTACTGAGAGCTCACCTCCTCCAGGAGGCCTTCCCAGGCTGAGCCCCCTCCTTCCTCTCCCCCTCCTCCCCCTCCCCGTCCCCCTCTTACCTCCTTCCCCTCCCCACAGCACATGTATATATGTATATATGTTTGTACGTATTTATTATTCTATTTATTTATTTATTTTACTTGTACATATTTATTCTATTTATTTTAATTTGTTAATACGTTTTGTTTTGTTGTCTGTCTCCCCCTTCTAGACTGTGAGCCAGCTGTTGGGTAGGGACTGTCTCTATGTGTTTCCAACTTGTACTTCCCAAGCGCTTAGTACAGTGCTCTGCACACAGTAAGCGCTCAATAAAAATTGAATGAATGAATGAATAGTGGAGTGATGTGGAGAAAGAAAAAAATCTAAAACAGATAAAAGCTAAAGCTCAACATGTCGAAGACTGAACTCCTTGTCTTCCCTCCCAAACCTTGTCCTCTCCCTGACTTTCCCATCTCTGTTGACGGCACTACCATCCTTCCCGTCTCACAAGCCCGCAACCTTGGTGTCATCCTCGACTCCGCTGTCTCTTTCACCTCTCACATCCAATCCGTCACCAAAACCTGCTGGTGTCAGCTCCGCAACATTGCCAAGATCCGCCCTTTCCTCTCCATCCAAACTGCTACCCTGCTCATTCAAGCTCTCATCCTATCCCGTCTGGACTACTGCACCAGCCTTCTCTCTGATCTCCCATCCTCGTGTCTCTCTCCACTTCAATCCATACTTCATGCTGCTGCCTGGATTATCTTTGTCCAGAAATGCTCTGGGCATATTACTCCCCTCCTCAAAAATCTCCAGTGGCTACCAATCAATCTGCGCATCAGGCAGAAACTCCTCTCCCTGGGCTTCAAGGCTGTCCATCACCTTGCCCCCTCCTACCTCACCTCCCTTCTCTCCTTCTCCAGCCCAGCCCGCACCCTCCGCTGCTCCGCCACTAATCTCCTCACCGTACCTCGTTCTCGCCTGTCCCGCCATCGACCCCCGGCCCACGTCATCCCCCGGGCCTGGAATGCCCTCCCTCTGCCCATCCGCCAAGATAGCTCTCTTCCTCCCTTCAAGGCCCTACTGAGAGCTCACCTCCTCCAGGAGGCCTTCCCAGACTGAGCCCCTTCCTTCCTCTCCCCCTCGTCCCCCTCTCCGTCCCCCCCATCTTACCTCCTTCCCTTCCCCACAGCACCTGTATATATGTATATATGTTTGTACATATTTATTACTCTATTTATTTATTTTACTTGTACATATCTATCCTATTTATTTTATTTTGTTAGTATGTTTGGTTTTGTTCTCTGTCTCCCCCTTTTAGACTGTGAGCCCACTGTTGGGTAGGGACTGTCTCTATATGTTGCCAATCTGTACTTCCCAAGTGCTTAGTACAGTGCTCTGCACATAGTAAGCGCTCAATAAATACAATTGATGATCATGATGATGATAAAAGCCCAGGACAGCTGAACCCCACTTCTCTAGAAGCCCCCTTTTTTGATTCAGGCCAGGGGCAGGACATGTAAAACTAAAGTGACTTACATTAATAATTATGATAATTACTATTATGGTATTTGTTAAGCGCTTACCATGTGCCAGGCACTATTTTAAGCACTGGGGTGGATACAAGCAAATTGGGTTGGGCACAGTCCCCGTCCCACATGGGGTTCACAGTCTCAATCTCCATTTTACAGATGAGGGAACTGAGGCACAGAGGAGTGAAGTGGCTTGCCTAAGGTCACACAGCAGACAAGTGGCGGAGCCAGGATTAGATCCCACAGCCTGTGAACCCGTTGTTGGGTAGGGACCATCTCTATATGTTGCCAACTTGTACTTCCCAAGCGCTTAGTACAGTGCTCTGCACAGAGTAAGCACTCAATAAATATGATTGAATGAATGAATGCTGATTCCCAGACCCAGGCTCCATCATCCAGCGCTTAGAACAGTGCCCAGCCCTTAGAACAGTGCTCAGCACTTAGTAATCGCTTAATAAATGCCATTATTATTATATTATTATCCTCCTGCTACCTGGATCTACTGTGTGCTAGTGTTGAATGAGATTCTCACTACTGCTGTACATACTAATGAGAATTACTAATTAGCAGGACATTCCGCAAGGAAAGTGGCAGTCATAGAGAGTGAAGCAGTGGGAGATAAAAAGTGAAATGAAAATAAGTTGACTCTGCGTAATAGTAGTATGTATTTATTCATTCATTCATTCATAGTTATTGAGCACTTACTGTGTGCAAAGCACTTTACTAAGCACTTGGGAGAGTACAATATAAAAATACAATGGGCTCACAGTCTGGAGGGGGAGACAGACATTAACATAAATAAATAAAGTGAGTGCTGTACCCTCTAATAATACCTGGAGAGTTTCCAGTACTCTTCCAGCCTTGGTTATGGGAGGGAGAGTCAAGCAGAGGCCTACCCATTCCATTCCGAGCTTGGCCAGTGGCTAGCGAGTGGAAGGCAATCGGCTACAAGTCAAAAGTCCCCCATGCTGGTGGCAGCAGCAGGGGAAAGGGTTGAGGGTGGAGACTCAAGTTGACTGTGCGGAAGATGGTAGTGGTAAACCACTTCCTTATTTTTACCAAGAAAACTCTATGGATCCACGACCAGAATGATTGCAGATGGAGGTGGGGCATCCTGGGAGAGATTCATTCATTCATTCAATCGTATTTATTGAGCGCTTACTGTGTGCAGAGCACTGTACTAAGCGCTTGGGAAGTACAAGTTGGCAACATATAGATATGTGTCCGTGGAGTCGCTATGGGTCCGGGACGACTCGACAGCATGAGATAGGACAAGACAAGACATGAGTGCTGTGGGTTGTGAGGTGGGGATGAACAAAGGGAGCAAGCTGGGGTGATGCAGAAGGGAGTGGGAGAAGAGGAAAGGAGGGCTTAGTCAGGGAAGGCCTCTTGGAGGAGGTGTGTTAGCAGTATTCAGTGACGGTCCACTTGGTACAGGGCCTTCTACTTGGAAAGTAGAGAATAACAAAGTGACACATTCCCTGCCAACAAGGAACTTACACTCTAACGGGGAGGCAAATCATGTGTAACTTCACACTCTTCTCAACGTTTGTCAGAAAGCATGGAGCAGGGAAACTTTACATCCTCAAAAGGTCCCTTTCCTGAACTAAGCCAGGGGAAGCACATGGAAGTTGAAGAATAAACAACCACCAGGAGAAAGGTGGCTAACCTGGCTCCCTGCCCCTCTGCGGCCTGGTCCTGGAAGAAGAAGGGCTCTCTAAACTCTAGGCCCCAGGTCAGTGACCATGTGTGACTCAGCAGGAAATTTCTTTGCCGAGCTCCTTTTCCTCCATTTTGCCCATTTGCTGCTAGAATTCTAAGACAGCTGTGTGTTTCTTACTTGCTGTCACAAGCAAGTTGGACATAATTCATCCTGCTGCTGACACCCATCACAACGCTAAGCCGTTTTCTTTACTCACCCCTCCTTCTGACCTCAACTCCCCTCGCACCCCCATGCTCCGCCCTCTCTGAATCCTTTACGCTTTCGTCCCCACTGTTCCCCTCCATTGAGACCCGAAATCCTGAATTTTTTTTCTTCATTGAACTGACCTCCATCTACTCTATCTTGCCGCCAACCCCTCGCCCACGTCCTGTCTCTGTCCCTCCCTTCATATCTTGACAGACCATCACTCTCCTCACTTCCATAGCCTTATTAAGGTCATATCTCCTTCAAGAGACCTTCCAATCAATCAATCAATCAATCGTATTTATTGAGCGCTTACTATGTGCAGAGCACTGTACTAAGCGCTTGGGAAGTACAAATTGGCATCACATAGAGACAGTCCCTACCCGATAGTGGGCTCACAGTCTAAAAGGGGGAGACAGAGAACAGAACCAAACATACCAACAAAATAAAATAAGTAGGATAGAAATGTACAAGTAAAATAAATAAATAAATAAATAAACAGAGTAATAAATATGTACAACCATATATACATATATACAGGTGCTGTGGGGAGGGGAAGGCGGTAAGGCGGGGGGATGGAGAGGGGGACGAGGGGGAGAGGAAAGAAGGGGCTCAATCTGGGAAGGCCTCCTGGAGGAGGTGAGCTCTCAGCAGGGCCTTGAAGGGAGGAAGAGAGCTAGCTTGGCGGATGGGCAGAGGGAGGGCATTCCAGGCCCGGGGGATGACGTGGGCCGGGGGTCGATGGCGGGACAGGCGAGAGCGAGGTACAGTGAGGAGATTAGTGGTGGAGGAGCCGAGGGTGCGGGCTGGGCAGTAGAAGGAGAGAAGGGAGGTGAGGTAGGAGGGGGCGAGGTGAAGGTAGGAGGGGGCGAGGTGAGGGGGCGAGGTCCACAACTAAACCCTCCTTCCCTCTACTCCCTCTCTCTTCTGCTTCATGTGTAAACTTGGATTTGTACCCTTTATTCACCCCCAGCCTCAGCCCCAAAGCAGTTATGTACATAGCAGTTATGTATTTTAATGTCTGCCTTACCCCTAGGCTGTAATAATAGCAATAATAGTAAAAACAATAATAATAATTGTGGCATCTGTTAAGTGCTTACTATTTACCAGGCAGTGTACTAAGCAAGGCATAGTGGATAGAGCACGGCCCTGGGATTCGAAAGTCATGGGTTCTAATTTCGACTCCACCACTTGTCTGTTGTGCACCTTTGGACAAATCACTTCACTTCTCTATACCTCAGTTACCTCATCTGTAAAATGGGAATTAAGACTGTGAGCCCCAAATGGGACAGGGACTGTGTCAAAACTGATTACTTTGTATCTAACCCAGTGCTTAGTACATTGCCTGGCACATAATAAGCACTTTAAAAATATCATTATTATTATTATTTTAATTTATTTTATTAAGCACTGGGGTGGATACAAGCAAATTGGGTTGGACTCAGTCCCTGTCTTAATCCCCATTTTACAGATGAGAGAACTGAGGCCCAGAGAAGTGAAGTGACTTACCGAAGGTCACACAGCAGACAAGTGGTAGAGCCAGCTTTAGAACCCAGCTCCTTCTGATTTCCAGGCCTGTGTTCTATCCACTAGGCCATGCTGCTTCTCAAGGTGTTTCTCTGTAAATATGCTTGTGGGCAGGGATTGCCTGGTCACACAATTACTAAGTAAAGTGCTCTGCACACAGTAAGCTCTCAATAAGCATAACTGATGATGATTTTTCTCCATTCTCACAGGGTCTAGGTTCTGGAGACTCCATCATCTTTTCTGATATAAGAAAATAAACTTGAAGAAAACTAAAATGGCAGGAGCAACTCTAACCATTGAGCAACTATCCAGCATACTCAATCAGTACGCACAATTAGGGTAAATTTATACCAAATTGATTAAAATTTCAGCTTTCAGTAATGTATTTGATATATAAGTTTTAAATCACAGTATCTTGGAATAAGGTCCATAGATCACTAAAATACACATCTCCACCTATTTCCTAAATTACCCAAGACTATATAACAATTTCTTAAATTTAGTGAAAAAATTTCCATATTAGGAATGATGATCCTTTTTTCCTCTCCAACAGTCTTCACCTCAAATTTTATGTAAATTTAATTTAGCTCTCATCCCACAATGTACAAGATGAATAGCATTAAGTTGGCAGGCGGATGGATAGTCATAACTTAATGTTGAAAAATCCACAAAGTAGAAACTTGAGATGGAATAAGAAAAGTGGAAAGGAATAGGGGAGTAGCTTGAAAGGAAAGTTCATGGAGCTCGGTTTCTACTCTTTGTTGAATTTTGACTTGGTGGGAACATCTAGATGTTTCTCAGTCTTCAGCAAAAAATATCATCTGCTCGTATGATTGAAGCACTTCAGACATGGGTAATTCCTGTGTTGTGGTGAATGAGCTTCACTGCCACTTCATCAGATTGCAGATGGAAGGAAGACATTTTCCAAACCACTGAACAAACAGGCAAATGGGCTGGGAAGAAACCTCTAGCCAATTTTCTCAGTCAGGTCGTGGGGCTTCCTATCTCCGGCAGTCAAGGAGGTGGATGTTCTCTAAGGTTTGTACATGGGGCCATGGGAAGCAGTGATATTCAGATGTGGTCAGTTGTTTTTCCAAAGCCACTGAAGAGCAAGAAACCCAAGGATCACAAGTCAGAGATGCAGGAGACAAAAATCTGTAAGACAACCTTTGGTCTACTCCTCCTTCTCTCCCCTGCTTCCATGATCCCCAGAGAACAATTAAGTACTCCATCTTCAACTTCTCCCTCAAACTCCATGTCCCCGAGCAGCCTCAAGTAAACAAAGGTATTCATTTGACTATCTTCTGTGACTGAATTAAAAATGAGTAAATGGAAGAATCACTCAACTGGGCATTCTTAGACGAGACCTTTACCAAGTGATTTCTACTGATAAAGTGCCATTTTTCTTGGCTTCATTTTCAAGCCCTAGCTATAGGTAGCCTTTGGGGACTTGTATTCATCACGACCCTGTTTCTATAGGAATAATAATATCAGTATTAGGTAATAATAATAATAAAGATGGCATTTATTAAGTGCTTACTATGTGCAAAGCACTGTTCTAAGCGCTGGGGGGGCTACAAGGTGATCAGGTTGTCCCACGTGGGGCTCACCATCTTAATCCCCATATCACAGATGAGGTAACTGAGGTTCAGAGAAGTGACTTGCCCAAGGTCACACAGCAAACATGTGGCAGAGCTGGGATCCGAACCCATGACCTCTGACTCCAAAGTCCATGCTATTTCCACTGAGCCACACTGCTTCTCCTGCTTACTAGGTGCTTATTAGGTGCTTACTATATGCCAACCACTGTACAAAGTGCTGGGGTAGATACAAGATAATCATCATCATCATCAATCGTATTTATTGAGCGCTTACTATGTGCACAGCACTGTACTAAGCGCTTGGGAAGTACAAATTGGCAACATATAGAGACAGTCCCTACCCAACAGTGGGCTCACAGTCTAAAAGGGCTCACAGTCTAAAAGATAATCAATTAGGATCCAATCCCTGTTCCTCAGGAGGCAAGCAGACTAAACAGAATGCCTCAAAAGTGCACTTTGATGTCTCTGTACATAGGAGAGATGAAAAGTTATAACCATCAATAATCATGGTAGGGGAGGAGAGCAGATAGTAGGCCAGGAAAAGTTCAATGCAGTGGGGGAAAGTTTTGAAAAGAATGCCTTGTCCTAGCAATCACCAAAAATTGTCCACAGACCCTCCCAGTTCAGTCGTATTTATTGAGCACTTCTTGTGTGCAGAGTACTGTACTAAGCTCTTGGGAGAGTACAGTGCAGCAATAAATTGACCCATTCCCTGCCACAACGAGTTTACAGTCTAGAGAGAGCTTACAGTCCCAAAACCTTCATCACTGCCTGCCCCTTTTCTCAACCCCAGAGCTAATAATCAATCAGTCAATCAACCAGTCGTACTTATTGAGCCCTTATAGTGTGCAAAAGCACTGTATTGAGCACTTGGAAAAGTACAATAGTGTTTAGTAAACATGATTCTCACCTCTCAGGATCACACCTGGAGAGTTTCCAGTAGTATACCATTCTCAACTATGGGAGGGAGAGTCAAGCAGAGGCCTGTCCATTCCAATCCTAGCTTGGGCAGTGGCTAGAGAGTGGAAAGCAATTTGCTACAAGTCAAACCTCCCCTGTGCTGGGCAGCAGTGGCTTGGGAGACAGTCGAGAGCAGAGACTCAGGTTTACTGTGTGGAAGGAGGCAATGGTATATCACTTCCAGATTTTACCAAGAAAATTCTACAGATCCACAACCAGAACGATTGCAGACAGAGGTAGGGCGTTCTGGGAGAGATGTGTCCGTGGCGTTGCTATGGGTCAGAAACGACTCGAAAGCACAAGACAACAAAAAATATGATCCTTGCCCTAAAGGAGCTTACAATCTAGTGGAGGAGGCAGATACAGATAATAAATTACGAAGAAGAAGAAACTATAGAGTTAAAGGTATGTGCATAAGTGATATTCATTCATTCATTCATTCAATCATATTTATTGAGCACTTACTGTGTTCAGGGCACCGTACTAAGCGCTTGGGAAGTACAAGTTGGCAACATATAGAGACGGCCCCTACCCAACAGTGGGCTCACAGTCTAGAAGGGGGAGACAGACAACAAAACAAAACATATTAACAAAATAAAATAAATAGCATAAATATGTACAAATAAAATAAATAAATAGAGTAATAAATACGTACAAACATATATACATGTATACAGGTGCTGTGGGGAGGAGAAGGAGGTAAGGTGGGGGGGATGGGGAGGGGGAGGAGGGGGATCGTGAGGTGTGACTACCCAAGTGCTTAGATGAGGTAGAAGTGCTGGCATCTCAAATGAACAGTTCCAAACCCTTAGACGAACAGGTGTTGGCTGTGATACAGTCCAAGATGGGCATTTCTGATGCCTCAATTTTCATAGTAGTAGTAGTAACAATGTTATTTATTGAGCTGCTAATGGGTATTACTCTCCCTGTCCATGGAGAGACTATACTATAATGGAGGAGTCAGACAAACTATTTACAAATGGGGTACTCAAAACATTTTTAGTTTATTTTTAAGTGATCTAGCTACTAGACAGTCTATGCTTAATAATGATGGCATTTGTTAGGTGCTTATTATGTGTAAAGCACTGTTCTAAGTGCTGGGGAGGATACAAGGTGATCAGGTTGCTCCACATGGGGCTCACTGTCTTTAATCCCCATTTTCCAGATGAGGTAACTGAGGCACAGAGAAGTTAAGAGAATTGCCAAAAGCCACATAGCTGACAATTGGTGGAGCCGGGATTTGAACCCATGACCTCTGACTCCCAAGCTTGTGCTCTTTCCATTGAGCCATGCTGCTTCTCTAGCCACACTATGGATCTTAATCATTCTCTGTGCCTCAGTTACCTCATCTGAAAAATGGGGATTAAGAATGTGAGCCCCACGTGGGACAGGGACTGTATCCAACCCAATTTGCTTGTATCCAACCCAGTACTTAGTACGGTGCCTGGCACACAGTAATCACTTAACAGATAGCATAATTATTATTCATTATTATTCATTCAAGTATGACTAATAAGCCAAGGAGTTCATCTTATTCACCTCAACACACACAAGTTTTCCAAGTCTGTAAGGAAGCCAAACAGCTTTAATTGCCATCGGAGGACGCAGCTTCTAAAGAACAAGAATAGTCCTTCAATACTGAAGAACACTTATAAGTGGTACCAAATGGACCCAATGAGTAGGAAGGAGAGAAATTTAAAAGGACTTGGAAGAGACTAGCCGACGTTTCGTGCAACTCAGCAACCTAGGGGTTAGGGAGAAATTTTTCCAATGCTTTTCACAGTGCATGGTACATCATGCATGCTTACTGAATACTGTTACTTTTGTTATTAGTTTATGCACTTTTCAGAAAGTGGCATAGCAAGAGCATAGGCCCAAGCAAGTCAGAAGACATGGATTCTAATCCCGGCTCCACCTCTTGTTGGCTTTATGACCTTGGGCAAATCACCTAACTTCTCTTTGCCTCAGTTACCTCATCTGTAATATGGTGAATAAGACAGTGAGCCTGATAACCTTGCTTATACCCCAGCTCTTAGAACAGTGCTTGGCACATAGTAAATGCTTAATAAACACCATTATTATTATTATTATTATTATAAGAAATGGGATTGTTGGACTGCTTGTCACTTCTACCCAAGTCCCATCTGGGCACAGACCAAGACTAAATTCAGATACCTAGGTTTCTCAGCTGCAGAGTTAGTGAACATTTTTTTTTTCAAAGTCCAAATTGACCCAGGAAGAGTTAACTGGATTTTGAGATACAATCAAATATATTTAAACACGATGCTTGAGTGCTCTTTGCAGCTGGTAGGTTATACATAAAATATGTTCAGCCAGTGATAGCATCCTTATCTAAAGACAGAAGCTAGCAAAATTTCATCCTGTGTGCCCTGTTAGATTGTTCCCTTCGACAGACAGCAGAAGGCTCACGATGACAAGTGTGTGATTGTATCTGAGAGGCAAGGAGACGGTGTTCTCCGTCTTTCCCGTCCATATTGCCCGGTGCCCTCTCTCTTTATTAAAAACCACCAAACAAGGGGTAGTTTTATAGGGCCCAAAGGAGTGAAGTCCACTCAGGAAAAGGGACAAGATCTATTGCTGAAACAGCAGTAGTGGCAGCATAGTGGATAGAACATGGGCCTAAGAGTCAGGTCATGGATTCTAATCCCACTCCACCACTTGTCTGCTGTGTGACCTTGGGCAAGTCGCTTCACTTCTCTGGGCCTCAGTTATCTGTAAAATAGAGATTGAGACTGTGAGCCCCACATGGGACAGGGACTGTGTCCAACTCAATGTGCTTGTATACACCCCAGTGTTTATTACAGTGCCTGGCACTGAAGAAGCACTTAATAAATACCATCATTATTGCCGAATACCATCAATAAAGCTTTGGCCACCATTTTTACATGCTTTTGCACATGATTTTCCTGATTGAAAAAGATAAAATGAACAGCAAAATGGGTCACCCAGTAATGAAATCATACAATTTAGTAAGATCATGAGGAAAGCTAATCCTACAACCATACGAGAGAAAAGTCCAAAATATCATTGTAAGTTAAAAAGAGTTAGTTGTTCTTTTGCAATGGCATTTGTTAAGACATTAGTACATGCCTGGCACTTTATTGAGTGCTGATGTCAGTAAAAGCTGATCAGGTTAGACATAGTCCATGTCCCATATGATGCTCACATTCTTAATCCCCATTTTATAGATGCGGTAACTGAGGCTAGAGAAGTTATGTGACTTTCCTAAGGTCACACAGCAGAAAAGTGGTGGAGTTAGGATTAGAACCCAGGTCCTTCTGACTCCCAGGCTCATGTGCTATCCACTAGGTCAAGCTGCTTCTCTAGTTAAGAGATCTCTAAGCTCCATCACCTAAAGGAAGATATTCTTCAAATCCAAAGTTAAGCAGGAAATATGTTATTAAATAATTTTATCCTGTCTGCCTCTGTTCCCAGCTTTCTGGCATGCTGACAATGCATTTTGCAGTGATTTTTTTTATTGATGGGACTAAGAAAGTGGTTTAGGGAGATAGAATATTCTGATCCTTTCCTCAGAATAATGCCAGAATAGCATTTCTGACTGATCTTGGCCTTAGCTAAAGATCGACAAACCTTAAGCTTCCATTTCTAACCAACTCTCTTGGTTATTTTAACTAGGATGTAATTCAAAACAATCCTCTTTTTCCAGCGAACTAGACAGACAGGAAGCTAGGAAATCACGCAGAGCCTGTCCTGATAACCCTGCTCCACCACTTGCTTGTTCTGTGAACTTGGAAAAGTCACTTGACTTCTCATGGCCTTGTTTTCCTCATCTGTAAACTGGGGATTGAGACTGGTAGCACCATGTGGGACAGGGACTGTGCCCTGTGACCAACCTGATTTAATGGTAATAATAATAATAATTATTATTATGGTATTTGTTAAGCACTTACTTTGTGCCAGGCACTGAACTGAGCACTGGGGTCTCTATAAGCAAATCAGGATGGACTCAGTCCCTGCCCCACAAGGGGCTACCAGTCTCAATCCCGATTTTGCAGATGAGGTAACTGAGGCCCAGAGAAGTTAAGTGACTTGCCCGAGGTCACAATTCAGACAAGTGGTGGAGCTGGGATTAGAACCCATGACACTCTGACTCCCAGCCCCTTGCTCTATCCACTAGGCAACACTGCTTCTCCAGGTCTCTAGCCCAAGGCTTAATATAGTGCCTGGCATTTAGTAAGCACTGAACGAATGTTATTATTATTACAGTGTTTTTCTGGTTGAACTGTTCAGTCCGTGTACATTTCCCATTCTAGTCATGGAGAGTCGCAGGTGGATCAATCTAAACAGTAGATAACTAAAAAGTCATCCTCTAGACTGTAAGCTTGTTGTGGGCAGGAATGTGTCTACTAATTCTGCTGTTTTGTACTCTCCCAAGAGGGAGGGAGGGAAGATGGGAGGGAGGGAGGGAGGGAGGAAGGGAAAAAGGGAGGAAAGGAGGAAGGGAGGAAGGGAGGAAAGGAGGAAGGGAGGAAGGGAGGCAGGGAGGCAGGGAGGCAGGAAGGAAGGAAGGAAGGAAGGAAGGAAGGAAGGGAAGGAAGGAAGGAAGGAAGGAAGGAAGGAAGGAAGGAAGGAAGGAAGGAAGGAAGGAAGGAAGGAAGGAATGAAGGAAGGAAGGAAGGAAGGAAGGGAGAAAAGAAAGTAGAGAGAGGGAAAGGAAAACTCAATCTTTCCAACTTCCTGTAGTTCGAGTATAAACCGGCTACATAGGAACTAGCTGTATGTCATCAGGAAGGAGACTAGGAGACTAAGAACTTGCTTTCCTCCCTGCTTCTCTCTTTCCTGCTACCACCTCAGAAAAGTAATCTCATCCTTTCGTCACATATTATTGAAATCCGAGTTCTTAAAAAAACTCTCATTTTTGCCCAGACTGAGAGCATGTCATTCAGAAGTGATGTGCAAGGCAAGAGATAACCAGGTAGAACTCAGCGATTCGCCACAGAAAATGGCTCCATGTATGGCTGTAATGCTATCAGAGTCTGTCCCTCAATAGCTCTTTACTGCTCCTGAGCTCAGAATCTGCTGATTCAAGAACTTTGCCAGCACAGGGAGGTGTGGGGTTGGGGAAAAGAGAGGAAGGAAAGCAGGCAGTGCAGGGGGAGTTAGGATGAAATATAAATAGTCTTTATGGATCACATAAGAAGGCTGAGGATTTTTTTTCTTAGTAGTAGAAATAGTTTTTCCCTCTCTCTTCTCCTCCTCTCCCGCTTCCTCTTTCATTCTGTGTTCACTTCATGCTTTACTTGGGCTGACCTGGGGAGGAGAATCTTCTCGGCCAACTGCTTAGTAACAAAAAGATGCACTTCAGTTTGAAGTGGATAGGAGTTAGAGGCTCACCAAATTCAGAAGCAGATTTGTCAAAGGTAAATAGGGATGTTAGAGTTGTGTAGAGAAATGAAAGGCTTAAATCACATCAGAAACACATAGATTTCCAGTGCATTTTTGTATATATTTGATCAAATATGTATGGTAAAGAGTAGAAGTACCAAAAAGAACCTGTATGTGTCAAAGCTGTTTTAATATAATCATGTAGGAGGAAATCAGTATTATTTCTATTGATTTAATGGATTTGCCTTAAATTCTTAGGTTTTTCTCCTTCATCACATATTTTCCAGTATATTTTCAAAGATTGTTGGTTTAAACCAAAGGATTAGGAATTACCAGTTTCCTAGAGTTTCGGAGATGTTGGCCACTTTATAACCTTTTAGTTTTAGTTACATAAGATCTCACCTATTGGCTCCTTCTTCATAGATGTATTTCTAGACTGTGAGCCCACTGTTGGGTAGGGACCGTCTCTAAATGTTGCCAACTTGTACATCCCAAGTGCTTAGTACAGTGCTCTGCATACAGTAAGCACTCAGTAAATATGATTGAATGAATGAATGAATGAATGAATGAGCCACACATTGGTTAATCAATCAATCAGTGATGTTTATTGAATGCTTACTTGTGCAGAAAACTAAAGTACTTGGGAAAGTACAATAAAGCAGAGTTCATTTATTCAATCATATTTATTGAGCGCTTACTGTGTGCAGTTGATAGACACCTTCCCTGCCCACAATGAGCTTACAGTAGAGAGAGAAGTAAACAATAGTCACTAAACAGGAATTTTATAGGATCCTTAGAGAGTCAACACATATACTGCATCCAAAGGATACATGAGCAGCGTGGCTTAGTGGAAAGATGGGCTTGGAAGTCAGATGTCGTGGGTTCTAATCCCAACTCTGGCACTTGTCTGGTCTTTGACCTTGGGCAAGCCACTTAACTTCTCTGAGCCTCAGTAACCTCATCTGTAAAATAGGGATTAAGACTGTGAGCCCCACATGGAACAACCTGATGACCTTGTATCTACCCCTGTGCTTAGAACAGTGCCTGGCACGTAGTAAGCGCTTAACAAATACCGTAATTATTATTATTATTATTATTGGTGCTAGCAGTAATAATAATAACAATAATGGTGTTTGTTAAGCATGTACTATGTTGCAAGCACTGTACTAAGTGCTGGAGTAAATATAAGATAATCAAATGGGTTACTGTTCCTTTCTCACATAGGGCTCACAACCTAAAGTGGAAGGAGAATAGGTATTGAACCTCCACTTTCCAGTTGAGGAATTTGAGGCCCAGAGAAGTGAAGTGACTTGCCCAAGGTCACACAGTAGGCAAGTGGAAGAGGAGGGATTAGAACCTAGGTTTTCTGACTCCTAGGCTTTTGCTATTCCATGGTGGTTCTGGAAACATCCCTTACCTTCCCCACTGCATCCCCCTGTGCTCTTCACCCCACTCCCATCTCCAGGCAGTAGTAGAGTTATAAAGCTGCCTCCACTGAGCCAGAAAGGAAAATGCAATTAAAAGCCAAGACTTTCACCAGAAAGCTGCTCACTAGCAAGAAGAGAAGCAGAGAAGCAGAATGGCCAAATTCATTCATTCATTCATTCAATCGTATTTATTGAGCACTTACTGTGTGCAGAGCACTGTACTAAGCACTTGGGAAGTACAAGTTGGCAACATATAGAGACGGTCCCTACCCAACAATGGGCTCACAGTCTAGAAGGGGGAGACAGACAACAAAACAAAACATGTAGACAGGTGTCAAAGCTATATATATATATATCAATCAATCAATCAATCAATCGTATTTATTGAGCGCTTACTATGTGCAGAGCACTGTACTAAGCGCTTGGGAAGTACAAATTGGCATCACATAGAGACAGTCCCTACCCAACAGTGGGCTCACAGTCTAAAAGGGGGAGACAGAGAACTGAACCAAACATACCAACAAAATAAAATAAGTAGGATAGAAATGTACAAGTAAAATAAATAAATAGAGTAATAAATATGTACAACCATATATACATATATACAGGTGCTGTGGGGAAGGGAAGGAGGTAAGACGGGGGGATGGAGAGGGGGACGAGGGGGAGAGGAAAGAAGGGGCTCAGTCTGGGAAGGCCTCCTGGAGGAGGTGAGCTCTCAGCAGGGCCTTGAAGGGAGGAAGAGAGCTAGCTTGGCGGATGGGCAGAGGGAGGGCATTCCAGGCCCGGGGGATGACGTGGGCCGGGGGTCGATGGCGGGACAGGCGAGAGCGAGGTACAGTGAGGAGATTAGTGGTGGAGGAGCGGAGGGTGCGGGCTGGGCAGTAGAAGGAGAGAAGGGAGGTGAGGTAGGAGGGGGCGAGGTGATGGACAGCCTTGAAGCCCAGGGTGAGGAGTTTCTGCTTGATGCGCAGATTGATCGGTAGCCATTGGAGGTTTTTGAGGAGGGGAGTAATATGTCCAGAGCGTTTCTGGACAAAGATAATCCGGGCAGCAGCATGAAGTATGGATTGAAGTGGAGAGAGACATGAGGATGGGAGATCAGAGAGAAGGCTAGTGCAGTAGTCCAGACGGGATAGGATGAGAGCTTGAATTAGCAGGGTAGCGGTTTGGATGGAGAGGAAAGGGCGGATCTTGGCAATGTTGCGGAGCTGAGACCGGCAGGTTTTGGTGACGGCTTGGATGTGAGGGGTGAATATATCCATTTATATATATAAATGGATAGAGCACGGGCCTGAATGTCAGAAGGACCTGAGTTCTAATCCCAGCTCTGTCACTTTTCTGCAATGTGACCTTGGGCAAGACACTTCACTTCTCTTTCTCTACGGTCTCACTTACCTCAACTGTAAAATGAGGATAAAGACTGTGAATCCCACGTGGGACATAGACTGTATCCAAGCTGAATATCTTGCATCTACCCCAGCACTTAGTACAGTGTCTGGCGCATAGTAAGTGTTTGACAAATAACATAAAAAAATAGTACAGAACGTGGAGGGGAGATTGATAGAGCAGAAGGGAGGGTTGGTGCTCTTGGGAACTGGATTCTCCCAGATTGGCTGAATGCTGCAGTCAGAGGGAGTAGTAGCAGTGTGTATGGCCTGCTTGGGCCTAGGTCTATCATTCACATCCAAGCCGTCACCAAAACCTGCTGGTCTCAGCTCCGCAACATTGCCAAGATCCGCCCTTTCCTCTCCATCCATATCGCTACCCTACTCGTTCAAGCTCTCATCCTATCCCGTCTGGACTACTGCACCAGCCTTCTCTCTGATCTCCCATCCTCGTGTCTCTCTCCACTTCAATCCATACTTCAGGCTGCTGCCCGGATTATCTTTGTCCAGAAACGCTCTGGGCGTATTACTTCCCTCCTCAAAAATCTCCAGTGGCTACCAATCAATCTGCGCATCAGGCAGAAACTCCTCACCCTGGGCTTCAAGGCTCTCCATCACCTCGCCCCCTCCTACCTCACCTCCCTTCTCTCCTTCTCCAGCCCAGCCCGCACCCTCCGCTCCTCCGCCGCTAATCTCCTCACCGTACCTCGTTCTCGCCTGTCCCACCCTCGACCCCCTGCCCACATCATCCCCCGGGCCTGGAATGCCCTCCCTCTGCCCCTCCGCCAAGCTAGCTCTCTTCCTCCCTTCAAGGCCCTGCTGAGAGCTCACCTCCTCCAGGAGGCCTTCCCAGACTGAGCCCCTTCCTTCCTCTCCCCCTCGTCTCCCTCTCCATCCCCCCATCTTACCTCCTTCCCTTCCCCACAGCACCTGTATACATGTATATGTTTGTACATATTTATTACTCTATTTATTTATTTATTTATTTTACTTGTACATACCTATCCTATTTATTTTATTTTGTTAGTATGTTTGGTTTTGTTCTCTGTCTCCTCCTTTTAGTGCTCTGCACAAAGTAAGCGCTCAATAAATATGACTGATGATGATGATGATTCATTCATTCATTCAATCGTACTTACTGAGTGCTTACGGTGTGCAGAGCACTGTACTAAGCGCTTGGAAAGTACAAGTTGGCCACATAGAGAGGGTCCCTACCCAACAATGGGCTCACAGTCTAGAAAGGGGAGACAGACAACAAATCAAAACATGTGGACAAGTGTCAAGTCATTAACAAAATAAATAGAATAGTAAATATGTACAAGTAAAATAGAGTAATAAATCTGTACAAACATATATACAGGTGCTGTGGGGAGGGGAAGGAGGTAGGGTGGGGGGATGGGGAGAAGGAGAGGAAAAAGGGGGCTCAGTCTGAGAAGGCCTCTTGGAGGAGGTGAGCTCTCAGTAGGGCTTTGAAGGGAGGAAGCGAACTAGCTTGGTGGGTGTGCAGAGGGAGGGCATTCCAGGCCACGGGGAGGATGTGGGGCAGGGGTCGATGGTGGGACAGGCGAGAACAAGGCCCATTGAGGCGGTTAGTGGTACAGGTGCGGAGGGTGTGGGCTGGGCTGGAGAAGGAGAGAAGGGAGGGGAGGTAGGAGGGGGCGAGGTGATGGACAGCCTTGAAGCCGAGAGTAAGGAGTTTTTGATCAATCAATGATATTTACTGGATGCTTATTGTGTGTAGAGCACTGTACTAAGTGCTTGGGAGAGTACAGTGTAACAGAGTTGGTAAAAATGGAGTCCCCTGCCTTCAAACCCTGCCTTGGGGCTCAAGTGTTGGTGGCTCTAGACTGTGAGCTAGTTGTGGGCAGGAATTTGTCTGTTTGTTGTTATATTGTACTTTTCCAAGTGCTTAGTACAGTGTTTTGATCGTAGTCAATGCTCAGTAAATACAATTGAATGAGTGAAATAATGAATGGCTCAATCTGACCTCTGCATCGCCTTTTCCCTAGGGTGGGGTCTTGTCTTGTCTTATGTTGTCGAGTCGTCTCTGACCCATAGCAATGCCATGGACACATCTTTCCCAGAACACCCCATCTCCATCTACAATCGCTCTGATCCATAGAGTTTTCTTGGTAAAAATATGGAAGTGGTTTATTATTGCCTCCTTCCACGCAGTAAACATGAGTCTCCACCCTCGACTCTCTCCCACGCCACTGCTGCCCAGCACAGGGGAATTTTGATTTGTAGCCCATTGCCTTCCACTTGCTAGCCACTGGCCAAGCTAGGAATGAAATGGCTATGCCTCTGCTTGACTCTCCCTCCCATAGTCGAGACTGGTCGACTACTGCAAACTTTCCAGGTGCAACCCTGAGAGGGGATCCAGTGGGGTAGGAAATAATAATGATGACATTATTCTAAGCACTATTCTAACCACTGAGGTAGATATAAGTGAATCAGGTTGGGCACAGTCCCTGTCCCACATGGGGCTTACAGTCTTAATCCTCATTTTGCAGATGCACTGAGGCACAGAGAAGTGAAGTGACTTGTCCAAGGTCACACAGCTGAGAAGTGGCAGAGCCAGAATTAAAACACGGGTCCTTTTGACTTCCAGCCCGGTGCTCTACCCACTAGGCCACATCCTGAGCAGACCTGGCTCATCCTGAGCTGGGCTGCCACCAGTGAGAACAGCAAGAGAGGCAGACAGCAGCAGCAGAGACAGCGGGAGGTCACCCCAGGGCCAGAGACAGGTTGAGCCAGAGACAACTCTGCCATCTGAGTGGAATTGGCAGTGGCTCTGCCGCTGCCCTGGAAATTCCCAGGAATGACCCCAGAATGGATCAGTCCAGTCACGGTGGGATGGCAGCATTAAATTAACACCAAGCGCTAGATTGGCTCTGGGCAGATTCTGGTCACAGGAGGAATTTTCCAGTCGAAAAATCCTCAAAAAATATGCCTTACCCCCAGGCGGACCCAGTCACGCTGACATTGAGCAAGTCATTTTAATTCCTGCTGCCTGCTAAATGGGAGAAATACCTGATTCCCTCCTTCCCAGGAAGATGGGGAGGTGTTGGGGGATGAAGTGGGGGAGACCCAAAGTAAACAATAGGGTCAGAACACTTGGTTTGGAATGAGATCATTCTTTGAATCCTTGGTATTGTTATAATAACCTGTAACGGATAACATCTGTAATAAAGGTATCCACATACGTCTGACTTTTCCCCTATGACAACATGTTAAAATGAACGTTTCAAAAGTTAAAAAGCCCTCCAGAGGGGGAAAGGGAGTCAGGCTGTCCTATTTTCTCCTAAAATAACACCTAGAGACATTATTAAAATGAAGGTGACTCTTGCAGCAGACATTTTGGGTGGAGGCTATTAAGACAAGCAAGAATTTTCCAAAATGTATTTTAAAGAGACCTTTCAATTATTCTTGCAGCAAAGACACTCCAATTGAAAATGTCTGCACTCTCACCACACTCTGACTGCCCCTGTAGAACCAGCCACTCTGTGACCATAGCAATGACCTCTATATGGCCCAGATCTTTTATCCATAAAATAGGGTCAATAATATCTGCCCATTCCCTGAACTCCTGGATACTATGGCTACTATGTGAATACAAGGCACTGATTTTTTACGGTATTTGTTAAGCACTTACTATGTGTTAAATTTTGTTCTAAGCATGATGGTTTTTGTTAAGCGCTTACTATGTACAAAGCACTGTTCTAAGTGCTGGGGAGGTTACAAAGTGATCAGGTTGTCCCACGGGGGTCTCACAGTTTTCATCCCCATTTTACAGATGAGGTAACTGAGGCCCAGAGAAGTTAAGTGATTTGCCCAAAGTCACACAGCTGACAGTTGGCGGAGCCGGGATTTGAACCCATGACTTCTGACTCCAAAGCCCGTGCTCTTTCCACTGAGCCACACTGCTTCTCAGTAGGAGTACTGAGTAGAATCTAAGTAGGAGGAAGAACAGGTATCCCCTTTTTAGTTGAGGACACTGAGGCACAGAAAAGTTACATGTTACAAGTTGAGGACACAGTTACAAGTTGAGGACACTGAGGCACAGAAAAGTTACATGTCTTACCCAAGGTCACACAGCAAGCAATTGGCAGAGCAGGGATTAGAACCCAGGTCCTTTTGACTCTCAGGTCCAAGTTCCTTCCACTAGGCTATGCTGATTCTCGTGATATTGTTCTAAGCTGTTGAATCTTACAGTCACTGAATGTCTACTATGATCAGAAAATTATGTTTGGATTTTTGTGATAATTTTTTTCTCTATTCTATTTTCACCAAGTGACGGGCATTCTGAAGAAGGGGTGAATTACCTGGAGTAGATAATAATAGTAATGATGATAATAGTAATAATAATAATAATAATAATAATAATAATAATGGCATTTGTTAAGAGCTTACTATGTGCCAGGCACTGTACGAAGCGCTGGGGTGGATACAAGCATAATAATAATAATAATAATAATAATAATAATAATTATAATACTTATGGTATTTGTTAAGAGCTTGCTATGTGGCAGGCACTGGGGTGGGGTGGATACAAGCAAATCGGCTTGACACAGTTCCTGTCCCACGTGGGGCTCACAGTCTTGCTCCCCATTTTACAGATGAGGTCACTGAAGCCCAGAGAAGTGAAGTGACTTGTCCAAGGTCACACAGCAGACAGGTGGATTAGAACTCATGACCTTCTGACTCCCAGGCCTAACCACACTGTAGCTCACAGCATTAAGGGGCTCCATTCAAGAACACAGAGGCCCCATCAAAATAATGAGAAGAGTCTAGCCATCTAGATAGCTCTAAAAACCACAAAGCCAGAGATTCTCTGGCACCCTGAATAACTGGAATGTCAAATCAATGGTTTGGGCTTCTAGAAAAATCACTTCCATGGGCGGGGGGGGGGGGTGAATTATCTCGAGATTCATAATTGATGAAACATATAGTGGTATTCTACACTGTGACCCAAATACATCCACCATTTTTCTGCCATTTGCTATCATATAAAACTGACGAATGGCAGAGTCGGGATTAGAACCCAATCCTCTGACTCCCAGGCTGTTTCATTCATTCATTCAATCGTATTTATTGAGCGCTTACTGTGTGCGGAGCACTGTACTAAGCACTTGGGAAGTACAAGTTGGCAACATATAGAGACGGTCCCTACCCAACAGCGGGCTCACAGTCTCTTTCCACTAGACCATGCTGCTTTTCAATTGTCTACTGGGTGGCCTTGGGCAAGTGACTTAATTTCTCAGCGACTCAGTTGCCTCATCTGTAAAATGGAGTTTGACTACTTCTTCCTCCTACTGGGGCAATAAATATAGACATACATCGACTTGTATGTATCCCAGTGCTTGACATATAGTAACTGTTTAACAAATACCATAAAAAAGCATTGACTTGGGAGTTACAGGACCTTAATCAGAAACTCACCTGTGCATCAAACAGAAACTCCTCACCATCGGTTTTAAAGCATTCATTCACCTTGCCCCTTCCCACCTACTTCACCTCACTACTCTCCTCCTAACAACCCAGCCCACGCACTTCATTCCTCTAATGTTAATCTTTTCACTGTACCTCCATTTTGTCTATCTCGCAGCCAACCTCCCACCCACCTCCTGCCTCCGGCCTGGAATGCCCTCCCTCCTCGTACCTGATAATTACTCTCCCTCCCTTCAAAGCCTTAATGAAGGCACATCTCCTCCAAGAGGCCTTCCCTGATTAAGCCCTCCTTTTCTCTTCTCCCACTCCCTTCTGCCCCCCAAAACTTGCTCCCTTTGCTCTTCCCCCCTCCCAGCCCCATAGCACTTATGCCCATATCTGTAATTTATTTATTTATGTTAACATTTCTCTCTCTCTCTCTCTCTCTCTCTCTCTCTCTCTCTCTCTCTAGACTACAAGGTCATTGTGTGCAGGGAATATCTATGTTTATTGTTATATTGTACTCTCCCAAGTGTTTATTACAGTGCTGTGCACAGAGAAGCAGCCCCCGGGGGGACAACCTCCCCAGCACTTAGAACAGTGCTTTGCACATAGTAAGTGCTTAATAAACGTCATCATTATTATTATTAAGCCATCAATAAATACAGTTGACTGACTGTCTGACCCCGTCTGATCTGGCTTCTGTCCCTTCAGGCCACAGAAACTGCCCTCTCTAAGATCACAAATGACCTCCTTCTTGCCAAACCCAAAGGCCTCTAATCCATCCTAATCCTCTTTGACCTCTCAGCATTTTTTGGTACCATATTCATTCATTCAATCGTATTTATTGAGCGCTTACTGTGTGCAGAGCACTGTACTAAACGCTTGGGAAGTACAAGTTGGCAACATATAGAGACAGTCCCTACCCAACAATGGGCTCACAGTCTAGAAGACCACCATAGACCACCCTTTGCTCCTGGAAAGAGTAGTCAATCTTGACTTCTCTGATACTGTCTTCTCCTGATTCTCCTCTTATCTCTCTGTTTGCTCCTTAGTCTTTTTGGCAGGCTTCTCCACCTCCCTCCCTCCCTCTAATTGTGGGAATCCCTCAGGGCTCAACGGGCTCCTCTTTTATTCTCCATCTAAACCCACTACCCCCGTCTCAGGGTCACACTTGGAAAGTTTCCAGTCCTCTACCAGTTCTGACTATGGGAGGGAGAGTCAAGCAGAGGCATTTCCATTCCTAGCTTGGGCAGTGACTAGCGAGTGGAAGGCAATTTGCTGCAAGTTAAATCTGCTCTGTGCTGGGCAGCAGCAGCATGGGAGAGAGGTGAGGGTGGAGACTCAAGTTTACTGGATGGAAGGAGGCAAGGGTAAACCACTTCCAGATTTTTATCCAGAAATCTCTGTGGACACACTACCAGAACGATTGCAAATGGAAGTGGAGCGTTCTGGGAGAGATGGAGAAGCAGCATGGCTTAGTGGAAAGATCATGGGCTTGGGAGTCAGAGGTCATGGGTTCTAATCTTGTCACATGTTTTGTTTTGTTTTGTTGTCTGCCTCCCCCTTCTAGACTGTGAGACCATTGTTGGGTAGGGACCGTCTCTATATGTTGCCTACTTGTACTTCCCAAGCATTTAGCACAGTGTTCTGCACACAGTAAGTGCTCAATAAATATGATTGAATGAAAGAATGAATGAATAATACCCCCTCTGCCACTTGTCTGCTCTGTGACTTTGGGCAAGTCACTTAACTTCTCTGGGCCTCAGTTACCTCATCTGGAAAAGGGGATGAAACCTGTGAGCCCCACTTGGGACAACCTTGCACATACCCCAGCACTTAGAACAGTGCTTAGTACATAATAAACACTTAACAAATACCATTATCATTATTATTATTATTAATTTTATCATTATGTGTCCATGGCGTTGCTATAGGCTGGAGATGGCTAGACAGCATAATAATAATGATGGCATTTGTTAAGCACTTACTATGTGCAAAACACTGTTCTAAGCTCTGGGGGTGGTGCAAGGGGATCAGGTTGTCACACGTGGGGCTCAAAGTCTTAATCCCCATTTTCCAGATGGGGTAACTGAGGGCCAGAGAAGTTAAGTGACTTGCCCCAAATCACACAGATGACAAGTGGCGGAGCCGGGATTAGAACCCATGACCTCTGACTCCCAAGCCCGTGCTCTTTCCACTGAGCCATGCTGCTTCTCTATGCCTACTTCCTTGAAGAGACGGTCATTCTCATGGACTTTCTACACAAATGGTTAACCAATCTACCTTTCCAGCCCTGACCTCTTTCCTCCTGCCTTCAAGACCTCTCTTCCTGGATGACCTGCAGACACCTCAAACTAAACATGTTCAAAATAGAGCTCTTCATCTTCCCATCCAAACCATGTCCTCGCCCTGTCTTTCCCAACCCTGTAGACAATGCCGCTATCCTCCTTGTCAATCAATCCATCAATAGCATTTATTAAGCATTTACTGTGTGCAAAGCATTGTACTAAATGCTTGGGAGAGTACGATACAAAAGAGTTGGTAGACATATTCACTGCCCACAAGCACCCTGTAGTCTAGAAGGGGAGACAGACATTAAAATAAATTATGGATATGTATATAAATGTTGCAAGGCAATAGGCAGATAAATATCAAGTGTTTGAAGGATACAAATTCAAGTGCAAGGGTGAGGCAGAAGGGAGAGGGAATAGGAAATGAAGTTTCTGTTGGGGAAGTCCTCTTGGAGAAGATGTGATTTCAATAAGGCTTTGAAGGTGGAGAAGTGGTGGTCTGTCGGATATGAAGGAGGAGAGGGTTCCTTTCATTCATTTGTTCAATCGTATTTATTGAGCACTTACTGCGTGCAGAGCACTGTACTAAGTACTTGGAAAGTACAATCGGCAACAGAGACAATCCCTACTGAACAACGGACTCACAGGTCAGATGAAGGACACAGGCAAGGGGTTGGGGGTGAGATATAGGAGATTGAGGTACAGTGAGTAGGTTAGCACTAGAGGAGGAAGGGGGTGGGCTGGGGTGTCGAAGGAAATCAGTGAGGGGAGTGTGGGGATGGGGCAGAAAACCGCCCTTTCCTCTCCCATCTGAATTGCTACTATGTTGATTCCAAAACATATGGTGGAAGCAGTGTGGCCTAGCAGAAAGAGCACGAGCTCAGGAGTCAGAAGACCTGGGTTCTAATCCCAGCTTTGCCACATGTCTGCTGTGTGATCTGGGGTAAATTGCTTCACTTCTCTGCTGCTCAGTTCCCTCATCTACAAAATGGGGATTCAATGCCTGTTCTCCCTCCTACTTAGACTGTAAACCCTATGTGGGACCCAATTATCTTGTATCTACCTCAATGTTTAGTAATAATAATAATAATGATGGCATTTGTTAAGCACCTACTATGTATCAAGCACTGTTCTGAACGCTGGGGTAGATATAGGGTAATCTGGTTGTCCCACATGGGACTCACACTTTTAATCCCTGTTTTACAGATGAGGTAACTGAGGCACAGAGAAGTTAAGTGACTTGCCCAAGGTCACACAGCAGACAAGTGGCAGAGGCGGGATTAGAACCCACATCCTCTGATTCCCAAGCCTGCGCTCTTTCTACTAAGCCACGCTGCTTCTAAGTGCATTGCACATAGTGAATGCTTAACAAATACCACAATTATTTATTATTATTATATCATATGGTAATGATGGCATTTGTTAAGGGCTTACTATGTGCAAAGCACTATTCTAAGCACCGGGGAGGATACAAGGTAATCAGGCTGTCCCCCATGTAGGGCTCACAGTCTTAATCTCCACTTTACAGATGAGGAAACTGAGGCCCAGAGAAGTTAAGTGATTTGCCCAAAGTCACACAGCTAACAATTAGCAGAGCCGGGATTTGAACCCAAGAACCCTGACTCCAAAGCCCATGCTCTTTCCACTGAGCCACACTGCTTCATATCCCATCTTGACTTCTGCATCAGCCTCCTCCCTGATCTCCCTGCCCCCTTCCTGTATCTTCCCACTCCAGTCCGTACTTCACTCTGCTGCCCGGATCATTTTTCTAACAAAATGTTCAGTTCAAGTCCCCCAGCTCCTGGAGAACCTCTGGAGGTTGTTCATTCACCTCTGCATCAAACAGAAACTCCTTTCCACCAGCTTCAAAGCACTCATTCAGCTCTCTCCCTCTTAAATCACCTCACTGATCACCTACTACATCCCAGTCTGCACTCTTGGATCCTCTAGCACATGCTAATCACTCTCATCTATCTCACGACCAGCCTCTCTGCCACAACCTTCCACAGACATGGAACTCCCTCCCTACCCATATACGCCAGACTACCGCTCTCCCTACCTTCAAATCTTTATTAAAATCACATTTCCTCCTGGAATTTCCATGATTAAACCCTCCTTTCCCCAGCTCCCCCTCCCTCACCCTAAGTGCTCACCAAATGTTGTTGACTATCAGATTGATTATTAGATTGGAAGAGAATTAAATGTGAGTCTCGAAACTAGGCATGTGCCAGGTGGAAGCAATAGAATCTATTTTGCTGAAAAATAGTCTTTAAAGACCCCACTTTTTAATGACGGCATTTATTAAGACTTACTATGTGTAAAGCACCATTCTAAGCACTGGGGAGGTTACAAAGTGATCAGGTTGTCCCATGGGGGGCTCACAGTCAATCCCCATTTTACAGATGAGGTAACTGAGGCACAGAGAAGTTAAGTGACTTGCCCAAAGTCACACAACTGACAATTGGCGGAGCCGGGATTTGAACCCATACCACTGACTCCAAAGCCCGTGCTCTTTCCACTGAGCCACGCTTCTTCTCTCCCTATATCCTTTCTCTTCTTCCAGACATACTCTGAGTTTCCAAATAATCCATCAATCCATCATAGTTCTTGAAATTATCTCTGGGTAACAGGACCACTGAGAGAGGAAAGGCTTTGTGGGAGACCTAAAAATAATAGTGTCTGGGAAAGTGTTAGGAAAAAATAAACTGAAATAATCAGCAGGTGGGGAAGCCAGGGGGGAGAGAGCAGGTGGAAATGAGAGTCGGATCTTTAAAAACCAATAATAGAGAGAAACTCGGAGTAAGGACGCACATTGCTCATTTGACACTGGCTGGAAAGGCTATTCAGTATTCACAGGAAGTATTCATTCGGGACGGTCCTCACTGCAGTTTCAGCATGGGACGGTCACTGGAAAATTTCTGCCTGAGGGAGTCCTTTCCCTGCCTGACACAAGTGCACACTCCATTAATGAATACTTTTCATAATAGAGCCATGGGGAAAACCTGGCTTGGAGCTGCACAGAGAAAAGGAGTAGAAGGAAATGGATTCTGGTTTCCCGCATCTGGACACCCTCTCCCAGGAGCTTGGATCTTGTGGTTTTAAAGGAAAAAAGGTGGAGAAATGGTCCTGGTAGCTGCCTCTTTATCACTAAAGTCGTGTGTTGGTGGCAACTAACCCTCGTTGGCTGAATGGGGCTGAATGGTGCCAATTTAACTGAATTGTTTTAATGTTGGCTTTGAGACAAGAACTTTATGTAAACCTAAAATATCCACGGAATACAGCAATAACTCATCTGTAAAGACCCTCAGGAATCTGTCAATATGTCCACAAGAGCACAGAAAATTAATCAATTACTCTAAATGACATTTAGCCTGTAATCTTCAATTTAGGTTGATAGACTCTAACTAGGTCACCTGTCTAATAACAGAATGATTCATTGCTCTTCCTCTCTCTCCCTCCCTCTCTCTCCTCCTCTCTCTCCCTCTCTCTCTCTATATATATATATATTCCTGTAAATACAAATTGCCAAATAGTGTGACCTAGTGGAAGGAGTACAGGTTTGGGAGACAGAAGACTTGGTTTCTAACCCTGGCTCCACCACATCTGCTGTGTGACGTTGGTCAAGTATCTCAACTTCCCTGTGTCTCAATAACCTTATTGGTAAAATGGGGATTAAGGCTGTGGAGCCCCACATGGGACATAGATTGTCTAACCTGATTAGCTTGTATCTACCCCAGTGCTTAGTACAGTGCCTTTAATATAGTAAATGTTTAAATAAATATCATTAAAAAGCTCCATAAAACTACAAAATATACATTTAAGCTTTATATTTTATTCAATGTGTATGTGCTCTTCATAAATATACAATACACTCATGCAAAAGCTGATTCACTGCAAAAAGAACCAGGTTATCTTGGATAACCGAAAACACAGTAGAAAATGACTTGTTCCGTAGCTTAATTTTTCTGCAGCTGTCAAGGTTAATTTCACGAATTAGTAGGATGAACCTCAACTATTACCATCGTTAGGAAAGATTAAAATCAGCCAAAATCAAAGAGCATCAGTTGTGATACGGTTTATCTTAGATCTTCCTCCCATTTTGAGGAGAGAGAAAGGTGACAGTGTAAGAAATTGCCATTGACCGGCAAGCAAAGAGAGGGATCAACTTCATTTCTTTTAAAGAGCTCTGAGTCTGTACCATAGAGTGTTATAGGCTATCTGGCAAAGGAAGAAGGCAGAAAATATGTCACTTCTTTATTTTGAACTTTGCTAGCATCTACTGGGTGTTCAATAAATGCTACTACAACTACTTCAATTACTATTACTGCTATAGACACAGTCACCCATCTTAATCCTGTCGCTGTTTTGACCTTGGCTAGATATTTAGAGTCAAAGCCCTTAAGATGGAACCTTTAAAAATAATCTGATGTAAACTATTTTAATTGCTGTCTCAAGTTTTATATACTATAATTAATGTTTTCTTTCTTCATACTGGTGCCCTAAGGCCATTTTGCAATGCAAATTTTCAGGACAAGTTACAGGAAGAATTAAATGCCCAAATCTGACCCAAGGCAGACTGAACCACAGAAACAGACTCAAAAACTCCTACATTAGCTTGAATTATCTATTCACTTGAGAGAAAATTGATTTTTTTCCTATCTGAGCTAGACTGGCTGTCTTTACTGAGTGTTATAAAGCATTATAATTTACAAAGCGTTATAATTTCCAGTTTTGTGCTGTGTTTGCCCCTTAGGAGCAACCCACCCAGACCAAAGTGAAACAAATGACTGTCAATCAATGGTATGTATTGTATTGTACTCTACCAAGTGCTCAGTACAGTGTTCTGCACACAGTAAGTGCTCACTAAATATGATTGAATGAATGAATAATTTGAGTACTTATTGTGTGCAGAGCACTGTACTAAGCTTTTGAGAGACTACAACAGTCTAGAACTGAGTTTATAGTCTAGAGTTGAGTTTACAACCTATGAAATTATCCAGTGAATTGTGAACTGTATTATTATCTGGCCAAGCTAGATAATAAGGCTTCGAAAATAGGAGTGCGTTTCACATGATGGCTAGATTTATGTATGTAATTATGGTAAATGGAGGATAATATTTAAGTAGGTTCTAATAACATGTCTATTAAAATGTAATACCCTGAAATTCAGAATCATTCAGAATTCAGAATCATTGGTCTGGAATTGTGTGCTGTATATTCAACTTCTAGAAAGGAATGAGTGAATTTTGATGCCACGCCAAAATGATGGCAAAAATAATTTGTGTAGGCCAACAGAAGGCTAATACTTACTAGCTGTACGTACCGCAACCTTCTCATCTAACAATAATAATAATCATAACAATGGGACTTATTAAGCACTTACTATTTACCGAACACTATTCTAAGTGCTGGGGTAGATACTAGTCAATCAGGTTGGACGCAGTCCCTGTCCCGTGTGGGGCTCAGAGTCTCAATCCCCATTTTATACAGGAGGTAACTGAGGCACAGAGAAGTTAAGTGACTTGTCCAAGGTCACACAGCAGACATGTGGCAGAGCCGAAATTAGAATCCAGGTCATTCTGACTCCCGGTCCTGTGCTCTATTCACTAAGCCACACTGCTTCTATCCTCATCAGTGCACAGAGCACTGTACTAAGCACTTGGGAGGGTGCAATACAATAGATTTGGCAGACATGCTCCCTGATCTATTTCTTACCAATGATGATGTTGGAGTGAGTCTCCCAATCATAGGAACTGCACAACAGCGCCTTGTGCAACACAACTTGCACTCCCTTGGGTGTCAGAAGATGTGGGTTCTAAACCCAGCTCCGCTACTAGTCTGCTGTGTGAGCTTGGGCGAGCCACCTCATTTCTCTGTGCCTCAGTTATCTCACCTGTAAAATGGGATTAAGCTTGTGAGCCCCACGTGGGACAACCCAATTACCTTGTATCTACTCCAGTGCTTAGAACAGTGCTTGGCACATAGTAAGCGCTTAACAAATACCATCAATCAATCAATCAATCGTATTTATTGAGTGCTTACTGTGTGCAGAGCACTGTACTAAGTGCTTGGGAAGTACAAGTTGGCAACATATAGAGACAGTCCCTACCCAACAGTGGGCTCACAGTCTAAAAGGGGGAGACAGAGAACAAAACCAAACATACTAACAAAATAAAATAGAATAGATATGTACAAGTAAAATAAATAAATAAATAGAGTAATAAATATGTACAGACATATATACATATATACAGGTGCTGTGGGGAAGGGAAGGAGGCAAGATGGGGGGATGGAGAGGGGGACGAGGGGGGAGAGGAAGGAAGGGGCTCAGTCTGGGAAGGCCTCCTGGAGGAGGTGAGCTCTCAGTAGGGCCTTGAAGGGAGGAAGAGAGCTAGCTTGGCGGATGGGCAGAGGGAGGGCATTCCAGGCCCGGGGGATGACGTGGGCCGGGAGTCGATGGCGGGACAGGCGAGAACGAGGTACGGTGAGGAGATTAGCGGCGGAGGAGCGGAGGGTGCGGGCTGGGCAGTAGAAGGAGAGAAGGGAGGTGAGGTAGGAGGGGGCGAGGTGATGGAGAGCCTTGAAGCCCAGGGTGAGGAGTTTCTGCCTGATGCGCAGATTGATTGGTAGCCACTGGAGGTTTTTGAGGAGGGGAGTAATATGCTCAGAGCGTTTCTGGACAAAGATAATCCGGGCAGCAGCATGAAGTATGGATTGAAGTGGAGAGAGACACGAGGATGGGAGATCAGAGAGAAGGCTGGTGCAGTAGTCCAGATGGGATGGGATGAGAGCTTGAATGAGCAGGGTAGCAGTTTGGATGGAGAGGAAAGGGCGGATCTTGGCAATGTTGCGGAGCTGAGACCGGCAGGTTTTGGTGACGGCTTGGATGTGAGGGGTGAATGAAAGAGCGGAGTCGAGGATGACACCAAGGTTGCGGGCTTGTGAGACGGGAAGGATGGTAGTGCCGTCAACAGAGATGGGAAAGTCAGGGAGAGGGCAAGGTTTGGGAGGGAAGACAAGGAGTTCAGTCTTTGACATGTTGAGCTTTAGGTGGCGGGCAGACATCCAGATGGAGATGTCCCAAAGGCAGGAGGAGATGCGAACCTGGAGGGAGGGGGAGAGAGCAGGGGCAGAGATGTAGATCTGGGTGTCATCAGCGTAGAGATGATAGTTGAAGCCGTGGGAGCGAATGAGGTCACCAAGGGAGTGCGTGTAGATTGAGAACAGAAGGGTACCGAGCACTGAACCTTGGGGAAACCCCACAGTAAGAGGATGGGAGGGGGAAGAGGAGCCTGCAAAAGAGACTGAGAAAGAATGACCAGAGAGATAAGAGGAGAACCAGGAGAGGACGGAGTCTGTGAAGCCGAGGTCAGATAGCGTGTTGAGGAGACGGGGGTGGTCCACAGTGTCAGAGGCAGCTGAGAGGTCGAGGAGGATTAGGACAGAGTATGAACCGTTGGATTTGGCAAGCAAGAGGTCATTGGTGACCTTTGAGAGGGCAGTTTCCGTGGAATGAAGGGGACGGAAGCCAGACTGGAGGGGGTTGAGGAGAGAGTTGTTGTTGAGGAATTCTAGGCAGCACGTGTAGACAACTCGTTCAAGGAGTTTGGAAAGGAATGGTAGGAGGGATATGGGATGATAACTAGAAGGTGAGGTGGGGTCAAAAGAGGGTTTTTTTAGGATGGGAGAGACATGGGCATGTTTGAAGGCAGAGGGGAAGGAACCAGTGGAGAGTGAGCGGTTGAAGATGGAAGTTAAGGAGGGGAGAAGGGACGGAGCGAGAGATTTCATGAGATGAGAGGGAATGGGGTCAGAAGCACAGGTGGCCGGAGTAGCACTTGAGAGGAGGGAGGAGAGCTCCTCTGAGGATACTGCTGGGCAGGATGGGAAAGTAGCAGAGAGTGTTGAGAGCCGGGGGGTTGGAGAAAGGGGGGAAGAGACTTTGGGGAGGTCGGACCTGATGGATTTAATTTTGCTAATGAAGTAGGAGGCCAGATCGTTGGGGGTGAGGGAAGGAGGAGGGGGAGGAACCGGGGGCCTGAGAAGGGAGTTGAATGTACGGAAGAGCTGGCGGGGGTGATGGGCATGGGTGTCAATAAGGGAGGAGAAATAGTTTTGTCTGTTAGAAGAGAGGGCTGAGTTAAGGCAGGAAAGGATAAACTTGAAGTGAACGAGGTTGGCATGGTGTTTAGACTTTCGCCAGCAGCGTTCGGCAGCTCGAGCATAAGAGCGAAGGAGGCGGACAGTGGCAGTGATCCAGGGCTGTGGGTTAGTGGTGCGAGAGCGGCGAAGGGAAAGGGGAGCAAGCGAGTCTAGCTGAGTAGAAAGGGTAGAGTTGAGAGCAGTAATCTGATCATCAAGACTGGGTACAGAGGAGAGGGCGGCGAGGTGGGGTGTGAGGCGCTCCAAAAGATGGGTGGGGTCCAGAGAGCGGAGAGCTCTGTGAGGGAGTAATACGGATTTACAGGGGAAAGGAGTGTGAGTGAGGAGGCAGGTGAGAAGATTATGATCAGAGAGAGGGATTACAGAGTTGGTGAGGGTGGACACAGTGCAGCGGTAGGAGATGATGAGGTCGAGGGTATGACCAAGTTGGTGAGTGGGTGAGGTGGGGTGGAGGAAGAGGTTGGCAGCGTCAAGGAGAGATAGAAGGCGGGTGGCAGAGGAGTCATTAAGGATATCCATGTGGATATTGAAGTCTCCGAGGATCAGAGTGGGCATGGAGAAGGAGAGAAGAAAGGTGAGGAAGGGGTCAAAGTCGTTAAAGAAGTTGGAAGTAGGGCCGGGAGGGCGGTAGATGATGACACGGTCGAAACACTTTAAGTGTGGAACTATGCTATCAATCAATGGCATTTATTGAGTGCCTATTGTGTGACGAGCACTGTACTCTTGGGAAAGTACAGCAACTGTGTATCTAACACTAAGAGCAAATGGACATTTCTGAGTTTCAGGGCCTAGGACTTGGTTTACATACCTGAAGTTCGATGAGGTTCACATTTCAAAATCCCATGTATTTATCCCCTTTGAGTATGAATCAAGACTTTATTCCAGCAGGATCTCACCCTCTTAAAATGTAAGATTTTTTTCAATGTTGTTTGTTATTGTTTAATTAAGACAATTATGTGTCTAATGTGTCTAAGTGTTTAATGTGTCTAAGAAAGTGTGTGAAGTGAAGGTTCAGAAATCTCTTTCTCCTAGCAGAGTGGATGTGGACACTAGTCCAATTTTTTTTCCCAATATAGTCCTGATTTGGGATCCCATTTCTCGTGATTATGCTTGGCATCCCTATTGTGAGAACTCAGAAAGTCCTGGAGAGATGAAACTCTATCGGGTGCTACTCCAATTCCAGCAGCTTTCTTCCCCCTCCAAAAACATTCTTTTTTTATACATATATGTATATATATACACACACATATACTTTCAGCAGACAATATGGCACTATGATTAGATATAAACTGAAAGTGTATTTTCTGCCCCTCAGTAATTACACTGCGTTATGGTAGCATTATCCAATGCAGAGCCTTATTATGCCACAGAATGAGATGCTGTATAATTTTCTTCTCCTCCAATGCACAAATGGAAATCGCATTTTGGTTGGAGTTGGGAAGAAAGGCTCAGTTATCACTTGTGAGCGTGCTGTTATTTTCTCCTGGAATTAAAAAATCCATCTGGGTGTCTGACCCCTTTCACCCAGCCTCCTCTCCATTCAGCCTTTTGTATGCAGATGAACCTTATCAGTTTCCAAGGACTCAAAGGGTACCACCTTGCCCCATTCCACCCCTTCAATTCTGGTGCCTTAATGGAAATGCATGAGTTTTTTGTTTTGTTCTATTTTTTTTTAATTTCTGAGTAATGCACCATGCACAGAAACCCTTAGAGGGGTTCAAATCAAAATCATCATCCCTTTGCAATTTCTCCTCCCTCCTGGTTAGTGAACCACAGCAAATTCAGCTCATGAGGTACCTTGTAAGGATTTTCGTTATTATCTTAGATTGTGAGCCCCATGTGGGTCAGGGACTGTGCCTGGCCTGTTTACCTTGTATCCACCCCAATGTTTAGAACAGTGCCTGAGACAGACTAGGCGCTTAACAAATTCCATTAAAATTTAAAAACTTGACCAGAAAACAAAGCAGTATGTCATGCCACATTGATATATTCAGATTTTTCAATCCACAGCAGATTTCATCAAGTTAAATTTCTCCTGAAGACACGAGAGAAGGCTCTGTCAATCAATTGATTATATTTATTGAGGTCTTCCTGTAATAGTAATAATGATGGCATTTGTTAAGCACTTACTGTGTTCAAAGCACTGTTCTAAGTGCTGGGGGGGGATACAAGGTGATCAGGATATCCAACGTGGGGCTCACAGTCTTCATCCCCATTTCACAGATGAGGTAACTGAGGCTCAGAGAAGGTAAGTGACTTACCCAAGGTCACACAGCAGACATGTGGCAGAGCTGGGATTCGAACCCATGACCTCTGGCTCCCAAGCCCGGGCTCTTTCCACAGAGCCACGCTGTTTCTCATGCTGCTTGTTTAGGCAGAAGACTACACTAAGCACTTGGGAGAGAATAACAATTAAATTGGAAGGCACTGATCCCTGCCCTCAAGGAACATGTAACATAGTAGACTATTCGGTTTCCCTTAGGCTTGGTATGTTCTAACTCAATCAATCAATCAATCAGTCGTATTTATTGAGCGCTTACTGTGTGCAGAGCACTGTACTAAGCACTTGGGAAGTACAAGTTGGCAACATATACAGTCCCTACCCAACAGTGAGCTCACAGTCTAAAAGGGGGAGACAGAGAACAAAACCAAACATACTAACAAAATGAAATAAATAGAATAGATATGTACAAGTGAAATAAATAAATAAATAAATAGAGTAATAAATATGTACAAATATATATACATATATACAGGTGGTAAGTCACTTCTGAGCCTCTGAAGTGACTTCCTAGCCTCTGTTGTCTCTATGACCAAAAGGAGTACAGTACAGTACTAGCTGAAAGCTTAAATGCCAGGCTGAATTGTTGGGTGGAGGGTTATACCCCATTTACAAGTGACCTGGAATAACGTAGACCCTGCTTTAGCCTCACACAAGCCATTGGAAGCGCATACATCCTGAGGCCTCACATGTGTGTTTCCGAGCTAGCGGATAGAGCACAGGCCTAGGAGTTGAAGGTCAAGGGTTCTCATCCCAGTATCTGCCACTTGTCTGCTGTGTGACCTTGGGCAAGTTACCTAAATTCTCTGCGCCTCAGTTCCCTCATCTGTAAAATGGGGTTTAAGACTGTGAGCCCCAAGTGGGACAGGGACTGCGTCCAACCCAATTGCCTCGTAACTACCCTAGCCCTTAGAACAGTGCCTGGTGCATAGAAAGCACTTAGCAAATGCCATAATTATTACTGTTATTATTAAGTCTAGTTTTTATACAGAACACAAAGCTGCAACTACTAGATCTTTGATTGCCCGGAGGGGAAAGGGTCCATTCATTCATTCATTCATTCATTCATTCAATCAATCAATCATATTTATTCATTCATTCATTCAATCGTATTTATTGAGCGCTTACCACGTGGGACAACCTAATCACCTTGTAACCTCCCCAGCGTTTAGAACAGTGCTTTGCACATAGTAAGCGCTTAATAAATGCTATCATTATTATTATTACTGTGTGCAGAGCACTGTACTAAGTGCTCGGGAAGTACAAGTTGGCAACATAGAGAGACAGTCCCTACCCAACAATGGGCTCACAGTCTAGAAGGGGGAGACAGACAACGAAACAAAACATGTGGTCAGTTGTCAAATCAGAATAAATAGAAGTAAAGCTAGATGCACATCATTGACAAAATAAATAGAATAGTAAATATGTACAAGTAAAATAAATAGAGTAATAAATCTGTACAAACATATATACAGGTGCTGTGGGGAGGGGAAGGAGGTAGGGCAGGGTGGATGGGGAGGGGGAGGACCAGGGGCAATGGAGCCAATTTTTCTAGACTGAATGCTCCTTGAAAACAGTCATCATGTCTTTTAGGTACTCAATCACCTCTCTCCTTCCTATTTTTCCTCAATCTCCTATCATAACTCAACCCACGCACTAACACCGATCTACTCACTGTACTTCAATCCCAACTATCTCACCACCGAGTCCTTCCCCATGCCTTTCCTCTGGCCTGGATTTCCCTCCCGCTTCATAACTGAGCATCTACCACTCTCCCTAACATTCTCCCCACTTAAAATCACATCTCTTCAAAGAGATCTTCCCTGACTAAGCCTTCATTTCCCCTAATCTCTTCTACAATACCTGAGCAATCAAATTCGTACCTCTTTAAGGATAAGTTATTTTATCTCACCCTCAGCCCCACAGCATTTAGGTATGCGTGGCTCAGTGGAAAGAGCCTGGGTTTGGGAGTCAGAGGTCATGGGTTCTAATGCCAGCTCCTCCACTTGTCAGCTGTGTGACTTTGGGCAAGTCACTTCACTTCTCTGTGCCTCAGTTACCTCATCTGGAAAATGGGGATTAAGACTGTGAGCCTCACGTGGGACAACCTGATCACCTTGTATCCTCCCCAGCGCTTAGAGCAGTGCTTTGCACATAGTCAGTGCTTAACAAATGCCATCATTATTATTATTATTGTATATCCTTACAAGCTGCCATTTACTTTCCTCCATTTGTAATTTATTTAAATGTCTGTCTCCACTGCTAGGCCCAGAAGCTGCTTGCGGAAAGGGATCATAACCACCTACTCTAGTATACTGTGTTTTTCCAAGTGCTTAGTACAGTGTTCTACACACAATAGGCACTTAATAAATGCCATTGATTGACTGATTGATGTTTGCCAACTCTTGTACCGCACTCTCCCTAGCACTGAAGCGTGGTCTAGTGGATGGAGTACAGGCCTGGAGTCAGAAGTACTTGGGTTCTAACTCCAGTTCTTCCACTTGTCTGCTGGGTGAGCTTGGGGAAGTCACTTAACTTTTCTGTACCTTAGTTCTCTCATTTGTAAATTGGGGATTAAGACTGTGAGCTCCATGTGGGACAGGGATTCTGTCCAACTTGATTAGCTTGTATCTGCCCCAGTGCTTAATACAATGCCTGGCACAAAGTAAGCACTTAAAAAATACCATAAAAAACATCAAATACTCAATAAATATGATCGATTGATTGATTACCTTAGGGTAATCAGCCCTGACTGGAGGTTTTGGTTCTGTCACCAGTTACCTGGGAGGAGAAAAGTCCCCTGGAAAGACCATCAGACGGTGGAGAGTTCTAGATGAGCAGAAATCCCAGGACACATATCTGAGAAAAGGCCTTCGAAGATTTGATTTTAGGTAGGAGGAATGCACAAAGCCATCCTAAATGGGAGCAATGATCTTTGTGCTTAAATAAGCAAGTGGGCTCTTTTCCAATCAATCCGTGCTATTTATTGAATACAGTGTGTAGAGCACTGTACTAAGTGCTTGGGACAGTAAAATACAACAGAGTTGGTGGACACGTCCCCTCACTACAATGAGCTTACAGGTTAGAAGGAGAAACAGACATCAAAATAAATTACATATGGATATGTGCTATGGGCCTGGGGTGAAAATCAAAGTGCTTAAGTAATTCTTTAGGCCTGTCTCGTATTAAAGTCCTCTATAAACTCTGATCTGTCTTCACTGCTTTGGGACTTCTCTCCCTTTACACTTATGAGCCATTATCTATGGATACAAGTCATTTTTAAATTACTCTTGTGTCTGCCCCTGGAAAGTAATTTTTAAAAATCTTACTAGCTGAAATTAAAAAAGAAAGGTGACTAATTTTAATTAAGATTTTTCTTTCTTATTATACCCAATCTGTCATGCGGTGTGTATTTTAACAAGCTTGTGCTTTGGGTTAACTACATCTTACTGTTTTTTCATGCTTTCCTAACAGTTGTTATAGCATTGTTTAATAATTTAATAATGACGCATTTTAAATTGCTTCCTGGCTGTTTGCCATGAAGCCGAACCTCCCATAGGCAATTCTGTGTATGCCCTTGAAAAAATGTGAAAGCTAGCCCACTGGGTGAAATCACGAGAAGAATGAACACTTAGGGCTGTTTAACATGCTTTCTGGAGGAATTCTTTCCTCTGAATCTTAAAAACCATTTAGGACGTGGCCTCGTTCATCTGTCCGAGAGCCAGCTGCCCGTGTGAGTTTTGGGCCTGTCGCAGAAACATCTGCGACCCATTTGAATAAACGAGAAAATGAAGGGTGGGACGGTCCATTTAGGGGGTCAACAACAGCTCTGCTATCTGATGCCTTGTGGAACTAATTCCTAATTGGGCAGTGTTTGTCAACACTGACAGGGCCTTAATACACTGTAATCGCTCCAGCCACAAGCAGTGATAGAGATCTTAATCTCTAAACTGTGTTCCTTTCACATGGCAGCACTCTTTCCCTCCCTTCCCCCCCCCCCCCCACGCAATTCAAATCTCTCCCAATCTATTTCTCTCTCCTCATCTCTCAGCCTTCTCCTTCTCTGTAGCAGCCTCCCCTATAGACACGCTCACCATTTCTCTCTCTCCGTTGCGATTCAAGATTTCCCAAATCTAATTCATTCTCTCTCTCTCTCTCTATCTCTCTGTTTTTCACATCGCCTGAGTCAAAGTCCTGTAAGGCTCTGAAATTTGAAAATATCTCTCCTTTAAATGATCAGAAAAGGTGAGAAACCTCAATTCGTACTGATGAACACAGTAAATGGATAGCTAAGAATTTAAGATAACCAGGAAAATCTGATAATCTTGGATCTACTGCTGCATATAGCAAAGTGTTTACTAATAAATCAATCATTCATTCATTCAATCAATCGTATTTATTGAGCGCTTACTGTGAGCAGAGCACTCGAGGGTATTTATTGAGCACTTATGTGAAGAAATGTACTAAGTGCTTGAGATAGTACTGTACAACAGCATATCGTATATGAATACAAAATGTATAATATATTGCTGTAATATTATAATATTGTTCTTAAAAATATTTATTGTCTCTTCTCAGGTTTCCAAGGCCAAATCAAGAAGGAGATTTGAGACATTTCTGCAAGATTGGAGGGGGGTTCAGGGTGAGGACATGGAATGTACCCTGAAGATTGTAAGTTCTCT
This sequence comes from Tachyglossus aculeatus, assembly GCF_015852505.1. Lineage (NCBI taxonomy): Eukaryota > Metazoa > Chordata > Mammalia > Monotremata > Tachyglossidae > Tachyglossus > Tachyglossus aculeatus. The sequence goes on along the minus strand of NC_052066.1, from coordinate 23,377,072 downwards.
GTGGGTAAGAAACATGCCTACCTACTCTGTTATAATCTCCCAAGTGCTTAGTGGAGTGCTCTGCACACAGTAAGTGCTTAATTCTCTCAGCTCTCTGTTATGCTTTGGCTACAATGTCCTGTCTATAGTATTCTGAGTCAGTAGAAGAGTCTGGACTGGAATCAATCAATCAGTGGTGTTCATTGAGCGCTTACTTTGTGCGAAACATCATATTAAGCAACTGGACGAGTAAAACAGAATTAGCAGACACATTTCCTGCCCATAACGAACCCAAGTAATAGCAGTAAATAGAAAGAACATTCACTGAGCACTCTCTGGGCATGGTGTATTGTACTAAACTGTTGGAAAGTACAAAGCAGGCAAGAGACACACCTGCCCACCAGGAGTTTAGACTCTAATGAAGGTGCCAGATTAGTCTGCTGGGCCATAATTCACTTTAAGGCCCACAAAGTCACTATTTTCCTACTGCTGGGTAGACAACCAGATGAGGGAAATTTAGTTGAATGGTGTCAAGCCAATTCCAAGTGACTTCTACTAACCATGATTCCATTTCTTCCAGTGCAAACCCAGCTTTATTCTCTTCTGTAGACTACCCTGCTATATCAGCCTAAAGGGCAAGCATCCACAAATAAGTGGCGGAGCCGGGATTAAAACCCCATGATCTTCTTACTTCCAGGTCCAGGCTTTATCCACTATGCCATGCTGCATCTCTAATAAATGCCACAATTATTATTATTATTACCACTTGCCTCAGGAGGAGCATGGCGTAGTGGAAACAGCAAGGGCCTGGGAATGAGGGGCCCTAATATAATAATAATTATGAGACTTGTTAAAATAAAAAAAGTGCTTACCATATGCAAAGCACTGTTCTAAGCCCTTGGGGGGAATACAAGGTGATCAGGTTGTCCAACGTAGGGTTTACAGTCTTAATCCTCATTTTACACATGAGGTAACTGAGGCACAGAGAAGTTAAGTGAACTGCCTGAAGTCACACGTCGAGCGTGACTCAGTGGAAAGAGCTCAGGCTTTGGAGTCAGAGGTCATGGGTTCATGGGTTCAAATCCCAGCTCTGCCAATTGCCAGCTGTGTGACTTTGGGAAAGTCACTTTACTTCTCTGGGCCTCAGTTACCTCATCTGTAAAATGGGGATCAAGACTGTGAGCCCCCTGTGGGACAACCTGATCACCTTGTAACCTCTCCAGTGCTTAGAAAAGTGCTTTGCACATAGTAAGTGCTTAATAAATGCCATTTAAAAAAATGGCAGAGCCAGGATTAGAACCCATGACCTCTGACTCCCAAGCCCGGGTCTTTTCACTGAGCCATGTAAGTGCTTACTATGTGCCAGGCACTGTACTAAATGCTGGGGCGGACACAAGCAAATTGGGTTGGACGCAGTCCCCGTCCCATGTGGAGCTCACAGTCTCAATCCCCATTTTGCAGATGAAGTAACTGAGGCACAGAGAAGTGAAGTGACTTGCCCAAGGTCACACAGCAGACAAGTGGTGGAGTCAGAATTAGTACCTATGACCTTCTGATTCCTAGGCCTGTGCTCTATCCACTACAACATGCTGCTTCTTCCAACTCCCCAACATGCCTGCTCTATAACCTTGGGCAAGTCACTTAATTTCTCAGTGCTTCAGTTACCTCATCTGTAAAATGGGGATTCAACATATGTTCTTCCTCCTCCTATGTTCTCCTGTTCCTGTGGGAAGCAGCATGGCACAGTGGATAGAGCAAAGGCCTGAGAGTCAGAAGGTCATGGGTTCTAATCCCAGCTCTGCTACTTGTCTTCTGTGTGACCTTGGGCAAGTCACTTTACTTCTCTGGGCCTCAATTTCCTCATCTGTAAAGTGGGGATTGAGACTGTGAGCCCCACATGGGACAGGGACTGTGTCCAACCTGATTTGCTTGTATCTACCCCAGCACTTAGTACAGTGCCTGCATAGTAAGCACTTTACAAATACCATAATTGCCATTATTATTGCTTTTATTATGAACCCTGTTTGGGGTTGGGACTGTGTCTGATCTGATTATTTTGTATCCTCCCCAGCACTCAGGACAGTGTTTAACATGGAGTAAACACTTAATAAGTACAATAATTATTACCTTGCTACATTAACATGTTATAGTCTTCAATGTTCCTTTTGAAACCACTGCCCTTTAGGAATTTCACTTATTTTCTTTCTTATTTGATCATTTTAAGCACAAATTAATCTCTAAAATGTCTGGTCTATTACTTCTGATCAGTGTTCTTTTCCTATCCCATAGCCACTTATGGCTCAGTTCAGCATATTCCCTCAGGGAGTGTATTTACTCCCAAACCTACTTTGATAATTGTGGCATTTCATCTCCTCTATAATGTCTTCTTTCCTCTTGCTGACAAGATATCTCCATACGGACATCCTATAGGGGCCTGAAGCTCTCTATGTCGATAACTGAACTCCTTATCTTCTCTTCCCAATAGAGTATAAATTCCTTAAGGACAGGAATCATGTCTGCCAACTGTATTAGACTCAATCAATTAATAAATCATATCTATTGAGTGTTTACTGTGTACAGAGCATTGTACTAAGTGCTTTGGAGAATACAATATAAAAAAGCTGGTAGACCTGTCCCCTCCCCACACCAAGCATACAGTCTAGAGCAGAAGGGAGACATTATTATAAATAAATGAATTACAGATATGGACATAAGTACTTCGTACAGTGCTCTGCACAAAGAAAGCAGCTTGGGAAACAGAATAGCCTAGTGGATAATTTTCCAAGCTCTTAGTAGTATGTTCTGCACACAGTAAGTGCTCAATAAATATGATTGATTGAATGAATGAATGAATGAATGAATGAATGAATGAATAAGAGCACAGCCTTGGGAGTCAAAGGGTTCTAATCCTGGCAAGTCACTTAACTTCTCTGTGACTCAGTTACCTCATCTGTAAAGTGGGGTTGAAAATTCTGAGCCCTATGTGGGATAGGGACTGTGTCCAATCTGATTAGCCTATACCTACCACGGCACATTGTACAGTGCCTGGCACATAGTAAGCGTTTAACTAATACCATAAAACAATATGGACTCAATGAATACCATAGAGTGATGGATAATTTGCCTTCCTAACCCACTTCTTCACCTAACTTTCCCACCCAAATCAACATCATTATTCTCCCTGTCTTGGAACCTCTCGACCTTGACTTTATACCTAACTCTTCATTCTTTCACCTCTCATGTTCAATGGATTGCTAAATCCTACCAAGTTTTTCCTTCACAAACCTTCGCAGATCTGCCCTTTCCTCACCATCCAAGTGCTCATAATATCCCCCAGACAACTACATCCACCAGCCTACAGACTCTTCTATCCAGACCATACTTCACTCCGCTTCCTATATTATTTTTCTAATGCATCATTAGAAAACAGGAAGCAGAAACTCCTGAAGAGACACTCCATTGGCTTTTTCCTTTTTTATTCACCAGCTCTCTTTTCCCATCACACCCCTACCTCTATGCTTCACTTATTTCAATATGTGCTTCATATTTGACTCTCCGAACCCTTTCCTTCCATCTGGAATGTCTCCTCCTTCAAGCACCCCAAAGTACATCTTCAAAGTCCTCCTAAAAAATTATTCAGTGGGCATTCCCCAATTAAACTCCCCTTTCTCAAGTTGTAGCCATGCAATGGCCACCCTCAGCATTTCTGTTCACACACTTTAGCACTTACACATAATAATAATAATAATAGCATTTATTAAGCGCTTACTATGTGCCGAGCACTGTTCTAAGCACTGGGGGTGTACAAGGTAATCAGGTTTTTACACGGGGGGCTCACAAGCCTCATCCCCATTTTACAGATGAGGTAACTGAGGCCCGGAGAAGTGAAGTGACTTGCCCAAAGTCACACAGCTGACAATTGGCAGAGCTGGGATTTGAACCCATGACCTCTGACTCCAAAGCCCGGGCTCTTTCCACTGAGCCATGCTGCTTCTCCATATTCATTCAATTCATTCAATCATATTTATTGAGTGACTACTGAGTGCAGAGCACTGTACTAATAGTACAGTACAAATAGTATGAATAGTCTTATATTGCATTACACTCCTTGGTCTTTCAACAGCCATAATATTTTATGAAAGACTTGAGTCTGTCAGTCTTCTGTATTAGATTGTAAGTTTTTGAAGCCAAGGGCCATCTCCCTCACTGAATTGTTCTCCCCCTTCTAGACTGTGAGCCCACTGTTGGGTAGGGACCATCTCTACATGTTGCCAACTTGTACTTCCCAAGCACTTAGTACAGTGCTCTGCACACAGTAAGCGCTCAATAAATATGATTGAATGAATGAATGAATGAATTATTCTCTACCAAATGCTTAGTGCCCTGCACATAGTAATAATAAAGTCTCCTACCAAACATGACAGATGAGCCTCAGGCTTGAGACTTCAGAGTCAGGAATGTGTCCAGGGGTAGTGATTACAGTGCTAATGATTTGCAGAACACCACATGTATTCTCACATACCTGCCAGTCACGTTCCCACTGAGGCACAGAGTCAGCAAGTCAGTCGTATTTATTGAGCGCTTACTGTGTGCACAGCACTGTACTAAGCACTTGGAAGAGTATGATAGAACAATATAACAGGCACATTCCCTGCCCACAGGGAGACAAGTGAGTAGGCAGGTGAAAATGTATTATGTTGCCAACTTGTACTTCCCAAGTACTTAGTACAGTGCTCTGCACACAGTACGCACTCAATAAATACGATTGAATGAATGAATGAATGAATATTACATCTCAAAGTGTAAGCTAAGGGTTTTTTTTTTTAATTTTCCTGTGCATCACCTATTTAGTACCTCAGTGAGGGTCGCATCTCTCCTATGAATTGACGCCTTATCATGGCAGGAGAGCCTGTGTATACTCATGAAGCTTAAAGCTATGCCATATAGGGCTACCCATAGTTGAAAGCTCTAAGGTGAAGCACCAAAGTCTATTCACCTGTGCTGGACAGCAGCAGCACGGAAAAGAGTCGAAGGCGGATGATCGAGAGATCAAAACATTGATCCCAACTTGTACTTCACAAGCGCTTAGTACAGTGCTCTGCACACAGTAAGCACTCAATAAATACAATTGAATGAATGAATGACCAAAGACAACGGCACAGACTCAAGTTTTTTAGCGTGCAGAAGAAAGCGATGGTAAACCACTTCTGTATCTTCACTGAGAAAACTCTATGGATGCACATACCAGAAGTCATTGGGTGTGTTCATAGAGACACTAGGGGTTGGAAACGACTCAACGGCATTTGAGAAAAGAGAGCGCAGCAGAGTGCCATTGTGATGGTATAGTACCATAACCCGGTGATTGACTTGCTTGCCACTGGGGTCTTCGCTTCCCTCATTAGCCAGTTATTTTCCAAGATTCCTGATGGCCTTCCTCACCGGTTGGAATGTTCTGATTGCTTCTTCAGCCACAGGTTTTTATTACTGAGGAAACCGGCATTTCTTAAACTGGGGGCTAGCACCTAATTTTCCTGATTCCTAGTCTGGGTTATTTCCTCTGGACCGACTACAAATGCAATACGTGGGACGTGTTCAAAAAATATAATAATAATTATAATTATGGCATTTGTTAAGTGCTTACTATGTGTAACTTGTACTTCCCAAGTGCTTAGTACAGTGCTCTGCACATAGTAAGTGCTCAATAAATATGATTGATTGATTGATTGCAAAGCACTGTTCTAAGCGCTGGGGGGATACAAGGTGATCAGCTTGTTCATTCATTCATTCAATTGTATTTATTGAGAGCTTACTGTGTGCAGAGCACTGTACTAAGCACTTGGGAAGTGCAAGTTGGTAACATATAGAGATGGTCCCTACCCAACAGTGGGCTCAGGTGGCTCACAGTCTTCATCCCCATTTTACAGATGAGGTAACTGAGGCTCAGAGAAGTTGAGTGACTTGCCCAAGGTCACACAGCAGACATGTGGTGGAGTCGGGATTCGAACCCGTGACCTCTGACTCCAAAGCCAGGGCTCTTTCCACTGAGCCAAGCTCCTTCTCAATATGATTGATTGCTTGCTCAGGATCTGTAATTTTTAGGGAAACGGGGACAGTGTCTGATAATAATAATGATGTTGGTATTTGTTAAATGCTTACTATGTGCCAAGCACTGTTCAAAGCACTGGGGTAGTTGCAAGGTACTACCCCCATGGGGCTCACAGTCCTAATCCCCATTTTACAGGTGAGGTAACTGAGGCACAGAGAAGTGAAGTGAGTTGCCCCAAATCACACAGCTGACAAGTGGCAGAGCCGGGATTAGAACCCATGACCTCTGACTCCCAAGCCTGTGTTATGCTGCTCCTGACTGATCTGATCAGTCTGCGTCTACCTAGTGCTCAAGTCAGTTCTTCATTCATTCATTCATTCAATTGTATTTATTGAACACTTACTGTGTGCAGAGCACTGTACTAAGCACTTGGAAAGTACAAATCAGCAACATATAGAGATGGTCCCTACCCAGCAACAGGCTCACAGTCTAGAAGGGGGAGACAGGCAACAAAACAAAACAAGTAGACAGGTGTCAATGCCATCAGAATAGACAAGTAGAATTATAGCTATATACACATCATTAATAAAATAAAGAGTAATAAATATGTACAAATATACACAAGTGCTGTAGGGAGGGGAAGGAGATAGGGCAGAGGGAGTGGGTGGGGGTGATGGGGAGGGGAAGAAGAGCAGAGGAAAGGAGGGGGCTAGTCTGGGAAGGCCTCCTGGAGGACGTAAGCTCTCAGTAGGGCTTTGAAGGAAACACTTAACAAATTCCTTGATTATCATTACTATTAATAATAATAACGATGGCATTTATTAAGTGCTTAATATGTGCAAAGCACTGTTCTAGGCACTGGGAAGGTTAACAGGCAATCAGGTTGTCCCACAGGGGGCTCACAGTCTTAATCCCCATTTTACAGATGAGGTAACTGAGGCACAGAGAAGTTAAGTGACTTGTCCAAAGTCACACAGCTGACAAATGGAGGAGCTGGGATTTGAACCCATGACTTCTGACTCCAAAACCCGGGCTCTTTCCACTGAACCAAGCTGCTTCTATTATCAATTGCATCACTGCTACGATGTTGCTCAGGTATGGAAGGGCAAACATTGCAGCATGGTAAAAAAAAATGTCTGTGGGTCAATGGAATGGTCTTGAGTCTCTCTGTGGGATGGCTGTTTCGGGGAACTGGATGAGGAATATTTCCTTTCCCACTTGGAATTCACACAATTCCTTCCTCTCTCCAGGCTTGTTTCCACATTGCCCCCAGAAGGGACTTTCTAATCAGCCAACCACTTGGCAAAGACTTATTGAGCACCGACTGAGCACTGCACCACTCTTGACCTTAGAACCCGAGATCCTAAAAGCACGAGACTTCCCTCCATCATCATCAATCGTATTTATTGAGCGCTTACTATGTGCAGAGCACTGTACTAAGCGCTTGAGAGGTACAAATTGGCAACATATAGAGACAGTCCCTACCCAACAGTGGGCTCACAGTCTAAAAGGGGGAGACAGAGAACAAAACCAAACATACTAACAAAATAAAATAAATAGAATAGATATGTACAAATAACGTCTGTGATGGTGGGTAGCTTTTGTCTTTCCAGCTCAAAGCGTCTCTCTCTGTCGTCTCACACAGTGGCATGTCTCGCACTTACCTGTGATTTATTGACAATAATCAGGGGAAGAGCCATTTGTAATAGGGCATTTAACAAAGACGTTCTCTCACTGAGAGGGAGTGATAACGCACCATTTAGTAATTTTTGTACAGCCAGTAATTTGGAGAATGAATGATAATTTGGGGGCCTTGAAAAGCTGCATTGACAATGCCTGGTGTTAGTCAACTCGTGAATAAAGACACCACATACCCCGTGTCTTGTGATGAATTCCTTTTATTAGGGCCACTTACTTGGGACTTTATCTTAATGGTCTTTCGTGGGGGGGAGGTCATGTTGGTGAGGGGAGGTCGTTTTTCATTACACCCTTACACATACAGTTCAGAGTAAATAAAGGTGCAACTGAGCAGAGCAGAAGAAGTTTAGTCACTACAGTCACTTTCCATGTCATATGTGGCTAGTCTAAGCAGTAAGGAAAAGCCACAGGCCGTGATTCTAGCAACTGCCCACAGTACAGGCTCTAGACTGTAAGCACATCCCCCAACAATAATAATAATTATGGTATTTGTTAAGCGCTTACTGTGTGCCAGGCACTGTACTAATCGCTGGGATGGATACAAGCAAAACAGGTAGGACACAGTCCCTGCCCCACATGTGACTTGCAATCTTAGTCTCCATTTTACAGATGAGGTAACTGAGGTCCAGAGAAGTGAGGTGACTTGCCCAACGTCACACGGCAGACAAGTGGCGGAGCCTGGATTAAAATCCATGATCCTCTGAATCCCAGGCCTATGCTCTATCCACTACGCCCTGCTACTTCTCTAAGGAAGTCAATAGACTGTAAGCTCATTGTGGGCAGGGAATGTGTCTGTTTATTGTTACATTGTACTCTCCCAAGCACTTAGTACGGTGGTCTGTGCACAGTAAACACTCAATAAGTACAATTGAATGAATGAATGTTTCAGTGGGTACACAAAAACTTCCTGTAAATTGGCTGAATTTGACTCTCCACCTGGAGTAGAACCTCCCGTCGCCTCTCTTCCACATCTTTTACCTTTTATTCCTCTTTCTTGATAACTGACTTCCAAACACTTACTAGAGGTACCAGTAAATCAGTTAATCAGTGGTATTTATCGTGCACTTGTGTACAGAATGTACAGAACTCTGTACTAAGTGATAGAAGAGTATTAAGAGCGGGAAGCAGTGTGGGCTTGGGAGTCAGCAGAACCTGAGTTCTAATCCCAGCTCTGCCACTTTTTGGCTGTGCTATTTTGGGCAAGTTACTTAATTTCTCTGTGTCTCAGTTACCTCATCTGTAAAATGAAGATTAAGATTGTGAGCCCTATGTGGGACAGGGACTGTGTCCAACCTGATTATCTTGTATCTACCCCAGTGCTTAGAACAGTGCTTGACACATAGCAAGTGCTTAACATTCAATGCAAGTTCTTGCATTCATCCTCCCTCCTATCTCCACAGCACATATGTATATATCTATATATATCTGTAATTCATTTATTTATTTACGTATATTTATGTTGGTCTCTCCCTTTAGACTGTGAGCTCACTGTGGGCAGGGATTGTGTCTGTTTGTTGTACTCTCCCAAGGGCTTAGTGCAGTGCTTTGCTCAGAGTAAGCGCTTAATAAATACATTTGAATGAATGAATAACCTACGTTCTAATTCCAACTGCCAATTGCTTATTTGATGTTGGGCAAATCCCTTTCCCTCTCTATGCCTCTGTTTTCTCAACTGTAAAATGGAGATTTAATACCTGTTCTCCCTCCTACTTAAAAATGTGGGACAGGAATTGTGTCCTTCCTGGTAAACTTCTATCTACTCCAACACAAAGAACAGTATGTGACCCATAGTAAGTGGTTAACAAATACTATTTTTCATCGTTATTATTATCCAGCCTCATTATCAAGATAATTCAGTCAAAACATGTCTGGGTGACTTTGCCAGAATTAAAACAGAGGAAATAGCCGAGGAGATCAGAGAGGAGGGAGGTGACTGTACTGAATTATCTCAATTGGCTTTCTACCTTTCACAAATTTGTCGATGGTATTTATTGAGGACCTGTAAAACATTTACACTAAGAGTCCAGGAGCCTGTACATTCTCTGCCTTCGAGGAGCTTACAACTTACTGGAAGACACAGAGGAAAATGATTTACAGATAGTAGGAGCAGGAGGAACAAGAGTGATAGAACAGATAGTAGTGTGAATATGTCAGGATGAAATAACTGAATAAAGAACTGAATATACTAAGTATACGTATGTATATAACTGCTGAGAATAGGAAGAAAATACATGTGTTGAGTGTTGACATAACTAAGATGCTGTGAATTGATCAGAGAAGGCTCACTGAAGGGGGAAGGATTTTAGTAGGGCTTTGAAGATGGAGAGAGACTTTTTAAGCTTGTGAGCAGGGATCATGTCTACCTACTCTATTGTATTGTGCTCTCCCAAGCCGAGAGCCGAGATTTGAACCTGTGACCTCTGACTCCAAAGCCAGAGCTCTTTCCACTGAGCCACGCTGCTTCTCTGTATATTGTATATTATTGTACATAATATTATATATTATATAATATCTACACATACACACACACATATATACACACATAATATATACAAGCATATATATACATACACACACATATTTCAGGAACATCCAGCCATATCTAGGAAGACCTGGTGTTGTACTTATTCCATGCAGAATAGCAGAGGATCTTATCTTCAGGTGTGCTCTCACCTTTCTTCAGTGTTCCTTCACCAAGATTTTCTAGGCTGAGATTATTAGGGACTTTTAGAGGTGTCTAGGCCTGAATTGAATCTTGCAACTTTGAGGTATGAAAATGGATCCTGAAATACCTGATGCCCAGGCGACCAATAACTATGATAAATCCCACAACTGTAAAATTGGGAAAGGACTGTGGTTAGATAATAATAATAATTTAGTATTTATGAAGCACTTACTATGTGTCAAGCACTGTTCTAAGTGCTGGGGGAGATACAAGGTAATCAGGTTGTCCCACATGGGGCTCACAGTCTTAATCCCCATTTTCCAGATGAGGTAACTGAGACACAGAGCAGTTAAGTGACTTGCCCAAAGTCACACAGCTGATAAGTGGCAGAGCCAGGATTAGAACCCATGACCTTTGACTCCCAAGCCCACACTCTTTCCACTGAGTCATGCTGTTTCTGGTGGATAACATTCTGTTAGATGTTGGATGGAAGCCTCCAATGTATTTCCAGAACTTCCTGCCTCCACTGGCACACAAGTTGTCGAACAGGGCACCCAATTGAGAGAATTACAATAAAGCAATTTCCATTCCTACTAATGAATAGAATGTAAGGGAGGGATCTGATAGGTTATAAAGTGTTCTCCCCATCCGACTTCTCTTCGCTGTTTTCCTACTACAAAATAGACCACATACATTGCTCCTCTAATGCCATCCTAATCACTGTACCTCAGTTTCATCTATCTCACCTATCTGAGGCCTTTATTACCCACTAAGCCTCCTAGGCCTCTAACACTGTTGATCCCTTCTTCTGAATACACAGGCCTCTTTAAAGTCCACTTCTCCCAGGAAGCCTAACCCAGTTAATTCACCTCACAATAATAATAATGGTGATATTTGTTAATCGCTTACTACGTGACAGCACAGTTCTAAGCGGTGGGAGAGACACAAGTAATGAGATTGTCCCACGTGGGGCTCCCAGTCTTAATCCCCATTTTACAGATGAGGCAACTGAGGCACAGTTAAGTAACTTGCCGAAAGTCACACAGCTGACAAGTGGCTGAGCTGGGATTAGAACCCATGACCTCTGACTCCTAAGCTCATGCTCTTTCCACTGAGCCACGCTGCTTCTCATCTCAGTCATGTCAGTCCAACACTGAACCTCAATGTCTTAGTACTTTAATTCATACCATTAGCACTTGGGTTTATTTATATATTTTATTTATGCATTTGTCTGGACTTTCCGTAATTTGTTCAGGTGGCATTCATCTTATTACTTTCAAACCACTTCCTGTTCCATCCTTCCCTTCCTCCCAGTCTTTACAGATAGTGAATTATAAGCTCCTTAAGGGCCAGAAACATAGTTCATGCTAATAATGATAACTATAGTTTTTGTTAAGCTCTTACTATGTGTCGAGCCATGTACAAAGAACTGGTATAGATATAAGATAATCAGGTCAGACAGCACCTGTTCCACATGGGGCTCACAGACTAAGTGGGCGGGCAAACGGGCAGGTCTTGAATCCTCATTAACACTGGTGAGGAAACTGAAGCCCAGAGAAGTTCAGGGATTTGCCCAAGGTCACACAGCAGGTAAACAGCAAAGCCAGACTTAGAACCCAGGTCCTCCGCTTTGCAAGCCCATGCTCTTAGGCTTAGAGCTATTGTAATAAGCCAAGAGCTTAGTAATAATAATAATAATAATAATTATGGTATTTGTAAAGTGCTTACTATGTGCCAGGCACTGTTCTGAGTGCTGGGGTAGATACAAGATAATTGGGTTGAACACAGTCTCTGTCTCACATAGGGCTCAAATTCTTAATCCCCATTTTACAGATGAGGGAACTGAGGCCCAGAGAAGTGAAGGGATTGCCCACTGTCATACAGCAGACAAGTGGTAATGTCAGGATTAGAACCCCTGACCTTCTGACTCTCAGGCTTGTACTCTATAGAGTACAGTATCTACTAGGCCATGCTGCATCTCAATGCCCAGCTACCTGCTGAATTCAATTAATCCCATTGATTGATTGATGGTAATAATAATAATAATAATATGAATGCTATGAATTTGCACAGTACTTTAATTTGAAGGATCCTGGGCCTGTGGATCTGTATTAAATCATAGGTACATTTAACTTAATAGATTTAATTGAAGCAATTTCTATTCAGAGTATCAGCATGGCTTAGTGGATAGAGCACGGTCCTGGGAGTCATAAAGACCTGGGCTCTAATCGCGGCTCAGCCACATGTCAGTCAGTCATTCATATTCATTGAGCGCTTACTGTGTGTAGAGCACTGTACTAAGTGCTTGGGATAGTACAATATAACAATAAACAGACACATTCCCTGACCACAACGAGCGGACAGTCTAAAGGGGGAGAGGCAGACATTAATATGAATAAATTACAGATATACACATAAGTGCTGTGGTGATGGGAAGGGGGATGAATAAAGGGAGCAAGTCAAGTACAGTCAGAAGGGAGTGGGAGAAGAAGGAAGGAGGGCTTAGTCAGGGAAGACCTCTTTGAGAAGGTATGCTTTCAATAAGGCCTTGAAGTAAGGGAGAGTAATTGTCTGTCGGATTTGAGGAGGGAGGATGTTTCAGGCCAGAGGCAGGATGCTGGCGAGAGGTTGGCAGCGAGATAATAATAATAACAATAATAATAGCATTTATTAAGCACTTACTATGTGCAAAGCATACGATTGATTGATTGATTGATTGGGGAGGTTACAAGGTGATCAGGTTGTCCCACAGGGGGCTCCCCGTCTTAATCCCCATTTTACAAATGAGGTAACTGAGGCACAGAGAAGTTAACTGACTTGCCCAAAGTCACACAGCTGGCAATTGGCAGAGCCAGGATTTGAACCCACGACCTCTAACTCCAAAGCCCGGGTTCTTTCCACTGAGCCACTCTGGATAGAAGAGCTGGAGGTACAGTCAGAAGATTAGCATTAAAGGAGTGAAGTATGTGGCTGGTTGTAGTAGGAAAGTAGCAAGGTGAGATAGGAAGAGGCAAAAAGCCTCCTTTAAAGCCAATAGTGAAGAGTTTCAGCTGTGGGCTGCCTGTTGTGTGATCTCGGGGAAGTCACTTCACTTTTCTGTGCCTCAGTTACCTCATTGCAAAATGGGATTAAGGATGTGAGACCAGTGTGGGGCAGGGATCGTGTCCAACCCGATTATCTTGTATCTACCCCAGTGCTTAGAACAGTGACAGGCACATAGTAAGTGCTTAATAAATACCATAATTAATTATTATTATTATGAAAATTGGCTGTTATTGTAGTGAGGGGCCAAGTTTTCCTCTAAGGCAATTGAATCTGTATCAGTCCTCTGTGACCAAGCCTCTTATCCCACTGTGTTTTGCAGGATACACATCAGGCCCTATCTGCCCTATCACGTGCATTTTATGCATTGAGAAAATTTTAATGGAATATCTAGGTGGAATAAAGCTCCGGTTCTAGCCTGGGGCATTGGAAATTCTGGTCACGGTTGATGCCTCATGAACCAAGCTGGTGTCTGGGGGGCAAGGTACCCCTGGAAAATGCCTACAAATAAAAGATCGGAGTGATTGCTACTTGGAAGCTTTTAATTTGTCCGTTGTCCACATAAAAGCCCATTTCCATTAAAAATAAAAATGAATCCAATATAAGGATTCTTTTTCAGGCTAAGCAAGCCAGCCTGCATTTGTTCTCTAGTAATTATGTGTATGGGGAAAGAACAAAACTCATTTTGAACTTCCCAAGATGATTAGCTTAGAAATTTCAAGAATGCCGGCATTCGGATGCTCTGTAGCTTGTGTGTGGTCAGCAAAGCTTGTTTTGTTTGTACTCCAGGGCCCCATTCTCCAGCTTAGAGAATGAGCAAGTCTTTGTGTATTTATTCATTTACTGACAAAAGCATTCAGTTCATATCAGCCATACCCAGGAATCCCTTCTCTAGTTCGTCAGTGGTATTTATTGAGCGCTTACTATGTGCGGAGAATTATACTAAAGGCCTGGGAGAGTACAATACAATAGAGTTGGTAGACACTTTCCCTGCCCCTAATGAACGTACAATCTAGAGTGGGAGACAGATATTACTATAAATAATTTATAATATATAATTTAAAGATATGTACACGAGTGCTGTGGGGTTTACAGTGAGGCGAATGTCAAATGCCCAAAGGTCACAGATCTCTAGTTCAAATCTGTCCTTGTTTTGCTTTGAGTGGGACAGTCTCCCCTCCATTTATTCATACAATCGTATTTATTGAGCGCTTACTGCATGCAGAGCACCGTACTAAGCGCTTCGGAAGTACAAGTCGGTAACATATAGGGACGGTCTCTACCCAAAAACGGGCTCACAGTCTAGAAGGGGGAGACAGACAACAAAACAAAACACGTAGACAGGTGTCAAAATTGTCAGAACAAATAGAATGAAAGCTATATGCACATCATTAACAAAAATAGAATAGTAAATATGTACAAGTAAAATAAATAGAGTAATAAATCTGTACAAATATATACAAGTGCTTCACTTTGAACACTCTCATCAACCCTCTCTTCGCTTTGATTCCTTCTCTGGCCCCAGCCTGGTTAAACTTGACTCTAATTCCTTCTTACTGTACAGACATAATAAATCCTCATTCATTCATTCATTCATTCATTCAGTCGTATTTATTGAGCGCTTACTGTGTGTAGAGCACTTTACTAAGTGCTTGGGAAGTACAAGTTGGCAACATATAAAGACAGTCCCTACCCAACAGTGGGCTCACAGTCTAGAAGAGGGAGACAGACAACAAAACAAAACATGTGGACAGGTGTCAAGTCATCAGAATAAATAAAAATAAAGGTAGATGCACATCATTAACAAAACAAATAGAATAGTAAACATGTACAAGTAAAATAAATAGAGTAATGAATCTGTACAAACATATATACAGGTGCTGTGGGGAGGGGAAGGAGGTTGGGCAGGGGGGTGGGGAGGAGGAGAGGAAAAAGGGGGCTCAGTTTGGGAAGGCCTCCTGGAGCAGGTGAGCTCTCAGTAGGGCTCTGAAGGGAGGAAGAGAGCTAGCTTGGCAGATGTGCAGAAGGAGGGCATTCCAGGCCACGGGGAGGATGTGGGCAGGGGGTCGACAGTGGGACAGGTGAGAACGAGGCCCAGTGAGGAGGTTAGCTGCAGAGGATCGGAGGGTGCAGGATGGGCTGGACAACGAGAGAAGGGAGGTGAGGTAGGAGAGGGTGAGGTGATGGATTGTGATGGCATTTATTAAGCGCTTACTATGTGCAAAGCACTGCTCTAAGCGCTGAGGAGGTTACAAGGTGATCAGGTTGTCTTGTCCCACGGGGGGCTCACACTCTTAATCCCCATTTTGCAGATGAGGTAACTGAGGCCCAGAGAAGTTAAGTGACTTGCCCAAAGTCACACAGCTGACAGTTGGCGGAGCCGGTATTCGAACCCATGAACTCTGACTCCAAAGCCAGTGCTTTGGGAGGAGGGAGTAGGGGTGATGAGGAGGGGAGAAGGAGCAGAGGAAAAGGGGGGATCAGTCCACCCCAGTGCTTAGTAAAGTGCATGGCACATAGTAAGTGCTTACCAAATACCGTTATTATTATCATTATTATTATTATTAATATTATTATCCCTGCCCACAAGGAGCTTAGGGAAGCAGTGCGGCTTAGTGGAAAGAGCTCGGGTTTGGGAGTCAGAGGACATGGGTTCTAATCCTGGCTCTGCCACTTAACAGCTGTGTGACTTTGGGCAAGTCACTTAACTTCTCTGGGCCTCAGTTACCTCATCTGTAAAATGGGGATTAAGACTGTGAGCCCCACGTGGGACAACCTGGTTACCTCATATCTACCCCAGCGCTTAGAACAGTGCTTGGCACATGGTAAGCACTTAACAAATATCATCATTATTATTAGAGAAGCAGTGTGGCTCAGTGGAAAGAGCACGGGCTTTGGAGTCAGAGTTCATGGGTTCAAATCCCGGCTCTGCCAATTGTCAGCTGTGTGACTTTGGGCAAGTCACTTAACTTCTCTGTGCCTCAGTTACCTCATCTGTAAAATGGGGATTAAAATTGTGAGCCCTTCGTGGGACAACCTGATCACCTTGTAATCTCCCCAGTGCTTAGAACAGTGCTTTGCACATAGTAAGTGCTTAACAAATAGCATTATTATTATTATTATTATTATTATTATTATTATTATTATTACAGTCCAGTGATTGATTCACTGATTCAGCTTATTTTTCTCTTCCTTCTCTAGTTAACTGACTGTGTGGCCTGGAGGAAGAATCTTCAAAGCTTAGCATGTGTGAGGCTCAGCAAAAAAGTTACTCTCACCTTCATATCCTCACTTCTGCACCCAGCTCTTGTACTGATGAGACAGTGCTGTAGCCAGTAACATCAGAATTCCACAAACGATTGACATTAGCCCCACTTTAATCTACCCCTGACCATAGGGCTGATTCAGGGAGGAGTAAAACCCACACAGCAGAAAGCTCTGGCCCATTAAAACCTGTGGGCTAAAATGATCTGAATGATGAACCCCATTAAGAAGGAACAGGAAATTCCAAATGGTGTGGAAATGATATCTTAATTGGAAGTACATTTTTAAATGTCTCTTTTTTCTCACCCCTCATTATTCAGTGATCTTGAGCCTGGAAGTCAGAGCAGGGACTGCGAAGTGTCTTTGGAAATGAAGGTAAACTGTCAAAGGAACCCAACCCTGTACCATCCTGATGGAGGAAAAGCAGATCTTCAATCTTTGTAAACTTTCCCCCTCCAAAATCCATAAGGTGTAATTCTTCCAAGGCCAGTGTTCTGCTCTGCCCTGGTCAGTTTAAATCAGGTACTGTCACTCTGATTTTACCATGTCCAATGCCCTCATCTGCTTACTCAATCTACTCAATAGTAATTACTGAGTACTTACTGCATACAGAGCAGTCAGTCAGTCAATCGTATTTATTGATCACTTACTGAGCACAGTACACTGTACTAAGCACTAGGGAGAGTAAATATAGCAATAAACGGACACATTCCCTGCCCACAAAGAGCTTACAGTACAGAGCACTGTACCAAACACCTGGGAGAGTACAATACAACAAAGTTGGAAGACACTTTCCCTGCCCACAAGGATTTTACAGTCTAGAAGGGGAGACAGACAATATAAATAAATGAAAATGTCGTACTTTGTTATTGTGATTTGGAATGCAGTGCTCTTTTCTCTTTGCTAACCTTCAAACCCCCAGTCGGGTAGCACAACTGTCCTACACAACGTTTTTTGGGTACTTTAATGATTAAAAGTCAAAATTTTCTAAAATTCTTCTTTTGGAACCCAAAGCTTCCATGTTTACACTCTGCCTCCTCCTGCCCTTCTTGTCCTAAATTTCTTAGCCCTCACAGAAAGGAGGCTGACAAAAATCAATTGAGTGGCAAGGAACATGTCTATCAACTCTGTTGTATTTCACTCTCCCTAGCATTTAGTACAGTGCTCTAGACACCCAGTGCATGCAATAAATTCCCTTGACTGATTGCTTGTAGTTAGGTGATCATATCCACAGCCTTAGTGATGATGCTTTAAGTTCTGTCCACCTCTACAGGTGAATCTTAGCACTCTTCTATGTAAGTCTTTTGTGTGTAGTCAACTATTTTTTCAGCTATTCCATCCTGATATAATATACTATGACCTGCTTGCTCTCTCTCCTGTGCTCATTATTTGTAAATACAGTTGGTCGATCTCCCCAATTCGATTGTAAACTCCTTAAGGGCAGGAAATATGCATCCTGTTTACTTTTGTCATTTCCCAAAGACTTAGTACAGTGCTCTGAGGCAAGCAGGTACTCAATAAATACCATTGATTGATTGAATGATTGAACACAGAATGGGATGGAACTGAGCCCAACATAAAGTTACCATTTTCTAAAGAAATGGAAAGTATTTTGCTTGATCCCAATACATTCTAAATGAATTCCAGTAGATCTTCTTCAATACGTACTTTAACTCCAATTTGAACAACGTCACGGAGACCCATCTCAGTGATATGCATGGTAAGAGGGAAGGTAAGAAAAGAGAGAAAGAGGAAAAAAAAGGGAGATTTGGAAGGTGTGGAGAAGTCATGACCATGGAGACTTTGCTCAGAAAAACTGGGATTTCTTGAGAAAATTGGTATTTCCTTTACTACTATTGTTTGATCCTATTAGGAACTAATAAAAACATCAAATCAATCCATATCATTCAAAGAAAGAAATAAAAGGCACATACCTACTGTTAGCAGAGCACTGTACCACGTATTATGGAGCATACAGCCAAAGTTAAAGACACCATCTCAAATAGATGATGTTCTAATGGGGAAACAGGCAGAATAATTGGATTATTTGCTAAGCGCTTACTATATGCCAGGCACTGCTCTAAACACTGGGGCGGATAAAAGCAAATCAGGTTGGACACACGAGGCACGTGGGGCTCAAAAAATATAAGGCAGAAAAGCAGGCAGAATTGGTAAAAGCAAGAGTTTGGAAAAATGAATAAATGAGAAAATAAATCAATAAAGGAGTACAGTAAATAAATGGAACTGAACATATAGGAAGCAGCATGGTGTAGTAAATACAGCAGGGGAGTCAGAAGGTCACAGATTCAAATCCCACCTCTGCTTCTCTGCGCCTCACTTCTTTGTGCCTCAGTTCCCTCATCTGTAAAATAGGATTGAAACTGTGAGGCCTACACGTAACAGGGACTGTATCCAACTCGATTTGCTTGTATTCGCCCCAGCACTTAGTACAGAGCCTGGCACATAGTAAGCGCTTAAATGCCATCATAAATGCTAAGGGCACTTGCAATCTAAGCTCTTACCCCTACTGTTCTCAGCATGATTGTAATTCTCCTGAAACCCCAGCCAAGTTCCTCCATCCACTAGTATATAATAATAATAATAACGGTATTTGTTAGTGCTTACTATGTGCAAAGCACTGTTCTAAGCAATGGGGGGATACAAGGTGATCAGGTTGTCCCATGTGGGGCTCACAGTCTTAATCCCCATTTTACAGATGAGGGAACTGAAGCACAGAGAAGTGAAGTGACTTGCCCAAAGTCACACAGCTGAAAATTGGCGGAGTCAGGATTTGAACCCATGACCTCTGACTCCAAAGCCCATACTCTTTCCACTAAGCCAGGGTTTGAAGTCTCTTTGGCTAATTGAGTCTTTGGCTAGTGGAGTCATCCTTGATTCCACTCTCCTTGATTCCACTCTCTCACTCACCCCACACATCCAATCTGTCACCAAAACCTGCTGGTCTCACCTCCACAACATCGCCAAGATCCGTCCTTTCCCCTCCATCCAAACCTCTACCTTGCTGGTTCAATCTCTCATCCTACCCCAACTGGATTATTGCATCAGCCACCTTTCTGAACTCCCAACCTCCTGTCTCTCATTCATTCATTCAATCGTATTTATTGAGCGCTTACTGTGTGCACAGCACTGGACTAAGCGCTTGGGAAGTACAAGTTGGCACCGGAATTATTATTATTATTATTAGTTGAGAGAGCCTGGGCGTCAAGGAACCTGGGTTCTCAACCCAGTTCATTCGCTCATTCATTCATTCAATTGTATTTATTGAATGCTTACTGTGTGCAGAGCACTGGACTAAGCGCTTGGGAAGTACAAGTTGGCAACATAGAGAGACGGTCCCTAATAATAATAATAAAAATGATAGCATTTATTAAGTGCTTACTATGTGCCAAGCACCGTTCTAAGCACTGGGGAGGTTACAGGGTGATCAGGTTGTCCCACGGGGGGCTCAAAAGTCTTCATCCCCATTTGACAGATGAGGGAACTGAGGCCCAGAGAAGTGAAGTGACTTGCCCAAAGTCACCCAGCTGAATATTGGTGGAGTCGGGATTTGAACCCAGGACCCCCAACTCCAAAGCCCGGGCTCCTTCCCCTGAGCCATGCTGCTTCTCTTACTAAGCCCAGGCTCTGGAGGTCAGTCACAGAGTCATTCATCCAGTCGTCTTTATTGAGTGCTTACTGTGTGCAGAGCATTATACTAAGCGCTTGGGAAGTCCAAGTCGGCAACAGATAGAGACTGGCCTTAGAATAATAATAATGATGGCATTTATTAAGTGCTTACTATGTGCCAAGCACCGTTCTGAGCGCTGTGGAGGATACAAGGCGATCAGGTTGTCCCACGGGGGGCTCACAGTCTTCATCCCCACTTTCCAGATGAGGGAACTGAGGCCCAGAGAATAATAATAATAATAATGGCATTTATTAAGCGCTTACTATGTGCAAAGCACTGTTCTAAGCGCTGGGGAGGTTACAGGATGATCAGGTTGTCCCACGTAGGGCTCACAGTCTTCATCCCCATTTGACAGATGAGGGAACTGAGGCCCAGAGAAGTGAAGTCACCTGCCCAAAGTCACCCAGTTGACAATTGGCGGAGTCAGGATTTGAACCCAGGACCTCCGACTCCAAAGCCCGGGCTCTTTCCACTGAGCCTCGCTGCTTCTCAACGACGGGCTCCCCATCTGGAAGCGGGAGGAGTCGGCTTGGAAGTGTTACTGGGGCCAAACAACAGCCGCCAGAACCGCCCAAATCGAAACGGATTCAACGGTCGCTTTCGGCGTGGGACGGGGTGAGCGTGGCCAAACCCTTCGCTACGAAACGGTCTCTGATAATAATAATAATAATAATAATAATAGTAATAATAATAATAATAATGGCATTTGTTAAGCACTTACTATGTGCCCAGCACTGTTTTAAGAGCTGGGGAGGATACAAGGTGACCAGGTTGTCCCACGTGGGGCTCACATTCTTCATCCCCATTTTACAGATGAGGTAACCGAGGCACAGAGAATAATAATAATGATAATGATGGTATTTGTTAAGCGCTTACTCTGTGCCAAGTGTTGCTCTAAGCGCTGGGGGAGATACAAGGTCAGCAGGTTGTCCTCCGTGGGGCTCGCAGTCTTCATCCCCATTTTACAGATGAGGGAACTGAGGCCCAGAGAATAACACTCTGCTGCTCAGATTATCTTTCTACAGAAACGTTCTGGGCATGTCACTCCCCTCCTGAAAAATCTCCAGTGGTTGCCTGTCAACCGTCGAATCAAGCAAAAACTCCTCACCCTGGGCTCCAAGGCTGTCCATCCCCTCGCCCCCTCCTACCTCACCTCCCTTCTCTCCTTCTCCAGCCCAGTCCACACCCTCCGCTCCTCTGCCACCGCTAACCTCCTCACTGGGCCTCGTTCTCGCCTGCCCTGCCATCGACCCCTGGCCCATGTCCTACCACTGGCCTGGAATGCCTTCCGTCCACACATCCACCAAACTAGCTCTCTTCCTCCCTTCAAAGCCCTACTGAGAGCTCACCTCCCTCAGGAGGCCTTCCCAGACTAAGCCCCCGTTCCTTTCCTCCTCCCCTCCCCATCGCCCCATCTTACCCCCTTCCCCTTCCCCACAGCACTTGTATATGTATGTATTCATTACTCGATTTATTTGTATGTATTTATTACTCTATTTATTTTATTAATGATGTGAATATAGCTATAATTCTATTTATTCTGATGGTATTGACGCCTGTCTACTTGTTTTGTTTTGTTGTCTGTCTCCCCCCCTCTAGACTGTGAGCCTGTTCTTGGGTAGGGACCATCTCTATATGTTGATGATTTGTACTTCCCAAGCACTTAGTACAATGTTCTGCACATAGTAAGCGCTCAATAAATATGATTGAATGAATGAATGAATGAATGAATAATTGTCCTTAAGTACTTCAATTTCCCTTCAGACAGAAGTTTAGGCATTTCTAATAATGTGCAATGAAAACTACCCACTGGGGTACCGCTTTGAATAGCAAAAAGGCAGATCTGTCCCTTGTGCACTGAAAAACATGAAACTCGGCGGAAAAACCACTCTACCAAGTCTGCATCCAGGGAGATACAGTATCCACAGTGAAATTGTCATACTGTTGGAATAAAAACAAGTAAACAAACAACTGCCTTCTATGGCATAAAGTGGCAGATTAAGGGCAATTTTTTCTGTTCTTAGCATCTGTACTAGCAAGATACTGGGAATATTTACCCTCAATATAATCACTTTTTTCTTCCTTTTTCCTCCTATCAATCAATCATTTATTGGGCACTTACTATCAATCAATGGTATTTATTGAGTGCTTACTATATGCAGAGTGCTGTCCTAAGCATTTGGGAGAGTACAACAGAATTAGCAGACATATTTCCTGTCCATAATGAGCTTACAGTCTAGTGGGGGAGACAGACATTAATATAATAATAATAATGTTACTTGACAAGCACTTACTATATGCCAAGCACTGTGCTAAGCACTGGGTAGATACAAGTAAATCACATTGGACACAGTACCTGTCCCACATGGGGCTCACACTCTTCATCCCCAGGCCCTAGGTCCTGCTGACTCCCGAGCCCATGTTCTATCCACTAAGCCGAGCCATTTCTCTATGAATAATACGAATAAGAAATTTATAATATATAATTTAAAGATAGGTGCGTAAGTGCCACGGGGTTGGGGGTGGGGTGAATATCAAATGTTCAAAGGTCACAGATCCAATTGCACAGACAACGCAGAAGGGAGAGAAAGCTGGGGAAAAAAATGCTTAATCAGGGAAGACTTCTTGGAAGAGATGTGACCTTCTAGATGGTGCTACTTTTTCCTATCTCCCGATAAATTCCTTAACACAGTTGCAGGCTGGTAAAGAGTGGCAGGGGACAGTTCTCGGGATTATGATGATGCCAATTGGACCACTATCTTGCCCCCATCTTTGTTCCAATGTCAGTACCTAACTCTTGCAACAAAGTGTTTGAACAGCATTTCAGTGATCAGGGTCATCTAATTTTCTTCTCTGAAACCAGGGGAATTTTGCTAAAAAAGCAGGTATTCTGATCCAAATCCAGTGACCTGGGGCTTCTAATTGATTAATCAATCAATCAGTGGTAATAATAATGGTACTTACTAAGTGCTTACTATGTGCCAGACACTGCACTAAGTGCTGGGGTGGGTACAAGCAAATCGGGCTGCACACAGTCCCTGTCCCATGTGGGGCTCACAATCTCAATCCTCATTTTACAGATGAGGTCACTGAGGCCCAGAGAAGTGAAGTGACTTGCCCAAGGTCACACAGCAGACAAGTGGTAGAGTCAGGAGTTGAACCCATGACCTTCTCACTCCCAGGCCCACAAAGAGCTCACAAAGAACTGTGTGGGTTAGGAGTTTGATGATGCTTTCCTTTCAATGACCCTGAAAAAGTTGGCACTCATGACTGTTCTAGTCTTCCAGTGTTGTGAGCTACAAATCTGCAGGAAGGACCAAAAATTATATATTTAGGATAACAGTGTAGATCCTACTTAAATAAATGCTATATTTGAGATTCTACTACAGTTCTTTATTGGATGCATGGACCATTGATTTTCAACCTGATTGAATTTCAATTTCACAGGAAGCAGAGTGGCCTAGTGGAAAGAGCATGGATCTGGGGAACAGAGGACCTGGGTTCTAATCCCAGCCCTGCCACTTACGTGCTGTGTGATCTTGGTTAAATCACTTAACTTCTCTGTGTCTCAGTTCCCTCATCTGCAAAATGGGGGTTCAATACCTGTTTTCCCTCCTATTTAATTCTGTGAGCCCAGGTGGGACCTGACTGTACTGTACCTGCCCCAGATCTTAGTACAGTGCTTGCATATAGTAAATACTCACTAAATACCACAATTATTATTATTTTTTAAGAGACCTCAACATGTATAGAACTCTTGCAAAAACCAGGTACTCAACAAATACCACTGTATGAAGCGCTCTTCTATGCTATTACCCCAGGCTCATAGGGCCTTGTGGGAAATGCGGAGAGGGAGGAGGAGAAAGGAAAACAGGTAATAAATCCAAATGTGGTCTAATGAAAAGGGCATGGGCCTGGGATCCGGAGGACTTGGGTTCAAATGTCAGTTCCACCACTTCCCTGCTCTGTGATCTTGGGCCAGTCACTGAAACTTCTCTGAGCCTCTGTTTCTTCATCTGTAAAATGGGGATTCAAAGCCAATTCTCCCTTATTCATTCAATCACATTTATTGAACACTTACTGTGTGCAAAGCACTGTCCTAAGTGCTTGGGAAAGTACAACATAACATCGGACACATTCCCTGCCCACAGTGAGCTCACATTCCAGAGGGGGAGACAGACACTAATATAAAGAAATCATCATCAATCGTATTTATTGAGCGCTTACTATGTGCAGAGCACTGTACTAAGCACTTGGGAAGTACAAATTGGCAACATATAGAGACAGTCCCTACCCAACAGTGGGCTCACAGTCTAAAAGGGGGAGACAGAGAACAAAACCAAACATACTAACAAAATAAAATAAATAGAATAGATATGTACAAATTAAATAAATAAATAAATAAATAAATAAATAGAATAAAAAATATGTACAAACATATATACATATATACAGGTGCTGTGGGGAAGGGAAGGAGGTAAGATGGGGGGGATGGAGAGGGGGACGAGGGGGAGAGGAAGGAAGGGGCTCAGTCTGGGAAGGCCTCCTGAATGAATGAATGAATGAATGAATGAATAACTAACTAAATAAATAGCAGCTATATCCAGATATATACATCTGTGCTGTGGGGATAGGAGAGAGGATGAATGAAAGAGCAAGTATGAGTGGCGCAGAAGCAAGTGGGAGAAGAGGAGAGGACGGTTCAGTCCAGGGAGGCTTCCTGGAGGAGATGTGCCCTCCTACTTAGTCTGTGAGCCCCACGAGGGAGAGGGACTGTGTGTCCAATCTAATTATCGTGTATCTGCCCCAGCACTTAACACCATGTTTGGCAAGTAGTGAGTTCTTAACAACACCACAATTAGTCATTATTTTTAACCAAAACAATACCAACAGGAACTTAGCTGCCTTCAGTGGCTCATAAAAACAGGAAAAACTTTCTGTTAAAAAAAGATCTGGCCATTATTTTAAACAAGTGGATTACCCTCATCTTCACTTCCTCTTGCTTCTGCTCCATAAATCCCAAACGACCATTCTCCGAGAAGCAGCAGGGCATGTCAGAAGGTCATGTGTTCCAATCCCAGCTCCGCCACTTATCTACTCTATGACCTTGGGCAAGTCACTTAACTTCTCTGTGCCTCAATCCCCTCATCTGGAAAATGGGGATTGAGACTGTGAGCCCCATGTGGGACAGGAACTGTGTCCAACCCGATTTGCTTGCATCTACCCCAATGCTTAGCACAGTGCCTGCACATAGTAAGTGCTTAACAAACACCAACATCACCTTCAAAACTGTATTAAGGTCACATGTCCTCCAAGAAGCCTTCCCCTATTAATTCCACTTTTGCCCAACACCCTCTCCCTTCTGCATCATCTATGTACTTGGATCTGTGCCCTTTGGGCACTTGGGATTCACCCCACCCTCAGTTCCACAGCACTTACATATGTCTACATAATTTACTGATTTATATTAATGTCTCTCTCCCCCTCTAGACTGTAAGCTGGGTGTGGGCAAGGAAGGTGTGTATCATCTCTGTTGTATCGTGTTCTCCCAATGCTTATTACAGTGCTCTGAATACAATATATACCATCAGTTGACTGACTGAAGTAATCTAGGGTTATTTGTGGCAATAATGAGTCAAGCACCATTGGTGGGCCATGAAGTTCCATGAAGTTCCACTAGATAATAATAATAATATTAATAATTATTATTTCATTCATTCATTCAATCGTATTTATTGAGTGCTTACTGTGTGCAGAGCACTGTACTAAGAGCTTGGGAAGTACAAGTCGGCAACATATAAAGATGGTCCCTGCCCAAAAATGGGCTCACAGTCTAGACAGGGGAGACAGACAACAAAATGAAACATGTAGATGGGTGTCAAGGTCGTCAGAACAAATAGAATTAAAGCTATATGCACATCATTAACAAAATAAATAGAATAGTCAATATGTACAAATAAAATAAATAGAGTAATAAATCTGTACAAATATTTATACAAGTGCTGTGGGGAGGGGAAGGAGGTAGGGCAGGGGGGATGGGGAGGAGGAGAGGAAAAAGGGGGCTTAGTTTAGGAAGACCTCTTGGAGGAGGTGAGCTTTCAGTAGGGATTTGAAGAGAGGAAGAGAGCTAGCTTGGCAGATGTGTGGAGGGAAGGCATTCCAGGCCAGGGGAAGGATGTGGGCCGGGGATCGACAGCGGGACAGGCGAGAGCGAGGTACAGTGAGGAGGTTAGCAGCAGAGGAATGGAGGGTGCGGGCTGGGCTGGAGAAGAGAAGGGAGGTGAGGTAGGAGGGGGCGAGGCGATGGACAGCCTTGAAGCCGAGAGTGAGGAGTTTTTGCTTGATGCGTAGGTTGACAGGCAGCCACTGGAGATTTTTGAGGAGGGGAATAACACGCCCAGAGCATTTCTGCACAGATAATCCAGGCAGCAGAGTGAAGTATAGAATGAAGTATAGAATGAAGTGAAAATAATAATAATAATAATAATAATAATGGTATCTGTTAAACACTTATGTGCCAGGAACTCTACTAGACAGTGGGGTGGATACAAGCAAATTGGGTTGGACACAGTCCCTATCCCACATGGGGCTCACGGACTCAATCCGTCTCAATCCCCACTTTACAGACGAGGCCCAGTGAAGTGACTTGCCCAAGGTCACATAGCAGAAAAATGGCAGAGCCGGAATTAGAACACTTGACCTTCTGATTCCCAGGCCCATGCTCTATCCACTATGCTATGCTGCTTCAATGAATATCACTCCCTGAAAAGCAGAGAAAACATACAGCCTAAGAGAGCCACTGGCTCTTTCTGATGCAGGCCTCATGTCATATTGATTATTGTCCTCTAGACTCTAGGCTCGTTGTGGGCATGGAACATGACTGTTTATTGTTATACTGTACTCCCCCAAGCGCTTAGTACAGTGCTCGGCACATAGTAAGCACTCAATAAATACAATTGAATGAATGAATGAATTCTCCCAAAATAATAATGATGGCACTTGTTAAGCACTTACTATGTGCAAAGCACTGTTCTAAACGCTGGGGAGGATACAAGGTGATCAGGTTGTCCCACGTGGGGCTCACTGTCTTAATCCCCATTTTACAGATGAGGTATTTGAGGCACAGAGAAGTTAAGTGACTTGCCTAAAGTCACGCAGCTGACAAGTGGCAATCAATCAATCAATCAATCGTATTTATTGAGCACTTACTGTGTGAGGAGCACTGTACTAAGTGCTTGGGAAGTACAAGTTGGAAACATATAAAGACAGTCCCTACCCAACAGTGGGCTCACAGTGTAGAAGGGGGAGACAGAAGGGGCAGAGCCGGGAAGTGACCTGAATCAACATTAGCACTTTGGGGAGAAGCCAATAATGAATTTTTGATGTGAGAACTGGATTTCATCCTCTTTTCCAAACTGTATCCAAATTTAAAGCCACTTCACGCTCTCTGCTAGTTCAAGGTAGCCTTCCTAGATTTTCCCCTGTCTGGGATAATTTCTTCAGGAGGCAGGATGCTGAACTAATTGGCTTCTGAAGTTTCCTGTCATTCATTCATTGTCATATTTATTGAGCACTTACTAAGTGCAAAGCATTGTACTAAGGGCTTGGGAAAGTACAATACAACAGACACATCCCCTGCCCACAATGAGCTTAGAGTCTAGAGGGAACGAAGCTTCCTTCCATCCTGCTGAGTCTTGAGGGGGAAAGCTGATTAGGGACATGAACTTCATGCATACCTACCAGACGGTTACCAAAATAATTTTTAAACAATCAGACCTCTAGCTACTAGCCTCCTCCTCCAATAAGCCTTCCCCAGCTGATTCACAACACCCTAAGTTGCATGGAAATCAAGAGCCGCCTCTAGCATAAACATATTCACTTTTATCAATCAATAATATTTATTGAGCGCCTAGTGCATGCAAAGCATTGCACCTCTAGTGTAAACATATTCACTTATATCAATCAATAATATTTATTGAGCGCCTAGTGCATGCAAAGCATTGCACTAAGCACTTGGGAGAGTACAATAAAGTCAACAGAGATGATTCCTGCCTTCAAGAAGTTTACGATCTCACAAGGAAGACAGAAAATAAAACTACAGATAAGAGGAAGAAGAAAAGGGGAATATGTTCATGAGTTAACGCTTAAGTAATCAGGATAAGGAAGATATATACATAAAGGCTAAAGGAGAGGATTTAAGAAGCAGTGGAAAGAGCCCGGGCTTTGGAATCGGAGGTCATGGGTTCAAATCCCAACTCTGCCAATTGTCAGCTGTGTGACTTTGGGCAAGTCACTTAACTTTCTATGCCTCAGCTACCTCATCTGTAAAATGAGGATGAAGACTGTGAGCCCCCTTTGGGACAACCTGATCACCTTGTAACCTCCCCAGCGCTTAGAACAGTGCTTTGCACATAGTAAGCACTTAATAAATGCCACTATTATTATTATTATCATAATTTAAGTGCTTAGGTGACATAGAACTAGGAAATGGCAGCTAGGGGAATGTAAATTGGGGAGATTAGAAAGTAATCAAGGAAGGTCTCCTGGAGATGTGATTTCAGAAGGGCTTTGGAGACAGAGAGATCTGTGGTCTGTCATGTACGAAGCGGGAGGCAGTTGCAGTCAAGGGACAGGATGTGATTAAGAGGTCAGCAGCAGGAGAGATGACAACAAGGCAGGATTAGCTTGAGAGGAATGATGAGAAGAAGCTGGGGTGCAGTGGGAGAACAGAGTGGAAGCAGGAGAGAGAGACCTGATGAAAGCCTTAACACCATGCTCAGAATGTGTGTGGGGAGATGATGATGATGATGACATTTTACAGATGAGGTAACTCAGGCCCAGAGAAGTTAAGTGACTTGACCAAAGTCACACTGCTGACAATTGGCACATCCGGGATTTGAACCCATGACTCCTACTGAGAGCTCACCTCCTCCAGGAAGCCTTCCCAGACTGAGCCCCCTCCTTCTTCTGCCCCTTCTCCCTCCCCATCCCCCCCGCCTTCCCTCATTCCCCTCCCCACAGCACCTGTATATATGTATATATGTTTGTACGTATTTACTACTCTATTTATTCATTTTATTTGTACATATTTATTCTATTTATTTTATTTTGTTAATATGTTTTGTTTTGTTGTCTGTCTCCCCCTTCTAGACTGTGAGCCCGCTGTTGGGTAGGGGCCGTCTCTATATGTTGCCAACTTGTACTTCCCAAGCGCTTAGTACAGTGCTCTGCACACAGTAAACGCTCAATAAATACGATTGAATGAATGAATGATGATGATGGAATTTGTTAAGGGCTGTGCAAAGCACTGTTCTAAGCGCTGGGGGATACAAGGTGATCAAGTTGTCCCACTTGGGGCTCACAGTCTTAATCCCCATTTTCCAGATGAGGCACAGAGAAGTTAAGTGACTTGCCCAAGGTCACACAGCTGATATGTGGCAGAGCCGGGATTAGAACCTATGATCCCTGGCTCCCAAATCCATGCTCTTTGACTGGAGTCATGCTGTTTCTCTAACCTGACCTAGATCTGAACTAGTAGCAAGAGAACAGGCTCATGAGTCAAAGGACATGGGTTCTAATTCCGGCTCTACCACTTGTCGGCTGTGTGACCTTGGGCAAGTCATTTAACTTCTTTGTACCTCAGTTACCTCATCTGTAAAATGGGGATTAAGTCTGTGAGTTCCCTGTGGGACAGGGACTGTATAATAATCATACTATTATTAATCGTATTACAAATGGTATTTGTTAAACTCTTATTATGTGTCAAGCGCTATGCTAAGTGCTCCTGATTACTTTGTATCTACCCTAATGCTTAGAGCAGTGCTTGGCACATACTAAGCACTTCACAAATACCATAATCATAATTATTATTATACCCATAGGTATAATGGAGATACGTGGATATTTATATACATATTTACTTAGCCATTCACTCGTGTAAGCTGACCCTTCTCCATGTAAATATTTTATGTCTTTCTCCCGCTTAGAGTATAAATTCTTTGTGGTCAGGGAACATGTTTCCTATTGCTCTTGGACTTTTCCAGGCATTTAGTACATTGCACTGCATTCAGTTGGCACTAAAATAAATCACTGATCTTAACACCTTTTCGGTTTCTGTCCACGAAAACATGGCACCCTCTAAACTGTAGCAATCATTTTAACAAGTGTTTTCATTTGGGGTATTCTGAACGAGAAAGAATAGTTGTAATAATAATAATTATGGTACTTGTTAAGCACTTACTATGCACCAAGCACTGTTCTAAGCACTGGGGTGGGTACAAGTTAATCAGTTGGACACTGTCCCTGTCTCACACTCTTAATCCTCATTTATGAATGATGAAACTGAGGCCCAGAGAAGTTAATAATAATAATACTAATAAAAATGTGGTATTTGTTAAGCACTTAACTATGTGTCATGCACTGTACTAAACACTGGGGTGGGTACAAGTTAATCAGTTGGACAATGTCCCTGTCTCACACTCTTAATCCTCATTTACAGATGAAGAAAGTGAGGCCCAGAGAAGTTTAATAATAATGATAATAATAATAATAATAATAATGATAATCAATGTGGTATTTGTTAAGTGCTTACTATCTGTCATGCACTGTACTAAGCACTGGGGTGGACACAAGCAAATTGGGTTGGACACAGTCCCACTTCATTCACTCATTTATTCATTTAATCGTATTTCTTGAGCGCTTACTGTGTGCAGAGCACTGTACTAAGCGCTTGGGAAGTACAAGTCGGCAACATATAGAGATGGTCCCTACCCAACAATGGGCTCACAGTCTAGAAGGGGGAGACAGAGAACAAAACACAACATATTAACAAAATAAAATAAATAGAATAAATATGTACAAATAAAATAAATAAATGGAGTAATAAATACGTACAAACATATACATATATACAGATGCTGTGGGGAGGGGAAGGAGGTAAG
The DNA here is from genome assembly GCF_015852505.1 of Tachyglossus aculeatus. NCBI lineage: Eukaryota > Metazoa > Chordata > Mammalia > Monotremata > Tachyglossidae > Tachyglossus > Tachyglossus aculeatus. The sequence continues at coordinate 23,345,750 of NC_052066.1, read as the reverse complement.
GCGGGGGGATAATAACGGCATTTATTAAGCTCTTACTATGTGCAAAGCACTGCTCTAAGCGCTGAGGGGTTACAAGGTGATCAGGTTGCCCCCCGCGGGGCTCACAGTCTTCATCCCCATTTTACAGATGGAACTGAGGCCCAGAGAAGTGAAGTGACTTGCCCAAGGTCACACAGATGACAAGCGATGGAGTCGAGATTTGAACGCCTGACCTCTGACTCCAGAGCCCGGGCTCTTGCCACTGAACCACACTGCTTCTCTATACTGTACTATACTATACTATATAGTATATATATATATGTACTATATGGGCTCACAGTCTCAAATCCCCATTTTACAGATGAGGTAAATGAAGCCCTGAGAAGTGAAGTGACTTGTCCAAAGTCACACAGCAGACAAGTGGTGAAGCCAGGAGTGGAAACCATGACCTTCTGACTCTCGGGTCCATGCTGTAGCTTCTAGACTGTGCTAGACTGTGCTCTAGAACCATGCTTCTAGACTGTGAGCCCACTGTTGGGTAGGGACCATCTCTATATGTTGCCAACTTGTCCTTCCCAAGCGCTTAGTACAGTGCTCTGCACACAGTAAGTGCTCAATAAATACGATTGATTGATTGTAGCCACTATGCCATACTGCTTCTCGTGAAGTACAGGAGCAGCGTGGCTCAGTGGAGAAGAGCATGGGCTTTGGAGTCAGAGGTCATGGGTTTGAATCCCGGCTCCGCCACATGTCTGCTGTGTGACCTTGGGCAAGTCACTTAACTTCTCTGAGCCTCAGTTACTTCACCTGTAAAATGGGGATTCAGACTGTGAGCCCCACGTGGGACAACTTGATCACCTTGTATCCACCCCCAGCGCTTAGAACAGTGCTCTGCACATAGTAAGCGCTTAACAAATGCCATTAAAAAAAAAGTGCTAGTAGTTAAGTGACTTTGGGCAAATTAAGCGACTTGCCCAAGGTCACATAGCAGATGTGGCAGAGCCAGGATTAGAACCCAGGACCGTTTGATTCCCAGGCCTGTGCTCTATCCACTAGTTACCCATCTTCACTCCATCTAGTGGAACAGTCTTAATACCCCCTGCTGAACAGCACACAATTCTCATTTGCGGGAAAGATTCCCACCACAGGGACCACCTTCTGAGAATGCCACCTAAATCCACAGAACCACTTATTTCCTCCTAGCTCCTCTTGGGAGAATGCTAGATTAATCACTTCCTCCATTAGTTCTTCAGCAGACTCAACCCCGAGTTATTCCCGACCTCTCCCCACCTTTGGAGTTCAAGCCGCACATTTCTCGGGACAGTTGATAAGAAATTCACCTTCACATCCTGACACAGATGAATTCCAGTCAGTTCATTCTCCGAGGGGATACATTTTAAAATGGAAATTAAAGAAAACAATTGCCGGGAGAGGTAATAGCGTGTCACCTCTGCATTCTGCCTTTGAGAGAAATGTATTACAATTCCCGGCACTTGGGCATTCTGTGATGCATTCCTACCAGTGGCAACACTCGGCAACCTGCGGCAGAGCTGTGACATCGAGAGCATTTTGCTAATAAGGACAATACTCTGCTACGCTGTTCTGGGCCTTGCCAAACCTGAACTTCTACTACTTATCAGGTAACATAATAACAATAATAATTATGATTCTTGTCAAACATTCACGCTGTGCCAAGTCCAGTTCTAAGCAATCAATCAATCAATCAATCGTATTTATTGAGCACTTACTATGTGCAGAGCACTGTACTAAGCGCTTGGGAAGTACAAGTTGGCAATACATAGAGACAGTCCCTACCCAACAGTGGGCTCACAGTCTAAAAGGGGGAGACAGAGAACAGAACCAAACATACCAACAAAATAAAATAAATAGGATAGAAATGTACAAGTAAAATAAATAAATAAATAAATAAATAGAGTAATAAATATGTACAACCATATATACATATATACAGGTGCTGTGGGGAAGGGAAGGAGGTAAGATGGGGGGGGATGGAGAGGGGGACGAGGGGGAGAGGAAGGAAGGGGCTCAGTCTGGGAAGGCCTCCTGGAGGAGGTGAGCTCTCAGCAGGGCCTTGAAGGGAGGAAGAGAGCTAGCTTGGCGGATGGGCAGAGGGAGGGCATTCCGGGCCCGGGGGATGACGTGGGCCGGGGGTCGACGGCGGGGCAGGCGACTGAGCACTGGGGTAGATACAAGTAAACCAGGTAGGGCACAGTCCCTGTCCCACATGGGGCTCACAGTCTTAATCCCCATTTTACAGATGAGGGAACTGAGACCCAGACAAGTTAAGTGACTTGCCCAAGGTCACACAACGGACATGTGGCAGAGCCAGGATTAGAACCCAGGTCCTTCTGAGTCCCAGCCCCTGCTCCATAATAATAATAATAATAATAATGATGGCATTTGTTAAGCACTTATTATGTGCAAAGCACTGTTCTAAGCGCTGGGGAGGATACAAGGTGATCAGATTGTCCCGTGCGGGGCTCACAGTCTTAATCCCCATTTTACAGATGAGGTCACTGATGCACAGAGAAGCTAAGTGACTAGCCCATGGTCACACAGCTGACAATTGGAAGAGCCGGGATTTGAACCCATGACCTCTGACTCCAAAGCCCGGGCTCTTTCCACTGAGCCACGCTGCTTCCCTCAACTTCCCTCCATCCACTAACTGCTTCAGAAATGCCCCGTTCATTACAAAATCCGGCCCCAAGTTTTTAGACAAAAATCAGAATGGCCTAGTGAAGGATCACAGTCCTGAGATTTACTGTGTGCAAAGCACTGTAATAAGGATTCAGTAAATACCATTGATGCATTTATACATTCAATCGTACTTACTGTGAACAGCATTTATGTACTTATCTTCAAATTATAAATTACTTATTTATATTAATGTTTCTCTCCCCCACTAGACTGTAAATTCATTATTATTATTTCATTCATTCATTCATTCAATCATATTTATTGAGCGCTTACTGTGTGCAGAGCACTGTACTAAGCACTTGTGAAGTACAAGTGGGCAACATATACAGACAGACCCTACCCAACAACGGGCTCACAGTCTAGAGGAGGGAGACAGACAACAAAACAAAACATGTAGACAGGTGTCAAAGCCATCAGAATAAATAGATTGATTTATTATTAGAGCTCAGGCCCGAGAGTCAGAGGGACCTAGGTTCTAATCCCGGCTCTGTCACTTGTTTTCTGTGTCACCTTGGCCAAGCCGCTTAACTTCCCTGTGCCTCAGTTATAATAATGACAATAATAATAATAACGGTATTTGTTAAGTGCTAACCATATGCCAGGCACTGCACTAAGCACTGGGGTAGATACAAGCAAATTAGGTTAGATATAGACCCTGTCCCATGTAGGGTTCACAGTGTCAATCCCCATTTTATAGATGAGGGAACTGAGGCCCAGAGAAGTGAAATGACTTGCCCAAGGTCACACAGCAGGCAAGTGAGCCCGCTGTTGGGTAGGGACCGTCTCTATATGCTGCCAGCTTGTACTTCCCAAGCGCTTAGTACAGTGCTCTGCACACAGTAAGCGCTCAATAAATACGATTGAATGAATGAATGAAGTGGTGGAGACAGGATTAGAACCCACAACCTTCTGACTCCAATGCCCGTGCTCAGCATTCAGAATAGTGCCTGACACATAACAAGTATTTGACAAATACCATTATTGTACCACTTAAGCACTTTGATTCTCATCCCCATTCCCAAAGCATTTATGTACATAGCCTTATATTCTGTTGCTTCCCCTACTTGGAATTTATTTTACTGCCTGTATGTCTTCCTCACTAGATTACAAAATCCTTAAGAAAGTGGATTGTGAATACCAAGTCCTGTGTACTCTACCAAATGTTTTAGTTCAGTGCTCTGCACACAATAAGCACTCAGTAAATACTATTGATTTTTCTGATTTTTTTCACTGCAATGCAGAAGGCAGACATATAAAAATGTTTGTAGATAGATAAGTCCAATCAAATAATTAGATGTACAATTAAATGACATGTGTAGAAAAATGCTCATGAGGGTTATAAATAATCCAGCACTTAGGAAGCACATATTTATATCCATCATGAGCACTTTAGTCTATATGTGATTTGATTATACATTCAATTACTTAATTTGTTCAACCGGTAAATAAATCCTGGGGAAGACCAGTGGGTTTGTATGACTTTGTGTACTGGGAATTAATTACATGGGTTCTAATCCCGGCTCCGCCACTTGTCTACTGTGTAACCTTGGGCAAGTCACTTCTCTTCTCTGGCCTCAGTTCCCTCATCTGGAAAATGGGGACTGAGTCTGTGAGCCCCACGTTGGACAGGGAATGTCTCCAACCCAATTTGCTTATATCTACCCCAGCGATTAGTACAGTGCTTGGTGCATAGCAAGTGCTTAACAAATACCTGAATTATTATTATCACTATTATTATTAATTAGGGAAGGCTTGCCAAAGGAGGAGGATTTAAGGAGGACACAGAAAGTGAGGAGGGCTGGGATCCAACAGATGTGGCGGGGGGAGGAAGTTCCACAGTTATTCTGCTGCATTTCCAGCCCCTTTCTCCCTGCTCTGTTCTCAGTGGAGAAGACAAAATAACTGATCAGAGTTCTCCTTAAAATAACTCTTCAAATTCTTAAGTATTGCTGTGAGACCACGCTCTGGCCTTCTCATTTGGGCTAAATAAACTGAAGTCATTGTGGGCAGGGAATGTGTTTACTTTGAGTTATACTCTCCCAAGCAGTTAGTACAGTGCTCTGCTTCACGGTGATTGCTCAATATGACTGATTGAATGAATGAATAAACTCTAATTTGTGACAACTGTAATTCACCACGTTCAAATCTTGGGTTCCCAGCCCTCCCTATCATCAAAGCCTCTTGAAAATCCACCTCCAAAAATAATTCCTCGATTACATTCCTCCACCTTGAATGGGTCACTCCAACAGCCACGCTTGGCATGTATAATAATAATAACGATGGCATTTATTAAGTGCTTACTATTTGCAAAGCACTGTTCTAAGCGCTGGGGAGGTTACAAGGTGATCAGGTTGCCCCACGGGGGGCTCACAGTCTTAATTTCCATTTTACAGATGAGGTAACAGGCATAGAGAAGTTAAGTGACTTGCCCAAAGTCACACAGCTGACAAGTGGCAGAGCCGGGATTTGAACCCATGAACTCTGACTCCAAAGCCCAGGCGCTTTCCACTGAGCCATGCTGTCTACAATATTATGATTACCATTTTATTTGTTAAGCACCTACTATGTGCCAGGCACTGTACTAAGCACTGGGGTGGATACAAGCAAATCAGGTTGGACACAGTCCATGTCCCACATGGGGCTCGCAGTCATAATCCCCATTTTACAGAGGAGGTAACTGAGGCAAAGGGAAGTGAAGTGACTTGCCCAAGGCCACAGAGCAGACAGGTAGTGGGGCCAGGATTAGAATCCATGACCTTCTGATGCTCAGGCTCTGTCTGCTACACCATGCCACCGCTCGCTGGTCTTAGCCCATACTCAGGCCGATCACATCGTGGTAGGAGAAACCTCATCACCCCTGGGTTAATAATAGTAATAATGTTGGTATTTGTTACGCGCTTACTATGTGCCAAGCACTGTTCTAAGCACTGGGGAGATAGAAGGTAATCAAGGTTGTCCCATGTGGGGCTCACGGTCTTAATCCCCATTTTACAGATGAGGGAACTGAGGCCCTGTCACCCATCGTCCAGGGACAGGTTCGTTCAGTAATCGGCAAGGGGAGAGAGAGAGAGAGAGAGAGAGGCCGGGGACGGAAAGCCTGAGTTTTATATAAAATTTATTCCACAAGGTGAATTGAATTTATGTAATTGTTTAGGCGCAATGGATTGAACTTCCCTTTCAGGAGGAATATAATCAATTAGCAATATTAGAACTTCCCTACATGGGAGGAATACAATCATATGTTAATCGCGTGTGGGTGAGGCAGTAGCTCTCACCCATGTGCACTTCCCACTCGGGAAGAATCCACTTACTTTCCCACATGGGAAGAATTCATTCCATTCCCCGCTCCCGTGGTGGGCGGCTAGCTCTCTCCATGTGCTCTCCCTACATAGGAGGAATCCATTCATGATTCCCATCAGTAGCGGGGTACCTGGGTCCCATTCACGAGATACTCACCCATTCCGCAGCCCCTGCCTCAGTGTGTTGGTTCTGGTTGCAGAGCGGGCATCTGGCCTTCTGGGCAGAGAAAGACACGTGGGTTGCTGCTGCTGCAGCGGCTGCTCCTCCTGCTGCTGTGTCTCTTGGTGTTTTGACCTCGAAGGTCAGAGGCGACAGGTATTTATCGCCTGTGCCCCAAGGCCATTCCAGCTTCCGGCCTCAGTCTATCCAATCTTTGCCCTCCCCCGCTCCTCCATACCTAATTTGATTTGGCACGGGGGCGAGGGACACCTTCTGAATTCCCAGCTTGGGCTGTCAATCTAGCAGCTTTGGTTGTGGGGTCAGTATCCCACCCTCACTTCCGAGTTCCGCCTGCTTGCTCAGGTGGTCACGAGATAGTATTTGACCTTGAGATGGCCGGTACCCCAGGGTCACCTCGGGACAGGCCCAGAGAAGTTAAGTGACTTGCCCAAAGTCACACAGCTGATAAGTGATGGAGTCGGGATTATAACCCATGACCTCTGGCACCCAGGCCCATGCTCTTTCCGCTGAGCCACGCTGCTTTGAGGGTTTAATGGTGTCTGAAGTCTTGTGGCCCCTGGGTTGGGGGGCTTAATGGAAGCAGGATCCTAAATGATTAATGATTTGTGCATGCCAATAAGTGTCCTAATAAACGTTTTCTTACTATAATACTGAACACCGTGGTCTGTTCCACCGGTAAAGCTGAGTCACGAACCCCCTCATCCCCTGTTGTCAATATTCATTCATTCATTCAATTGTATTTATTGAGTGCTTACTGTGTGCAGAGCACTGTACTAAATGCTTGGGAAGTACAAGTCAGCAGCAGATAGAGACAGTGCCTACCCAACAACGGGTTTGAAACACAGTCCAAACCATAGTCAACCAATCAATGATATTTATTGAGCCCTTACAACACAGAACACTATACTAAGCACTTGGGTGACTATAATACAGTTGGTAGAGAATATCACAGCCTTGAAGGAGCTTACAGTCTAAAAGGGGAGACAGACGTTAAAATAAATTACAGGGAAGGGAAGAGAAGTAGTATAGATAGAGCGTGTGTCTAGGAGACAGGAGGACCTGGGTTCTAACCCTGCCTCTGGCACTTGCCTGCTGTGTGACCTTGGGCAGGTCACTTCACTTCTCTGGACCTCAGTTACTTCATCTGTAAAATGCGGATAAAGACTTTTAGCTCTATGCGGGATAAGGACCGTGTCCAATCTGATTACCTTTACCCAGCACTTAGTAAAGTGCCTGGCACATAGTAAGCACTTAACAAATAACATAAGATAAAAGAAAAACTGAATATAAGGATATGTACATGAATGTTTAGGAGTGAGGATCTTGTTGGGATTAAATAATAATAATAATAATAATGGCATTTATTAAGCACTTGCTATGTGCAAAGCACTGTTCTAAGTGCTGGGGAGGTTAAAAGGTGATCAGGTTGTCCCACATGGGGCTCACAGTGAATCCCCATTTTACAGATGAGGTAACTGAGGCGCAGAAAAGTGGAGTGACTTGCCCAAAGTCACACAGCTGACAATTGGTGGAGCTGGGATTTGAACCCATGACCACTGACTCCAAAGCCCCTGCTCTTTCCACTAAGCCACGCTGCTTCTCCAAATGGAATGAAGTGGGTGAAACAGAAGGGAGGGAAAATAGGATGTGGGGAGGAGAGATTAGTAAGGGGAGGCTTCCGAGAGGAGATATCTAACCCCAGCTCCACCACGTGTCTATTGGGTGACCTTGGATAAGTCACTTAACTTCTCTGTGCCTCAGTTACCTCATCTGTAAAATGGGATTGGGTTGACTTCTAGCACCCTATAACATTCCCAGTCCACAATAAGCTTACAGTCTAGAAAGAATAGAAGAGCAAGAACATGTTCACTGCCCGTTCAATCTAATGTTACTGAGTTAAGGTTCAATTTGGTCTTCTCTCTTTAGGAGTTTACAGTTTAGTGGAAGTGATTAGAATAGTCAGAATGTTGTTCTCAGTCATATAAATTAGGAGCAGTAGGAGAAGACAGAGGATATGGAAGAGTGAAAAGTTGACTGATAAATACAACGGGGGCAAGGAATGTATCTGTTAATAATTGTACTCTACTCTGCCAAAAGCTTAGTACAGTGTTCTGCACACAGTAAGTGCTCAATAAATACGATTGAATGAATGAATTGGTAGACCAAAAAATTCAGAGCAATTACCCTACAACTGTCTCTCTCACTTCTGGGTCTGGTTTTGTTGGCCATCTACAACTGGCGTGAAACGGTGAACCCCGAATGTGTCGGCATTAAGCCGATCACATTTCTTTTCCATTGCGCTGTGTGGAGTGGTAGATGGAAGGGAGAGTAGGTGCTTAGGAAGGGGAGGGAATTAAATTGGGAAAAGTGGGTGGAGCCAAGATCAAGGCTGCGGGCAGAATAGGATTCTTCCAACCAAACGATATCTAAAACAATGCACTGGCTGCTGGAGAAATGCTAAGCTGCAACAGAACAGAAAGCTCTTTCACCCTGTAGGACTGGTTCAAAACTGCAGAATTCCTGAGCTGTCCCCTGTCAGCAAAGTGCTGAGACAACAAACTTAACCTCTCTGTCCACGGTGCGCCTATCAGCCGCGGTTATTAAATCCCACAAAAGGGAGAAGAGGAGACCTGAATAGGGTTGAAAGAAAAAGCACTTTCCCCATTTGGATTGCCTCCTACAGAACGGGACCTGCCGCTGAAAGGCAAGGAGTGTAATTGCTGGCCTGAAAGAAAAAGAAAAACTATAAAAGGAAAGAAAGAAAGAGGGGGGGAAGAAATTGATAATGAACAATTTATCCTCAGAGCCAACGGTTAATTAATTCTGAAAATATCTGTCAGGCTAATAGAAGCGGGGGGGAAGGCTGTGCCATAACACAATTAGTAAAATAATAATAACAAAAAAAGGAAAGAAAAAAAGAGGATTTTTTTAAGGTGTTGCTATCTTCTTACAGGCTGGGCCCTGGGCTTTCCAATGTCATTCTCAACACATTTTTTTTTTTCCCCCTCCGTCTTTTCAGAAATTGTTCTCATGAATGATTTATATATGTCTAGTTATCTGGAGTGATTTCTATGGGCCCGGGCGCATTGCTGCATAATTGTTAATTTTAACGCCATAATAGCTTCAGATGGAGGAAGAGATTAGGCGTTTATTGCACAATTAAATGAAACATACTTGAGAATCACAAAGGGTTCCGTAATTATTTCAGACCATTAATAAAATGGGCATTAAATTATATGGGACACAAAAGGGAAAGGAAATAGATTTTCATTACAGCAATAGAAGCCGAGAGTAGTAATAGATCCTTGTTGAATTCTCTTTCTCTCTCTCTCTCTCTGAAATTAATTGTTGCCCAGCCTATTTCAAAGCAAAATAAAAGAGGAAAAAAAGTGTTTTAAAGAACCTCTGATGAAAGGGCTTTGTTTGATATGGACAATAGCCAGTGATACACTCAAAAAAAAAAGGAGGGAGGGACGGGAGAGGGGAAGCTTTGATTTTGGCTTCCTGCCCTCCAATCCTAAAGACTTTCAGAGTTTGTTCAGTGGTGAGGGGCTTCCCTTTCAGCTTTAGCCCTACTCTCAAAATGATGATTCAAAAGATGGAAAAGGAAGCACCCAGTGAGTTCAATTAAATCTAACTCTGTGGTGGGAGACCAGGAAAACGTATACGCCCAAATACACTTACAAGGAGTGTGGCACCATTTGATCAATCAACCAATCATATTTATTGAGCGCTTACTGTGTGCAGAGCACTGTACTAAGCGCTTGGGAGAATACGAGGCAATAATAAACAGCCACGTTCCCTGCCCACAACGAGCTTACAGTCTGAATAAGTCAATTCCGAATGCACTGAAGCAGAAACTCCTGACCATCAGGTTTAAGGCAGTCAGCTTTTTCACCGTTACTTAGCCTCTGTCTTCTTCCACCTCTCTTCAGCCCACACCCTTCAATCCTCTAACCCCAACCTACTCATTTATTCATTCAATCATATTTATTGAGCGCTTACTGTGTGCAGAGCACTGTACTAAGCGCTTGGGAAGTACAAGTTGGCAACATATAGAGACGGTCCCTACCCAACAGTGGGCTACTCACCTTGCCTCGTTCTCATCCCTCCCAATGCTGGCCAGCTGGTGCCTTCCCCTCTTCCTGGAATTCCCTCCCCCCTCACCCTGAGGAAACCACAGCTCCCCCCATCTTCAAAGATTTTCTGAAATTGCACGTACATATCTAATAATTATGGTGTTTGTTAAGTGCTTACTATGTGCCAGGCACTGTACTAAGCTGTGGGGTAGATACAAGCAAATCGGGTTGGACACAATGCCTGTCCCACGTGGGGCTCACAGTCTCAATCCCCATTATACGGATAAGGTACCTGAGACACAGAGAAGTGACGTGACTTACCCAAGGCACACGGCACACAAGTGGCAGAGACAGGATTAGAAGCCAGGTCCTCCTGACTCCCAGGCCATGCTGCTGCTTAAATTATGTATTACAAATTATTTATTCATATCAATGAATAAATGATATGAATTATTTTTTCATATCAATGTCTTTCTCCCCAAATAGACTGTAAGGTTGTTATGGGCAGGGAACATGTCTGTTATTTTATACACTCCCAAGCACCTAGTTCAGTACTCTGCAGATAATAAGTGCTCAATAAATAATAATAATATCAATAATAATTAATTGATTGATTTCATCTCCAGGTGGTCTTCCCCAATTAATCTCTAGTCTTCCCCTCTCAATTGCCACTTCAGCACATATTCACCAGCCAAGAACCTAGATAATAGCACACACTCCCTGAGCACTTGCATACACAACTTCAACTTTACTACTTCCTCCTATCTGTAATTTATTTTAGTGCCCATCTCAGCTGGATTTCAAGCTTCATGATGGCAGGAAACACACTTACTAATTCTATTGTACTCTCCCAGGTGATTAGAATAGTGCACTGCAAATCATTGGTCCTGAAATATTCTTGATTGACTGAAAAAAACAATGTTATCAAAGTCACCAGTGTTTTAAACATGATGTGCTTTCACTCTGTAAGTGGCACACAGAAATCTTCAGGGATGTACAGTGGCGTTGCCTCTCTTGTACTTTAGTACTTTGTAAAACCAGTGGAAATTTTTGGTTCCATTTTGAGTTGTTTCTTTTCCACAGCCTGTCCTGGCAGTCCATCTTCCTGGGGCCTGGGCTAGCAGAAGTAACGAAGCAACAGGAAGTAGTGAAGCTCTGAATAAAGCAAAGATAAAAGTGATAATAATAATAATAATAATGATTGTATTTGTTAAGCACCTACTATGTGCCAAGCACTGTAATAAGTGCTGTAATAAGATAATTATGTTCCACACGGGGCCCACTGTCTAAAGAAGAGGGAGAACAGACACTGAATCCCCATTTTGCAGATGAGAGAACTGAGGTCCAGAGAAGCAAAGAGAGTTGCCCAACATCACACAGAAGATAAGTGGCAGAGCGGGGCTTAGAACCCAGGTCGTCTGACTCCCAGGATGGCGTTCTTTCAACTAGACCATATGCTGCTGCTCTGAGCAAAGAGAAGCCCTGAGGGATGATGAACAAATCAGATTAAATTCATTCGTTCAATCGTATTTATTGAGCGCTTACTGTGTGCAGAGCACTGTACTAAGCGCTTGGGAAGTACAATTTGGCAACATATAGAGACGGTCCCTACCCAACAGTGGGCTCACAGTCTAGAAGATGCCCAACTACACATGTTGATTTATTGACTGATTGATGTTCTAGCCTATCTCAGGGCGGGATCGCTCACTCTCTCTACCCTGAGAGGATTTCTGTCATAACAAACCATTTTTTCTCTGTAATAATAATAATAATAATGTTGGTATTTGTTAAGCACTTACTATGTGCCAAGCACTGTTCTGAGCGCTGGGGATACAAGGTAATCAAGGTTGTCCCACGTGGGGCTCACAGTCTTAATCCCCATTGTACAGATGAGGGAACTGAGGCACAGAGAAGTGAAGTGACTTGCCCAAAGTCACACAGCTGACAAGTGGCAGAGTCGGGATTAGAACCCATGACCAATGACTCCCAAGCCCGTGCTCTTTCCACTGAGCCACGCTGCTTCTCTATCAGGGATGAAGAAAATGTTGAACCCAAAATAATTTTAATTGAAATGAAAGCTTCTCTATTTTGCACAGAGTGAAGGAAGTTTTGCATTTCACATAAAACTGAGCCGTTCTAAGTACTGTGTCTGTGTCCTCCAATTGCCCGGGAATCTGAGCAGCAACGGAATTTAAAGAATATCAGCTTGCATATTTTCATGCACTTGCTAGAACCCTCTCCAGAATGATGTAGAATAAATGACGCTCTCCACTGCCGTATTGAGATCTTTCACACCAGTGAGTCTCGTCTGATCTAAATCGTGCTAGTTCCAGGATGAGCCATTGTTGGACAGAAGATGAGAGAAGGTTGAAATTTAGACATTTATAGTGTCCGTACAGGTGGGATAGAAAATATAATGACCAAGAATTCTGTTGCTTAGGAGCATCCTTTTTTGGTATCCATAGAGCTTTTCCTCCAGTCTGTAGTGATAATTTGGGTTTCTAAGGGATTATGGACTGAATTTAAAGGACTGAAAACCCATAAGTGGGTTTTGTAACTGAGATGGCTAATCGGCTCCAAATATATATTGTTGAATACCAGCTGCTGGACCCATTAAAAAGTTCAGGTATTAATCTTTCCAATCGATCAATCGGTGGAATTTATTGAGCGCTTGCTGTGTGCAGAGTGCTGCACTAAGCGATTGGGAGAGTACAGTAGAGTTGGTAGGCACGTTCCCTGCCCACAAGGAGCTTATAGTCTAAAGAGGGAGGTTGTCAAGAGCTTTCCCAGTGAGAAAAATCTATGTCCCACTTCCTAGTTGATTGTGATGTGAAGACTATAGAAACATCAGCATCACCATTGTTGGATCACAGCAGTGGTCTATCCAGACCAGTATTCTCCATGCATTGTTATTAATAATAATAATAATAATAATGGTACTTGCTAAGCTCTTACTATGTGCCAAGCACTGTTCAAAGCACTGGGGTAGATACAAGTTAATCAGGTTGGACACAGTCCCCGTCCCACAAGGGGCTCACATTCTTAATCCCCATTTTACAGATGAGGTAACTGAAGCCCAGAAAAGTGAAGTGACTTACCCAAAGTCACACAGCAGACATGTAACAGGGCCATGATTGGAACCCAGATTCTTCTTAACTCCCAGGCCCATGCTCTATCCATAGGCCACGCTGCTTTGGGATAGTTGGAGGAGCCCTCTAAACTGTAAACTTGCTGTGGGCAAGGAATCTGTTTATTGTTATATTGTACTCTCCCAAGAGCTTAGTACAGGGCTCTACACACAGTAAGCACTCAATACATACGACTGAGTGAAACACGAGTTACTTGTCCTCCCAAATATCAAGCTAAGGTTATAAATGTACTGGTAGAAGTGATATTTATACTGTATTCTTCCAAATGCATGGTGCAGTGTTCTGCACATAATGAGCACTCAGTAAATACCACTGATTGATATTTGAGTACCAAATGAGTTCACTGCATGGTTTTAAATATAATTATTATTATTGTGGTGTCTGTTGAGCACTTACCATGCACCAAGCACTGTACTAAGCACTGGGATAGATATAAGTTATTTAGGTCAGACACCGTCCCTGCCCCTCACTGGGCTCAAAGTCTAAGTAGTAGGAGGAACAGGGATTGACTCCCCACCTTACAGATGAGGAAACTGAAGCAACGAGAAGTTAAGTGACTTGAACAAGGTCACACAGCAGACAGGTGGAGGAGCTGGATTAGAACCCAAGACCTTCTGACTTCCAGGACCATGCCCTACCTACTAGACCACACTTGTTTTCATGTCTTTTGTTTTATGACAATGTTTTGTTTCATCTCTCCCTACGTGTCTGTTACCAGCCTCCTCTCCTTTTCTTTATTAATTCATTCAATCGTATTTATTGTGCGCTTACTATGTGCAGAGCAATGTAATAAGCGCTTGAGAAGTACAAATCGGCAACATACAGAGACAGTCCCTACTCAACAACGGGCTCACAGTCTAGAAGGCTTTTTAGGTTGTGAGCTTGCCGAGGGATTCTAGACTGTGAGCCCGCTGTTGGGTAGGGACCGTCTCTATATGTTGCCAACTTGTACTCCCCAAGTGCTTAGTACGGGGCTCTGCACACAGTAAGCATTCAATAAATACGACTGAATGAATGACTAGGGACCATCTAATTCTATCTGTAGAAAAAGTTGAAACTTTAAACTTTATCCAACCGTGAAACTTTATCCAACCTTGGATTCCTTGACACTGTCTTCTCTTGGCTCTCCTCCTAGCTCTCTGAGGGTTCCTTCTCAGTCTGTTTATCTGGCTCCTCCTCAGTCTTCCACCCTCTGAAAGAGGGCTGAGTTCTATGTCCCCTTCTATTCTCCATCTTCACCCACTCCTTTGGAGAATTCATTCGCCCTACTGAGAGCTCACCTCCTCCAGGAGTCCTTCCCAGACTGAACCCTCTTTTTCCTCTCCTCCTCCCCATCCCCCTGTCCTACTTCCTTCCCCTCCCCACAGCACCTGTATATATGTTTGTACAGATTTATTACTCTATTTTTTTTACTTGTACATATTTACTATTCTATTTATTTTGTTAATGATGTGCATCTAGCTTTTTACTTCTATTCATTCTGACAACTTGACACCTGTCCACATGTTTTGTTTTGTTGTCTGTCTCCCCCTTCTAGACTGTGAGCCCGTTGTTGGGTAGGGACTGTCTCTCTCTGTTGCCAACTTGTACTTCCCAAGCGCTTAGTACAGTGCTCTGCACACAGTAAGTGCTCAATAAATACGATTGAATGAATGAATGAATTCGCTCCCATGGCTTCAACTACTATCACTATGTAGATGATTGCCAAATCTACATCTCCAACCCTGATCTCTCTCCTTCGCTGAACTCTCATATTTCCTCCTGTCTCCAGGACATCTCCGCTGCGTGGCCTGGTGAAAAAGCCTAGGCGTCAGAAGGACCTGGATTCTAGTCCTGGCTCCGCCATCTGTCTGCTGTGTGACCTTGGGCAAGTCACTTCACTTCTCTGGGCCTCAGTTACCTCATCTGCAAAATGGGTATCAAGATTGTGAGCCCCATGAGGGACATGGACTGTGTCCAACCTGATTACCTTGTATCTACCCCAGTGCTTAGAACGGGGCTTGGCACATAGTAAGCACTTAAATACCACAATTATAATTATTATTAGATGTCCTGTCAACATCTCAAATCAAGCAGGTCCAAAACTGAACGCCTTATCTTCCCACCCAAACCCCGTCCTGACTTTCCCTTCACTGTAAAAAAGACACCACTGCCCTCCCTATCTGACAAGCCTATGATCATATCCGACTCAACTCTCTCACTCCACCCAAATATTCAATATGTTACCAAATCTGGTCGGTTCTACCTTCACAGCATTGTTAAAACTTGCCCTTTCCTCTCCATCCAAACTGTGACCGTGCTGATGGAAGAATTTATCCTATCCTGCCTTAACAACTGCACCTGCCTCCTCGCTGACCTCCAGGCCTCCTATCTCTCCCCATGCCACTTCATAGTTCACTCTGCTGCATGCATCATTTTCCAACAAAAACATTCAATCCACGTCTCCCCATTCCTCAAGAACCTCCATTGGTTGCCCATCGAATTCCATATCAAACAGAAACTCCTAACCATGGCCTTTAAAGCAATCAGCTCTCCCCACCCTACCTCACCTCACTGATCTACTACAGCCCAGCTACTGTACTGTACTGCACTTGGAAGAGTACAACAGAATTGGTAGACGTGTTCCCTGTCCATAATGAGCTTATCATGGCTTATGAAATGGGTAGAGATACCAACTCCAGAAGGGTTATTGACCCCACAGCTTTTTGAGCTGCTCTTACAACCTTACTCATCACAGGTTCTGAAAAGACATGCAAGTTTCCAATTAGGCAACAGATCCAAAATGGTGACTTTTTCAACCATTAACCTTCCTTCCAATTCCTCACTTACCCCCCACATTTCCCCCCTCAAATCCTTGTACCAGTTCAATCCTGCACTCAAAATGAAAAGTCAACACCTCTGGATGAAGACACAGAAGTGACTGCTGTTTTCTAGGTCCCGGAGATACTTTATTCTAGAAGAACACACTCCTGCTGTAGCTGCCAACCATCTTGGAATATCACTCCTCTAACCCCATCCTCTACTCTGTCCAACAACAATACTGTCTTCCCATGAGAAGCAGCCTGGCCTACTGGATAGAGCATGGGCCTGGGAATCAAAAGGCCCTGGGTTCTAATCCCAGCTCTGCCATTTGTCTGCTGTGTGACCTTGGGCAAGTCACTTCACTTCTCTGTGCCTCGGTTACCTCATCTGTAAAATGGGGTTTGAGTTTGTGAGCCCCCACCAAATTTGCTTGTATCCGCCCCAGCACTTAGAACAGTGCCTGGCACATAGCACAGAGAACCAACGTGGCTCAGTGGAAAGAGCACAGGCTTTGGAGTCAGAGGTCATGGGTTCAAATCCTGACTCTGCCACTTGTCAGCTGTGTGACTTTGGGCAACTCAACTTCTCTATGCCTCAGTTACCTCATCTGTAAAATGGGGATTAAGACTGTGAGCCCCCAGTGGGACAACCTGATCACCTTGTAACTCCCCAGTGCTTAGAACAGTGCTTTGCACATAGTAGGCACTTAATAAATGCCATTATTATTATTATTATTTTTATTAAATACCATAACTATTATTATGTGGACTGCCTTTCCCAATGGCAGATTCTACTCTTTCTGATTTTTAACTCCTTCCTTAAACCCCATCCTCCAAACCTCCCATAGTTTGGCCCTGATGGCCTTGCCATCAATTCCATCAACAAAGCATTTTTAACTCCTTCCCTAAGCCCTATCCCCCCCACCTCCCCATTGCTTGGCCTGATGGCTTTGCCATCAATTTCATCAACAAAATCTAAAGCATCAGTTGTGATCTCCCTAAAATTTCCACTGCACAGCAGCAGTTTCACTCATCGACTCCCTCATCCTTCCCTGACATCTCTCAAGAGATCTCATGCCTCTTTTTGACATATATCTCCCCAACCTGCACCTCTGACCCTTTTCCCTCTTGGCTTGTCTTATGCCGTTGAGTGGTCTCCGACCCATAGCAGCACCATGGACACATCTCTCCCAGAACACCCCACCTCCATCTGCAATCTTTCTGGTAGTGGATCCATAGACTTTTCTTGGTAAAAATATGGAATAATAATAATAATGATGATGGCATTTGTTAAGCGCTTACAGTGCCAAGCACTGTTCTAAGCGCTGGGATAGATACAAGATTATCAGGTTGTCCCACATGGGGCACACAGTCTTAATCACCATTTTCCAGATGAGGTAACTGAGAAGTTAAGTGATTTGCCTAAAGTCACACAGCTGACAAGTGGCAGAGCCAGGATTAGAACCCACGACCTCTGACTCCCAAGCCCGGGCTCTTTCCACTAAGCCACACTGCTTCCCCTAGCCATGCAGCTTACCATTGCCTCCTTCAGTGCAGTAAACTCGAGTCTCCACCCTCGACTCTCTCCCATGCTGCTGCTGCTCAGCACAGAGGTGTTTTCACTTGTAGCAGATTGTCTTCCACTCACTAGCCACTGCCCAAGTTACGAATGGAATGGATATGCTTCTGCTTGACACTCCCTTCCATAGTCAAGACTAGTAAAGGACTGGAAACTCTCCAGGTGCAACCCAGAGAGGGGGTCCTTTCCTTCACACCTTATTAAAATACTTACCCCCACTCTACTTCCCTCTCTGACCTCCATCTTCAACTTCTCACTCTCCAATATCTCCTTTCCCCTTTCTTTCAAACGTGTCCGTATATCCCCCATCTCCCTGCTCCCATTCCTTTCCAAGCTCCTTGAGCGAGTTGTCTACACTTGCTGTCTCGACTTCCTCTCCTCCAACTCTCTCCTCGATTCCCTGAAATCCAGCTTCTGTCCCTTCAGCTCCACAGAAATGTCCCTCTTCAAGGTCACCTCTGACTTCTAGGCTATGTCAGAGGAGTCAGAGGTGAACTCTTAGACATTGGGAAAGATACAGTGTCTTTCCATTGTGTCACTCTGCTTAGGTGCTCAGCGTGGCTTAGTTGAAAGAGCACGAGCTTGGGAGTCAGAGGATGTGGGTTCTAGTTCCGGCTCCACCAGTCATCTGCTGTGTGACCTTGGGCAAATCACTTCACTTCTCTGTGCCTCAGTTACTTCATCTGTAAAATGGGGATTAAAACCGTGAGCCCCACATAGGACAACCTGATTACCATATATCTACTCCATTGCTTAGAACAGTGCTTGGCACATAGTAAGTGCTTAACAAATACCGTCATTATGATGATGATGATGATGAAGATGACATTATTCATACTGATAGTCCAAACTTCATTCTTGTTGTGCTCCACGTCACGTTAAGAATGAGCTCTGTTTTCATTAAAAAGGTTGGGATATATTTCTTTGGGTGATTTTTGCTGGCCAATCTTATTCCAGAATTCATGACCCATTGTTCGATCTTCTCTATATTTCCAGGAGACAGAGCATAGATTAGGTCATTCTTTTAGTCACTATATTTCCTTCCAAGGATGTCTCATTTGACTTCTCTAGACTTTCTACACCTGCAAAGACTAGGCTTGTGATAAGCACTGAGGCAGGTACCAGATAATCATACCAGACTACCCCTTTTCCATGTGGGGCTCCCAGACTAAGAGTAAGAGCTGATACTTAATCACCACTTTATAGATTAAGAAAGTCAGGCACAGAGAAGTTGAATTGCCGAAGGTCATGCCAGCAGGCAAGTGGCAGAGCCATGATTAAATCTCAGATTTCATTAACTCCAAGACTTGTGCTCTTTTCGTAAGACTACACTGCTTCCCAAACGACTGTGGGCCATAAGAGAATTGGTCTGATTGCCTAAATCATCAGAAGCCTAAGAAAGAGTTCTGTTCTATTATGTTTCTCTTGCTAAAACCCACCCTTTTCTCCTTATCTCCTCTTTAGAATCAGCGTGGCTTAGTGGAAAGAGCACAGGCTTGGAAGTTAGAGGTCATGGGTTCTAATCCCAGCTCTGCCACTTGTCAGCTGTGTAACTTTAAAGTATAAAGTTTATTTCAAAGTATATTTCAAGCACTCTAAAATGTATTCAAGATGCAAGTTATGTTCCTAACAAGTCCAAAACAGATCTCCTCATCTTCCCACCCAAATCCTGTCCTCCTTCTGTGTCAATAGTAATGAAACAGCATTACCACCACCCTCAATGGCCCATAATCTTGGCCTTATCCTCAAATCATCTCTCATTCAACTCACATATTCAATCTGTCCCAACCTCCTGTTGGTTCTACCTTCACAGCATCCCTAGATTTCTCCCTTTCCTCTCCAAGCAAACCTCTACCATGCTCATCCAAGCACATATACCCCTCCTTGACTACTATAACAGCCCCCATGCTGAAGTCCCTGTCTCTTATTTGTAGAAACCAATGCTTAACTAGCCTTACACCATTTTGTCTTCAGTGTCCATTTTGCATTGATCTACCTTGTTTCCCTAAATCAAGATTCAGCCACACTCTTCTCCTGTCATCAGTTTCAGCCATAGATTCCCCTGTTATCAATTTCAGCCACATCCTGTCATTAGTTAAGAAAACTGCAGCACTTGATTGGTTCTAGTTGGTGTGAAGAAGGAACACCACACTCCCCATGGAATCTACTAGTTACCTCTCCCACCTTTCTGTGCCAAGGTGGAGTCCATTTTTAGGGCTACAGGCTGTCTGTCATCACCCATGCAGTTCTGCATTAATATTGGAATAAGAAACCCCCTGTGCTGTGTTGCTATGATTTGATTGCTTTTTTGGACCTGACACATCTCTCCCCATTTCAGTCCCCACTTCACTCAGCTCCCCAGATCATTTTTCTAAAAAAAGTTCAGTCTGTATTACCCACTCTTCAAAAGCCTCAATGGTTGCCCATCAACCACCACATCAAATAGAAACATCTTACTATTGTCCTTAAAGCATGGGACTCTCCCCTTCCTGACTTACTCCCCTGATCCGTCCTCCACACTTGACTCCTCTATTGCCAATCTACTTTCTGAACCTCAATATCATCAGTCTCACCACTGTGCTCTTGCTCAAGTTCTTCTGGCTTGGAACTCCCTCCCTCCTACTTTGTATGATGATGATGATGGTATTTGTTAAGTGCTTACTATATGCCAAGCACTGTTCTAAACACTGGAGTAGATACAAGGTAATCAGGTTGTTCCATATGTGGCTCACAGTCTGAATCCCCCTTTTACAGACAGGGTAACTAAGGCACAGAGAAATTAAGTGACTTGCCCAAAGTCACACAGCTGACAAGTGGCAGAGCCAAGATTAGAACCCATGACCTCTGACTCCCAAGCCCGTTGCTTCACTAAGCCCCGCTGCTTCATATCAGACTACCGCTGTCACCACTCTCCCCACCTTCAAAGCCCTCTAAATCACACTTCCTCCAAGAGGTCTTCCCTAATTAAGTCCTCATTTCCCTTTCTTGTCCTCTCTTCTGTCACTTATACACTTCCATTCATTCATTTGATTGTATTTATTGAGTGCTTACTATATGCAGAGCACTATGCTAACAGCTTGGGAAAGCACAATTTTAACAATATCAGTGACATTCCCTGCCCACAGTGAGTTCACAGTCTCGAAAGGGGGAGACAGACATCAACACAAATAAATAAAATTACAGATATGTACATATCCATTCTTACGCATTCTTGGATTTGTACCCTCTAAGCACTTGATATTCACCCCATTCTCATCTCTACAGCACCTATGTACATGTTCATTCATTCATTCATTCATATTTATTGAGCGCTTACTGTGTGCAGAGCACTGTACTAAGCGCTTGGGAAGTACAAGTCGGCCCATATAAGGATGGTCCCTATCCAACAACAGGCTCACAGTCTAGAAGGGGGAGACAGACAACAAAACAAAACATATCCTTACACTACACTCTTTTTCCCTATTTGTAATTTATTTTAACATCCATCTCCCCCTCTAAACTGTAAACTCTTTGTGGGAAGGTATTGTGTCAATTAACTCCATGGTACTTTACTCTCCCGAGTGCTTAGGGAGAGTATGCTTCCGAGAAGCAGCGTGGCTCAGTGGAAAGAGCACGGGCTTTGGAGTCAGGGGTCATGGGTTTGAATCCCGACTCTGCCACATGTCTGCTGTGTGACCTTGGGCAAGTCACTTAACTTCTCTGAGCCTCAGTTACCTCATCTGCAAAATGGGGATTAAGACTGTGAGCCCCACGTGGGACAACTTGATCACCTTGTATCCCCGTCAGCACTTAGAACAGTGCTCTGCACATAGCAAGCACTTAACAAATGCCATTATTATTATTATTATTATTATTATTAGGACTCTAAGTGTACACAGTGAGTGCTCGATTAATACCATTGATTTCTATGATCTGGTCTGGCCTGGCTCCTTTAAACCGTGACCCCCTAATTTATAGGCAAGTAAAATATGAATAATTATCAATTGTGGTTATTGAGTGCTTATTGTGTGCAGAGCACTGTACTAAGAGTTTGGGAGAGTACAGCACAACAATATAACAAATGTATTCCCTGCCCACTGTGAGCTTACAGTCTAGTTAGAGAGACACACATTAATAAATAAATTATGAATAGACACCTAAGTGCTATGGGGCTGAAAGCAGGAGTGGTGAATAAAGGGAGAAAGTTAGGGCAACTCAGAAAGGAGTGGGAGAAAAGGAAATGAGGGCTTAGTCAGGGAAGGCCTTTTGGAGGGGATGTGCCTGTAATAAGGCTTTGAAGGTGGGAAGAGTAATTGTCTGTCAGATATGAAGGGGGACGGCATTCCAGGCCAGAGGGTGAGAAGTCAGAAGTGAGATAGAGATATCAAGGTACAGTGAGTAGTTGGGCATTAGAAGAGAAAAGTATGCCTGCTGGGTTGTACTAGAAGAGTAGCAAGGTGAGGTAGGAGGAGGCGAGGTGATTGAGTGCTTTAAAGTCGAGAGTAAGGAATTTCTGTCTGATGTAGAGGTGGATGGAAACCACTGGGTGTTCTTGAGGATTGAGGAAATATGGACTGAACATTTTTGTAGAAGAATGATCTGAGCAGCAGAGTGAAATATGGACTGGAGTGAGCAGGCAGGGAGGCGAGCAAGAAGGCCGATACAGTAATCAAGGTGGTAGAGGGTAAGTGCTTGGAAGCAGATTGGATAAATAATAATAATAATAATGATATTTATTAAGTGTTTACTATGTGCCAAGCACTGTTCTAAGCACTGTGGTAGATACAAGGTTATCAGGTTTTCCCACGTGGGGCTCACAGTCTTCATCCCCATTTTACAGATACGATAACTGAGGTACAGAGAAGTTAAGTGACTTGCCCAAAGTCACACAGCTGACAAGTAGCAGAACTGAGATTAGAACCCAGGACCTCTAACTTCCAAGCCTGTGCTCTTTTCACTAAGCCAAGCTGCTTCTAAAGAGGAGCTGCTTCTAAATCAATCATATTTATTGAGCGCTTACTGTGAACAGAGCACAGTACTAAGTGCTTGGGAAGTACAAGATAAAGAGGAAACGATGGGTTTTAGCAATGTTCTGAATATTGAACTGACAGAATTTAGTGGCAGATTGAATATGTGGGTCGATTGAGAGAGATGAGTTGAGGATAATGCCAAGTTTACAGGCTTTTAAGCCAGAAAGGATGGTGGTGCTGTCTACAGTGATGGGAAAGTTATGGGAAGGAATGGGCTTGGGTGGGAAGATAAGGAGTTCTGTTTTGGACAGGTTAAGTGTGAGGTGTGAAATCCATGTATTCATTCATTCATTCAATCATATTTATTGAGCACTTACTGTGTGCAGAGCACTGTACTAAGCGCTTGGGAAGTACAAGTTGGCAAGTAGACATGTCTTGAAGGCAAATGTGAGACTGCAAAGGAAGAGAGAGATCAGGGTTGAAATCATAGATTTGGGAATCATCTGCATGGAGATGGTAGTTGAAGCCATAGGAGCAAATGGGTTCTTCTACAGAATGGGTGTAGATGGAGAATAGAAGGGGACCAAGAACTGAACCTTAAAGGACTCCCAAACTGAGCCCCCTTTTTCCTCTCTTCCTCCCCATCCCCTCCGCCCTACCTCCTTCCCCTCCCGACAGCACTTGTATATATATATATATATATATTTGTGCAGATGTATTACTCTGTTTTACCTGTACATATTTACTATTCTATTTATTTTGTTAACAATGTACATCTAGCTTTAATTCTATTTATTCTGACGATTTTGACACCTGTCTACATGTTTTGTTCTGTTGTCTGTCTCCCCCTTCTAGACTGTGAGCCCGTTGTTGGGTAGGGACCGTCTCTACATGTTGCTGACTTGTACTTCCCAAGCGCTTAGTACAATGCTCTGCACACAGTAAGCGCTCAATAAATACGATTGAATGAATGAATGAATGAATAAGAGGGTGGGAGGCAAGAGAAGCAGTGTGGCATTGTGTTAGGAGCACAGCCTTGGGAGTCAGAGGACATGGGTTCTAATCCCACCTCTGCCACTCGTTTGCTGTGAGACCTTGGGCTAGTAACTTGACTTATCTGTGCCTCAGTTACCTCATCTGTAAAATGAGGATTTAAAGTGTGAGCCCCATGTGGGACAACCTGATTACCCTGTGTCTACCCCAGTACTTAGAACAGTGCTTGGCACACAGTAAGCACTTAAATACCATCATTATTATTATTATTAAGCCCAAGAAAGTGACTCAGAATGAGCTGCCAGGGATAGGAGAAGAACCAGGAGATGACAGTGTCTGTGACACCAAGGTTAGATAACATTTCCAGGAGAAGGGGATGGTCAGCAGTGTAAAAGACAGCTGAGAGGTTAAGGGGGATTAGGATGGAGTAGAGGCCATTGGATTTGGCAAGAAGAACATTTGTGACCTTTGAGTGGGCAGTTTCTGTAGAGTGAAGGGGGTGTAAGGCATTGGAGTACAGTGCTCTGCACACAGTAAGCACTCAATAAATACGATTGAATGAATGAATGAATGAATGGAGGGCATCAAGGAGAGAATTGGTGGAGAGAAACTAGAGACAGAGGGTGTAGACAACTCACTCAAGGAGTTTGGAGAGGAATGGTAGATGAATGGGCAACATTGGAGGTTTATGAGGAGTAGAGAGACAGCCTGAACCCTTTTTATTAAAATCCAGGCAGCAGAGTGCAATGTGGACTGTAGAGATGAGAGGCAGGAGGCAGGTAGATCAGCCAGGAGGCTGATGTAATAGTCGAGGTGGGAAATGATGAAGCAGCGTGGCTCAGTGGAAAGAGCACAGGCTTGGGAGTCAGAGGTCATGGGTTCAAATTCCCGCTCCACTGCTTGTCAGCTATGTGACTTTGGGCAAGTCACTTCACTTCTTTGGGCCTCAGTTCCCTCATCTGTAAAATGGGGATTTAGACTATGAGCCCCACGTGGGACAACCTGATCACCTTGGAGCCCCCCCAGCACTTAGCAAAGTGCTTGGCACATAGTAAGCACTTAACAAATATCATTATTATTATTACTAAGTGTTTGGAGCAGTATGGGAGCAGTTTGGCTGGAGAGGAAGGGATGAATTCTAGAAATATTGTGAAAATAGAACTTGCAGCATTTGGTGACTGACAGAATATGCAGGTTGAAGGAGATGAGTCAAGGTTAATGCCAAGCTTACAGGTTTGTGAGACAGGGAGGAAGGTGGTGCTGTCTACAGTAATGGGAAAGTTAGGGGTAAGAGAGGGTTCAGGTGGGAAGATGAGGAGTTCTGTTTCAGACATGTTAAGTTTGAGGTGTCAGTGGGACATTCAAGTAGAGTTGTCCCGAAGGCAGGAGGAAATGTAAAACTGCAGAGAAGGAGAGAGATCAGGGATAGAAAAATAGACTTGGGAGTCATGGAAAAGAGATGGTAGTTGATGCCACCGGAGCCTGTGTAAATGGAGACTAACAGGGAACCCAAAATGAATCTTGAGGGCTTCACTTCTCAGGGCCTCAGCTTCCTCATCTGTAAAATGTGGGTTGACGACCCTTTCCCCTACTTACATGACCAATGCATTACCAGGACTAAATCCCTCAGGTGGAGATGTTGGCGGAGAAAAAATTTCTTAAAAATAATAATAATAATAATAATAATAATAATAATAATAATAATGCCATTTGTTAAGTGCTTACTATGTGCAAAGTACTGTTCTAAGCACTGGGGAGGATACAAGGTGATCAGGTTGCCCCACTTGGGGCTCACAGTCTTAATCCCCATCTTCCAGATGAGGTAACTGAGGCACAGAGAAGTTAAGTGAATTGCCCAAAGTCACACAGCTGACAAGTGGCAGAGCTGGGATTCAAACCCATGACCTCTGACTCCCAAGCCTGTGCTCTTTCCACTGAGCCCCGCTGAGGCATCAAATAGAAGTCCCTGGCCCGAGGTAAGTTACCTCTACTGCATCTTCATTTATTAATAACCAAGATTGCAAATGTCAGAGAGCAGAATCAGCACACCCAGTCAACTGTGGCTCTGTTCCCCGAGTTCCAGCACTAAAACACACTCGGGCTCCCTGTACTTAAGTAATTTATTGACAATCTTCACATTGGTACATTATCCACAGCAGTATTATTGCCTCTGCAAGCAGGTTTACTACTGCTCGAAGTTACAAATCTATTCCGTTGCCCGTGACCTTAGCAATCTGGCCGCACCCATAAATCAGTCGCATCATACGTCACGCGAGAGCTATGTTAAGCAGCTCCACATTATGGGGAAGTTGAACAGGGAAAGGTATAAAAAAAAAAATCATTACCCAGAGCATCACTCAGTTTGCTTCATTATTGATTTCTCTTTAGGGATCACCAGAAGTGGGGATCCATGGACCAGAGTCCCTAGAAAGCGCAGGTGTTCCATAACTGCCCAACTTTCCAAAAGGGACACGTCCACACATTCAGATTAGATACTCCAAGGTGTCAGGCAATGTATTTATTGAGCACTTATACAGTGCAGAGCACTGTATTAAGCGCTTGGGAGAGATTGATATGACAATAAAACAGACACATTCCCTGCCCACAACGAGTTTACAGTCTAGAAGGGGAGACACTTTAATATAAATAAGTTACAGATATGTACATAAGTGCCATAGAGCTGGGAGGGGGCAGGAATAAAGGGAGCAAGTCAGGTGATGTGGAAGGGAGTTGAAGAGGAGGAAAAGAGGCCTTAGTAATTTATATTACTTTAAATAAATTATTCTATTTATTCTGATGGTTTTGACACCTGTCTACATGTTCTGTTTTGTTGTCTGTCTCCCCCTTCTAGACTGTGAGCCCGTTGATGGGTAGGTACCGTCTCTGTTGCCGACTTGTACTTCCCAAGTGCTTAGTACAGTGCTCTGCACACAGTAAGCACTCAATAAATACGACTGAATGAATGAATGATTGAATGAATGAATGTGCCTTCAATAAGGCTTTGAAGGTGGGGAGAGTCACTGTCGGATATGAGGAGGAAGGGCATTCCAGGTGAGAGGCAGGATGTAGGAGAGAGGTCGACAGCAAGATAGATGAGATCGAGGTTCACTGAGAAGGTTGGCATTTGGAGTCAGAGGTCATGGGTTCGAATCCCGGCTCCGCCACATGTCTGCTGTGTGACCTTGGGCAAGTCACTTAATTTCTCTGAGTCTCATTTACCTCATCTGTAAAATGGGGATTAAGACTGTGAGTCCCACGTGGGACAACCTGATCACCTTGTATCCCCCCAGCATTTGGAACAATGCTTTGCACATAAGCAAGCGCTTAACAAATGCTATTATTATTATTATTATTATTATCATTAAAGGAGCGAAGCGACCCGGCTGGACACTGGCATTCTCAGTGCCAGGCCTGAGGTGCCGTGGGAAGGAGCATCATACATGCCCATCTTCCCAAGCACATAGGAGTCCCCTTCATTTTGTTTGGCTCTCCATGTTCCAGACAAACAGCAGTATATTCAGCAATGGTAAGGAGAATCACCACTCCCCCTCAGAGGCGATTGGGGTGATGCTGTCCTTTTATGCAGTATAGCATTCCCCACTTTCCCTGCCAAATTCTCGAGTCTCAACTGTACCCTCCCTCATCATTCATTCAATCATATTTATTGAGCACTTACTGTGTGCAGAGCACTGTACTAAGTGCTTGGGAAGTACAAGTTGGCAACATATAGAGACATTCCCTACCCAACAATGGGCTCACAGTCTAGAAGGGGGAGACAAACAATAAAACAATACATGTAGACAGGAGTCAAAACTGTCAGAATAAATAGAATTATAGCTATAATATAATCGGTCTCCTCACTGAATTGACTGCTTCCTACCTCACCCCTCCAATTCATAATTCACTCTGCTGCCCGGATCATTTTTCTGAAAAAAACCATACCTCATAAACTTCCAATGGTTTCCTATCCAGCCTGTCATCAAGCAGAATCTCCTTATCATTGGCTTTACAGTGCTCTGCTTACAGTAACCGCTCAATAAATACGGTTGAATGAATTAAATCAGTTCACTCCTTCCTACTTCACCTCCCTAATTTCCTACTATGGCCCAATCTGCATAATCCACTCCTCTAAAGCCAGCCTACTCACCGTACCTAGATCCTATCCATTTTGCCCATGTCCTCCCTTCCTCCCTCCCCCTCCATATTCAGTGGTCCACCACTCTCTCCACATTCAGAGCCCTCCTAAAATCATAGCTTCCTTCCATCTACTCTACTAAATAATTTCCAGAATCCATGTCTAATGATGGTGTCAAATGTTTTTGTAAGAACTAGGGAAACTGTAAAGAGATCTTGGTCTCTAGACTGTAAGCCCATTGTGGGCAGGGAGCCTGTCTACCAGCTCCGTTTTACTGTACTCTCCCAAGCACTTAGGACAGTACTCTTTGTACGGTAAGTGCTCAATAAATGACACTGATGACGAGGATGATGGGGCTGCTTCCTGCACCTTTCCTGAATCTGACCAGCTCCAAAGATTACATTCATTATGCTTTGATAGTCTCCAGGGGCCAAGCCAGAAATAAAACACGGGCCTGGGTGTCAAAACGTCATGGAATCTAATCCCTGATCTTCCACTTATCTTCGGTGTGACCTTGGGCAAGTCACTTAACTTCTCTGTGCCTCAATTACCTCATCTGTAAAATGGAGAGCGTGACTGTGAGCCCCACTTGGGACAGGGACTGCATCCAACCCGATTTGCTTGTATCCACCCCAGCGCTTAGTACAGTGCCTGGCACATAGTAAGGGCTTAACAAATAACATAATTATTATAATTATTATTATTATTACTCTGGTTAGAATCTTGTCACTAATGTCAAGTAATGAGCTGCCTCAATAATTGCTGCACTCGTCCACGTTTTCTCCTTCAAGATGGTAACTAGGGTAGCACCTTTGAGAACCTTTAGTATCTCTTTGGTGATCCACATGCTGAAAAAGAATAACAATAATAATAACTGTGGTATTTTTAAGAGCTCACTACACGCCAAGCATCTACTAAGTGCTGGGTAGATACCAGATATTTAGATCGGATACAGTTCCTTTTCCACATGGGGCTCACGGTCAAGGTAGGAGGGAATACATTCACTCATTCAGTTGCATTTATTGAGCACTTGCTGTACTTACAGGTAATGAAACCCCAGTTTGTAGTTAAGAAAGCTGAGTCAGGGAGACGTTAAGTGACTTGCTCAAGGTCTCAAAGCAGGCAAGTGGTAGAATCGAGATCAGAGCACAGGTCCCCTAGGCCACACTAAAACTTGCGTAAATGGTTGTAGGAGGTATCTCCTCTACTTGAACAGCTTTCCCCCATGGACAAGATCTTGTCATAGCATGAAAAAGAGGCCTTCCCAGACCGAGGCCCCCCTTTTTCCTCTCCTCCTCCTCCTCCCCATTCATTCATTCATTCCATTGCATTTATTTAGCGCTTACTGTGTGCAGAGCACTGTACTAAGCGCTTGGGAAGTACAAGTGGGCAACATATAGAGACAGTCCCTACCCAACAGTGGGCTCACAGTCTAGAAGGGGGAGACAGAGAACAAAACAAAACATGTTAACAGAATAAAGTAATTAGAATAAATATGTACAAATAAAATAGAGTAATAAATTCATTCATTCATTCAATCATATTTATTGAGCACTTACTGTGTGCAGAGCACTGTACTAAGCGCTTGGGAAGTCCAGGTTGGCAACATATAGAGACGGTCCCTATTCATTTCATTCAATCATATTTATTGAGCGCTTACTGTGTGCAGAGCACTGTACTAAGCGCTTGGGAAGTACAAGTTGACAACATATAGAGACGGTCCCTACCCAACAGTGGGCTCACAGTCTAGAAGGGGGGTGACAGAGAACAAAACATGACATATTAACAAAATAAAATAATTAGAATAAATATGTACAAATAAAATAGAGTAATAAATTCATTCATTCAATCGTATTTATTGAGTGCTTACTGTGTGCAGAGCACTGTACTAAGCGCTTGGGAAGTACTACACAATAGCACTGGTAGACACATTCCCTGCCCACAGTGAGCTTAAAGGGTTCTTCAGTATGCAGTTGATCTCTCTTCAACAAAACAGTTAGCCAACATGCTAACCCACTTGCTTGCATTAGTATAGTTCCTGGAACATAGTAAGCACTTAACAAATACCATAATTATCATTATTATTATAATGGGATTTAGAGGTTAATTTTGAGGCAGCCTAGGTGTTACAAGATGATTTCTTAGAGTGTGGGCATAATAATAATAATAATATTCATTCATTCATTCAATCATATTTATTGAGTGCTTACTGTGTGCAGAACACTGTACTAAGCGCTTGGAAAGTACAAGTTGGCAATATATAGAGACGGTCCCTACCCAACAGTGGGCTCACAGTCTAGAAGGGGGTGACAGAGAACAAAACAAAACATATTAACAAAATAAAATAATTAGAATAAATATGTACAAATAAAATGAATAGAGTAATAAATCCGTACAAACACCTATACATATATCCAGGTGCTGTGGGGAGGGGAAGGAGGTAAGGCAGGGGCGATGGGGAGGGGGAAATGGGGAAGAGGAAGGAGGGGGCTCAGTCTGGGGGAAGTGAGATGAGAATTGTTGAAGATGAGAATTACCAATTTGTGGAAGGTGAGAATTACAAGTGCGGGGGAGGCAGGGGTCCGTTTAATGGTGACAGTGTGGTTGAGATTAGAGTTAGGGTTGAGGGTCGGGGGCGGTACAGGACGCATCCTAGTCTGGTGCTCTGCACACAGTAAGCGCTCAATAAATACGACTGAATGAATCCACGGATAATTGTGGAGAAAAGAGATTTGGGGTGAGGGCAAAAGTCCAAAGTGAGTGGGGAGAAAGAGAGCCAGACTGAGCCCCCTTTTTCCTCTCCTCCTCCCCATCCCCGCCGCCCCACCTCCTTCTCCTCCCCACAGCACTTGTATATATATTTGTACAGCCCATCGCCCCCCCCCACCATCTTCCCTACCCCCTTCCCCTCCCCACAACACTTGTGTATATTTGTACATATTTATCACTCTATTCATTTTATTAATGATGTGTATATAGCTATAATTCCATTTATTCTGATGGTATTGACACCTGTCTACTTGTTTTGGTTTTTGTTTTGTCCGTCTCCCTCTTCTAGACTGTGAACCTGTTGTTGGGACGGAACTGTCTCTATATGTTGCCTATTTGTACTTCCCAAGGGCTTAGTACAATGCTGCTGTGCACACAGTAAGTGCTCAATAAATAAGATTGAATGAATTGAATAAATGAATAAACTACTGTATCAGTCTCCTGGGTTAGTGGGGGGATAGACGACACCAACTGAGAATCAAACAATCGTACTTATTGATGTGTGCAGAACACTGTACAAAGCTCTTGGGGGAGTTCAATGAAACAGAATAAATGCAAGGGCAATGCAAAAGGGAGTGAGAGAAGAGGAAATGAGTGCTTAGTGGGGGAAGGCTTTATTATTATTATTATTATGGTATTTATTAAGTACTATGTGCCAAACACTGTTCTAAGCACTGGGATAGATCATTTTACAGATGAGGTAACTGAGGCAGAGAGAAGTTAAGCGGCTTGCCCAAGGTCACACAGCAGACAGGTGGCAGAGTTGGGATTAGAAACCATGTCCTCTGACTCCCAAGCCCGGGTGCTTTCCGCTAAGCCACGCTGCTTCCCCCACAGCTTCTTATCACTTAGTAGAGTGCTCTGCACACAGTAAGCACTCAATACGATTGAATGAATGAATGAATAATTTTAATAAGGCTTTGAATGTTGGGAGATTGATCACCTGTTGGCTATGAAGGGGGCGGGCACTCCAGGCCAGAGGCAGGACATGGGCAACGAGACAGATGAAATCAAGGTACAGTGATTGTAGGAGGAAATCAGAGGCAAACTAGAAGTAGTAAAGTGATTGAGAGCTTTAAAGTCAATGGTAAAAAGTTTCTGTTTGATAGAGAGGTGGAGTACAATGCTCTGCACACAGTAAGTGCTCAATAAATACGATTGAATGAAATGAGACACCACTGAATGTTCTTGAGGAGTGGGGAAACACGGACTGGACGATTTTGCAGAAAAATGATCCAGACAGCAGACTGCAATAGGAACTGAAATTGGAAGATAGAGGAGGCAGGGAAGTCAGTAAGAAGGCTGATGCAATAGTCAGGTTGGGCTAGGATAAATGCTTGAATTACTATGGTACCAGTTTGGATGGAGAAGAAAGGGCAGATTTTAGTAACGTTGGAAAGGTTGAACCAACAAGATTTGGTAACAGAGTGAATATGTGGGTTAAATGCGAGAGATGAGTTGAGGATAACGCCAATGAGCTTGTGAGACAGGGAGGATGGTGGTGCTGTCTCCAGCGCTTAGAACAGTGCTTGGCACATAGTAAGTGCTTAACAAATACCAAAATTATTATTATTACAGTGATGAGAAAGTCAGGAGCAGGGCAGAGTTTGGGTGGGACTCCCAAGCCCGGTCTCTTTCTACTAAACCACACTGCTTCTCTTCTCTTCATGTTGCTTGGCATCAGAGTACCCAATCAATGGCACTTATTGAGCACTTATTGTGTGCAGACTACTGTACCAAGAGCTTCGGAGAGTTCAAGAAAGTTCATATTCTTCTTTCCTAGCTGCTGTGTTCTTCACAACCTTGAAATTGTTCTGCTTCTCTCTGTCATAAGCAGTGGGGTACTCTTGGATGCATCCAGGGTGCTTCTCTTTTGTTTGGAAAGCAGAAGATGATGCTGGTGATCACTTATTCAGTCCGCAAAAGAAAGACACTACTTTTGAGTTCATTAATCCCACATGGCCCAATGACTTCCTTCCATATGTAATGAGAACAATTAATCATTGTGGTATTTGTTATAAGTGCTTACTACGTACGTGTCAAGAACTGTACTACACTCTAGGGTAGATACCAGATAGGAGGGAGAACAGGGATTGAATCATCATTTTGCAGAGAAGAGGCACTGAGAAGTTAAGTGACCTGCCCAAGGTCATTCAACAGGTACGTGGAGGAGGCATAATTAGAACCCAGGTCCTCTGACTCTCAGCTCCGGACTCTTTCCTGGACAAAGAGAAGCATCATCATCATCGTCATCATCATCATCAATCGTATTTATTGAGCGCTTACTGTGTGCAGAGCACTGTACTAAGCGCTTGGGAAGTACAAGTTGGCAACATATAGAGACGGTCCCTACCCAACAGTGGGTCCCTACTCACAGTCTAGAAGGGGGAGACAACAAAACAAAACATATTAACAAAATAAAATAAATAGAATAAATATGTACAAATAAAATAAATAATTAGAGTAATAAATATGTACAAACATATATACATATATACAGGTGCTTTGGGGAGGGGAAGGAGGTAAAAGGGGGATGGGGAGCAGGAGGACTAATGACTGTAGTATTTGTTAAGCGTTTATTATGTGCTAAACACTGTTCTAACTGCTGAAGTAGATACAAGGTAGTCAGGTTGTCCCACGGGACTGTCTCTATGTGTTGCCGACTTGTACTTCCCAAGTGCTTAGTACAGTGCTCTGCACACTGTAAGCACTCAATAAATACGATTGATTGATTGATTGATTCCCATTTTACAGACTAGGTAACTGAGGCCCAGAGAAGTGAAGTGATTTGCCCAAGGTCACACAGCAGACAAGTGGTGGAGTCAGGATTAGAACCCATGACCTTCTGACTCCCATGCCCATGCTCTATAATCTGTAGTCTTGGAACAGCCTATCTCTGAGCCTCTCCTCTTCAGCCAGATCCTGTTCCGCCCTTGCTATTTGTTACACTGTTGTTGACAAAGACACTCACACCTGCTCAAATAATAATAATTATTATTATGGTATTTGTTAATCGCTTACTAGGAGCCAAGCACTGTTGTAAGTGCTGGGGTAGATATAAGATAATCAGGTTGTCCCACGTGGGGCTCACAGTCTTAATCCCCATTTTACAGGTGAGGTAACTGAGGCACAGAGAAGTTGGGGCTTGTCCATGGTCACACAGCAGACAAGAAGCAGAGCCAGGATTAGGACCCACATCCTCTGACTTCCAAGCCTGGGCTCTTTCCACAAAGAAACACGTAGAGTCTTTGCCAGGTTTGGCCTGTGGCCATGGACATAATAGCTCTGTCAGTCAGTCGTATTTATTGAGTGCTTACCTCGTGAAGAGCACTGTACTAAGCGTTTGGGAGAGTAGAATATAACAAGTTAACAGACACGCTCCCTGCCAACAACAAGCTTCTAATCTAGAGGAGTAGACAGGGCACCTTCTCAGCTTCTAAGCCCTCAAGTGGTCTTTGAAAAGTATTGGAGACGAAAAATGTGGAAAAGGTAGTTGAGGACTGTGAAGGAGTGAAGTAAAAGAGTGCAGTTCATGAACATTTTACTCTATATTAATCAATCAGTGGTATGCATTAAACACTTGTGTACACTGTGTACATTGTATTGTATTGTGTACATTGTGAGCACTGCACTAAGTGTTTGGGAGAGTTAAGAGAAGGAGCATGGCCCAGTGGAAAGAGCCCGGGCTTTGGAGTCAAAGGTCATGGGTTCAAATCCTGACCACCACTTGTCAGCTGTGTGAGTTTGGGCAAGTCACTTAACTTCTCTGTGCCACAGTTCCCTCATCTGTAAAATGGGGATTAAGACTGTGAGCCCCCCATGGGCCAGCCTGATCACCTTGTAACCTCCTCCACGCTTAGAACAGTGCTTTGCACATAGTAAGCACTTAATAAATGCCATCATTAGTGTTATTATTGTTACAATACAACAGACTTGGTGAACATGTTCCCTGCCCACAAGGAACTCACAATCTAGATGATGTTGCAAGACACTAGATGAAAGGGACAAGTCTTCCCCAGGAAACTGAGAAGCAGTGCATCTTAGTGGATAGAGCACAGGCCTGGAAGAACCTGAGTTCTAATCCCAGCTCCACCACACGTCTGCTGTGTGACCTTAGGCAAGTCACTTTAGTTCCCTGGCCTCAGTTACCTCATCTGTAAAATGGGGATTAAGACAGTAAGCCCCATGTGGGACAGGGACTGTGTTCAACCCAATTTGCTTGTGTCCAGTTCAGAAAGTGCATAGTAACAGGCACCATAATTACTAGGCCAATCCAGAGGAGGGACATTGAGGTCGAAGAAAAAACAATGCAAATATAAAGGCATTACCTTGCTTGCTGCCATATCATTGACTGGATATAGGTCTGACTCTGAAGAGAATGTTTTGTTCCTTAAGGATTCAGGCCCAACCCTTGAATTTCACTCTACCTTCCCCGCTGAGAATCCATTGACAAAGCCTGCATGAACATATACACAAGAACAACTAACTAAGCCTTCGTTTCCTCTTCACACACTCCCTTCTGTGCCACCCTTGCACTTGGATTACACCCTTTATTCATCCTTCCCTCAGGCCCACAGCACTTACATCCACATCTGTAATTAAATATAATTATATTGAATAATTAAATAAATTGAATAATGTGTGTCTGCCCCTCTAGACTGTAAGCTCATTGAGAAGCAGTGTGGCTCAGTGAAAAGAACATGGGCTTTGGAGTCAGAGGTCATGGATTCAAATCCCGGCTCCACCAACTGTCAGCTGTGTGACTTTGGGCAAGTCACTTAACTTCTCTGTGCCTCAGTTACCTCATCTGTACAATGGAGATTAAGACTGTGAGCTCCCTGTGGGACAACCTGATCAGCTTGTAACCTCCCCAGCGCTTAGAACAGTGCTTTGCACATAGTAAGTGCTTAATAAATGCCATCATTATTATTATTATTGTTGGCAGGGAACAGTTCTACCAACTCTGTTCTATTATACTTTCCCAAGCACTTAGTAGAGTGCTCTGCACACAATAAGCACTCAAATGTGATCGATTGATTAAAAGGGGGGCAGACTTCAAAAGGCAAACAGGTAGAATTCCCCACCATTTAATCTTTCTTTTTTTTATGGTATTTGTTTAGCACTTTGTGTGGCAGGCACTTTAAGCAGCACTGAGGTAGATACAAACTAATCAGATTGGAAACAGGCCACATTCCACATGAGGCTTACTGTCTTAATCCCCATTTTACAGGTGAGGTAAATGCGGCACAGGTAAATTAAGAGACTTGCTCAAGGTCACATAACAGACATGTGGAGGAGCTGGGATTAGAACCCAGGTCCCCTGATTCCAAGGCCCATGCTCTTTCCACTAAGCCATGCTGCTTCTCTGATTTCATCTCTAATTGGAAACTCTCAGATCTGGTCAGAAGCTTGGGATGGGCAAGGCTGGAATCCAACTCAGACAGCTGTGGAGATTATTGTCCTATAAAAGGCAACACAAACAAAATACTGCAATAACAAAGGCATTAATTTAGCCCATTTCAGCACCACACCTCGCATTCAAAACAAATAAGCTAGGTTTTTCCCTCCTTTGTGCAAGCTGCTATTAGAGTTAAATACAAAATATAGTTATTTCAGAAAATAGCACAATTTTGAAGGGGCAAAGTGCTCTTCTCCCCCATGTTTTCACACAGATGGGTGAATTATGGCTCTCAAACTCCAAAAATGTTTATACTCTGAGTCCTAGAATTGAAATGCCCATTCCTGTGGGAGTTATTAAGGAGTGCTCTCACACTTTATCTACAGCACTTGCAGTATAAAAAGCATTGTAATAATACAGCACAGTTCTATTATCAAATTCACTAAGTATGAGATAATCAACTTAGAGTGTTTATGGATTGTTTAAATCAACAGTCAATTCCCTTTTCGGGAGAATAGAATCAATTAAAATTTCCCCGGTGAATGCGAAAGCGGAGTGTGAACACCTTACATTTCTGGGAAACAGCTGCCACAGATAGACCAGTAGGTGCACTGCAGTTAGAAAAGGAACAACTCTTTTTGAGCAAAGAGTTTTGAGGGGATCATTAGGTGCGCAAAAACAAAAAAACCCAACAACAACAACAAACAGTGCCAGGAGCTACAGACCCATACACAACAGCTTAAAAAACATCTGCTTGTATGTACAACACATGAAACAGCACAAACACCTGCACACATGCATGATAAGATCAGAGCTGTTAGGGCTCATTTTCAGCCATTAATGTACACAGGGGAGATTCATTATGGATGGCTTTTTCTACAAATACAAAGATCAATCACATCAACATAGTCATATTCAGGAATTAGGAACGATGTACAAAACAGCCAAGTGAAGGAGGATCCAGAGGACAACAAGATGGTCAACTACAACTGATGAGAAAAGTCTAAAGGAATTAGAATGAATGTTAAGAGAAAATTGATGGTGAAGTGGAAATTTCTTTAATCAACAGTATTTCTTGAGAACCTACTATCTGCCAAACACTAGAGCAGCTGCAGAGACTAAGCAGTTGGGAGGATACAAAAGAAGAGGCACAGATCCTGCCTTCAAGGAGGTTACAGTCTATTAGGGAAGTTAGACACACAATATCCCATCAATCTAAATATTGACAGATACCAAAGAGTTGAGAGTAGGAGAAGGTACTTAAAATGCTCCCCTCTCAGGATCTCACCTGGAGAGTTTCCAGCACTCTACCAGTCTTGACTACAGGAGGGAGAGTCAAGCAGAGCCCTACCCATTCCATTCCTAGCTTGGCCAGTGGCTAGCGATTGGAAGGCCATCTGCTACATCAAAACAGATGAGGCAACTGAGTCACAGAGAAGTTAAGTGACTTGCCTAAGGTCACACAACAGACATGTGGCAGAGCTGAGATTAGAACCCGGTGTCTCTGACTCCCGGGCATGTGTTCTTTCCATGAGCATACACTGTTCCTAATCCACTGCTACAGTTTGAGCTAAAGGTGGATTTTATTGATTAATAGATAGGAATGAATCAGGTAAGGCTATGTAGAGTTGAAGAGCTTTGAATCTGGGGATAGCTGTGCTCTGGTGGATAGCAAGGGGAAAGGAAGCCCAGGCAGGGTAGGATGATGAGAGCAATAGGCCAGAGGAGGTAAAATCACAAGCAGCTTGTAGTAGGTGGTGAACAGGTGAGGAGCAAAGGCCATGAGTTGTAGTCTGTAATCGAACAGAGCAAGAGACAATGGAGCAAAATGCATTCTTATTGGAAAGAAAACCTTCTTGGCAAGAATGCCTCTTGGACTCTGAGGCAGAGTTCTAAGGTAGGTTATGGAGTTCTTCAAAATCTTGCAGAGCAGGATATTCATCCATCCCCTGTCAAGTTACACAGTTATCTGTAGAGCTATGCACAGTCCAACACCGAGGAATCCTCCAGACTGTAAGCTCTTCTTCTAGACTGCAAGCTCCTTGTAGGTAGGGAACATGTCTACCAAATCTGTTGGGTCATATTCTCCCAAAAGCTTAGTGCAGTGCTTTGCACAGAGTAAGTGCTCAATGAATACCATTGACTGAATCAGGATTAGATGACTTTCAATGGTTCCTTCCAAAGTGCATATTTCCACAAATTGTTAGTTTCCCAGAATAGAAAACTCATCATTCTTCTAGACTGTAAACTCATTGTGGGCAGCGAATGTGTCTGTTCAAAGTTATATTCTACTCTACCAAGCACTTAGTTCAGTGCTCTGCATACAGTAAGTGCTCAATAAATATGATTGACTGACTTCAGTACTTTCACTCATCTAAGGACTAAAGTACTCATCCCCTAACCAACTGGCTAACTCCCCTCCAGCCACACTTATGTGTGTATCTTTAACCTTTGTTGCTTCCTTTACTAGTAATTTATTCAAATGCCCATGTCCCCACTTGATTGTGAGTTTTTCGAGGTCAGGGATAATATCTACCCAACTCTATTGTACTCCCATGTGCCTAGTAAAGTCCTCAGCACAGATTAAGTACTCAATAAATACCAATGATTGAAGTCTATAGTGTTCTCAGCTAGAGTGAAGTATGTGAGGAGTCCCACAGAGCCAAAGTGAATAGTTGCCCAAGTGAGTTGTAGATGAGGCAGAAAAATCTAGTGCACAAAAGGTCAAGTAATTGACCTTGTAATTTAAATATCTTTGTGTCGGTTCATTCAAGCTCCACCTTTGCTTGTGCATAGATTTCTCTGAAAAATCAAGACCAAGGGCATTAATGGATACGAATATTATGGCTGAGTTGAATGACTGTGATTGATTGCTGGTATTTATTGAGTGCTTACTGTGCACAGAATACTGTACTCAGTGTCTGGGAGAATATAGCAGAGTTGGTAGACGAGTTGCCTGCCCACAGTAATAATATTGATTGATTCATTCATTCAATTGTATTTATTGAGCACTTACTGTGTGCAGAGCACTGTACTAAGTGCTTGGGAAGTACAAGTTGGCAACATATAGAGACGGTCCCTACCCAACAGTGGGCTCACAGTCTAGAAGGGGGAGACAGAGAACAAAACAAAACATATTAACATAATACAATAAATAGAATAAATATGTACAAATAAAATAGAGTAATAAATACATACAAACATATATATACATATATTCAGGTGCTTTGGGAGGGGAAGGAGGTAAGGGGGGATGGGGAGGGGGAGGAGGGGGAGAGGAAGGAGGGGGTTCAGTCTGGGAAGGCCTCCTGGAGGAGGTGAATTGATGGGATTTGTTAAGTTCTTACTATGTGCTGAGCACTGTTCTAAGTGCTAGCATAGATACAAGGTAATCACGTTGTCCCACGTGGGGCTCACCGTCTCAATCCTCATTTTAAAGCTGAGGTCACTGAGGCACAGAGAGGTTAAGTGGCTTGCCCAAGGTAACACAGCAGACAAGTGGCAGAGTTGGGATTAGAAACCACGTCCTCTGACTCCCAAGCCTGTGCTCTTTCTACTGAGCCACACTACTTCCCTAATAATGCTATTTGTTAAGTGCTTACTAGGTGCCAAGCACCATTCTAAGTGCTGAGGTAGATACAAGGTATTCAGGTTGTCCCATGTGGGGCTCAGATTCTTAACCCCCATTTTACAGATGAGGTGACAGGCACAGAAGTTATTTACCTGCACAAGGTCACACAGCAGACAAGTGACTGAACCAGGATTAGAACCTGTGACCTCTGGCACCCAAGCCTGTGCTCTTTCCACTAAACCACGCTGCTTCTCTATAAGCTTATAGTCTAGAAGGGTAGACAGACATTAATATCCCAAGTGCTTAGAACAGTGCTTTTCACACAGTAAGCACTCAAGTGACTGAATAAATAAATGTTACAGATATGTACGGAAGTGCTTTAGGGCTGAGGGTGGGGCGACTAAAGTGCCCAAAGGGTACAAATCCAAGCACACAGGCAATGTAGAAGGGAGAGGGAGTGGGGGAAAAAGCTTAATCGGGGAAGGCTTCTTGGAGGAGATGTAGCCTTACTTAATGAGGTTTTGAAGTTGGGGAGAATGGTGGTCTGGTGAATAGGGAGGGGGAGGGAGTTCCAGGCCTGAGGGGAGCAAGGGTCAGTGGTGAGCTAGATGACATCTAGGTACAGTGAGCAAGCTAGAATCAGAGGAGTGAAGTGTGTAAGCTGGGCTGTATTAGGAGATCAGTGAAGTAGGGTAGGGCATGGCAAGCTGATTGAGTGTTTTAAATGCCCAGGGTGAGGAGATTCTGTTTGATGCAGAGGAGGATGGGCAACCCCTGAAGGGTCTTGAGGTGTGGGGAAAACATGGATCGAACTTCTTTAATAAAGATGATCCGGCAGCAGAGTGAAGTATGAACTGGAGGGGGGAGACAGGAGGCAGAGAGGTCAACAGGGAGGTAGATGCAGAAGTCAAGGCAGGATAAGTGCTTAGATCAGATTGCAAGCCCCATGTGGGACAACCTGATCACCTTGTATCCCCCCATTGCTTAGAACAGTGCTTTGCACATAGTAAGTGCTTAAATACCATCATCAGCAGCAGCAGCGTAGTGGCAGTTTGGATGGAGAGGAAAGGGTGGATTCTAGCAATATCACGAAGGTAGAGTCGACAGGATTTGGTGACAGATTGAGCATGTGGGTGGAATGAGAGAGAAGAGTCAAGGTAATGCCAAGGTTATGGGCTTGCGAGGCAGGAAAAATGGTGGTGCTGTCTACAGTGATGGGAAACTCAAGGAGAAGACAGGGTTTAGGTGGGAATATGAGAAGTTCTGTTTCAAGACAAGCATAAGGTGTCAGTGGAACAGCCAAGTAGAGATGTCCTGAGGGAAGGAGGATTTTCAAGACCGCAGAGCAGGTGAGAGATCAAGGCTGGAGATGTGGACTGGGGAATCATCTCCTTAGAGAGGGTAGCTGAAGCCATAGAAATGAATGAGTTCTCTATGGAAGTGGGTGTAGATGGAGAATAGAAAAGGACCCAGAACTAAATTTTGAAGGAGTCCCACACTGAGAGTGGGAGGCAGAGGAGGAAACAGAGAGACTGAGAATAATAACAATCATGGTATTGGTAAGTGCTTAATATGTGTCAACCTTACAATGTGCCTAAGTGCTGGCTAGATACAAGATCATCAGATTGGACACAGCTCTTGCCCCACATGGGGCTCACGGTCTTAATCCCCATTTTACAGATGCAGTAACTGAGGCACAGAGATGTTAAGTGATTTGCCTCATGCAGCAGACAAGTGGTGGAGCCAGGATTAGAACTCACATCCTCTAACTCCCAGGTTTGTGCTCTTATCCACTGAGTGACCAGAGAGATAGGAGAACCAGGAGAGGACAGTATCAGTGAAGTCGAGGTTTGATGATGTTTCCAGGACAAAGGGGTGGCCCACAGCATCTAAGGCAGTTGAGAGGTCGAGGAGGATTAGAATGGAATAGAGGGCATTGGACTTGGCAAGCAGGACATCATCGATGGCCTTCGAGAGTGCTGTTTCCATGGAGTGAAGGGGCCAAAAGCCATTTTGGAGGGGGTCAAGGAGAGAATTGGAGGAGAGGAAGTGGAGGCAACAGGTGTAGACAATTCACTCAGAGTTTGATGAGAAATAGTAGAGAGGAAGTTGGGATGATAGCTGGAAGAAGCCTTGGAGTCAAAGGAGGATTTTGTGTTTTTTAGGAGAGGAGGATACAAGAGCATGTTTGGAAGCAGGGCGGAAAAAGGCATTGGAAAATGAACAGTTGAAGATGGAGGTCAGGAATGGAAGAAGGGAGGAGGGCAAGTGTTTTGATAAGGGGTGAAGGGATGGGATCAGACACGGGTGGAGGGGGTGGATTTCGAGAGGTGTTAGGGGAAAATCTCTCGACATACTGGTGGAAAGGTAGGAGAGTGGGAGAAGAGGCAGGAGGAGAGAGGGACTGGAAAGAGCAGAAAAGATTTTAGGGAGACCACCCTTATGGTTTCAATTTTAATCAATGAAGTACATGCCTAGACAATTATGGGGCAAGAGAGTCTAAGAATGGACAAATAAGTTGCTGAGTGGAGGAGAGGGCAGAGGTAAAGTTGGTGAAGATGAATTTCAGAAAGACAAGGTCAGCCTGAATTTCCCCCAGCAGTGTTCTGCAGCTCATGCACAGGAGTAAAGGAAGCATATTGTGGAGGAGATCAAGGGCTGTGGGTTACTGGTATGAGATTGGTGAAGAGATAGGGGAGTGAATGGAGTTAAGAGAATTGGGAAAACCTAGTTCCACCTCTTCCACTGCTCTGCAACCTTGGGCACATCATTTAACATCTCAGTACCTCAGTTTCCTCATAACAATAATAATAATAATAATGGCATTTACTAAGTGCTTACTATGTGCAAAGCACTGGTCTAAGCACTGGGGAGGTTACAAGGTGATCAGGTTGTCCCATGGGGGGCTTACAGTCTTAATCCCCATTTTACAGATGAGGTAACTGAGGCCCAGAGAAGTTAAGTCACTTGCCCAATGTCACACAGCTGACAAGTGGCAGGATGGGGATTTGAACCCATGACCTCTGACTCCAAAGCCTGGGCTCTTTCCACTGAGCCACGATGCTTCTCTCATCGGTAAAAAGAGGATAATATACCCTCTCTTCCTATCCTACCTCTTGGACTGTAGGACCCATGTGGGACAGAAACTATGTCTGATCTGGTTTTCTTGCATCTCTCCCCGCACTTTTTTTTAAATGGTATTTGTTAAGCGCTCACTATGTATCAAGCACTGTTCTAAATGCTGGAGTAGATACAACTTTATTTAGTTGGAGATGGTCCCCGGTAGACATGGGGCTCACAGTTAAAACTGGAGGGAAGATAATTTAATCCCCTTTTTACAAATAAGGTAATAGACATAGAAGTTAAGTGACTTGCCCAAGGGCACACAGCAAGCAATTGGCAGAGCCAAGAGTAGAACCCAGACCCTCACACTTCCAAGCCCATGCTCTTTCCACTAAGTCATGATGCTTCTCAGATAGTAAGGGTTTAATGAATGCCAACCATCATTATCATCATTACTATTATTATTAGTGAGGTGAAGATTACCAGGGGAAAATTTTTCAGACATGTTATATGCAAAACAAACAAGCAGTTTTAAACTTTACTTCAACCATTTAAAAAAGGTCTACCATGCCATGTGGTCTTCTACTCTAACCAGCCCACCATAACTTTAATAAGCACATTAGGTCACATTTTAAGAAGTTGCTTGTTCAGAAAGTGGTTATTCATTCATTCATTTGTATTTATTGAGCACTTACTGTGTGC
The DNA here is from genome assembly GCF_015852505.1 of Tachyglossus aculeatus. Lineage (NCBI taxonomy): Eukaryota > Metazoa > Chordata > Mammalia > Monotremata > Tachyglossidae > Tachyglossus > Tachyglossus aculeatus. The sequence continues at coordinate 23,302,385 of NC_052066.1, read as the reverse complement.
ATAGCACTGTACAAAGAACTTGGGAAGTACGAGTCGGCAACATATGGAGATGGTCCCTACCAGACAAAGGGCTCACAGTCTAGAAGGGGGAGACAGACAACAAAACATGTAGACAGGTGTCAAAATCATCAGAACAAAGAGTATTATAGCTATATGCACAACATTAACAAAATAAATAGAATAGTAAATATGTACAAGTGAAATAGAGTAATAAATCTGTACAAATATATACAAGTGCTCTGGGGAGGGGAAGGAGGTAGAGCAGAGGTGGGGAATGGGGAGGAGGAGAGGAAAAAGGGGGCTCAGTATGAGAAGGCCTCCTAAAGGTGGTGAGCTCTGTGGGAGGAAAATCTGGCATCAAACTCAGGAAGAGGAAACTTTCATACCTTCACTGATACCTCATGGTGACAAAAACTGATTTTTTTCACCTATGTTTTCCAGGGAATTCCCTTGTCCTCTATTTTGCTTTGGTCCTATTTTAAGGAGTCATGTATTCAGAAAGTGGTAATCCCATGTGTCTTTCTGTGATAGGAAAATCTGGCAGCAACTTCAGGGAGAGGAAATTGTCACACCTTCACTGATACTCACCGCACGATGACAAAACCTGATTTTTTTGGCCCATATTTTCCAGAGAATTCCCCTGTCCCCTGTTTTGCTTTGTGCTCGATCTCCTTGGCCTCCCTAGGTTTGGATGCATGCTTTTATGTGTCACAGTGGAGTAATAAAAAGCTACCACAAATATCTCTCAGGTTTGTTCTGCCAATTTGGTTTTGCCACGTTTCTTTCACCCAGATGCTGACAGAGTCACCAGGAGAACAAAGGTCCAATGATGGCAGCTGTTGAAGGGTGGAGCCATTTTTCACATGCTTGCACTTGCTCTGTGTGAGCCACATTCTAAAATGCATATTCGTGTCTTAAAAATATCTAAAGTAGCCCACACAAAGATAGTAGCCCAAGATTAAGAGGACCTCCACCAAATGGAATCTCTCTCTCATCTGTATTACAATCGATTCAAGTGAAAGCTTGGAGCCCCTACAGATTTATGCCTGTGCAAAAAATAAATAAATAAATCCTTCTATGTACAATATGCCTTTCTTTCAAGAGTGACAAACACTTCATATATATTATCTGACTAATCCTCACAGGACTTTTATAGCAAAAGATTTGGTTGGGACATCATAAAAACAGGAAGTTCCAAAAAATCAAGGATTTCAATATTTTATTTCTGCATCACCAAACTCCAAATACATTTCCATTTCCATTTTGAAGATATGAATAGAATATGTTTCAAATGTGTACCTAAGCCTTTCTTCACTTAACTTTTACTAAATCTGTCTTCCTTTCCATTTACTTTTAGAGAAAGTATTTTTCTCTCTTGCTTATGCAACAACTTTTTTCACAAGGGCCCCAGGAATAGCTGGGGCGTGTATTACTCCCAATTGTACTTATTGAGGGCTTATTTTACAGATTGAAAAACGTATTTAGGAGCTTCCACACGGGCATAGCAGGGTTTGGACACAACACAGCAGTGGCAGAACAGGGGTTACCCTCGTATCTCCTTTAATAATAATAATAATGATAATGATGGTATTTATTAAGTGCTTACTATGTGCAAAGCACTGTTCTAAGTGCTGGGGGCTTACAAGGTGATCAGGTTGTCCCACGGGGGGCTCACAGTCTTAATCCCCATTTTACAGATGAGGGAACTGAGGCACAGAGAAGTTAAGTGACTTGCCCAAAGTCACACAGCTGACAAGTGGCGGAACCGAGATTTGAACCCATGACCTCTAACTCCAAAGCCCGTGTTCTTTTCACTGAGCCACGCTATTTCATTCTTCAGAATCACTTTTTAATCAAAACTGCTAATAAATAAGAGACACAGTATTTATCTAGCATCGACTTGGTGCAGTTCACTGTAATGTGTGCTTGGGACATAGAGAATAAAGAAGAGACACTTTCCCTGCCCACAGAGTTATACTTGCATGGGGGAGACAAAACCTAAAAAAAAAAAAAAAATTACAACTTAAATAAGCATATTTGCATGAGGTTTAAGGATGGGTATAAATAAGTTCATAAGGGCTAGAGTTGGAGGAGGGGTTTGTATGGTTTAAGATGCTTAACAAATTAATCAGGAAGACTTTTTCAAGAAGGTGGGATTTTAGAGGATGGAAGGAGGAGATTGCAAAATGGGGATTCCATAACCCTTAATGTACATTGAACTTTTGGAATGGTAGAAAAATGGTCTTTTCCAAATAGAAAATTTTGTAGCTGGCAAGATTATCAATTAGCTTTTTTAAAAGGACCCCACCCTCATCCCCCCAGCACTTATCATCATCATCATCAATCGTATTTGAGTGCTTACTGTGTGCAGAGCACTGTACTAAGAGCTTGGGAAGTACAAGTTGGCAACAAATAGAGACAGTTCCTACCCAACAGTGGGCTCACAGTCTAAAAGGGGGAGACAGAGAACAAAACCAAACATACTAACAAAATAAAATAAATAGAATAGATATGTACAAGTAAATTAAATAAATAAGTGGAGTAAGAAATATGTACAAACATATATACATATATACAGGTGCTGTGGGGAAGGGAAGGAGGTAAGATGGGGGGATGGAGAGGGGGACGAGGGGGAGAGGAAGGAAGGGGCTCAGTCTGGGAAGGCCTCCTGGAGGAGGTGAGCTCTCAGCAGGGCCTTGAAGGGAGGAAGAGAGCTAGCTTGGCGGAGGGGCAGAGGGAGGGCATTCCAGGCCTGGGGGATGACGTGGGCCGGGGGTCGATGGCGGGACAGGCAAGAACGAGGTACAGTGAGGAGATTAGCGGTGGAGGAGCGGAGGGTGCGGGCTGGGCAGTAGAAGGAGAGAAGGGAGGTGAGGTAGGAGGGGGCGAGGTGATGGACAGCCTTGAAGCCCAGGGTGAGGAGTTTCTGCCTGATGCGCAGATTGATTGGTAGCCACTGGAGATTTTTGAGGAGGAGAGTAACATGCCCAGAGCGGTTCTGGACAAAGACAATCCGGGCAGCAGCGTGAAGTACGGATTGAAGTGGGGAGAGACTCAAGGATGGGAGATCAGAGAGAAGGCTGATGCAGTAGTCCAGATGGGATAGGATGAGAGCTTGAACGAGCAGGGTAGCGGTGTGGATGGAGAGGAAAGGGCAGAGCTTGGCAATGTTGCAGAGCTGAGACCGGCAGGTTTTGGTGACGGCTTGGATGTGAGGGGTGAACGAGAGAGCGGAGTCGAGGATGACACCAAGGTTGCGGGCTTGTGAGACGGGAAGGATGGTAGTGCCGTCAACAGAGATGGGAAAGTCAGGGAGAGGGCGGGGTTTGGGAGGGAAGACAAGGAGTTCAGTCTTGAACATGTGTACATGTATGTACACTTGTACACTTATGTACATGTACACTTACGTACATGTCTTTAAATTATATACTATAAATCATCTGCCTCCCCCCTCTAGAATATGTTGTTTGTGGGCAGGGAATGCATCTCAGTTGTATTATATTCTTCCAAGCGCTTAGTACAGTGGTCTGCACATAGTAAGCACTCAATAAATACCACTGATGACGATTCGAAACCTGTTCTCTCACTGAGACTCTGAGCACCATGAAGGACAGGGACTGTGTTCCAACTGATTGTCTTGTATCTACCCCAGTGCCTAGTACAGAGAGAAGCAGCGTGGCTACACAGAGAAGCAGCATGGCTCAGTGGAAAGAGCCCGGGCTTGGGAGTCAGAGGTCATGGGTTCTAATCCCAGCTCTGCCACTTGTCAGCTGTGTGACTTTGGGCAAGTCACTTAACTTCTCTGTGCCTCAGTTACCTCATCTGTAAAATGAGGATTAAGACTGTGAGCCCCATGTGGAGCAACCCGATTACCTTGTGTCTCCCCCAGCGCTTAGAACAGTGCTTGGTACGTAGTAAGCGCTTAACAAATGCCATTATTATTATTGTACAGTGCATGGACATAGTAAGCACTTAAATGATTATGGTATTTGTTAAGTACTTAAGACTGTGAGCCCATCGTTGGGTAGGGATTTTCTGTTACCAAATTGTACTTTCCAAGCACTTAGTACAGTGCTCTGCACACAGTAAGTGCTCAGTACAATTTAATGAATGAATGTGCCATACACTGTTCTAAGCACTGACATGGAGACAAGCAAATCGGTTTGGACACAGTCTCTGTCTTATATGCGCCTCACAGTCTCACTCCCCATTTTACAGATGAAGTAACTGAGGCACAGAGATGTTAAGTGACTTGCCCATGGTCACACAACAGGCAAGTGGCAAAACTGGGATTAGAACCCACAACCATGGAACTCCCAGGCCTATGGTCTACTTCAAACTCCATGATTATTACTGGGAGAGACAAGAGTGAGGTACAGCTACATTGTCAGAATGACTTTCTAAGACTTTGGATGATACTCAAAGTCTGAGCTGAAAGAGCTTCACAAAAGTATGGAAAAGTATTCTACCCCTACTTCCAGGTCTTTGTTGCATTTTCCAGCATGGCTGCATAGAATAAGTAGAACTGATTTAATCCCCTGACAATGAATCTATCAAGGCACCAAGAATCAGTCTTGACTAGTGGAAAGAGCACGAGCCTAGGAGTCAGCAGGTCCTGGGTTCTAATCCCCGCTCCACCACTTGTCTGCTGTGTGACCTTGGGAAAGTCACTTCATCTCTCTAGGTCTCAGTTATCTCATCTATAAAATGGAAATTAAGACTGTGAGCCCCATGTGCATATTTGTACAGATTTATTACTCTATTTTACTTGTACATATTTACTATTCTATTTATTTTGTTAATGATATGCATATAGCTTTAATTCTATTTGTTCTGACGATTGACACCTGTCTACATGTTTTGTTTTGTTGTCTGTCTCCCCCTTCTAGGCTGTGAGCCCGTTGTTTTGTAGGGACCGTCTCTATATGTTGCCAACTTGTACTTCCCAAGCACTTAGTACAGTACTCTGCACACAGTAAGCACTTAATAAATACAATTGAATGGATGAATGAATTTGTGACATGAACTGTGTCCAACCCGATTAGTTTCTATCTACCCCAGTGCTTAGTACAGTGCCTGACTGTAAATGCTTATACCATAAACATAAACATACCATACCATAAAAAAGCACCCTCAATTCTGACCTGTCCAGCCATGCCATCTTGAAGTACCCTCAGAATCTTGATGAAATCTTCAGGGAAGCCAAAGTTGCTTTATAATTTCCAGAGCTCAGATCTTCTGATGGTGCCGATTCAGGTAAGGTCTTTGAAAACTCTGGAGAAGTTCTGGTGCCATTTCCTGCACTTTTCCTATATCTAATGGGCTGCAGAGATCATGTCCACTGTGCCCCAGTGTGGTCTGATGCTAAATCAGGGAGCAAATCAGGGTTAAAGATCTTCATGTTAAAGATCTTGAGAGACCCATGTGCTTTTCCATTTTTCATGGCTCTGCTGTGGTAACTTCTCCAACAATTTTCTTTAATAACCAATCCCAGAGGACTCTGGCTAGGGTCTTGCCAGCAATGGAAAGTAATGAGACCACTCAATCATTGCCGCAATAGCTTTCACCTACTCTCCTACTGCAACCCAGCCAGCAAACTTCGCTCCTCTAATGCTCACCCTCTCACTATACCTCAGCCTCATCTATCTCCCCACCGGCCCCTCGCCCACATCCGGCCTCTGTCCTTGAACATCCTCCCTCCTCAAATCTATCAATTAATCTCCCCCTCTTCAAAGCCTTATTGAAGGCAAATCTCCTCCAGCAGGTCTTCCTTGACTAAGCCCTCCTTTCCTCTTCTCCCATTCCCTTCTGCGTTACTCCGACTTGGTCCCTCTATTCATCCTCCCCTCCCAGCCCCACAGCCCCTATGTTCATAGCTGTAATTTTATTTATTCATTCAATCACATTTACTGAGCGCTTACTGTGTGCAGAGCACTGTACTAAGTGCTTAGGAAGTACAAGTTGGTAACCTATAGAGACGGTCCCTACCCAACAACGGGCTCACAGTCTAGAAGGGGGAGACAGACAACAAAACAAAAAATGTGGACAGGTGTCAAGTCATCAGAACAAATAGAATTAAAGCTAGATGCACATCATTAACAAAACAGAGTAGTAAATATGTACAAGTAGAATAGAGTAATAAATCTGTACAAACATATATACAGGTGCTGTGGGGAGGGAAAGGAGGTAAGGCGGGGGGATGGGGAGGAGGTAGGGCAGGGGGATGGGGAGGAGGAGAGGAAAGAGGGGGCTCAGTCTGGAAAGGCCTCTTGAAGGAGGTGAGCTTTCATTAGGGCTTTGAATTTATATCAATGTCTGTCTCTCCCTCTAGACTGTAAGCTCATGGTGGGCAGGGAATGTGCCCATTTGTTATATTGTACTCTGCCAAGCACTGTGTGCTCAGCACACAGCAACCGTTCAATAAATACAATTGAATGAATTCTTGAAGATGACAATGATCCTGTTATCTTTGTGGTCCTGTGGCATTTCCTCTGTGGCCCATATATATTGAGGAAGAAACTGTGCAAGAGTTTTATCAGAGTGACTTCATATTAAAGATCTCAGGAGACCCACATGCTTTTGCATTTTTCATGGTTCTGCTGTGCTAACTTCAACAATTGGTACAAGTGTGAAGTCTTCACCTATCGGATGGTATCGGTTGAAGCAGAATGGGCTAGTGGAAAGAGCACAGGTCTGGGAATCAGAATACCTGGACTCAAATCCCAGCTCTGCCATTCTCCTACTGTGTGACCGTGGGAAAATCACTTCACTTCTCTGTGCCTCAGTTTCCTCATCTGTGAAATGGGGATTAAAACCTACTGCCTTTACTTAGACTGTGAGCCCCATGTGGGGCAGGGACTATATTTGACCTGATTATCTTGTATTCACCCCAGTACTTAGAACAGTGTTTGACACGTGTCTTGTCTTATGCCTTCAAGTCGTTTCTGACCCATAGTGACATCACGGACACATCTCTCCCACAACGCCCTGATCTCCATCTGCAATTATTCCGGTAGTGCTTCCATAGAGTTTTCTTGGTAAAAATATGGATGTGGTTTACCATTGCCTCCTTCAGCACAGTAAACTTAAGTCTCCACTGTCGACTCTCTCCCATTCTGCTGCTGCCCAACACAGGTGAGTTTTGACTTGTAATAATAAGAATAACAATGCATTTATTAAGTGCTTACTATGTACAAAGCACTGTTATAAGCTCTGGGGAGCTTACAAAGTGATCAGGTTATCCCATGGCAGGCTTGCAGTCTTCATCCCCATTTTACAAATAAGGTAACTGAGGCCCAGAGAAGTTAAGTGACTTGCCCAAAGGCACACAGCTGACAATTGTAGGAGCTGGGATTTGAACCCATGACCCCTGACTCCAAAGCCCATGCTCTTTCCACTGAGCCACGTTGCTTCTCTGTAGCAGATGGCCTTCCACTTGCTAGCCACTGGCCAAGCTAGGAATGGAATTGGTAGGCCTCTGCTTGACTCTCCCTCCCATAGCCAAGACTGGTAGAGTACTGGAAACTCTCCAGATGTGACCCTTAGTAAACACTAAAATACCATAATTATCATTATCAAGTATCTTGGTACAGCAGGCCAAAGTACATTTTATGACTTCAATTATCCAGATAATCTATCCCGATGGAGTTTGGTATTAATTTGGGTTTTCTTCTCTCATTTATGCCCAGTACATTGAATAATTGTCTATAACTCAAGGTCCCAGTGATCATAGGTCACTTCCCCCAAAGTCAACCTAAGCATGGATAACTTTGGCTTTTGCCAGAGGTTAGATTAGAGATCTCTGCATGGGGTCAGAAAAGAGAAAGCTTTCAGATAGGATTTTCACCCAGAGAAGAAAAGCTTTAAGATTTCTTTTCACTTCAAAGGAAAAAAATAACCCCTCTTTTCTGTCGATAAAGGCCTCATCAGTAATAAGGGCAGTTAGATGAAGAAGCCAGGGGTTCAAATCTGCTCTGCTGAGATTTAAAGAAAAAAATGCAGGTTGTATATATGTTCATGAATAATCCTGATAATCTGGGCTTTAAACTACACTTTGGCCTCAATATTCAGGATGTCTCCAGCCCCCCCACAAAAAAAAGTTCATTTGAAGTACAATAAAATCTGAATTTCCAGAATGAGGGGGATTGAGGCCATTCTGGGTAATTGGGTTTTCCATGACAGTTTAATTGTGGTAAAGAAGAAAAATGATGAACAAAGTTAAAGGACAAGAAAGTACTTTCAAGTTAAGCCCAACTTTCCTCAGGTTCAAGGGGTGATCATCGTGTCCCCCGGGGGGCTGCAGGAGAGAGATTGAGCCCCCTCCTCCCTCCCTAGGCTTGAGCCTACTCCAAGGATGGAGAGTGACAGGGGGCAGCTTGGAGGATTGTGTTGTCCCACTCTTTCAAAGCAGCTGTTTGAGATTGAAGGCAGAAGGGGAAAAGGGGAGCAGGGTCAACAGCAGATTTAAAATATTTCTTTCCTGCAAAGGGAAGCAGGCTATCTGCAGATCCCTGGGGAATATAATCATTTCTGCCATAGGCACCATGGCCTATCCGCAATAATCCTGTTTAACAATTTGGCTTTTCAAAATAGCCTCTATGTAGACATAATAATAATAATAATAATAATAATAATAATAATAATAATGACAGTATCTATTAAGTGCTCAGTATTTTATTTTATTTTGTTCATATATATTGTTTTGTTGTCTGTCTCCCCCTTCTAGACTGTGAGCCCTCTATTGGGTAGGGACCATCTCTATATGTTACCAACTTGTACTTCCCAAGCTCTTATTACAGTGCTCTGCACACAGTAAGGGCTCAATAAATATGAATGAATGAATGAATATTGCCTAGCCCTATACTAAGCACCAGGGTAGATACAATATAAGATCATAGTCCCACATCTCACTCAGCCTCAGATGCACTGTTTTATCCCCATTTTACAGATGAAGAAACTAAGGAATAGAAAGGATAAATGACTTCTCCTAGATCACACAGCAAGCAGGAGGCAGGATAGCCTGGTGGAAATAACACAGTCCTGGGAATCAGAGGATCTGGCATCTAATCTTGGTTCAGCCATTTATTCATTCATTCATTCAATCGTATTTATTGAGCACTTATTGTGTGCAGAGCACTGTACTAAGCGCTTGGGAAGTACAAATCGGCAACATAGAGACGGTCCCTACCCAACAACGGTCTCCCAGTCTAGAAGAGGGAGACAGACAAGAAAACATTTACCCAAGGTCATACAGCAGACTGGTCACTAAAATTTATGTGACTCAGTTACCTCATCTGTAAAATGGACATTAAATGCTTCTCCCTCCTATTTAGACTTTGAGCCCCATGAGGGACAGGGACTCTGTCCAACCTGATGATCGTGCATCTACCCCAGTGTTTAGTACAGTGCTTGGCCTATAATAAGTGCTTAAAAAAATACCATAAAATGTAGAACCAGAATTAGAGCCCCAGGCGTCATGTTTCTCAGTCCTATGTTCCTTTTTATGGAGTTAATGCAAATACACACTTCATTTTTTCCCAGAGAGGAAAATCTTTAGCTTGTGGCTGGTAACATGTCTACCAATATATTTTTTTAATGGTATCTGTTAAGCACTTCCTATGTGCCAGGCACTATACTAAGCTCTGGGGTAAATACAGAGTGGCTCAGTGGAAAGAGCTCGGGCTTGGGAGTCAGAGGTTGTGGGTTCTAATCCCAGCTCTGCCACTTGTCTGCTGTGCGACCTTGGGCAAGTCACTTCAATTCTCTGTGCCTCAGTTATCTCATCTGTAAAATGGGGATTAAGACTGTGAGCCCCAAGTAGGACAACCTGATTACCTTGTATATACCCCAGCACTTAGAACAGTGCTTGGCACATAGTAAGCGCTTAACAAATACTATTATTATGGTCCATGTCTCACATGAGGCTCACAGTCTTAATTCCCATTTTACAGATGAGGGAACTAAGGCACAGAAAAGCAGCATGGCATAATGGATAGAGCACAGGCCTGGGACTCAGAAGGTCATGGGTTCTAATCCCAGCTCTGCCACTCTTCTGTGTAACCTTGGGCAAGTCACGTCACTGGACCTCAGTTACCTCATCTGGAAAATGGAGATTAAGACTGTGAGCCCTATGTGGGACAGGGACTGTGTCCAACCTGATTACCTTTTATCTACTCCAGCGCTTAGAACAGTGCGTGGCACATAGTAAATGCTTAAAAAAAGTGACTTGCCCAAGGTCACGAAGCAGGTACGTGGCAGAGCCAGAATTAGAACCCAGGTCTTTCTGATTCTCAGGCCCATGGTCTATCCACTAGGCCATGCTCCTTCCCATCTCTGTTCTAGTATACTCTCCCAAGTGCTTAGTACAGTGTTCTGCACACAGTATGTGCTCAATAAATATAACTATATAAATATATAACTATAATAACCATAGTTATTTTAACTATAATATATAACTATATAAATATAACTGATTGATTGTTTGAGGGCCAAACATATCAGAAAAAGCATATGGAGGCTGCTCCATCATTAATGAACACAAGCTGTGTAGACAACCAAATTGAATTATTTGGGTCCCCAAAAGGGGCTCTCAGATGGAGTGCCCACTTTCACCAGATAACTGCTCAACTCCCCACTTCAGCAAGAGAGACCTGACCCATAAACGACAGCTTCTTATTGACACTGGAGAGAAAGATCCAGGATTGCTATTATTCCTCAATCATATTTATTGAGCACTTACTGTGTGCAGAGCACTGTACTAAGCACTTGGAAAGTTCAATTCAGCAACAGATAGAGACAATCCCTACCCAACAATGGGCTCACAGTCTAGAAGTCTAGAAAACAATAACATCAAAATAGGTAAATAGAATTATAGCTATCTACACATCATTGATAAAATAAATAGAATAATAAATATGTACAAATATACACCGATGCTGTGGGGTGGAGAAGGGGGTAGAGCAGAGGGAGGGATTAGGGCGATGGGGAGGGGAGAAGGAGCAGAGGAAAAGGAGGGCTCAGGCCGGGAAGGCCTCCTGGAGGAGGTGAGCTCTCAGTAGGGCTTTGAAGGGGGAAAAGAGCTAGTTTGATGGATGTGAGAAGGGAGGACATTCCAGGCCAGAGTTAAGGCATGGACCAGGGGTGGACAACAGGACAGGCAAGAACGAGGAGGTGATAAATCTAATCTATTTACTGAACTCTGTACAACAAAGTAGGTATAGCTTATCCCTGCCTTCTAGGAGCTTATAGACTAGAGGGAGTCTACAGGGGGGAGCCCAGCCAGTGGGTTTCTTGGAGATGCATTTATATGCGATCAGGGAGTATGTCTATTGTTGGATTGTATGCTCTCCCCAGCGCTTAGTACCATGCTCTACACACAGTAAGAGTTCAGTAAACATGAGTGAATGAATCAAAATGTGATCATTAAAGTGTCAGCTCCTTGTGGGCAGGAAATGTGTCACTTCTGTACTTCCCAAGTGCTCAGTAAAATGCATCGCACCAATCATCTTGTATTCAATTGTATTTATTGAGCGCTTACTGTGCGCAGAGCACTGTACTAAACACTTGGGAGAGTACAGTACAATGAAAACAGACACATTCCCTGCCCACAGTGAGCTTAGAGACTAGAGAGGGAGAGACAGACACTTAAAAAATATATGTTTGTGTGTGTGTGTGTACACATACACACATATATGTACACACACACATATATATGCATACATATACACACACACACACACACACACATATATATATATATATACACACATACCCATGTATATTTCTACCCCAGAGCTCAGTACACTGCTTTTCTTGTCTTATGCTGTTAGGTCATCTTCGACCCATAGCGATGCCATGGACACATCTCTTCCAGAATGCCCCATCTCCAGCTGCATCATTCTGGTAGTGTGCACAAAGAATACTCTTGATAAAAATACAGAAGTGGTTTATCATTGCCTCCTTCCACATAGTAAGCTTGTGTCTCTGCCCTTTAGTCTCTCCTGTGACGCTGCTGCCCAGCACAGGTGAGTTTTAATTTGTTGCAGGTTGCCTTCCACTCACTAACCACTGGCCAAACTAGGAATGGAGTGGGTAGGCCTCTGCTTGACTCTCTCTCCTGTAGTTGAGACTGGTAGAGGACTGGAAACTCACCAGGTGTGACCCTGAGAGTAGTAAATTGCTTGGCACTTAGTGAATGCTTAATATCAAAATTATTATTAGTAGTACAATAATTATTATTATTCAAGTGGTCATTCAACCAAAGCTTCTGACTTTCAAGGTGGGACTGTCAACAATATCATTTTTTCCCTCTCAGGCACTACATGTTGGTGCTTGAAGAAGCCAGATGAAACTGTTTTTTTCTTACTCATCTTGCTTCAGTCTCCTCCTGGGCTTGAATATTTTCAGTTAACCAAAATAAATATACATATCTGGTTTAAAGCAATGGGAACTTTAGACAAAGTGCAGTAGTGAGAATACAATGAACCACACAGAGCTGACCTTCATATTTGATGGTGATTCCCACTAATGTTGTGGGAATGTTGTTCCCTGTGGGTGAGATTGACAAGATAATACTAATAATAATATTTTTAAGCCCTTACTATGTGCCAGGCACTGCTCTAAGAGCTAGGGTAAATACAAGGTAATCAGGTTGGACACAGTCCCTGTCCCACAAGGTGCTCACAGTCTCAATCCCATTTTCCAGATGAGGTAACTGAGGCCCAGAGAAGTGAAGCGACTTGTCCGTGGTCACACAGCAGTCAAGTGGCTGAGTTGGGATTAGAACTCATGACTTTAATAATAATAATAATGATGGTATTTATTAAGCACTTACTATGTGCAAAGCACTGTTCTAAGCGCTGAATAATAATAATGGCATTTATTAAGTGCTTACTATGTGCAAAGCACTGTTCTAAGCACTGGGGAGGTTACAAGGTGATCAAGTTGTCCTACGTGGGGCTCCCAGTCTTAATCCCCATTTACCAGAGGAGGTAACTGAGGCACAGAGAAGTTGTGACTTGCCCCAAATCACACAGCTTACAATTGGCAGAGCCGGGATTTGAACCCATGACCTTCTGACTCATAAGTCTGTACTCTATCCACTATGCCATGGGACTCCATTGCATACTTGTGCCAGGGGAGGAGCAGAGCGGGGGGGGTCAAAGAGAAGAAAGGGAGGAGTGAAGGCTGTGAGGTGGGGAGTAGCGGTTAAAGATATCCAGAATTTAAGATAGGGTGATGAACCTTGAATTCAGTTACTTATGAGGTAACTGAGGCACGACAAGGTAAGTGACTTGCCCAAGGTCACACAGCAGTCAAGTGGCAGAACCAGGATTAGAACCCATGACTTCTGACTCTTGCCACTAGGCCATGTTCTAAGGGGAATTGGCTTGATTTGGTGAGAAATTAAAACTACTGGAGACTTGGAGGAAGTTGGGGGAACGCAAAATGTGTGATGCTTCAGGAAGATGAATGAGGCAGTCACTCAGAATGTAGAATGAAAGGTAGAGAGGCCAGATACAGAGAGACAAGTGAGGAAGCTGACACAGTAGAAGAAGAGGTGGTGGTTGTTATATATGATCAGTTGAAGAAGCTGGGACAGGAATGGGAAGAGAGAGATGGTGGGTTCTCGAACCCTGTGGCCTATTTACACCAGTTAACTTATTTTACCCCCTACTTGTTGATAACAAGGGGTGCTACCTCTCTTCCTCCCTTCAAAGCCCTACTGAGAGCTCACCTCCTCCAGGAGGCCTTCCCAGACTGAGCCCCCTTTTTCCTCTCCTCCTCCCCATCCCCCTCACCCTACTTCCTTCCCCTCGGCAAAGCACTTGTATTTATTTGTACAGATTTATTACTCTATTTTACTTGTACATATTTACGATTCTATTTTGCTAATGATGTGCATATAGAAAAGCGGCATGGCTCAGTGGAAAGAGCCCGGGCTTTGGAGTCAGAGGTCATGGATTCGAATCCTGGCCCTGCCAATTGTCAGCTGTGTGACTTTGGGCAAGTCACTTCACTTCTCTGGGCCTCAGTGACCTCATCTGTAAAATGGGGATGAAGACTGTGAGCCCCCGTGGGACAACCTGATCACCTTGTCACCTCCCCAGCGCTTAGAACAGTGCTTTGCACATAGCAAGCACTTAATAAATGCCATTATTATTATATAGCTATAATTCTATTGGTTCTGATTATTTTGACACCTGTCTACATGTTTTGTTGTCCATCTCCCCCCCTAGACTGTGAGCCCGTTGTTGGGTCAGGAACATCTCTATATGTTGCCAACTTGTACTTCAAGCGCTCAGTACAGTGCTCTGCACACAGTAAGCACTCAATAAATGAATGAATGAATGAATGAATGAATGCACTGGAGTTCTGAAAAGATGGGATTTTTTAGAATAGGAAGAAATAGGCATTTTTGAAGACAAAGAGGAAGGGGTAAAAAGAGTGAGTGGTAGAAGACGGTGGTCTGAAAAGGAAGAGTGGGCAGAAGTATTTTTATGAATGAGAGATAGGTAAGGTTGGAGATACAGGTAGAGGGGAAAGATTATGAAAGCAGGCAAGAAATTTGCTCTTTAGAGAAGCTGTGTTGCCTAATGGAAAAATCACAGGCCTGGGAGTCAGCAGACCTGGATTTTAATCCCAATTTATCCTCTTGACTGCTGGGTGACATTTGGCAAGTCACTTAACTTCTCTGTGCCTCAGTTTTCTCATCTGTAAAAGGGGAATTAAATCCTATCCCTCCTACTTAAATTGTAAATCCCACGTGGGTCAGGGATTGTGTCCAACTTGATTGTTTCATACCTAGGCCCCTTTTCATTCATTCATTCAATTGTATTGAATGCTTACTGTGTGCAGAGCACTGTACTAAGCTCTTGGGAAGTACAAGTTGGCAACATATAGAGACGGTCCCTACCCAACAGTGGGCTCACAGTCTAGAAGGGGGAGACAGACAACAAAACATATTAACAAAATAAAATAAATAGAATAAATATGTACAAGTAAAATGAATAGAGTAATAAATATGTACAAACAGATACATGTGCTGTGGGAAGGGGAAGGAGGTAAGGCTGGGGGATGGGGAGGGGGAGAGAAAGGAGGGGGCTCAGTCTGGGAAGGCCTTCTGGAGGAGGTGAGCTCTCATAATAATAGTAATAATAATAATAATAATGGCATTTATTCAGCACTTACTATGTGCAAAGCACTGTTCTAAGAGCTGGGGAGGTTACAAGGTGATCAGGTTGTCCCATGGGGGGCTCACAGTCTTAATCCCCATTTTACAGATGAGGCTTACCGAGTGCAGAGCACTGACCTAAGCGCTCGGCAAGCCCGATCTGTCCATCCCTGGCCCCATTGCTGCCCAGCGAGGCGGCCCCTACTTAGTATAGTAAATGGCACATATGTGTTTAACAAATACTACAATCATTATTACTACTAGTAATAATAATAATAATTAAATTAGAGATCATGAAGAAGGATGAAAAAGTGGTTGTGAAAGTAGGAAGGACCTGGGAATTCAAAGGGTAGAGTTTGGGGAGCTCACATCTATATGTTTTGATTTTGACAACCAAGTATTCGGCAAGGTCATAAGGGAGAGACTGGGGAAGATAGAAGCACTGGAGGTTTCAGAAGGGTATTAAAAGTCATGAATTGTTATCTGGGACAGTGATCATGGGAGTCAAACAGTGATCATGGGCGTCAGTGACGAAGGGGGGGGACAAAGCTTCAATAATAATAATAATAATATTAATAATAATGATTGTTGTATTTATTAAGCACTTACTATAGGTCAAGCACCAGGGTACATCCAAAGTAAATCAGATCAGACATAATCTGACATAATGGCATCTACCATTTTGTCATCTGAGGGGGAAAAACCCCTGAGCAAAAATACAAGTAGCAGGAATACTTTCGGGGATTGTTTATAACGAAGGAAGGTGCTCTGATGTGGGCCACTGAGTCTGGCATTTGGAATGCTTCTCCCCGAGGTGTTTCCACCTGCCTGTTTGGTTGTTTCCAGGTAAAATCCAGTGTGGGGTGTGCAGGACACCACTACCAGCTCCAATGCGATGGCGACACACATCAAGTGACTCAAGCAGTTTGTGGTTTTAAGGACAGACTCGCACTAACTGCAAACTTGAGTAACAGAATGGGCTTTTTTTCATTCTAAGGACAAGTTTTTTTATCCTCAGTAAGGATAAGAAGCAGAAATAAGCATCAACAGGTTTTGATGACTGCAGGAAGAGTTCCATCTGTGGGATTCTGTAGGGTTGGTGAGAAGTTGGGATGGGAGACAGTAGAGCCTAGCAGCTGGTCTGAAGCGCACACACACACCAAAATAAGAAGCAGCATGGCTCAGTGAAAACAGCACGGGCTTTGGAGTCAGGTCATGGGTTCAGATGCCAGCTCCACCACTTGTCAGCTGTGTGACATTGGGCAAGTCACTTAACTTCTCTGTGCCTCAGTTACATCATCTGTAAAATGGGAATTAAGACTGTGAGCCCCCCGTGGGACAACCTGATCACCTTGTAACCCTCCCAGCGCTTAGAAAAGTGCATTGCACATAGTAAGCGCTTAAAAAATGCCATTATAAAATAAAAATAATCCCTCTGCCACATGGCAGCTTACATATTAGTGAGAAAGAATTTGAACTGGCCAGAATGGACCTGGATTTCTGCAGACATTGCAGTGTTGTTCTTTGCTTTAAAACCTTGTGGACATAATCATAGTATTATTATTGTATTATATATTATTATTTATTATATAAATTATTATAATTTGTTAAACATTTCCCTTTCTTCTTTTTTATGGTATTTGTTAAGTGCTTATATGCCAGGCACTGTTCAAATCACCGGAATAGATATAACCTAATCAGGTTGGACACAGGCTGGAAGCTGGAATGGCCTAGGAGCACAGGTGAGAAATACCTGTCGCCTCTGACCTTTGGGGGCAGAACACCAAGACACGCAGTAACGGTTGGAGCAACCTCAGCATTCATTCATTCACTCAATCTTATTTATTGAGCGCTTACTATGTGCAGAGCACTGTAGTAAGTTCTTGGGAAGTACACGTTGGCAACATATACAAGTATGTATATGTATATATGTATGTAAGTATGTATATGTACATATACATTTATGTATATGTACATATACAGCAGCAGAAGCAGTGGCCCATGTGTCTTTCTCTGCCCAGAAGGCCAGATGCCCGCTCTGCACTCAGAACCGACACACTGAGGCAAGGGTCACAAGACCAGTGAGTGTCTCGTGGGTGGGACCCAGGTGCCCTTCTGAGGATGGGGATCATGAGTGGATCCCTCCTATGTAGGGAGAGTACATGGTGAGAGCTAGCCACCCACCACATGTGCGGGTAATGGAATGGATTCGTCTCACGTGGGAAAGTAAGTGGATTCTTCCCGAGTGGGAACTGCACATGGGTGAGAGCTAGCCACCTCACCAACGTGCAATTAACGTATGATTGTGTTCCTCCCATTAGGGAAGCTCGAATATTGCTAATTGATTACATTCCTCCCAAAACGGAAACTCAATCCATTGCACCTAAACAACTAAAGAATTCAATTCGCCTTGCGGAATAAATTTTATAGAAAATTCAGGCTTTCTATCTCTGGCCTCTCTCTCTCTCGCCACGCTGATTACTGAATGAACCCATCCCCGGATGATGGGTGACACCTCCCCACAGCACTTGTGTATATTTGCACATGTTTATTACTCTATTAATTTAATTAATGATGTGTATATAGCTATAATTCTATTTATTCTGATGGTATTGACACCTGTATACTTGTTTTGTTGTCTGTCTCCCCCTTCTAGACTGTGAGCCCGTTGTTGGAAGGGACCATCTCTATGTGTTGCCAATTTGTACTTCCCAAGCACTCAGTGCAGTGCTCTGCACATAGTAAGTTCTCAATAAATACAACTGAATAAATGTACCACATGGAGCTCATGGTCTTCATTCCCATTTTACAGATGAAGGAACTGAGTCACAGAGAAGTGAAGTGACTTGCTAAAGATCACACAGCAGACAAGTGGCAATGCAGGAATTGGAACCCAGGCCCTTCTGACTCTCTGGCCTGGGCTCTATCCACGAGGCCGTGCTGTTCCCCACTACTTCTAGGTGTGGGACTAGCCAAATTTGACCTCACAAGTCAAAAATAAGATTAATAGGGAATAGCATTAATGCAAATGGATAGAAAAACTATTTATAAAATCTCTCTTCACTGTTCTGTGTAATCAATAGTAAAAGCTACACATTGCTCATAGGAATTTTGTGAGAAGCCAATTATCCACACTATTTGAAATCAGGACAAGTTCAGATAAAAGCTCAGATAACTGAAAAAAGTGGATTTGACCTCCTCAGGTAAATCCATTCCCTCCCTCCTCCTGCCCCATCCAATTTTGCTCAGTACATAATAATAACAGCATTTGTTAAGCACTTAGTATGTGCCAAGTACTGCTCTAAGTACTGGTGTAGTTACAAGGCCATCAGGTTGTCCCACTTGGGGCTCACGATCTTAATCCCCATTTTACACATGAGGTAACAGGCCCAGAGAAGTGAAGTGACTTGCCCAAAGTCACACAGCTGACAAGTCGTAGAGCCAGGATAAGAATCCATGACCTCTGACTCCCAAGCTCATGCTCTTTCCACTAAGCCACACAGCTCCTCAGTCCATCAGTCTTTAGTGATCTGAAATAGCCTCAAATCAGGAAACTACTCAGTTGATGTAATGAATGCCTCAGATTTTAGCAGTCTAATATGCTCCAAGAAGACATGGAAATAAAACACTGGAATTGGAGAAGATCCTATCCCAATATCACTAAATGACCTGAGACAGGTCACAACTACAATGAGACTATCTTTAAAACCAGAGTAACACATTTCCATCTGGCTGTTTAAGGGTTACTCAAGGTGTGGTAGATTGCTTTGCAACCAGCACTGTAATAGGATACAGACACTAAATAGATCTAAGTATTTCATCACTGGAGGAACAAGAAGTAGTTGTAGTAGTAAGAGTATGGATTAAGCACTTAATGTGTGCAGAGCACTGTATGACCTAAGAGCAGGGAGAGAATATATAAGTGAGAATTCAACATGGTCCCTGTCCCTCAAGGGCTCACAACCTAGGAGTGTAATCAATCAATCAATCAATCGTATTTATTGAGCGCTTACTATGTGCAGAGCACTGTACTAAGCGCTTGGGAAGTACAAATTGGTATCACATAGAGACAGTCCCTACCCGATAGTGGGCTCACAGTCTAAAAGGGGGAGACAGAGAACAGAACCAAACATACCAACAAAATAAAATAAGTAGGATAGAAATGTACAAGTAAAATAAATAAATAAATAAATAAACAGAGTAATAAATATGTACAACCATATATACATATATACAGGTGCTGTGGGGAGGGGAAGGCGGTAAGGCGGGGGGATGGAGAGGGGGACGAGGGGGAGAGGAAAGAAGGGGCTCAATCTGGGAAGGCCTCCTGGAGGAGGTGAGCTCTCAGCAGGGCCTTGAAGGGAGGAAGAGAGCTAGCTTGGCGGATGGGCAGAGGGAGGGCATTCCAGGCCCGGGGGATGACGTGGGCCGGGGGTCGATGGCGGGACAGGCGAGAGCGAGGTACAGTGAGGAGATTAGCGGTGGAGGAGCGGAGGGTGCGGGCTGGGCAGTAGAAGGAGAGAAGGGAGGTGAGGTAGGAGGGGGCGAGGTGATGGAGAGCCTTGAAGCCCAGGGTGAGGAGTTTCTGCCTGATGCGCAGATTGATCGGTAGCCATTGGAGGTTTTTGAGGAGGGGAGTGATATGTCCAGAGCGTTTCTGGACAAAGATAATCCGGGCAGCAGCATGAAGTATGGATTGAAGTGGAGAGAGACACGAGGATGGGAGATCAGAGAGAAGGCTAGTGCAGTAGTCCAGACGGGATAGGATGAGAGCTTGAATTAGCAGGGTAGCGGTTTGGATGGAGAGGAAAGGGCGGATCTTGGCAATGTTGCGGAGCTGAGACCAGCAGGTTTTGGTGACGGCTTGGATGTGAGGGGTGAATGAGAGAGCGGAGTCGAGGATGACACCAAGGTTGCGGGCTTGTGAGACGGGAAGGATGGTAGTGCCGTCAACAGAGATGGGAAAGTCAGGGAGAGGACAAGGTTTGGGAGGGAAGACAAGGAGCTCAGTCTTTGACATGTTGAGCTTTAGGTGGCGGGCGGACATCCAGATGGAGATGTCCTGAAGGCAGGAGGAGATGCGAGCCTGGAGGGAGGGGGGAGAGAGCAGGGGCAGAGATGTAGATCTGGGTGTCATCAGCGTAGAGGTGATAGTTGAAGCCGTGGGAGCGAATGAGGTCACCAAGGGAGTGAGTGTAGATTGAGAACAGAAGGGGACCAAGCACTGAACCTTGGGGAACTCCCACAGTAAGAGGATGGGAGGGGGAGGAGGAGCCTGCAAAAGAGACTGAGAAAGAACGACCGGAGAGATAAGAGGAGAACCAGGAGAGGACGGAGTCTGTGAAGCCAAGGTCAGATAACGTGTTGAGGAGAAGGGGGTGGTCCACAGTGTCAAAGGCAGCTGAGAGGTCGAGGAGGATTAGGACAGAGTATGAGCCGTTGGATTTGGCAAGCAGGAGGTCATTGGTGACCTTTGAGAGCGCAGTTTCCGTGGAATGAAGGGGACGGAAGCCAGACTGGAGGGGGTCGAGGAGAGAGTTGTTGTTGAGGAATTCTAGGCAGCGCGTGTAGACAACTCGTTCAAGGAGTTTGGAAGTGGAGAGAAGGCCTGGAGTCAGACACATCAGGAGTGATGAAACATTAACACATTTATTCATTCATTTAATCATATTTAGTGAGTGCTTACTGTGTGCAGAGCACTGTACTAAGCACTTGGGTAGAACTTATAGAGACAATCCCTACCCAACAATGGGCTCACAGTCTAGAAGGGGGAGACAGACAACAAAACAATACATAGACAGGTGTCAAAATCATCAGAAAAAAATAGAATTAAAGCTTTATGCACATCATCAACAAAATAAATAGAATTGTAAATATGTACAAGTAAAATAGAGTAATAAATCTGTACCAACAAATATACAAAATAGGCTCAGAATCTGAGCGGGACCCCAGAGTAGCAGGGAACATTTTTTATCCCTGGACTGGCAAGCACAGGGCAGGGGCCTTCATTGGAGGCAGTTTCCAAAGTGCTTTTAATTCCCATTACTCTCCCCCCGGTTCAAAGCCTTATTGAAGGCACATCTATTCTCAGAGGCCTTCCCTGACTAAGCCCTCATTTTCTCTTCTCCCACTCATTCTGCATAGCCCTGCCTTGCTCCCTTTAGTCATCCTCCTCCCCACCAGCCCCACAGCACTTAAGTCCAAATCTGGAATTCATGTATATTAATGTCTGTCTCCCCCTCTAGAACGTAAACTCATGTGGGCAGGGAATGTCTCTGTTATACGGTTATGTTGTACTCTCCCAAGCTCTTAGTACAGGGCTCTGCACATAGTAAGCACTCAATAAATACAATTAATTGACTTTCTCAGGAGCGATGAACCAGAGGAAGTAGGCCTATTCCTGGGAAAAGTGATATGTCTGAAGCAAAGATACTGTTTCTGCTAGATGCAATGCACTGTACTAAGTGCTTAGAGAAATGCAACAGACACGACATGTTCGCTGACCACAAGGAGCTTACACTCTAGTAAGTCCACACAATGTCCTCCCCATCATTCCAGCCACTGCTCCTCCCTTAGCCGTGGGGCAAAAAATCAGTCAGTGCACCATGCTAGTAAGCCCCAACCAATTTAAACCATAACTGGAAACTGGTGAGACCAGCAACATTGCACTTGTAGAAATTTAGCTACTTTCCACCCCTACCCTGCAAACTCTATGTGAGTTTTGATGCAGACCAATGATTCAACTTTCTGTTTGTCTCCTCTGAAAAGGTGAAAGAAGTCAAAGGGACTTAATAGTGGAACCAATTTTCCACCCAAGTCAATCTGCTCTAAAGCAAGGGTTGAATGAAGCACTGAATGCAGCCTGCAGATAAACCAAGCCTCTGGTAACAACACAGCTAAGAGAAAGGGGTGAAATTAGCATCTCCTGCTCCCCATACACAAGAGCAAGATGATGAAGGAGTAAAAACAAAGGCCCTGAGCATATATCTGGAGGAAATGACTCCACTCCTCATTCCCAACCAGAGATCGTTCTCCAAACAGATCATTCTCCCTCTTCCCCTACAGTCATGTCCCCTCATTCCCATTCTGAGTTTCCTCCATATCCGTACATGCTTTCACCCAAGACTAGGCCCCCTCCTACATTCCCGGTGACCAACTGAATCTACCTCCTAGAGTCTTGTGACACGGCTCTTGGCCAGCAGTAGGTTATAAGAGGATGGGCTCTAGACTGTGAGCTCCTTGGGGACAGAGAATGTACCTGCCAGCTCATCTGTAGTGTACTTTCCCAAATGCTTAGTACAGAGCTCTGCACAGAGTAAGGACTCTGTAAACATCATTGATTGATTGAGGGAAGGAAGGGGAAGGAATGCACCCTCAGTGGATACTGGCTGGAAAGACAGGAGACTCCAAAGCTTCGGGCTGCTCCACCATGGCCCCCAGACAGACATTGCTTGAAAAAACCCTGAGTGGTCACATCTCCTCCTCTAGACTGTAAGCTCATTGTGGGCAGAGAATATATCTGTTTATTGTTGTATTTTTTTCTCTCCCAAGTGCTTTGTAAGTGCTCTACACACAGTAAGTGCTCAATAAATACGAATGAATGAAAGGTCCTTCTCCTTGCCTTCAGGAGGTGAGGATGATACCAGAGACCTTTATTTTCTAGACCTCCAGGGTTGGAGCCCACAACCTCCCTTCACTAGGCTGTTCCAGGGTTTTATTCCTGGACAGCACCCACCCATTAAAAAAACATGAGAGACATCAAGAGAGCTCTTAATTCAACCTTTAGCCATTTCTCTTTTTTGTGGTATTTTTAAGAACTTACTATGCATCAGATACTGTGCTAAAGCATTGAGGTAGATACAAGATCATCAGCTTGGACAAAGTCCCTGTCCCACAGAGGACTCTCATTCTTGATCCCTATTTTCTAGATGAGGCACAGAGAAGTGAAGTGACTTACCCAAGGTCACACAGCAGACAAGTGCCAGAGCAAGCATTAGAACCCAGGTCCTCTGACTCCCAAACTAGGATCTTTCCACTGGACCATGTGCTTCCCTAGGCTCTTTTGGTCATAAATTCTAATCCCAGCTCTGCCACTTGTCCACTCCGTGGCCTTGGGCAAGTCACTTCACTGTGTCTCAGTTACCTCATCTGTAAAATAGGGATTAAGACTGTGAGCCCCAAGTGGGACGGTGTCCAACCTGATTTGCTTGTATCCACCCCAGTGCTTAGTACAGTGCCTGGTGCATAAGCAATTAAATTCCATAATTATTCTTAGTATTACTTGCACCCCTGTATCCTCTGCTATCTCATTGCTCCCCTTAAGGCTGTGAAGACCAACTACAACCAAAAACCTGGTCCAGGGAAGTGAAATATATAGTCTGTCCCCATCCCCAGAATATTAATATATTTGAATTAGTTTGGTTGGTAGAGAAAGACAATCTATAGAAACATTCCTCAAGCACTGAAATGCTATCACTTACTTTGAATGGTCAAGGAGCCTCGGAAAATGATGAATCTGTTGACTGGGATCATTCCAGGGAAACCAGGAGCTCTCCAGAAGACCTCTTCTGTGGCTGACAAAGGTCTCTGCCAAAATACAGGCAACCAATCACTGGGCTGTCACCAGAAATGAGAGGAGGAGTCCGAGAAAAGTTCACCAGGGAATTAAGCCAAAACCAAGTCAGAGTCAGCAAGTTGGATCATTCACTGGCATCAGTCTACAACAAGAGGCAGACTAGCAAGAAGGTGAATCACGCTAACCATCAGACAAGGCCCACAAAGTACTGAAGTAGAACAGAAAGTCAGGTGAGCAGCGAGAGCCATTTCACACAACCCTCTGTAGGAGCTACAGCTGAAGCTTTGCCTGCACTTAACTCTTAATGAGCTGAGATGGTTGCTGACAGTGAGGAACTAATCTGGGGGACGTGGATACTGACAGAAGCCATGAGGCAGTTTTCAGAGTGTTCAGGTTGATTCGAACAAATTCCCTGGAAGCAAGGATCTGTTTTCATTCATTCAGTCATATTTATTGAGCACTTACTGTGTGCAGAACACTGTACTAAGCACTTGGGAAGTACAAATCAGCAACATATAGAGACAGTCCCTACCCAACAATGGGCTCACAGTCTAGAAAGGGGAGACAGGAAACAAAACAAGTAGACACTTGAGAAGTACAAATCAGCAACATATAGAGACAGTTCCTACCCAACAATGGGCTCCCAGTCTAGAAGGGGGAGACAGGCAACAAAACAAGTAGACAGGTGTCAATATCATCAGAATAAATAGAATTATAGCTATATACACATCATTAATAAAGTAAATAGAGTAGTAAATATGTACAAATATACACAAGTGCTGTGGGGAGGGGAAGGGGGTAGGATATAGGGGTAATAGATGGGGAGAGGATGAGGAAAGGAAAAAGAGTGTGTTATTTTATTCCTTAATGACCCCCCCACCCGCAAACTCTCTCAGCCAGTTAGTACCCAGACCAGGCCTCTAAGATTCTGTCAATCACTGTTTGAGGAAGAAGAGAAAATTCAGAGATGGAGGAAACCTGAGGTAAATTCAGAGAGATGGGAATGTGGGGCAAGGAGTTTTTCCTTTCTATCTAATAATAATGATGGTATTTATTAAGCACTTCCTATGTGCCAATCAGATAACCAAATTGGACACAGATCCTGTCCCACATGGCGACTCTATAAGAAGCAGGAAGATAGCTCAGGCCCATTTTACAGATGAGGAAATGGGGGCACAGAGAGATTAAGAGATTTGCCCATATCACACAGCAGGTCAATAACTTAGCTGGAATTAAAATATGGGTCTCCTGACTCCCCATCCGATATTCTTTCCATGCTGCCTTTCTGATGTGAATGGCAGGTTTCTGTGAGGGTATGTCAGCCAAGTAATTCCGTACATTATTTTTACTCTGGAAGCACTCTCATGTGATTCTTTTTATCCTCCCATCAGTCCTCTGAGGTAAGTAGACAGGAAACCACATAGCTTAGTGGAAAGAGCGTGGGCCTGAGAGTCAAAGGACTTGGGTTCTAACCCCGGCTCTGCCCCTTGCTTGCTGTGTGACCTTGGACAAGTCACTTAACTTCTCTGAGACTCAGTATACTCAACCATAAAATGAAAGTCAATACCTGCTTTCCCTCCTACTTGAACTGTGAGCCCCATGTCGGTTAGGGACTGTATTTGACCTGATTAACTTGTAACTACCCAGCACTTAGAATAGTGCTTAACACATGATTAGTGTTTTCCAAATACCAAATTCAGCATATTGTATTGTCATTCTTATTTTGCAGATGAGGAAACTGAGGTACAGAGAGGCTACATGGCTTAGTGGAAAGATCACGGGCTTGCGAGTCAGAGGTCATGGGTTCTAATCCCAGTTCAGCCATTTGTCAGCTGTGTGACTTTGGGCAAGTCACTTAACTTCTCTGTGCCTCAGTTACCTCATTTGTAAAATTGGGATTAAGACTGTGAGCCCCACGTGGGACAACCTGATTACCTTGTAACCTCCCCAGTGCTTAGAACAGTGCTTGACACATAGCAAGTGCTCAATAAATACCATCATTCATTCATTCATTCAATCAATTATATTTATTGAGTGCTTACTGTGTGCAAAATACTGTTCTAAGTGCTTGGGAGAGTGCAATTACAATATAACAACAAACAGACACATTCCTGCCCACAATGAGCTCACAGTCTAGAGGGGGAGACAGGCATTAATATAAATAGATAAATAAATAAATAAATAAATTACAGATATATACACATATTTATATATGTGCTGCGGGGATGGGAGGGAGGATGAATGGGGGAGCAAGTAAGAGTGGTGAGAAGGGAGTGGGAGAAGTGGAGAGGAGGGCTTAGTCAGGGTAGGTTTCTTGGAGGAGATGTGCCTTCAGTAAGGCTTTGAAGTGGGCGAGAGGAATTTTCTGTTAAGTGACTTGTAATGTCATACAGCAGGCTGGTGTTAGAACTCAAACTCAAGCTCCTCCAGACTAGTACTCTTCCACTACCGTACACTGCCTCCTGATATTTTAAAGTATTGAGCCCAGGAACCTCTTCTGAGGCTTTCTATAAAAGCCAGCATACTTCGTTTGAACTTTAAGGGAAAGAGCCATAAATGACTCCCTGTAGATATAAGAGTATCTCAAAGTCAGAAGGACCACGGTTCTAATACCGGTTCTGCTGCTTGCGTATCGTGTCACCTTGGGCAATTCACTTTACTCCTCTATGCCCCAGTTTCCTCATCTGTAAAATGGGGTTTGACTATAAGCCCTATGTGAGACAGGGACTGTGTTTAAACTGATTACCTTGTATCTACCCCTGTGCTCAGTAGAGTGCCTAGCATGTGGTAAGTGCTTAAAAATGCCATTAAAAAAAAAACCTCTGGTCAGACACGATTCCTATTCCACAAGGGGCTCACAGTCTAAGAGGGAGAACAGGCATTGAATCCCCATTTTACAATTGAGGAAATTGAGGCACAGAGAAGTGACTTAAGCAAGATTACACAGTATGCAAGTGTTAGAGATGGGATTAGAACCCAGGTCCCCTGACCCCCAGGCCTGTGTGCTTTCCACTACACTGTGCTCAGAAATCCTGGTATGGAAAGAGGCCAGTGGCACCCTGGTCCCCAGTGCAGACATTAGACCCACACTCTTTGGCCAGAAGTAAGGCTCAGTTAGTGGAGGAATGTTGCAGGTTCTGGAGAAACAAAGTCTCTGAGATTTTCTCCTGGAGTTCTACGGGTGGGCTAACATTCTTGGTTTGTTTGAAAAGCAGGTGCAGGGCTCTGGAATGGCAACAGGGCTGGCCGGCCAATCCAGCACCTTAATGGACTTTATTGAAAACACAGGTGCTGCAACCTCATCAACTAAGGCTCCTCAGTGTCTTCCTCATGGAACTCAGTGGTTCTCGCACAAACCTGGGCCTCGGAATTTCCCAGTCTTGGAAATTCTGACTGGGAAGAATTTCCAAGTCAGAAATTGACTGGAAATCAAGTCTAGCTCCACTTCCTGATTTCCCTTGCCCCCATTGTCCACAGTCAGAGGAGGAGAGGTGAAGACACTTCCCACAATCTCACATGCACATCCCCCAAATCAGCAGGGTTGGGAGTACTGGTGAAGCACCAATCTATTAATCAATAGTATTTCTCAAGTGCCTATTGTGGAAAGAGCACAGGCTTGGGAGTCAGAGGCCATAGCTTCTAATCCCAGCTCCCCTACTTGTCAGCTGTGTGAACTTAGGCAAGTCACTTAACTTCTCTGTGCCTAGTTACCTCTTCTGTAAAATGGGGATGAAGAATACGTGGGACAACCTGATTACCCTGTATCTACTCCAGTGCTTAGAACAGTGCTTGGCACATAGCAAGCACTTAACAAATACCAAAATTATTATAATTGTGTGCTGAAGATTGTTCTAAGTACTTAGGAGAGTGCTCCTAAGTAAAAGACACCATTTCTGCCCCCAAGGAGTTAATAACCTAACTGGGGAGGCTGGCAGATACAAAACTATGAGATCAGACACAGTCCCTGAGTCTTATAGGACTCACATTCTCATTTTAAAGAGGAGGAAACTGAGGCCCAGAGATGCTAAGTGACTTGCCCAAGCTCACCCACAATAGGCCAAGGGAAAACGAGGTCTCCTGACTTTTAGTCCTGTGCTCTGTCCACTAGGCCACCCTGCCTCCCTAGATTCCCTCTCCTGTCCCAGTAAACAAGTCAAAAATTTGCACCTTCCTGCCCCCTATCAGGGGTGGGCAGATACTGACTACTCTTCACACCCTCTTACAACCCAAGCACTTACTACATTGTTCTGCACAGAGTAAGTGCTCAGAATGACTGAATGAATTAATTAATGAACCCATATTCCAAGAGGGGAAAGACAGCTTCCATCCCGGCTACTTCCCAAAGCCATTACTATGTGCCAAGCACTGGGAGGCTGTGTGACCCAATGGGTAAAGCATGGGCCTGGGTTCTAATCCCAGTTCCACCAATAGCCTGCTGTGTGAATAATGACCACAATAATTGTGGCATTTGTGAAGTGCTTACTATGTGCCAGGCCCTGTACCTAAGCGCTGGAGCAGATATCCCTGTATCTGTTCCAGGCAAATTGGGTTGGACACAGTTCCTGTCCCACTTATGGGGCTCACGGTCTTAATCCCCATTTTACAGATGAGGGAACTGAGGCCAAGAGAAGTGAAGTGACTTGCCCGGGGTCACCCAACAGACAAGTGGCGGAGCTAGGATTCGAATCCAGTCAGCAGTACTCCCAGGCCTCCCAGGCCCATGCTCTATCCCCTAGTCCAGGCTGCAAAATGGGGATTCAGTACTTGTCGAAGACTGAACTCCTTGTCTTCCCTCCCAAACCTTGCCCTCTCCCTGACTTTCCCATCTCTGTTGACGGCACTACCATCCTTCCCGTCTCACAAGCCCGCAACCTTGGTGTCATCCTCGACTCCGCTCTCTCATTCACCCCTCACATCCAAGCCGTCACCAAAACCTGCCAGTCTCAGCTGCGCAACATTGCCAAGATCCGCCATTTCCTCTCCATCCATACCGCTACCCTGCTCATTCAAGCTCTCATCCTATTCCGTCTGGACTACTGCATCAGCCTTCTCTCTGATCTCCCATCCTCGTGTCTCTCTCCACTTCAATCCATACTTCATGTTGCTGCCCGGATTATCTTTGTCCAGAAACGCTCTGGGCATATTACTCCCCTCCTCAAAAATCTCCAGTGGCTACCAATCAATCTGCGCATCAGGCAGAAACTCCTCACCCTGGGCTTCAAGGCTCTCCATCACCTCGCCCCCTCCCACCTCACCTCCCTTCTCTTCTTCTACAGCCCAGCCCGCACCCTCCGCTCCTCTGCCACTAATCTCCTCACCGTACCTCGTTCTCACCTGTCCCGCCATCGACCCCCCGGCCCACGTCATCCCCCCGGGCCTGGAATGCCCTCCCTCTGCCCATCCGCCAAGCTAGCTCTCTTCCTTCCTTCAAGGTCCTACTGAGAGCTCACCTCCTCCAAGAGGCCTTCCCAGATTGAGCCCCTTCCTTCCTCTCCCCCTCGTCCCCCTCTCCATCCCCCCCATCGTACCTCCTTCCCTTCCCCACAGCACCTGTATATATGTATATATGTTTGTACATATTTATTACTCTATTTATTTATTTATTTATTTTACTTGTACATATCTATTCTATTTATTTTATTTTGTTAGTATGTTTGGTTTTGTTCTCTGTCTCCCCCTTTTAGACTGTGAGCCCACTGTTTGGGTAGGGACTGTCTCTATATGTTGCCAATTTGTACTTCCCAAGTGCTTAGTACAGTGCTCTGCACATAGTAAGCGCTCAATAAATACGATTGATTGATTGATTGATTCCCAAAGGGAATGGGAAATAGATCAGGGATTTTTCAGTCAAGTCAATTGTATTTATTGAGTGCTTACTGTGTGCAGAGCACTGTACTAAGTGCTTGGGAGAGTACAATATAAAAATATACCAGATGCATTCCCTGCCCTCAACGACCTTACAGTCTAGAGGGGGAAGATAGGCATTAATATAAATAAATAAATTACAGATATGTACTTAAGTACTATGGAGCTGGGAGGGCTGGTGAAAAAAGGGAGCATGTCAGGTTGATGAAGGAGGGAGTTGAAGATTCCCTGCCTCTTCTGAGGGAGCTATACGGAGAACTTCCCTCACTTTTGCACTACACACTGGTAGAGCCAACCAGATCTCCATGCTGTGAAAATGGAGTCCAGAATCCCCTGGGGGTGGGTAAAACCAGTCTTGTGGCGACTGACTTGTTAACCAGCGGGTCCGAAGAACTAATATGTTGGCACCTGATTCGGCTGGCATTCATTTTAGGAACTCACCGAGATTACCAGCATCAATTTCTCTCATCTCCTTGAAAGGTGTCCCTGGCATCCAACTGCTAATCATTTCGCTCATAACTTACCTCCTTGGGGATCCCAAAGTGTGTGTTGTGTGTGGGGGGGGGCGGGGGGGGGGGATGCAAATGAGCCAAATTGGAAAAATAAATTTTCATTAACCAACACTAAATATATTGAATGTGAAAAGGGGCCATGAAACATTCATTCATTCATTCAATCAATCATATTTATTGAGCACTTACTGTGTGCAGAGCACTGTACTAAGCACTTGGGAAAGTACAATACAGCTTTTCTAACCTAACTTTCCTTCCTGCTAACCTCCTCACTGTACCTCATTCTTGCCTGTCCCACCGTCGACCCTCGGCCCACGTCCTCCCCCTGTCCTGGCATGCCCTCCCTCCACACATCCACCAAGCTAGCTCTCTTCCTCCCTTCAAAGCCCTACTGAGAGCTCACCTCCTTCAAGAGGCCTTCCCAGACTGAGCAGCCTTTTTCCTCTCCTCCTCCCCATCCCCCTGCCTTACCTCCTTCCCCTCCCCACAGCACCTGCATATATGTTTGTACAGATCTATTACTCTATTTACTTTACTTGTACATATTTACTATTCTACTTATTTTGTTAATGATGTGCATCTAGCTTTAATTCTATTTGTTCTGACGATTTGACACCTGTCCACATGTTTTATTCTGTTGTCTGTCTCCCCCTTCTAGACTGAGAGCCTCTTGTTGGGTAGGGACCATCTCTATATGTTGCCAACTTGTACTTCCCAAGCACTTAGTACAGTGCTTTGCACATAGTAAGCACTCAATAAATACAATTGAATAAATGAATGAATGAATGAATACAATGATAAACAGTGACATTCCCTGCCCACAATGAGCTCACAGTCTAGAGTGGGGGAGACAGACATCAATACAAATAAACTACAAATATGTATATAAGTGCTTTGAGGCTGGGAGAAGGGAAGAGCAAAGATCAGGTTGACTCATCTGTCAGTCCACAGATGAATAATACTACTGTACTCTGTGACCATGTGTCCGTAAATGTCATGCGATATTTTTGTCATCGTATCTTTACTTATATAATATACAATCTATTTTTATCATGTACTGTCCTGATACAGCTTAACTGATGAGAAAAAGCAGAGCTTAATGACTAACCAGTTCTAATTCTGACTCTGCCACTACTCTACTGTGGGATTATGGGCAAGTCACTTCACTTCTCTGTGCTTCAGTTACCTCACCTGTAAAATGGGGATTGAGACTGTGAGTCTCACGTGGGACAGGGACTGTGTCCAACCCAATTTGCTTGACTCCACCCCAGTGCTTAATATACTATCTGGCACACAGTAAGCACTTGACAAATACTGTTATTATTATTATCATTATTATTATTGTTATTATTATTATTATTAATCCAGCCCATTTCCATTACTGCATTAAAGATTCTTAAGAAGGAACATTGCTTCTGATGTAATAATAATAATAATAATAATAATAATAATAATAATAATAATAATAATAAAACAACAATGATTGTGATATTTGTTAAATGCTTACTATGTGTCAGGCACTGTACTAAGTGCTGGGATAGATACAAGATTATTGATTTTGGACACCCTCTCTGTCCAACATAGGGTTCACAATCTTAAATCCCAATTTTACAGGTGAGGAAATTGAGGCCCAGAGAAGTTGTGACTCCATTCCTTCTCCAGCCCAGCCCACAACCTCCGCTCCTCTGCCGCTAACCGCCTCACCGTTCCTCGTTCTCACCTGTCCCACCGTCGACCCCCAGCCCATGTCCTCCCCTTGGCCTGGAATGCCCTCCCTCTGCACATCCACCAAGCTAGCTCTCTTCCTCCCTTCAAAGCCCTACTGAGAGCTCACCTCCTCCAGGAGGCCTTCCCGGACTGAGCTCCCTCCTTCCTCACCCCTTCCCCACCCCCCCCACCTCTTTCCCCTCCCCACAGCACCTGTATATATGTTTGTACAGATTTATTACTCTATTTATTTTACTTGTACATATTTACTATTCTATTTATTTTATTTTGTTAATATGTTTTGTTTTGCTGTCTGTCTCCCCCTTCTAGACTGTGAGCCCGTTGTTGGGTAGGGACTGCCTCTATATGTTGCCAACTTGTACTTCCCAAGCACTTAGAACAGTGCTCTGCACACAGTAAGCGCTCAATAAATATGATTGAATGAGAGAATGTATTTCTCCCATAAAAGGTTTAGACTACTGATGTGTGCAGGAGTCTGAAGTGTGAATAAGGATGTGGATTTTCCAAATGAGCTGAATGTACCTCTCCACATAACACAGTGCTCATAATACTCCCTGCAAGGGGAAACCAGCAGAAACCAAGTAGAAGAATAATGAGCCCACTTCTGATTGAAGAACTAAGTGAAGAACGACGTCATGGAAAACTAAATTCCCAACAGCAGTGTTGGGGTTGCAAAGCATCGTGTCCCAGTGGAATGAGCACAGGCCTAAGAGCCAGAGAATCTAGGTTCTAATCCTGCTCCACCACTTATCTGCTATATGACCTTAGGCAAGTCATTTAACTTCTCTGTGCCTTAGTTTCCTCATCTATAAAATGGAAATTAAATCCTCCTCCCTTCTACCTAGAATGTGAGCCCCTTGTGGTACAGGGACTCAGTCCAAACTGGCAACCTTGTACCTAGCCCAGCACTTAAAAAAGTGCTTGGCACATAGTAAGCACTTAGCATGGCATAGCAAGCCTGAGAGTCAGAAGGTCATGGGTTCTAAACCACGTGTCTGCTATGTGACTGTGGGCAAGTCATTTCACTTCTCTGTGCCTCATCTGTAAAATGGGAATTGAGACTGTGAGCCCCATGTAGGGACAGGGACTGTGTCCAACCCGATTTGCTTGTATCCACCCCAGCGCTTAGTACAGTGCTTAGTATATAGTAAGCACTTGAAAAATACAATAATAATAATAATAAGTGCATGGTCATATGGGAGTTTTTAATCCATAGCAGGTTAGAACAGCAAGTAATGAATACATTCAAAGTGTTATACTAAAGACTTTTATTTTTGTTCCTTAGCTTCTTGGACTAAAGGATGGATGAGGGAAATCTGCGAGGCCCTCAGCAGTAGATGTTATCTAGGGTACCTGAAGTTCAGCAGAGAACTTGAAAAATCCCAGCCTCTTTGCCTAGGGGTCAAAATGAGATGGAAAGCTCCATTACATTATCATTAAATCATCGTTCTCCTGGGAAACAGTGTGCATCTCAGGAGGCTCTAGAGGAACATTCCTGCACTTCCCACTCTCACTGCTAATTATCTTATCAACAACAGTATTTATTGAGCACTTAATGTGTGCAGAGCACTGTACTAAACGTTTGAGGGAGTACAGTACAGCCACGTTGGTAGTCAGAATCTGGCCACAATGAGCTTTCATTCTAGAGCTTCCCCGTGCCAAGAAACAAGGCTGCCAGTGTCTGCAGCTCAGTGAATTATCGACTAAGTCATTTAACAAACAGTTGTTCTAAAAACTGTTCTAAAACTGTTCTAAAAAGTTGTAGAGAAGCAGCGTGGCTCAGTGGAAAGAGCACGGGCTTTGGAGTACAAGGTCATGGGTTCAAATCCCACCTCCGCCAATTGCCAGCTGTGTGACTTTGGGCAAGTCATTTCACTTCTCTGAGCCTCAGTTCCCTCATCTGTAAAATGGAGATGAAGATTGTGAACCCCCCGTGGGACAACCTGATCACCTTGTAACCTCCCGAGTGCTTAGAACAGTGCTTTGCACACAGTAAGCACTTAAGAAATGCTATCATTATTATTATTATCATTAAAAAAGAAATAGACCAGTAATTCTAAGGCAATTGTAAAAATCAGAAAAAATAACCTTACCTGTATGTACTGTACTGCATGCATTTTATGCTGAAGCGACTGTTAATCAGAAGGAAATAATACAAGTAGCTACACCATCTACACTGTACAATGAACTGATTTAAGTTTTTTTTTTTTATCAATAAGAGAGAGCTTGAACACCATGATTTCTTCACTTAGTATCAGTGTTGCTACTGAGACTTGTAAAACTGATTCCCTGCTTTATCATGGCATGTTCTCTAAGAAGTACACAAGGCAAGGCATGTCAGGACATACACTAAAAGTGAAAAGTCAGTATATTAGTAAGAAACTCTTTCGAGCACAACCACTTCCTACAGAAAGAAAATCGTTGACATCTGTAGGTGTGAGTATTTTCACTCATCATCCAATCATATTTATTGAGTGCTTACTGTGTGCACTTAGAAAGTACAATACAGCAATAAAGAGAGACAACCCCTACCCACAATGATCTCACAGTCTAGAGAATTAGTATTTCAGTGGACAAAGCAACAAACATAACAGACCACTCTTATAGGTATTTTCTCTTGGATGGCATCTCCCTCTCTAGACTATGAGCTCGCTGTGGGCAGGGAATGTGTTTGATTTTATATTGTACTCTCCCAAGTGCTTAAAACAGTGCTTTGAACACAGTAAGCACTCAATAAATTCGATTAATCATAATAAAGAGTAGTGGCAATGATGATGATAATTATAGGGAGCACAATCACCTCCAGAAAGGAGACTGGTCTAGCATCTTGTCAAGTGATTAAATTCCTTTGGGTTTCCCATTCTCCTCACTCTCCGGAGGGAATGAGCTTTGGCAAAACTATGGGGAAATAATGCATCGCAGCTGGGCTTTCAGAAGAGGGACAGAAGATGCTCGCTCCTGTCCATGTCAGCTGGTGGTCGAGGCTCTTTATCCCAGCTACCTATGCCTAAGGATGGGGTGTGTGTGTGTGAATACCTAGGCCTGTGTGTGTCTGTTTGTGTATAAATGCAGGCAGTCAGAGTGGCACACTGTAAATGATCTGGGGAAGATCTGATGGCTGGCCGGGGGATGGCACTGATTTTAGCTCTGATTTAGCAATCTGTTCCAGCTCTATCTGAGCTGATCCATGTAGCCTGGTAGCCCCAGCCACTGCTCGGGAGGGGTGAGAGGAGTTGGCAGGGGGCAGGGAGCCCCTCGAAAAAACAAAAGCTCCGAGGGTGTAGAGGGAGAGAAGGGCAGGGGAAAAGGGGGGGAAGGATGGGGCCAGAGGACTTCCACCCCCAACTCGTCCCAATTGCAACCACTGCCCCTCCCTCTTCCCCAGCACCTATGAGGGGATCTCGGGGGGACCCTGCCCAAATATCCCCAAAGGAAAGGGGTGCACAGAAATGGGTTTCCCCAACCTGGCTCCCGGACCCCCATCGGAGGGGTTGTGTTAAAGATTGTTTCCTGGGGGGATGGACAGGTCAGTCTTTCCCTGGGGTGACTCCTTTCCCCCTGGGCTGATTTTCCCGGGGTCCCCCGCCCCTCTCCCCAGGGCCAAGAACCGGCTATTCATCTCCCAGTCTCTTACTTCTTTCCCAGCGCTCAGGGGACGGCTTTATAAGAGCTAGTATGGGGTTCTGAGAGCACTAATCAAACACTACTATTCATTCATTCATATTTATTGAGCACCTACTGTATGCAGAGCACTGTACTAAGCGCTATTGTTGCTGCTAGTACTACTGCTACTATTTCCCCTCCACTTTCCCCTCCCACTCCTCCTCATCCTTCTCTTCATCATCCTTCTCCTCCTCCTTCTCCTCCTTCTCATTCATTCATCCATTCAATCGTATTTATTGAATACTGACTGTGCAGAGCACTGTACTAAGGGTTTGGGAAAGTACAATATGGCAATAGAGACAATCCCCGCCCTCAACAAGTTCACGGACTAGCGGGGGTGGGGGTGAAGACAGAGAACAATACAAATGAACAGACATCAATATAAATAAATAAAACTACAGATTCATTCATTCAGTCATATTTATTGAGCGCTTACTGTGTGCAGAGCACTGTACAAAGTGCTTGGAAAGTACAATTCAGCAACAGAGACAATCCTTACCCAATAAAGGGCTACACAAGTGTCTCCTCTTCCTCTTCTTTCTCTTCATCTTCCTCTTCTTCCTCCTCTTTTTCCTTCTCTTCCTCCTTTTCCTCCTCCTCTTCCTCCTCCTCCTCTTCTGCCTTTTCCTCTTCGTCCTCCTCCTCCTCCTTTTTCTCCTCCTTCTCCTTTTCTTCCTCCTTCTCCTCTTCCTCCTCTTCCTCCTCTTCCTCCTCCTCCTCCTCTTCCTTTTCCTCTTCCTCCTCCTCCTCCTCCTTTTTCTCCTCCTTCTCCTTTTCTTCCTCCTTCTCCTCTTCCTCCTCTTCCTCCTCTTCCTCCTCCTCCTCCTCTTCCTCCTCCTAATACTCCTGGGTTGGGTGGGAAGTTTGAGGGCAGGGAGCCAGGATGGAGAAAGCGCTGTTGAAACCCATGCGGAAAATAAAGCTCGTTGTGGGCAGGGAAGTTGTCTACCAACTCTGTTACATTGTACACACCCAAGCTCTTAGTACAGTGCTCTGTACACAGTAAGTGCTTAATAAATATGAGTAATTGATTGTTGAAGCCAAGGGAGAGAGGTAGCCGCGGGGCATTTGCCATCCAGTCATTATTGCAGCCGGAGCGGCTTTCTCCCAAAAGGAGTGCGGTTCATTCATTCATTCAATCGTATTTATTGAGCGCTTACTGTGTGCAAAGCACTGTACTAAGCACTTGGGAAGTACAAGTTGGCAACATATAGAGATGGTCCCTACCCAACAGCGGTTTCACAGTCTAGAATTGCAGCAGCCAAAGAAAATTGCCACGGGATTAAACCTCGGGAAACAGAGCATTCACCCCCTCAAACACCAGGGCTTTGGGAAAGCATAATAATAATAAAGATGGTATTTGTTAAGCGTTTTCTATGTGCCAGGCACTGTGCTAAGTGCTGGGGTGTACACAAGCCAATTGAGTTGGACATAGTCCCTGTCGCACGTGGAGCTCACAGTCTCAATATCCATGTTCCAGAGGAGCTCACTGAGGCCCAGAGAAAGGAAGTGACTTGCCCAAGTCACGCAGCAGACAAGTAGCGGAGCTGGGATTAGAACCCATGACCTGTCTGCTATGTGACCTTGGGCAAGTCACATAACTTCTCTGAACCTCAGTTACCTCATCTGTAAAATGGGGATTAAGACTGTGAGCCCCAAGTGGGACAACCTGATCACCTTGTATCCCCCCAGTGCTTAGAACAGTGCTTTGCACATAGTAAGCACTTAACAAATGCCAGCCCACTGTTGGGTAGGGACTGTCTCTATATGTTGCCAATTTGTATTTCCCAAGCGCTTAGTACAGTGCTCTGCACATAGTAAGCACTCAATAAATACGATTGATGATGATGATGATTATTATGACCTTCTGACTGCTAGGCCCGTGCTCTATCCATCACGCCGCGATGCTTGGATCTTAATCTGTCCCTCCCTTCCTTTTCTCCCCTTTGCCCTGGGGTCGGGGTTAGAGATTGAGACCCCGGTTTTGTCTACACTCGAAGAGGAGAAGCTTTTGAGGAAAGTCCAGGGAAAATGGGGGCGGAAAGCTGGAGATTCCCAAATGTTCTGCCCCATGTGGTTTTGGTTTGTTTGGTTTGGTTTGGTTTGGTTTTGGTGCCGGGGAAGGTGGGCTGGACCACACCACCTTCAGAAGCAGCATAGCTTAATGGGAAGAGCCCGGATTTGGGATTCCGAGGACATGAGTTCTAATCCTAGCTCCACCACTTGTCTGCTGTGTGACCTTGGGTAAGTCACTTTACTTCTCTGGGCCTCAGTTACCTCATCTGTAAAATGGGGATTAAAAGTGTGAGCCCCACGTGGGACAACCTGATTACCCTGTATCTACCCCAGCGCTTAGAACAGTGCTTAGAACATAGTAAGCACTTAACAAATACCATTATCATTATTATTATCATTATTATTCTCGGCCTGCTGGTCTCTTACTCCTTCTCCATGGCCCGTGGAGACGCAGTAGAACAAGGAAGTTGAAGTGAAATTCATTCATTCATTCCTTCAATCGTATTTACTGAGCGCTTACTGTGTGCAGAGCACTGTGTCATGCCAGAGAGGGGCATCCCCCTTCCCCGGGGCTGTAGAACAGAGAAGCACCATGGCTTAGTGGAAAGAGCCTGGCCTTGGGAGTCAGAGGACTTGGGTTCTAATCCCGCCTTCGCCACCTGTCAGCTGTGTGACTTTGGGCAATCCATTTCACTTCTCTGGGCCTCAGTTCCCTCATCTGGAAAATGGGACTGAGATTGTGCGCCCCACGTGGGACAACCTGATTGCCTTATATTTACCCCAGCTCTTAGAACAGTATAGTAGTATACTATACTTCTAGACTGTGAGCCCGTTTTTGAGTAGGGACTGTCTCTACATGTTGCCGAATTGTACTTCCCAAGTGCTTAATACAAAACTCTGCACACAGTAAGCGCTGAATAAATACGATTGAATGAATGAATGAATGAATGCTTGGCACATAGTAAGCGCTTACCCAATACCATTATTAGTAGTATTATTATTATTGCAAGAAGCAGCATGGCTCAGTGGAAAGAGCACGGACTTGGAAGTCAGAGGTCATGGGTTCAAATCCCAGCTCCGCCGCTTGTCAGCTGTGTGACTTTGGGCAAGTCACTTAACTTCTCTGTACCTCAGTTACCTCAGTTAAAATGGGGATTGAGATTGTGAGCCCTACATGGGACAGCCTGCTCACCTTGCATCCTCCCCAGCGCTTAGAACAGTGCTTTGCACATAGTAAGCGCTTACCCAATACCATTATTAGTAGTATTATTAGTAGTAGTATTAAGGGGAGAGGCGGGAGGAGAGGAGCGGGGGTGATCGAATAAGTAGCTCGGAGGGGCTCGAATTGGGTGGGGGGGGAAGGAAGGCGGGGAGATGGGGGGCGAGGAGATGGGGGGCGAGGAGATGATTGGAGAAGATCCCTC
Organism: Tachyglossus aculeatus; assembly: GCF_015852505.1. Classification (NCBI taxonomy): domain Eukaryota; kingdom Metazoa; phylum Chordata; class Mammalia; order Monotremata; family Tachyglossidae; genus Tachyglossus; species Tachyglossus aculeatus. The sequence goes on along the minus strand of NC_052066.1, from coordinate 23,263,430 downwards.
TCGATGCTCTGTGAAGAGCTTCAGGGAGACCCCCCCGATTCCCCGTTAGCTAGCCGCAAGACAGTTCAGAAAGTTGCTAGGCGCAACCTTTCGCTCAAAGTGGGAGGGGGCGGAGGGTCCGAGTGGGAGTGGAGGAGCCAGGCAGGCGGACACCCCGCATAAATCCGGGCCGAAGCCTTCTCCGTGGGCTGTCCCGGCTCAGGCCCGGAGGAACCTGCGACTATGGCGCGGTAAGTCCCTCTGTCCCGGTGGGAGGGGAGGGAAGGAGGGTGGGGGGTTCTCTGGGCGGCCAAGGGGGTCTTTCGTCCCTGGAAAGTTTTCTCAGGGGGCGGACAGCACCCCCACTCCCGACAGCCGGTCCTGGGGGGAGCCCACTGACCCAAGGACTGGTCTGAGCAGGAATAATAATAATAATAATAATGGTATTTGTTAAGCGCTTACTATGTGCAAAGCGCTGTTAATAATAATGATAATGGTGGTATTTGCTAAGCGCTACTATATGCAAAGCGCTGTTAATAATAATAATAATGGTGGTATTTGTTAAGCGCCACTATGTGCATAGCACTGTTAATATTAATAATAATGATGGTATTTGTTAAGCGCTTGCTATGTGCAAAACAGTATTCCAAGCGCTGAGGGTGATACAAGGTGATCAGGTTGTCCCACGTGGGGCTCACAATCTTAATCCCCATTTTCCAGATGAGGGAACTGAGGCACAGAGAAGTGACGTGACTTGCCCAAAGTCACAGCCGATAAGTGGTGAGGTCGGGATTCGAACCCTTGACCTCTGACTCCCAAGCCCGGGCTCTTTCCACTGAGCCACGCTGCTTCTCTCCACTGGGTCAGGGGGTCTTCACTAGGACAGACACTGTGTCCCATCCGGTTCTGCCGCATCTCCCGCAGCGCTTAGTACAGTGTCTGACACGTTGGGAGGCTTAACGCGTACCAAGGCGATCGTCGATGAGAGAACTCCCCCATGGGACAGGGATTGCGTCTACCCCGAGTTGCTCGCGTCTACCCTAGCGCTTAGTACAGTGCCCGGCACATAGTCGAAGCGTGACAAATGCCATAATTATTATTCTTATTCGAGCCCCGGGGGAACGCGGAGGAGGTCGTAAAGGTCTAAGCAATCGGCGGGATCTGGGGAAGTCGGAAAAGAGAGAGGGCGAGAGGAGGGAGAGGAGGAGGAGGAGGAAGGGAGGGAAGGAAGGAAGGAGGGGAGAAAGTCATTCAATCCTATTTATTGAGCACTTACTGTGTGCAGAGTACTTTTCATTCATTAATTCATTCAATCGTATTTATTGAGCGCTTACTGTGTGCAGAGCACTGGACTAAGCGCTTGGAAAGTACAAGTCGGCAACATATAGAGACGGTCCCTACCCAACAACGGGCTCACAGTCTAGAAGGGGGAGACAGACAACAAAACAAGTAGACAGGTGGCAATACCATCAGAAAAAAATAGAATTATAACGATGTGCACATCATTAATAAAATAAATATAGTAAATATGTACTAATAAAATAGAGTAATAAATATGTACAAATATAGGCAAGTGCTGTGGGGATAGGAAGGGGATAAGGGAGAGGGAGGGAGGGGGAGATAGGTAGGGGAGGAGGAGCAGGAGGAGAGGAAAAAGGTGGGGCTCATCCTGGGAAGGCCTCCTGGAGGAGGTATAGCGAGCCTCGGGGGGATTACCTCCCTCTACTTGCCTGGACGGCTGTTCAGCGGCCGAATCTCCTCTTCTTTGGGGTGCAAGGGGGAAACGAGTATTTATTTGACCGGTAAATGATGGGCATGGCGTGCGCTGGCGAGTTATCAGTGTCTTTCCCGTTATGTGCGGTATTAAAACATGCCGGGATGCACCCAGGATAAATGAATGCGGGAACTAGATCTGCGGATAACAACAACGACAAGAAAACCTGTTCAAAGCTGACTAAATGTGCAAGTACCGTCTAGGTAGCAGGTGGTGCCTGGAGCGCTTGAAAGCCATCGCCCCCTTCCCTTTGAGGCTGACACCCAATTAAACGAATTTACCGAAGAGAGACGTAAAGGTGGGAAGGACGGGAGGAGAGATGGAAGATGAGGGGGTCAACGAAACAAGGAAGCCGGGAAATAGCCCGAGTGAAAGGAGGACTAGATGCTGAATGTCTGCTTCTGGGCTATAGATTTGTTGATACGAAAAATACGCCTCTAATTCATCACGCTGGTATACGATGTCCCCGTACGCCAGAGTGTCGAAAGCTGGGTTAACTCCTGGGGGATATTTTAATGAAGGGTCCAGATTTGTTTGTTCCTTGTTTTGCACGAGGGCCAGTCTCTCCCATTCGTCGGAGATTTCACGTTTTGCTGCAGGACACATCCAACTCCTGAATACCCCGCATCTGTGAGGCATCGACATAGGCAGTTGCCTCTCTCCCCAAAGATGAAGCGTAAAGCTGACCTTGACCGATTCGAAACTGAGAAAATGGTCTGCAAGCGTTCGCTCCACAAGGCGGAAAAGCAAAGTTCCCCCCTGAAAGTGGTGACCTTCCGTGCGTTTGGAAAATGAGACCCTAACCAGGAGCGCAAAGGTGCGCCTTTCTGGACAGTGTCTTTTTAACCAGCCTGGGGTAAAAGCCAATAAGCTTGTAACAAACCCAAGTCCCACGGGCGCCCAGGACAATTGTTTCCATTTAATAAATATTTTCCCCAAGGGCATTTCACATTAGGCAGGCAATTATTCAAAGAAAGCAGGCACGCGGGTTGATTCTTTGGGGTTATTTAGTGCTCTTTTCCCCAAGAATTATAATCTATTAAACACACACACACACACACACATTTAGATTCAAAGCAGTCAGATCATAGAAACACAACGCTTCGAAAGGCTGAGGCATAAAAGAGAAATACGACAAGTTATTGTTCATGGAAGATTATGAGGGGAGAAGATTCGCCCTCTGCCTAAATTCCCATCAAATTCATCGAAGTATCGCGTTTCATTATCCCCGTCCTATTTATGAGGAAGATGGGGACAGGGCTGGAGAGGAAAAGTTTGAAAGCCGGTTAGAGCTGGTAGTGCTAAGTTTAATCTCCGCCATCAAGCTAAACTATATCAACCATCGTTGCTGGGGGAGGGAAGGGGGGAACATGTTTGTAATTAGAACTAAAGATCCTGGTGAAATTATGCGGATCTTTCAATGTTTGTGGGCATGGAGGTCAGGGTGTCTAACAAGCATACAGTGTGCTGAAAATGACATCCTGGGCCTCTTTCCCTCCTTGTTGGGTCCAGGAGAAGATCTAGGTTTGTGGGTGTGTAGGTGTGTAGGTGTGCAGAAGGGATGGGGACGGGCGTGTCGGAAGTTGTGGGGGACAGAAAAGCGGAAGATGAAGGAAGAGTGAGCATGTGAAGTTCATTTCGGTGTTTTTCCTCCCGTATCTTCTTGGCAAAGGTGTTTTTGATAAGGGGAAAAAAAAAGCTGTCCTTGCATTTCACTTGAAATGATGCCCTATTTATAAACACCCACACACACACCCCCACACACAAATGCTCCCTCTCTCTTCCGCATATAAACCTATCATTTGTTCCCTGAGTCCCGTTTCTCCTCTATACCCTGAAAATAAAGCGAGGAGGCGTGAAGAGTTTTATTTGCTATTAGTGCAATGTCTGACTAAAAGTCTTCCTTTTAATCCTGTGTATTTAATGATTTTCTTCTCCCCCCCGTCCCTCCCCCTCCTCACCCCTCCCCACCCCTCCCCCGTTCTGTCTTTTTCCTCCTCTTTTCTTTCTTTCTTTTTTTTTAAGGTATTCTGTCTCTGACTCTCTGGTGCTGATTGGGCGCTCAGGTTAGAGAGTCAACGCCCTGCGATTATGTCAGATTGCGTGCCGTCCCGAGCAGCCTAGCCTTTGAACTTAACCGCTTTTGGCTCATATTCATCAGCGTTTCCTCATTCTCAGCCAGGTGCTTTGCGAGGCTAGACAGCTCCAGAAAAGAAAAAAAAAAGGAGAGAAAGAAAGACAGGAAGAGAGAAAGAGAAAGAAAGAGAGAGAGAGAGAAAGAAAGAAAGAAAGAAAGAAAGAAAGAAAGAAAGAAAGAAAGAAAGGAAGGAAGAAAGAAAGAAAGAGAGAGAGAGAGAGAGAGAGAGAGAAGAAAGAAAGAAAGAAAGAAAGAAAGAAAGAAAGAAAGAAAGAAAGAAAGAAAGAAAGAAAGAAAGAAAGAAAGAGAAAGAGAAAGGAAGGAAGGAAGGGAGAGAGAGAAAGGAAGGAAGGAAGGAAGGGAGAGAGAGAAAGGAAGGAAGGAAGGAAGGAAGGAAGGAAGGAAGGAAGGAAGGAAGGAAAAAATAATAAAAAGCAAGCTTCCTCAAGCATCCGCACACTAATACCGCGACTTGAAAATACTTTTGGATCTTCTTTTTTTTCCTCCTCTCCCCCCCCCCCGCCCCCCACCTCCCACCGTCCCCCACCCCACCCCTCCCCTCTGCCCTCCATCCATCCACACCCCCTCCCCAGAGAAAGACGCTTTGGCGGCGCGTCCTGGATCTGCTCAAGGACTGGTATGATCAGCTGAGATTTTGGGGGGGTTGCTCCGTGCCCCCGTCCCCTCCCCGCCGCGGCCTCCCGAGCCCGCCCGTCTTGGGGCCCGCGGCCCCCGGCTCCCCGTCCCCCCAGCCCCCGGCCGGCGGCACCATGTCCAAGCCCAGCGACCACATCAAGCGGCCCATGAACGCCTTCATGGTCTGGTCCCGGGGCCAGCGAAGGAAGATGGCCCAGGAGAACCCCAAGATGCACAACTCGGAGATCAGCAAGAGGCTGGGGGCCGAATGGAAGCTGCTGTCCGAGGCGGAGAAGCGGCCCTACATCGACGAGGCCAAGAGGCTGCGGGCCCAGCACATGAAAGAGCATCCCGACTACAAGTACAGGCCCCGCCGCAAGCCCAAGAACCTGCTGAAGAAGGACAGGTACGTCTTCCCTTTGCCTTACCTGGGAGACGCCGACCCCCTCAAGGCGGCCGGCCTGCCCGTGGCTACCCCGGACTCTCTCCTGGCCTCTCCCGAGAAGGCCAGGGCCTTCCTGCCCCCGGCCTCGGCGCCCTACTCCCTGCTGGACCCCAGCCAGTTCAGCTCCGGTGCCATCCAGAAGATGGGCGAGGTGCCCCACGGCCTGGCCACCGGCACGCTGCCCTACGCGTCCACCCTGGGCTACCAGAACGGGGCTTTCGGCAGCCTGGGTTGCCCCAGCCAGCACACTCACACCCATCCTTCCCCCACCAACCCGGGCTACGTGGTGCCTTGTAACTGTACCGCTTGGTCGGCCTCCACCCTGCAGCCCCCCGTCGCCTACATCCTCTTCCCGGGCATGACCAAGACTGGCCTAGACCCCTACTCTTCAGCCCACGCCACGGCCATGTAAAGCCCCCCAGGCCTGGGGACCCTTCGGGAGGAGGGAAGGAGGAGGAGGAAGAGGGGGGCCGGAGCGGGAGGGGCACTGCATGTTCTCTGGGAGACTTTTCCAACCCCCTCCCCCCAAATCCCAGCCCCCCTCCCCGACCTCCCCAACCTCTCCTAGCCACCGGGGCCCGCGGCCACCAGCTGGGAAAACGGGCCAGGAGGACTTGCTCCCCTGGGAGCTGGCAGACTTATCCCAACCTCACCCATCCTCCTCTCCCTCGCGACTCTGTCTGTCGTCTGTCGTCGGGGTCAGAGAGGGGCAAGGAGAAGGGGGCTCCCGGGACCCGTGGCTCTCGCACAGGTGCCGGACACTTGTAAGCGTTGTAAATGTTTTCACCACCACCCCGCGGACTTCCTCCCTCCTCCCTCCCCACGTTGGACATGAAAACGAGGCAGTTCGTTTGGCTTTTTATTTATTCTCCTAATGTACATGAGTTCTCGATTCTCCGGTGTGCTTTGAACTTGCATTCTCCAGGTCCTGCTATATCTCTAGCTCTCTATTTTCTTTTGCACACTTGAAGACAGAATTTAGCCGTGTTATCTGTATTTTGCCATCGGACGTGACTGGGCGCCACTTGCTTTTCATGTCGGAAAAAAAAGGCTTAAAAGTTTCAAGCGATAGAAAAGGGGAAACATTTCTATTTAAAATCATGATATGATAGTGTTTGCTTCTTTAAAAAAAGAAACAAAAAACAAACAAAAAAAAGAACAGATAGTCCTTAAAGTTGTGTGAACCAGTGCAGCTTAGACCCAAGTTTACTTTAGACGGAACGTCAGGTTTTGAAGTCAGGAAGTAGAAATGTAAAAATTTAAGAAAAAAAATTCAAAAAAGAACCCTACGTTGGACACTTAAATATGTTTTAACGATGTCTTGGAAAAGAACATGTATCCAGAAGGATTTTACCTCGTTTACTCTGTTCATTTGTTGAACAAAGACGTTTTGAATAAAGACAATCTGTCATTAAAAAGTAAAATGTGGTGTGCTTAAAATCTGAAATGCAACATCCCTAGGTCTCGTGGGCTAAATTGTTGTAACAACTTGACTGCTTGCCCTACTAGGGCTGATGCTTAGAGCAGCCTCTTCATAGGTATACGTGGGTATATATGTAGTGTGCCTCTGAGGAGAAAATACTCTTATCTCTGTGACTGCTGAGTGTATATAGAAGCAGCCTACGTGTCTCTGTGCATATATTCTCTGTGCCTTTCAGATTGGGTTTCTTGCAATATCAGTCTCGAGGTTTCTCCGTTAGGTTTCCTTCTGGGGGTGTGCTTTTCAAGGTGAATAGGGTCTGAGAGAGATGACAAAAGTATTACCTAAAATATAGACCGACATGCATATATTATAAATACAGAAGTGTATGCGTACATATACCTATATTTTCAATTGAATCCAAGGTTAACGCACCATGGAAGAGGAATCTTGGGGAGAGACGAAGGATGTGTGTGTGTGTGTGTGTGTGTGTGTGTGTGTGTGTGTCTGCAGGAGGTGAGGGTGGAGAGCTGTGAATCCTGCACAGTTTAAATGGCAGTCGGTTTTTAAATTCAGTGTGCATGTCCGAGGAAAGGGATTAAAGACTTTTCGCAACTCTTTGAAAATCCCACGCGGGATCCTTTTCCGTAGAGTTTATACAGCTTCAGTTTCTGAGTAGACAGAAGCAACCTGCCAGAGTCCGTCTCTGGAATGTCCTAGCCCCTCCAGAAAGCCCGTCGGCGCGGACTCTCTCCTAAACAAGGGATTCCGATGGCGCCTTTAGGAAGTTAAATAGCCACCAGAAAGGGCTGGGCGTTTAGACAACTAAGAGTTGGGGTGTGTTTGGGGGGTGGGAGGGGGGAGAGTGGAGAGGACGTGGATCTCGGGAAAATTTAGCTTTGAAAACAAAAACAAAACTCCTTTACTAGTCGAATAACGGGGAGCTCCGTTTCCCAGTTGACCTGGGTCTAAAAGTATCCTTCTTCGCTATTCCAGGAGGTTTTTTCCTCCCTTGCGTTTTTGGGATGGGTGAGATGCTACTTGTTTTTCCGAATCCCGAATCCTCCGAGTGTGTATTTTGCGTTGTGTTTAACTTTTGCTTAAGAAGAAGCTGAGGGATGATTTGGGGGGCGGGGTGTGTGTGTGTGTGTGCGAGCTGAGTGGGGATAGCTGGATGATGGCCGAATGAAAAAAAAAAAAGCAGACTCCAAAGCTGAAACCAGTGGATTAGCATATTGTCCTAAACAATTAGGAGTGTTTGAGGTACTATTTGGAACCTATTCATCGGGGCCCTCTGTTAAAAGGGGGATTTTCATTATGAAAAAAAGTAGCAGTTGTCCATCTGGCTGAGCTGAATAGCAAAGTGAACCGTGTTGTAGATGCTTTTCTCATTAAGTGCTCTTTTGAGACCAATGTTAGAATTAAATGGCATAACACAATTAACATACATGGGACCTGAATGGGAGGGGAAGCATATAAATAATAGATAAATAAATAAATGAGAGATCAGGCTAAGGTAAACAAAGGAACAGAGGGGGAAAAGGCTTGAAAGGAGAGGTTAGAATGGCTGGACCACGCTTGTTTAGCATCACAAAACCCCCTTACAAATCAGCACAATTAGGGACAGGCTTGACGAGGACAGCAATCAAAGAGATCGTGGCTCGGGACACTGAGAGAAAGTCCCCCCCGAAGGCGCCCCTACAATCGCTGAAGGCCACAAGGGCCTGGGTGGGGGGCGGGGGGGACGGGCTCTGATTTAACCCCAAATGACAGTCGCTGTCAGTCTCTGCGCTCTCCCTCATAGCTCAGTGTCCCTCAACATCTCCCGAGATTAGGTTTTACGGGGGTCTCCCAGGAAAGTCGGTTGGAGAAGTGGCAGTTTTCTTCCTTTCTGCTCGGTAGAGGTCCCCTCCAAGTCCAAGGCCAGAGGCCAGTCGTTTTGGGCAAGACCACAGGGGCCGGTTGTTGGGAGAAACAGCGTGGCCTAGTGGATAGAGCCCGGGCTAATAATAATAATAATAATAATAATAATAATAATAGTATTTGTTAAGCGCTGGGGTAGAGACAAGGTAATCAAGTTGTCCCACGTAGGGCTCACAGTCTTTATCTCCATTTTCCAGATGAGGTAACTGAGGCCCAGAGAAGTGAAGTGACTTGCTCAAAGTCACACAGCTGATGAGTGGCAGAGCCGGGATTAGAATCCACGACTTCTGACTCCCAAGCCCGGGCTCTTGCTACTAAGCCACGCTGACAGAAGGACCTGGGTTCTGATCCCACCTCTGCCACTCATCTGCTGGGTGACTTTGGGCAAGTCGCTTCACTTCTCTGGGCCTCAGTTCCCTCATCTGTAACATGGGGATGGAGATTGCGAGCCCCAAGAAGGACAGGGACTGTGTGCAACCCGATTTGCTTGTATCCACCTCAACGCTTAGTACAGTGCCCAGCACATAGTAAGTGCTTAACAAACACCATCCTCACCACCACCACCATCATCATCATCACTTAGTACAGTGCTAAGCGCTTAATACAGTGCTCTGCATACAGTAAGTGCTCAATAAATACGATTGAATGAAAGAATAAATACGATTGAGTGAATGAATGAATCATCATCATCGTCATGGGGATTAATAATAATAATGATGCTGGCATTTGTTAAGTGCTTACTATGTGCCAAGCACTGTTCTAAGCGCTGGGGGGGTTGCAAGGTAATCAAGGTTGTCCCACGTGGGGCTCACAGTCTTCAACCCCATTTTACAGATGAGGTCACGGAGGCACAGAGAAGAGAAGTGACTTGCCCAAAGTCACACAGCTGACAATTGGCAGAGCCGGGATTTGAACCCATGACCTCTGACTCCAAAGCCCGGGCTCTTTCCACTGAGCCACGCTGCTTCTCAAGAATGATTAAGTCTGTGAGCCCCATGTGGGACAGGGACTGTGTCCAGCCTGATTTGCTCGAATCCACCCAGAGCTTAGTACAGCGCTTGGCACACAATAAGCGCTTAACAGATACCGTAATTCTTACTCGTGTCCTCCTCCTCCACCATCCCATTTTTGTGGGAGTCTGCCCTAAACTCGAAAGTGGGGTTGCTGCGATCTCTCCACGGATGGAGAATATTATGTTGAGGTGGTGGTGGGTGGGAGGTGGGGAGAATTGGCTTCTAGACTGTGAGCCCGTTGTTGGGTAGGGACCGTCTCTATATGTTGCCGACTTGTACTTCCCAAGGGCTTAGTACTGCCGACTTGTACTTCCCAAGGGCTCACTACAGTGCCTTGCACACAGTAAGCGCTCAATAAATTCGATTGGATGAATGAATGGATGAATGAATAATGGCCATTTTGAAGCCATCATCGACATTGCTTCGTATTGGACTGCTAAGCAGATCAGAGTTGTAGAAACGGGTATCAGAACTGACTGTCCGTTCACCCTTCGCCCCTTTATTCTTTTTTCTTTTACCACCTCCAGCGTCTGCCCTCACCTGTTTTTCAATCTGCCTTCCCCCTTCCAGCTTGTTTTTCTTTTTAAATCAACCCAATCCCGCCTTCTCCTCGCGGAGTGTTCTGCAGGTGTGGGGAGAGTTTGCTCACCCCAGACAAATACATGAAATAATTGTCATGACATGGAAATGAACCGATGATTGACTTTGATGTCAAAAACGTACCAAAAAAAAGAGATTCCCTAGAGGGGGGTAAAGCGGCTTCTGGTTAAACCTGTTTTCCCACAACTGTGTCTTTCTTGCAATAAAATCATTAAACAAAGGCCGGGGGGAGGGAGGGGGGTGTTAAAAACTGCGCATATTGGCAGGACATAGTTGCACACGGTTCAAGTCCTCATTTCCCTACCCCCTTTCCAATCGCAACTTCTCAGGTGCGTGTGCGGGTTGATGATGATGATGATGGTATTTCTTTCGGGGGTTTCTCCCGAGCTCCTGGCTCCTTCCGAGCTGAGCCGGGGAGGACAGGGGGCTGGGGGAGGGGGCTGGAGGGTCACCGGGAGGAGATGGGCCCAAAGCTCAGCGCAGCGCCCCAGGAAAAGGTTCCCCCCGCTCCCCTTTCCGATGCGGGAATCAATAAAGCCATCGGACAGGTCTTCTTCCCGTTCTTCTTCCCTTTAAGCCGTGGGAACGGCCGCGGGATCGATTTCCCCAAATTGCATAACTCCCCGAACAATCCCAGGGAAAGTTGGGGGTGTCCTCCAAATTGACCTAGGACTGGGCCGCAGAGACTGTGAGCCCTATGCGGGACAGAGGACTGTGTCCAACCTGATTAGCCTGTATCTACCCCAGCGTTTAGTACAGTGCTTGGCACGTAGCGCTTAACAAACACCACGATTATTATTCTTATTAATAAGTTAGAACAAGTCCACCAGGGTTTCCTTCCTCTACATACACACACACACACACACCTCCACATCTCTGTCCAGGTGGATTTTCCAGGATGTAAATGTAATCGATTGATGCAGAATTCGGATTTCTTTCTCTCTCGGAGTAGACTGTAATGTTAAGGAAGAGTGTGTTTGTGGTGTGGGGGGATATACAGGAGTTTGTGGCTCACCAACTTTCTATAAAAGGCCGCATGAAATGGCCCACTTGAAGACTGCCGCTCATTAACGGTCTTCGAGGCGTATCTTTCACTACTGAGCGCATCCAAAAGCCTTTCAAAAGTCCTTTCGGTCTAGCCAACAGATGGGTGTTTTTGATTTTTGCGCTTTCTGTTCCGTCCCCCATCTCTCCGACAATGCAGATCCGGCCCCTCTCCCTCATACCCTGAAAACCGATGGGAAAACCCCTTTTCGATTTGAAGCCGTCCGCCAGCAGCCGGAGAGCTCCGATTTGGGGTGGCCAGCTTGGCACGTGTAATTCTTATCTAGATCCCACATAAACACATGGCTGGCTCCTACACGGAACATCAAAGGCCTGCTCTTCGGGCGCGCAGGTGATGACTCGCCCGGCTCCGCCAAGGTAAAGAAATAAATGATAGGCAAGCGGGACGGGAGGGGAAAGGGGAGGAGGAGGAGGAGCCCGAGGCGGGGAAAAGGGGCGGGGGGGCAGCCTTCAGCCCCCCCCCCCCCAAATCCGTCCATCAAGGGAGTCCTAGGACTCCCCATCCCTCCATCGTTTCCCCCGCAACAACGATTCCCAGCCCAGAAAGGCAGTGGGCCATCCCTACCCTATTTCTTTTGCCATCGGTCCTTCTCTCCCCCTCCTCCAGTTCCTCGCCTGCCTTTCAACAAGCGCTTAGAACAGTGCTTGGCACATAGTAAGCGCTTAACAAATACCAATATTATTATTATTATTATTTCAAGTCAACAAAGCCAATGGGCTCTGAAAAAAGGTGGATTTGAGGAAAGTAAGCAATGTAAGGCCATGCCCTTAGCTCAGGGTCGAAAGAGGTCAGGGAAGTTTTGGGTTTTTTGTTGTTGTTGTTGGTTGTTCCATCCAACCAACTTGTTGCTTGTTTGTTTTTCCATCTTTTATCTGAAACGGGGTGGAATGGACTCTGTCAACCTTCAGAAATGGGGTCTGGGCGGCAGCCAGATTAAGGTAAATCCAGAAACTTTTAGCATCTTCTAGAGACGAAAGTTAGAGTTTGTGTCTAACTTTCTAACTCTCTTTCCCGCCTCTCTCTGGGTCTGTCTGTCTCTCTGAATATCTCTCTGCATCAATCTCTCCCTGGGTCCTCTCTGTCTCTTTCATCCGTCCATTCACTCATTCAATATTTATTGAGCGCTTACCATGTGCAGAGCACTATACTAAGCGCTTGGGAGAGGACAATATAACAATAAACGGACACAGTCCCTGCCCCCCACGCCCATTTCTCTCTCTCTATTCTCTCTCCCCAATTCCTCCTTGGAAACAGGACCCCGAAGAGTAGAAGCTGGGGGGAAGGGACACAAGAATCGGAGAGAAGGTGGAACTATCAAAAAGACAGAGTGAGCCTGTCATTAGGTAGGGATTGTCTCTATTTGTTGCCGAACTGTACTTTCCAAGCGCTTAGTACATTGTTCTGCACACAGTGAGCCCTGAATAAATACGATTAAATGAATGAATGAGCAAGACGGTGGAGCCAAAGATGACACGAGCCAGCCGTCGAAGAGGCTAGGGCCAGAGGGCCAGAGGCCTAGAGATATCTGGACGGAAGAGAGAAAAGGGCGAAATAATAGCGGTGATTGAGAAAGAAAAGGAAGAAAAGAACAAGGAAGAAGGAAGCAGGGATGTGGGAAAAGCAGTCTTCCCATCAGAAATGCCTTTTTCGACTCCTCCTCGGAACGTCCCTGGTATGAACTGGAGATGGACAGACCCTCCAAAAAGATGTTTTAAAAACTGGCAATGTTTAAAACGTCTGCTACAGTGGATTTTCCGCGGCCGATTTGCCTTTTTAAGATCCATCGGCCGTCCCTGTCTCCATCCTTCTTCCTACCTCCCCAAACGCGAAAGGAAACGGTCGGTCTGGGCCCTTAAAAATATCTTTAGGGCCAATAATCCGGTACGTCATTACCGCGATTGACTCCCCTTCTGAATGTCTAAACAAGAAATAACGTGCTAAGTGCCTGGCGATTGAATTCCAGCCACTCAAATATCTGTACATTGGGGTGGGAGGGGGGCGAGAGTTTAAGCCTTAAACCCCCAGGCCGATGCCAACTTTGAAAAGACAGAGTGTGAAAGAGAAAAAAGAAGGGAGCGGAGAAAGTAAGCCGCGCAGAGAAAGAAAACCTGTGAGTGAATGAGAAAAGCGAGGGACGAGGAGCCGGCAATTATCGAAAGATAAAATGAGATGAATTCAAAGGAAACGAACTAGGCAAACAATCGGGGCCGGGTGAAAAGCAGGCACAGATTAGAATTTGTTTGTGGTGGCGGTCTGTCTGCTTCTCTTCCCCCAGCCCCCAGCTTCTTCCCACCTCCAACCCACCCATTGTCACAGGGCAAAGCGATGGGATTTTGCACACTTGAGGTGTAATAGCATTACTGCATTAATTAAAATTTTCATTTCACGTCCAGATTGTTTACTTATCTGCTAGAAACATATGTTGAGAGAAGTTAAGATTCTGGATTCTGCACTGTTGCCCAAGGTGTGATTCAATATAGGAGGCTGGGGGAGAGGGGAGAAAGAGCGGCTTCGGGTTTTTTTATTATTATTATTACATCCTCGAGCCTTATCTGACGCTGTAAATTATAAGGATCCTCCATTGAACTGCATATGAAGATTATATATATATTTTTGAATATCGGTTCCCAAAGCACGCTGATTTTCACTTTGAAATGAAAGAATCCACCCCGCAGGAACCCAAAAAACCAAGCCCTCCTTCACAGAAGCCCCCCACTCTCCGATCCCTGCACCCCAGATCTTGGGTTTTGATAGCGTGGCTCAGTGGAAAGACCACGGGCCTTAGAGTCATAGGCCATGGGTTCAAATCCCGGCTCTGCCAACTGGCAGCTGTGTGACTTTGGGCAAGTCACTTGACTTCTCTGTGCCTCAGTTACCTCACCTGTATAATGGGGATGAAAACTGTGGGCCCCCCGTGGGACAACCTGATCACCTTATAACCTCCCCAGTGCTTAGAACAGTGCTTTGCACATAGTAAGCGCTTAACAAATATAATAATAATAATAACTGTTGTTATTATCTCGTGCCCGTTCCAGCCCCGGGCCGCCCATTTAACTAGCAAGGGCGATGGTCAAGCGCTTTCGAGGAACAGCATGGCATTATGTTGCCAACTTGTACTTCCCAAGCGCTTAGTACAGTGCTCTGCACACAATAAGCGCTCAATAAATACGATTGATTGATTGACTGATTGATTGATAGGGGATAGAGCCCAGCCCCGGGAATCAGAAGGTCATGGGTTCTAATCCCGACTCCTTCACTTGTTTGCTGTGTGACCTTGGTCAAGTCACTTCACCCCTCTGGGCCTCTGTTCCCTCCTCTGGAAAAGGGGGATGAAGACGGTGAGCCCCACGTGGGGCTGGGACTGTGTCCAACCCGATTTGCTGGTATCCACCCCAGCGCTCAGTACAGCGCCTGCCACATAGTAAGCGCTCGACAAATACCATCATCATTATTATTATTAGGGTCGCCTCTCTGCTCTCGGTTGCGGTGAGCTTTGCAGCGCTTCGCAGAGCGCTTCGGCTCCGGACGTCCCGCCCAAAGTCCGGGATCCATCTGCGATCTTTGGGCGTTTCAAGCCCTTTACATTCTCCCTTCTAAAAATACCCCGGAACGGTAAAGTTAGACTGTCCCTAGCTTGGGTAAAGGTTTTATCAACCCCCTTCTCCTCCCTAATCCCCTTTCCTGATGAGACCCAACTGAAAACTTCAAAATTCTGTTGTGGGTGGGATAAGGGGGGAGAGGAAGGGCTCTTATGGGAGTCCCCTGGGGTGGGGAGGGGGAAAAGGACTCCCCCTTAACAGTCTCCCCTTCCCGCAGCCCCGAATCTAACTAGAAATGAGCCAGGACTAATTCCCTGGTAAGCATTTTACAGTTGTTCTTCTAAAAGCAAGCCAAAACCAGAGCCACAACAGAATCCCATCTTTCTTATCTCTCAAACACTCCTTTCAGGCTCAGATCAGAGAGGAAGGGAAAAAAGAGAGGATAATTGTTCTTTATTTTTTTTTTTAATTTAATACGCCAAGCCACTGCTTTCAGGTCATTTATATGCCTAATTTAGTGATAAAAGTCAATAAGCAAGGATCACAGGCTCTTTCCTCTCTTCTTATTCCTTTCGATTCAGTGTACCAGAGTAATTGGAAAAACCCAGTCAGAAATACACTTCGCCGTTCAAAGCTTTATTCGCCTGCATCGTAATCGTAATAGGTGTGCTTTTATAATGCAATTAGTTTGATTTATTATTTTGTGCTTTGACGGTAAAACAGATGTGTCTTTTTTTGCAGTCAGTCTTGTCTGCATTCAGTTGGCTGTGTTATACAGAACTGCGTTAACACGTCTACATACCAGCGAACGCTCACCTGCTCCCCAAAGCAAAACTCAGAGGAAAAAAAAAAAAAGAAAACCCCGTTTTCCTGATTCCAAGCATCCTGTGGAAACGTTGTTGTAATGCTGCGTGAGGAGCAAGTAAATGGAGCAAAGAAATATGGTTTAGGGATAGAGAAAGGGCAAGCGCTTTGTACAGTGCTCTGCACACAGTAAGGGCTCAATAAATATGATTGAATGAATGAAAGACAGAAGGGTAGGGAACATAAACAGATCTCTGTCTATTAAGTATTGTTTTGGGATTTCTAATTTTTTGAAACCTCTATGAAAATTGTGAGGTGTCATTTCTCTCTTCTCGTTCTATCTGTAATTGAATCTAGGTCACTATTCTAAAGCAAGAAAAGTCTGCTTCCCACTTTTCTACATCAGCCTGGAATTTGAGGGAGGGAGGTGGATCTTGCCATTTCATTTAGAATGTAATGGTGGATGAACTGATAAGCAAATAGGGAAAAAAAAGACTCTGCTTAAAAGAAAAAAAAAACCTGCATGGTTTTAATATGCTTCCAGATGGGGGGAAAATGATTTACATGAGAGTTTATTTCCTCTTTGCTGATATGAAAGAATTACAGATACAAAACCCACTGATCTATAGAATAAAAAAAGAAAAGAAATGTTATTTTCCTGTAAAGGTATCAGTTCATTTATATTCATTTAACCATCCATCCATCAATTCACTTTCTCACTCCTTGCACATTCTCTCTGGCTCTGTTAAACCTAAGCCCCACCAATATACTTTTCTAGAATATACAATTAACTTTCCTTTCTTTAAAATAATATGAGCCTGAGATGGAGTAGGGAAGGGAAGAAGTTGAGGGTTTTTTTGCTTGTTTGTTTTTATTCCTGTGGGTTACGTATTATAAATCTTTGGGGGAATTTTCAAAGTATTTAAAAAAATTTCCAGCTGCAGTTCTGACCAACAGAGTGTATCTGTTTTAAAGAGTTATGGGAATCTAACTGAAATTAAATATCCTCTTGGTAAAAAGTAGGAAATTAACAAGGAGGAATAATTTTTTAAAGTTCTGCCAAAGAATCAACAGAACAGTGCTCCACTGCAACGGTCTTATGGAACTGTGTTGCAGTATTTGTACTAGACAAACTCTTGCGTTATTTTGAGTTTATTTGTGGTGGTGAGATGAGTTGTTAACCTTGCAGTGTTGCCTAACCAGAGTATTTCTGTGATGGACTGCAGAAATCAGAAGTGAGATGAATCGAACAGTTGGAATTTTGAGCTCTGAAATGTGGTGAAGGTAATTCAATCAAAGGTTTTAATTTCTTAGCCATATAAAATGGCAATTAGCACAATAGACAATTATTGAAGAAATGAACGCGAAAAATGGTAAAATTGCCATTCTCCTTATTTTCAAACAGATTTCTTTTCCCTTATTACTGCTCCCTTTGTGTCACCTATGCACTTGGGTCTGTATCCTTTAAACACTTGGTGATCACCCCATCCTCAGCTCCACAGCACTTAATGTTCAGCTTTGTGATTTATTTATTAATATTCAATGTCCGTCTCCCCCTCTAGATTTTAAGCTTGTTGTGCATAGGAAATGTGTCTACCAACTCTGTTATACTGTAATCTCTCAAGTGCTTAGTACAGTGCTGTGCACACAGTAAGCATTCCACAAATATCACTGATTGAATGACACTTACAAAAGTGGGTCAAAGGCCCTGAGAAAGGCATTCCATATTTTGGATGTGCCCAAATGTATGAGGAATAATACAGCTGTAACTGTTTTCATTCTGAAGAATAAGACAGTGATCCCCTCTTAAAGGAGTAAGCTTTGTCGGCCCCCAGATGATCCATCTTCTCAATGAGAATACTGATGACAAATTGGGCTTTTTAGGTTACAGGACTACAAGCTCCATCTAGGTTTTCATCTTAATTTGGGAATGAATATTCTTAGGAATCAAATTTCCAATCATCTTCCTAAATGAAGATGACACAAATGGTTTAAGTAGCAGCATCTGTCTGGAGTTGACACATCGTCACCCAACATTTCATTATCTCAAGCAGTTCTAGGACTGCTCTTTGAGCTCAAAGATTCATTTAAATCAGTGTTATGTAAATTCACCTTTGTGAAGTGGTAGAATTGCTTATAGGCATTGTTCCCATTTTTTTCTCTGTGCTTTGTGAACGCGTTTATGTAAGTATAACTATTAGAAACAAGCTGTTCACTTTGAGTTATCTTTGAAACCCCTGGACTGTCTTGAAAAGATTTGAATATCTGGAAGGGCATCACCTGGAAGAATATTCATTCATTCATTCATTCAATCATATTTAATGACTATGACATTCATTAAATGTCATAGTAAGTGCTCAATAAATATGATTGATTGCTTGATTATTGAGCACTTACTATGTGCAGAGCACTGTCAGCGCTTGGGAAGTACAAGTCAGTAACATATAGAGATGGTCCCTACCCAACAATGGGCTCACAGTCTAGAAGGGGGAGACAGACAACAAAACAAAACATGTAGACAGGTGTCAAAATCATCAGAACAAATAGAATTAAAGCTATATGCACACCATTAACAAAATAAATAGTAAATATGTACAAGTAATAAATAGAGTAATAAATCTGTAGAAATATATATATATATATATATATATATATATAAATATACACATACAGGTGCTATGGGGAGGGGAAGGAGGTAGGGTGGGGCGATGGAGGGGAGAAAAAAGGGGGCTCAGTCTGGGAAGGCCTCCTGGAGGAGGTGAGCTCTCAGTAGGGCTTTGAAGGGAGGAAGAGAGCTAGCCAGTCAACTTTTCTCCTCCGCACCCTATGTTTATGTAATAGGCACACATTTATAAAATATGCCAGTGTATCAATCTACTTCCCCTGCCCCACAGCACCTGTATATATGTTTGTACATATTAATTACTCTATTTATTTTACTTGTACACATTTACTATTCTATTTATTTTATTTTGTTAATATGTTTTGTTTTGTTGTCTGTCTCCCCCTTCTAGACTGTGAGCCCGCTGTTGGGTAGGGACCGTCTCTATATGTTGCCAACTTGTACTTCCCAAGCACTCAGTACAGTGCTCTGCACACAGTAAGTGCTCAATAAATACAATTGAATGAATGAATGAGAAGTACGTGTTGTGCTTAGAGCAAAAAACAAATACAAACAAATTGTTCTTAAAGACAATCATAGAGGGTCTGGAATTTGGGTTCTACTCGTATGAGTACCTGGAATTGTGGGGAACCTGTTTTCTAATAAACAGATTTTTCCAGCCCTCCTCCCACATTTCCCAACTCCATCTGGGACTTGCATCAGGCCCTTTCTATAAACCCTGAGAGGACCAGCTTCTCTTCTCTCCCTCTCCAGTACATCTTTTTTGAGGGAAAGAGGATTCCTTCTTGCTCTCTGGCAGCTCCATTTTCACGGAGAGATAAAGCAATCCCTCACTCTTTTTAGGTCGTGAGCCTGCCAAGGGACAGGGACTGTGTCTAATTTCCATCTTTGTATTCTTTCCCAGAGCTTAGTATAGTGATCTGCACACAGTAAGGGCCGAAAGACTGTCCATGCCACTTTTCCCTGAATGACAATCCACCCAAGAAAGACAGAAATCTCAGGAATATGAAACTGAACTGAAGATTCATGTGCAATTTAGCAAAGTCTGTCAGAGCCCCCCTAGGAGCAATATATTTCATCTAGTCCATCTACAAATTACCCCCAAAGCCTCAATAAGGTAGCCTAGATTTCAAAAAGACTATCTTTAAGATTGGCAAATGGGAATAAGGTTGATAAGGAAAAGAAGGGTGGGGTCTTGCATATAGTCGTGCTACTTTGTGGCCAGACCCAATCCTTGGCAATAGCCCAACTCTTTCCTATAGGTACGATCTATACTGATGTAATTGCATAAAGAAACGATATGTAGATCTGATGACGTCTTGCCTGTTTATACATTCAGTAGCTTTCTGGGACCACTGAATAGTCTTCATCATTGTTCTCACATTTTTCAAGCTCAGGTGGAGGGACAATGAAGTGAGTGGCTTTTCACTGCAAATTAATCACTGAAGTCCCTGATAACCAGGCATGGGTCCTCTCATTCATACAGCCGCTTAACTGAGAAGCTGTCCATATAGTCTTCACCTTTGTGTCCCGAAAATGATCGGCTGCCCTAATCAAATAGAAACCTCCCAGAACGAGGGAAGGCGGGGTCCAGTGGGATGATCCAACGTGATCTGGGGGGTCCCAGGAAGAGGCAAACGAAATGTCATTGGGATTGGAGCGGCCCTGAGAATCGCAAAGTGAGAATCAAGTACACTCACTTATTATATTAATTTAATAAAGCCCCATGAATTAAGGGCCAAAATAACGCTCCCAAACCTCAGGCATGTGTTGTCGCTGAAAACCATACATGACTCCAGAGTGAAAAGGCTAGGTCTGTACTGGGGTCTAAAATAGAGCAGGAGAGATAGCGGTTCCCCAGCTCATGTGGATGCAGACTTAAGCATTGTTATTCTAAGACCTGGGGATGTTAAAGGAATTAAAATTTTACCAATTCTTCTCCTTTTCTGGAAAGCTGCTAAGAACAATAGGATTATACCCAGGTCAGCTAACAATCTTGGAGTTTCTTGGAGAAAGGGGGATGAGAATCATTTTTTCACTAGGTGTCTATTAGGGTTTTTTACTGGGCTGAAGAGTCATCCTCCAGTTCAATCAGCTTGGTTGCAGTTGGTGCCAAATGGAGATTTGCT
Organism: Tachyglossus aculeatus; assembly: GCF_015852505.1. Classification (NCBI taxonomy): domain Eukaryota; kingdom Metazoa; phylum Chordata; class Mammalia; order Monotremata; family Tachyglossidae; genus Tachyglossus; species Tachyglossus aculeatus. The sequence continues at coordinate 23,243,342 of NC_052066.1, read as the reverse complement.
TTTACAAGATTAAGGGGAAGCTGGACAGCAACTGGGTGGTCTTGGAGGGGTGTTGAGGAAAACTTGGGAAAGAGAACTTTTTGAGGGCTTGTGGAAGCCTACTTTTCTCCAGATCCTTCCTCTACTATCCAAGTAAGATACTTAAATCTTCACTACCTCTTCAGTTCCTTCATTTCTAAAATGAAGACAATAGGGTTTCTTTACTCACATCACGAGGTTTTTTTTGGGGGAGGGAGTTTAATGACATTTGTTAAGTGCTTACTACATGCCAGGCACTGTACTAAGCACTGGGGTAGATAGATACAAGATAATCAAGTTGGACACCATCCATGCCCCACATGGGATACTCAGTCTTAATCCCCATTAAGGTGTCATGAGGGGTCATGAGTTTTTAATTATATAACATTATCAAAGGGCTTTATGTTTCTTAAGGGTTAATTTTTTATTTTATTCATAGAGTGCCTTTTATCAGAAACCATTCAGGAAAATTATACATAATATATAGATATACACATACATGCATACAGATATATGAATATATTCTAAAATGTGTATAGATAGAATATAGTTAATATATCTATCTAGCTACATAGAGATAGATATTCACACACACACAGAATTATTCTCACCAGGCATTCAAATTATTTCATAGGAAATCATAATTGAAAGCAATTATAAAAACATTTACATTTCATTTCATATTCAGCTCCTATTCTTGCAATACATCATCTCTATTTCTTCTCTGACCACAAATTCTTTTAGGCTTTTCACTTCTACTTACAATCCCGACAACTTCAAACTACCTAGTTTCCACATTCATCCAATTGTAATTGAAAACATGAATTGATCACTAGACCTAAAGATTGCCTTAACCTATCCTTGTCTTCAGCTGCATAAAGCCTCATTTAACTTTCCACTTCTCCTTAGTAAGGTCAGTCTCTTTCCCTCTACAGTATTTGTAATTTCATTTGACTTGCTTTTATCCACCTTGCTTTCACAAGGTACATCTGAAAGTTCCTGTTAAATCTATTGCTTTTACCTTTCTCAAATGTTCAACACCTGAATCTTTCTTGAAAATGTCACACAGTCATTCTTCACAGGGCCCATTCTTGACGGTCCACTTTTCTAAATGTGTGGTTGCCTGTTTCCATAATACTGCTACCTTTGGATCTTTATCAGTTGCATCTACTTGGGCCTGGGACATCCTTTTCCTCCACCTTCCTAGAAGTAGTTGTAATAGTGTTTAGTAAGAGCCTACTGTGTGCACAGCACTGCATTAAGCGCTGGAGAAAAAATACGCAGGTGATGATTAGACACGGTTCCTTCCCTCCAGAGGCTCATGAACTAAGAATAGCGTGAGTAAGGGTTTGGTACTAGAGACGTTAGAAAAGATGAAATTCTATGAATACAAAAACAATGGTAAAAGACTATGTATTTTGTGCACTCAACCCCCCTACATCTATAATTATTTCTCTTTGTGGATCATCCAGATAATGATGTTACATTTTACAGGGAACTGTGTTTTCCTTACACTTCTACCTCCTGCAAATTTCTCTCCTCACATCCCAGAAATTTAACATTATGAACATATCTTTCCTTCCAAATTTCATCTTTACATCCTCTTTCTGTGCTTCCGTCCTGAACATTTCTCTTTATTCCTTGTTTAAGTTCATGCATTTGTGACCCCTTCTTCCTTAATTTGCTCCTTTCTCTTACTGAGTTCTTCGCTTCTAATTCCAAGGACCCCTCCCCTCTAGTCTTCAGGTAACTTGAATTCTTTTTGTTGCTTTTACCCTTCTTTTTTTCTGTTACAATTAAAGCATTAAAAAACCCAAACCCTGAACTCAAGAAAGCAGCAGGCTTTCCTCACCCCAATCTGGGTGAGGTGGGACAGCAAGTTTAATGTGCCTTTTTCTAAGCTTGGTTTTCATTTCTCCCAATGCAAGATACAACGATTTGAGGGTTTTCTGCTTGACTTTTTTCCATCAGACTGCTCCCTTAGACTGCAAGACTTATATGTGACAGGGGCTGGGTCCAACCTTATTATGTTATATCTAGTCCAATGCTTAGTACAGTGCTTGGCACACAGTAAGCACTTAACGAATGTCAATACCATTATCATCATCATGCCTTGGATACAGATGAACCTTATTTTTCCAGACTTTTACTTTATGTTTAATGTTAACCTTACATGCCATAAACCTGGCCCACTTCAACAGTCTATAACAAGAATGGATCTACTCAAGTAAAATGAGTGTTTCTATATTGGTCTGTCTGTCTTATGCTGTTGAGTCTTCTCTGACCCATAGCGACTCCATGGACACATCTCTCCCAGAATTATAACGATGGCATTTATTAAGTGCTTACTATGTGCAAGCACTGTTCTAAGCACTGGGGAGGTTACAAGGTGATCAGGTTGTCCCACGGGAGGATCGTAGTCTTAATCCCCATTTGTACAGATGAGGTAACTGAGGCACAGAGAAGTTAAGTGACTTGCCCAAAGTCACACAGCTGACAAGTGGTGGAGCCGGGATTTGAACCCATGACCTCTGACTCCAAAGCCCATGCTCTTTCCATTGAGCCACGCTGCTTCTCCCAGAATGCCCCACCTCCACTGCAAATCTGCAAATGTTCTGGTAGTACATCCATAGAGGTTTCTTGGTTAAAAATACAGAAGTGGTTCACCACTGCCTTCGTCCATGCCATCAACTTGAGTCTCCACCCTCAACTCTTCCCCATTCTGCTGCTGCCCAGCACAGGTGAGTTTCGACTTGTGGCAGATGGCCTTCCACTCGCTAGCCACTGCCCAAGCTAGGAATGGAATGGATATGCCCCTGCTTGACTCTCCCTTTTGTTGCCAAGACTGTAGAGTACTGGAAACTCTCCAGGTGCCATCCTGAGAGGAGGTTCTATATTGGTACTTCCATCTATTAGTGGGTTTCCTTGTAGTTGAGGTAGGGCTCCAGGTCATCATATGCCCCCCTCATCCCCAGAAGGGAATTATTTTATTGGCCACTCAAGCTACACGCTAAGAAGCTACACTAAGCTACACGCTAAGGCCTTCCCAGACTGAGCCCCCTTTTTCCTCTCCTCCTCCCCATCCCCTCTGCCCTACCTCCTTCCCCTCCCCACAGCACCTGTATATATGTTTGTACAGATTTATTACTCCATTCATTTTACTTGGGTATATTTTCTATTCTATTTATTTTGTTAATGATGTGCAATAGCTTTACTTCTATGTATTCTGATGACTTGACACCTGTCACATGTTTTGTTTTGTTGTCTGACTCCCCCTTCTAGACTGGGAGCCTGCTGTTGGGTAGGGACTGTCTCTATATGTTGCCACCTTGTACTTCCCAAGTGCTTAGTACAGTGCTCTGCACACAGTAAGCGCTCAATAAATACGATTGAATGAATGAATAAGAAAAAGCAACATCACCTAGTGGATAGAGCAAGGGCCTGGGAGTCAGAATGACCTGGGTTCTAATCTGGCGCCACCGTTAGTTTACTGTGTGACCTTGGGTCAGTCACTTCACTTCTCTGTACCTCAGTTACCTCATCTGTAAAATGGGGATTAAGACTGCGAGCCCCGCATTGGACATCGACTGTGCCCAACCTGATGAGCTTGTATCCACTCCAGCACTTAGTATAGTGCCTGGAAAATGGTAAGTAATTAACAAATACCATTAAAAAAAATATTGGGAAGGGTGTGTATTTGAGGAGTGTGTACCCATGCCCTGGAAGGTATAGGGTAGGGACTTTCAGACTGATTAAAACTCTGTCCTGAGCCATAAGTCTGCATTTTATGTCTCTGATAAAAGAAGGAAATAAAGTAGTTATAATAATAATGATGGCATTTATTAAGTGCTTACTATGTGCAAAGCACTGTTCTAAGCGCTGGGGAGGTGACAAGGTGATCAGATTGTCCCATGGGGGGCTCACAGTCTTAATCCCCATTTTACAGATGAGGTAACTGAGGCACAGAGAAGTTAAGTGACTTGCCCAAAGTCACACAGCTGACAATTGGTGGAGCTGGGATTTGAACCCGTGACCACTGACTCCAAACCCCGTGCTCTTTCCACTGAGTCATGCTGTTATGCTCTATCAACCCAGTTGGATCAGGAGGAAGCCCCCCAAATCCATTCCCCTCTTCCCACTAGGCTGTAAACTCATCGTGGGAAGCAACTATTTCTGTTTAATGTTGTATGGTAATCTCCCAAGTGCTTAGGACAGTGCTCTGCACACAGTAAGTGCTCAATAAATGCAACTGAATGAATAAATGAATAAATGAAATCCCTTATCACATTCCTGTGTCCCTTGTCACATTTCCTGCACAATGGTTCATTCTTGGTTTCAAATAAACACTTGCCTACTTACCCTGAGTAATTCAGGATGTAAATAGATCGAGGGTACTGGATTTCCTTATTGTTCTAGCTGTGAGCCCTTTGCTTGGAGAATGGGCTGGCTGTCAAATATTTAGCAGGTATTTCTTTTTATTCCCTATGTTCAATTGGCAATGATCCTGGCTTCCCACCACTTGTTACTCAATAGTCAATTAATGGTCAATTAATTCAGGTTCATTTGATGGGAATGGAGTAGGTATGCAAAAGAAGCAGCATGGCTCAGTGGAAAGAGCCCGGGCTTTGGAGTCAGAGGTCAGGGGTTCAAATCCTGACTCCACCACTTGTCAGCTGTGTGACTTTGGGCAAGTCACTTAACTTCTCTGTGCCTCAGTTACCTCATCTGTAAAATGGGGATTAAGACTGTGAGCCCCCCGTGGGACAACCTGATCACCTTGTAACCTCCCCAGCACTTAGAACAGTGCATTGCACATAGTAAGCACTTAATAAATGCCATCATTATTATTATATGAGCATCTAGAGAAGGAGTGTGACTGGGTGGAAATGAAAGCTCTCCCAGATCCCTGCTATGTGACCTTGGACCGTCACTTAACTTCTCTGTGTTTCAATTTCCTCACCGATAAAATGGAGATTCAATCTCTGTTTTCCCTCCTTCTTAGACTGTAAGACCTATGTAAGATAGAGACTGTGTCTGACCTGATTAATTTGTATATCTACCTCAGTATTTAGAACGGTGCTGGTTACATAGTAAGTGCTTAACCAATACAACAACAACAATAATAACAACAATAGTAATAATAATAATAATGGCATTTATTAAGCACTTACTATGTGCAAAGCACTGTTCTAAGTGCTGGGGAGGTTACAAGGAGATCAGGTTGTCTCACAGTCTTAATCCCCATTTTACAGATGAGGTAACTGAGGCACAGAGAAGTGAAGTGACTTGCCCAAAGTCACACAGCTGACAACTGGCAGAGCCAGGATTTGAACCCATGACCTCTGACTCCCAAGCCCTGGCTCTTTCCACGGAGCCACACTGCTTCTAGTAGTAATAGTAGTAGTAGTAATAATATGTCTGCTCATGTGTATCTGTATGCAGAGTGTGGAAACTAAAGGGGAAATTCAGACTAGCAACCGCAAGATGAAAGATTCTTTTTGGAGTGAGACAGAATTTTTTTTTAACCCAGAGATTATTGTTCCTCATCTGCACAGGGCAAGCACAGTTTTTTGAAAATAATTTTCTAGGAGAGAACTTCTTTTTTGGGCCCAAATCCATACTAGGCAAATGACCACCAGATGTTAACATAGCATCAGTTGGGATTGTGCCAGATACACAGGATTAATATTTTTTTTGGAACGACATACCACTCGTTCTGCTTCTCCACCTCCACAGGTTTCTTGACATCAGTACCTCCAACCGATTGACAGATAACATTTCAGCGGTTTTCATTATCATCACCAAGAGCAGAGGAACGCTTTCTTGGTGCGAAATACTGCATCCAATACTTCTCAGTCCTGTCCCTTGTGTGGGGAGAGGGGTAGAGGGGGAGGAGAGGTCCAGAATCCTGTCATGATTTGTTAATTCATTCAATCATATTTATTGAGCTCTTACTGTGTGCAGAGCACTGTACTAAGCGCTTGGGAAGTACAAGTCGGCAACATATAGAGATGGTCCCTACCCAACAATGGGCTCACAGTCTAGAAGGGAGAGATGGACAACAAAACAAAACGTGGCATGATGGCATGAAGGTAAAAGGGTTAGTAAGGCAGTGCAGAGCTATCAGGCAGCGGCTGTCAATCAGATCAGTTCTTTAGCCAATCAGGAATCAATAAAGGTGATTGATTGATCGAAACATGCCCCAAAATGGCATTCCAGGGATTCTGAATCTGAATTGTCTGTGTTTGCTCACCTGAACAGTATTGAGGTCTACTAAGCTGAGTGGTGAAATTAAAAGACTAGTGTTAAACCCACAGCATCTCATGGTTTGTGTTACTGCGGTTGAGAAAAAAGTATTTTGTAAAAAAAAAATACCTGTCCATTGGGTTTGCTTCTATGAAGACAGTTTCGTCAGATCGAAGAGCCATGACTATCACCAACTGTGAATTAAATGTTCAACATTTACTATCATTGTCGAGTGAGCTACTCTAATGTTTAAAAGCATTACACTCTTTAGCTTGCAATTATAAAAGGCATTGAAAATGAAACATAATAATAATAATTGTGGTATTTGTTAAGCACTTACCACGTGCCAGGCACTGTACTAAGTGCTAAGGTGGATACATGCAAATCGGATTGGACACAGTCCCTGTCCCACATGGGGCTCACAGTCTCAATCTCCATTTTACAGATGGGGGAACTGAGGCCCAGAGAAGTGAAGTGACTTGCCCAAGGTCACACAGCAGACAAGTGGCAGAGCTGGGATTAGAACTCATGACCATCTGACTCCCAGGCCCATCCTGCTATGCCGTGTTGCTTCATTCATGTTTTTTAAGCCTTAAAGAAAATTAAAATCAGATTCAGAAATAGATTCGCAGAACAAATTTTAGTGACTTTCAAGCGTTGGTCTGTTCTGACTGTTTCATCTACCCCAGCATTTAGGAGAGTGCTTGGCACATACTTTAAAAATACCACAATTATCATTATCACTGTTATTTTATTGTTGTTTTTGTTACTATTATTATTATATTGTTATTATGGATTTTGATTCTGCCTAATTTATAATGAAATAGTTGAAGGGCTAAAAGCCTGATGCCTAACCACACTTATTATTATTATCATTGTTGTTTTTGCTATTATTATTGAGTTTGATTTTGCCTAGTCTATAATGAAGCTGCTGAAGGGGCAAAGGCCTGGTGCCAAACCCCAAGGAGGTTTTAATCAATATAGAATTTTCTGTTTAGGTGGGAGTATGGATTCCATAGTTTGAAAAGAATGTCGTTGATATGATTGTTATAAAAATTCTGCCATTCCAACAGAGTGAACATGGCAACTGTGCCAGCTGGGTTTTTAATTAATCTTTTTATTTTGGAAAATTAAACAGAAATATAGATACGCTGTTTACCAAGGATGGTGATGATGATGATGATGATGATGGTATTTGTTAAGCACTTACTATGCGCCAAGCATTATTCTAAATGCCAGGGTAGCTAGAAGTTAATCAGGTTGGACACCTTCCCTGTCCCACATGGGGCTCACAGTCTTAATCCCCATTTTACAGATGAGGGAACTAAGGCACAGAAAAATTAAGTGACTTGCCCAAGCTCACACAGCAGACAATTAGAGAAGCAGTGTGGCTCTGTGGATAGAGCAAGGACCTGGGTGTTAGAAGGACCTGGGTTCTATTCCTGGTTCCGCCACATTCATTCAATTGTATTTTTTGAGCGCTTACTGTGTGCAGAACACTGTACTAAGTGCTTATCTGCTGTGTGACCTTGGGCAAGTCATTTCACTTCTCTGGGACTCAGTTACCTCATCTATGAAACGGGGATTAAGACTGTGAGTCCCACGAGGGATAAGAACAGTGTCCAACCTGATTAACTTGTATCTACCATAGTTCTTAAAACAGTGCTTGGCAAATATTAAGCACTTAATGAATATCATTATAATTATAATTATTATTATTAATAATAATAAGTAGCAGAGCTGGAATTAGAATGCAGGTTGTTTTGACTCCCAGGACATTCTTTATCCACTATGTGTGGCTTAGTGGAAAGAGCATGGTCTTTGGAGTCAGAGGTTGTGGGTTCTAATCCTAGCTCCACCACTTGTCTGCTGTATGACCTTGGGTAGCGCTTCACTTCTCTGTGCCTCAGTTACCTCATCAGGAAAATGGGGATTAAAACTGTGAGCCCCACATGGGACAACCTGATTACCTCATATCTACTCCGGCACTTAGAACAGTGCTCAGCACATAGTAAGTGCTTAACAAATGCCATTATTATTATTATTATTATTATTATTATTATTATTACCCTCAGTGTCCACTCCTGCTTCTCTGACCTAGAGAAGCTCTGTTGATACCCAGCTCTGCGCTCAGCAGATTGTAAGCATAATGAGGGCAGGAATCATGTCTATCTACTACATTACACTCTCCCAAGTGCTTAGCACAATGCTTTGCATACAGTAAAAGTTCAATCAATGCCACTGATTGTGTATTGATTTCTCTAGGCCAAGCTGCTTCCCACAATGCTCCTCTTTTTCTTCCCTGCCCCTCTTGCTCCTGTTTTGGGTCCTCCCTTCCGGATCTGGGAAGAGCCCTATCAATGGCCCATTATCCCACAAATTAGACTCCTCCAGGCATGACTTCCCCCAAGAGAAGGAACAAATATCATAATTATTATTAAGTCCAATTCCGCTAAGTTCAGTTCAGGCAGACAGATGACCACCCATGGACCTTGCTGTCCAGTAGCTTAGGATCTAAATTGATAAGATAGATCAATGTAGAAAGATGTGAGAAGGGGCTGGACAAACCCAGCAGTTTGGAGAGTCAGAAAGGAGGGTTGCTAATCCCTTTTCTACAGTGCCCAGAATTGAAAGAGCAAGACACCTGAAAAGCTGATTGGCTGGACCCGGAACTTAATAACAATAATAATAATTGTTAAACGTTTACTTACTATGTGTTGGGCACTGTTTTAAGTGCTGGGGTGGATAAAAGCCAATCAGGTTGGAAACAGTCCCTGTAATAACAATAATAATAATAATAATAGTAATGATGGCATTTGTTAAGCACTTACTATGTGCTGGGCACTGTTCTAAGCACTGGGGGATACAAGGTAATCAGGCTGTCCAAGATGGGGCTCACAGTCTTAAACCCCGTTTTACAGATGAGGTCACTGAGGCACAGAGAAGTGAAGTGACTTGCCCAAAGTCACACAGCTGACAAGTGGCGGAGCCAAGATTAGAACCTATGACCTTTGACTCCCAAGCCTGGACTCTTTCCATTCATTCATTCAATCGTATTTATTGAGCGCTTACTGTGTGCAGAGCACTGTACTAAGCGCTTGGGAAGTACAAGTTGGCAACTTATAGAGACGGTCCCTACCCAACAGTGGGCTCACAGTCTAGAAGGGGGAGACAGAGAACAAACCAAAACATATTAACAAAACAAAATAAATAGAATAAATATGTACAAATTAAATAAATAAATAGAGTAATAAATACGTACAAACATATATACATATATACAGGTGTTGTGCGGAGGGGAAGGAGGTAAGGCAGGGGGATGGGTAGGGGGAGGAGAGGGGGAGGAGAGGGAGAGGAAGGTGGGGGCTCAGTCTGGGAAGGCCTCCTGGAGGAGGTGAGCTCTCAGTAGGGCTTTGAAGGGAAGTAGGGCTTTCCACTGAGCCATGCTGCTTCTCTGTCCCACATGGGGCTCACCATCTTAATCCTATTTTACGGCTGACGTAATTGAGGCACAAAGAAGTGAAGTGACCTGTCCAAGGTCTCACAGCAGAGAAGTGGCAGAGCTGGGATTAGAACCCATGTCTTTCTGACTCTCAGGACCATGTTCTAGCCACTAGGTTATACTGCTTTCAGATCTCATCCCTTTTCTCAGCCAGGCAAAGAAGACAACGTGACCATCAGTTGCCCGGTGAAATAGTTTTTCCCAGCAGCCGTTTCCCTCTCTTTTTTGTTTTACACAGAATAGTAAGATAAAACAGGCATCTGTAACCTATGTTACAGGTTATCTGTAACCTAGGAGTAAGAAGGTCATGGGTTCTAATCCCGATTCTGTGAGCCCCATGTGGGACAACCTGATTACCTTATATCGCCGAACAGAGCTTGGCACATAGTAAGTGCTTAACAAATACTATCATTATTATTATTATTACTCAATGGCTTGGTGGCGGGCAGCAGAGCCAGGGTGAAAGTGAATTGGGGATCATCACTTACATCTCAGCAGAGTAATTAGAAAGAAGATGGAGGCATGAAGGAGCAAGGCCAAGTTGTTTATGAGGTGATCAGGTCAGATCTGTAGGTGTGCTCTGCAGAAAATCCTCTCTGTTAAATGGGTGTGTACCATTTAAACAACTGTCCTTGAAAAGGTAAAATTCACCATAAGTCATGCCTTCACTAACTAATTAATCAGTCAATCAATATTATTAATTGAGCACTTACTCTGTGCAGTACGCAGGCATGTTCTGTACCCTTGAGAAGGATGCTGTAATCAATCGATCGATCAATGGTATTTATTGAGCATTTACTCTGCACAGGGCACTGTACTAAGCACTTGGAAAAGTACAGTAGAGTTGGTAGCTACCCCTTCTACCCTTGAGGTGTTTACAGTCTGCAAAGCAAGACTCACGGATTTTTTACAAAATTGTCTACCCCACCATTGAGTGAATATGGGGGACCAGAGTGAAATATCATGTCATCACCATGCAAGTTCTGTTCTTTTTTCAGAAAGGATGGGGAAAATGGAGGGGAGGCTAGATAAGCCTTATCAATCTGTGAGGATCACTTCATTCTCTGTCCTCCCACCGCCAACTTCTTGCTAATGTCCTCCACCTTTATATCTGGAAGCCTTTCTAAAAGGCTTTCTGAAAGACTTTTCTGGATTCATTTCTAATCTTCCCATCCTCCGATCCCTGACACTTTAGCCCTTTGGTGCCAACTAAGCACTTAAGTATTTACAACCCCTCCTAACAGTTATGTACGTATTTTTATATACCCTATTACTTCCTCCTATCTGTAATTTATTTGTGTCTGTCTGTCTACCACTACCTCGTAAACGCCTTTTGTTTGAGGTGTCTGTTAAGTACTTCCTATGCCAGGCACTGTACAAAGCAAGGGGTAGATACAAGCTAATCAGGTTGGACACAGTCCATGTCTCCCCTGGGGCTCATAGTCTTAATCCCCATTTTACAGATGAGGTAACTGAGGCACGGAGAAGTTAAATGACTTGTCCAAGCTCACACAGAAGACAGGTCCTCTGATTCCGAGGCCCATGCTCTTTCCACTAGGCCGCACTGCTTCTCTAGTATCTCATATACTCATTTCTATTGCATTGCTATGTTCCAGTTTATATTGTACTCTCCCAACTGCTAAATCCTGTAAAAATTCCCCCTGGCCTGGAATGCCCTCCCTCCGCACATCTGCCAAGCTAGCTCTCTTCCTCCCTTCAAAACCCTACTGAGAGCTCACTTCATTCATTCATTCATTCAGTCGTATTTATTGAGCACTTACTGTGTGCAGAGCACTGTACTAAGCGCTTGGGAAGTACAAGTTGGCAACATATAGAGACGGTCCCTACCCAACAGTGGGCTTACAGTCTAGAAGGCCTTCCAGGAGGCCTTCCAGACTGAGCCCCCTCCTTCCTCTCCCCCTTCTCCCCCTCCCCATCCCCCCTGCCTTACCTCCTTCCCCTCCCCACAGCACCTATATATATGTATATATGTTTGTACATATTTATTACTCTATTTTATTTGTACATATTTATTCTATTCATTTTATTTTGTTAATATGTTTTGTTTTGTTCTCTGTCTCCCCCTTCTAGACTGTGAGCCCACTGTTGGGTAGGGACCGTCTCTATACGTTGCCAACTTGTACTTCCCAAGTGCTTAGTACAGTGCTCTGCACAGAGTAAGTGCTCAATAAATACGATTGAATGAATGAATGAATGAATGAAATTAGATGTTCAATAAATGCTATTAAGTGACTGATAGATTGATTCAGAAGGACAAAGTTTGTTGACCACAACTTCTGGTATCAGGGAAAGGAGTTCAGTGACAACACCAGGATCAGAGCCCAGGTCTTCTGACTTCTGGTCCCATTGTTTTTTACCCTCAAGGAAAATTGTCTCCCAACCAATCTGACTAGCATTAATAGTAGTATTTATTGAGTGACAACTTAATGCAGTGCAAGGCACTGCACATACTAAGCACTTGGGAAGTGCAAACCAAATAAGTGACACGTTGAGAAGCATCATGATATAGTGGATAGAACATGAGCCTTGGAGTCAGAAGTTCTAATCTGGCTCTGCCACTTGTCTACTATGTGACCCTGAGCAAGTCACTTCACTTCTCTGGACCTCAGTTACCTCATCTGTAAAATGGGGATTGAGACTGTGAGCTCAAATGGGACAGGGACTGTGTCTTGCTCAATTTTCTTGCATCCCTCCCAGCGCTTATTACAGTGCCTGGCACATAGTAAGTGCTTTAAGAAATACCATTTTATTATTTATTGCCCTCAAGGAACTTACATTCTGTGAAGAGGAACCTAGATACCCAAAGCTGTCCCTGTATCTGTCTCTCTTCCTCTTCCTGGAATGGAAATTTTTTTGCCACTTGGAGTTGAGATTTGAGAACTTGTGCAATCCCAAAGTATGGGGTTCTGAGGAGGTGGGAGGAGAAAGAGAAAGGAGAAAGGGGAGGAGGAAGGAGGAGGAAGAAAGGGAAAATGAATGTGTCTGTTACATTGTTATTTGTGCTCTCCCAAACGCTTAGTACAGTGCCCTATTCATTCATTCATTCAATTGTATTTATTGACTGCTTACTGTGTGCAGAGCACTGTACTAAGCCCTACACACAGTGAGTACACAATGAATAGGATTGATTGACTGAGGGGGAAGAAGGGGAAGGAGAAAGAGGAGGAGGAGGATGAATATTGGCCAAACCGCTAACCAGTTCCCTTTTGCAAACATGGTCACACCTCTTTGCAGTCCATTTGAGGCTTTTTAGTGAGATTCAAAACCAGCTGGGTATCTGAGGTTCCAGGTGTCAGCTGGAACGTTTCCCACTGCTCTAGTTTAGCAGGCTTCACACTCACTTTGGCTCCGAGTCCTGTAGCAAGTTAGCAGCCAGCTAGACAACCCAGTGCTGTGTCACATACATAAAACCGTGCAAAAATTAAGGTCTTTTAAAAGCAAATGAGCAATTACAAGGCTGGTACTCTCTGAATCAATTTCAACACCATCTTTTTTTTTTCCCTTCATGTTCCTGTGAAGATCTCATGTAGTCACAGACTGTCCCAATTTTGCAGCTGGAAGCAAATAGGAGTGTGAGCGTTCCAGGGAAATGTGAAGGCCATGTCACCGTTCTGAGGCATCAACGTCTGGAACATTCTCTAACGTTGCTTCCTTTCACTTTTTCACTTCCTCCTTCCTCCTTCTTGTGCTGCAGGAGTTTGGCTGAGACTATTTGTTGATTAACAGAGGCAACACTTTGAGTTGTGTTTTTGTATCATCAAGAAATCTTACTTAAATATTTCATCATATAATAAAATTATTAAATTATTTCTCTTATTGCGATGTGGTTGTTGCAAAATGTGTATGCTATTTGAATATGATTAAGTTGCAAAGTTTTGCTTCTGCCCTATCAGCATCATATGCAGGAGGAAAGTCAGCCATTCGAATGGCAGCATGGCCTAGTGGATGGACCAAGTGCCTGGGAGTCAGAAGGACCTGGGTTCTAATCCTGAATCCACCACTTGTGTCTGCTGTGTGACCTTGGACAAGTAACTTCACTTCTCTGGGCCTCAGTTCCCTCATCTGTAAAATTGAGATTGACCGTGAGCCCCATGTGGGACAGCGTGTGGGACAGTGCTCTGCACATAGTAAGCGCTCAATAAATACGATTGATGATGACAGGGATTGTGTCCAACCCGATTTGTTTGTATCTACTCTGGTGCTTAGTATACTGTCTGGCGTATAGTAAGCATTTAACAAATACCATAATCATTATTATTATGGGGCGGTTTCGGAGGGCACACACAATATGGAGAGGAAGTCCATAGGTCTGCTCTGCATGCACCATAGTTGCTGCTCAAGTGCTTAGTACAGTGCTCTGCACCCAGTAAGTGCTCAATAAATATGATTGAATGAATGAATGAATGAATGTTCTGATTTGTTCATTCATTCAATCATAGTTATTGACCATTTACTGTGTGCAGAGCAGTGTACTAAGCACTTGGGAGAGTACAATATATGAAGAAAACAGCTGGTCTGAGAACTACCTCATACCTTCCCTCCTGCCCTCCAGATAAGGGACAGACTTAAAGCAGTTAATTAATAATAATAATAATAATAATAATAATAATTGTGGTATTTCATTCATTCATTCATTCATTCAATTGTATTTATTGAGTGCTTACTGTGTGCAGAGCACTGTACTAAGCGCTTGGGAAGTACAAGTTGGCAACATATAGAGACGGTCCCTACCCAACAATGGGCTCACAGTCTTTGTTAAGCGCTTACTATGTGCCACGCACTGTTCTAAGCACTGGGGTAGATACAAGGTAATCAGGTTGGACATAGTCCCTGGTCCACATGGGGCTTCCAGTCTTAATCCTCATTTTACAGATGAGGTAAGGTAAGGGAGGCACAGAGAAGTGGAGTGACTTGCTCAAGGTCACACAGCAGACAGGTGGCAGAGCTGGAATTATCAATCAATCAATCGTATTTATTGAACGCTTACTGTGTGCAGAGAATCCAGGTCCTCTGACTCTCACACCTGGGCTCTTTCCAATAGGCCATTCTGGGTGGGATGCAGCAGTGGTGGTTGTGAGGAGGGGCCCAGTAGCATTTGGCGAGTCCATGACGGACACCACGGTGGGCAAAGTGAAGGCAAGGGAAGAGGTGATCGAGAGAACAATCGGAGGAAGCTTGTGGGGAGGAACGGTAGAGGGCTAAGATGAGACCCTGGCTTGGGGAGCCAGAGAGGGACCCCAAGCCAACTCTGTGCCTTGGCCCTTTCACAGGATGTGTACTCAGTCCTCTTGCCTCACTTCCTTCACTCATCTTGAACTGACCTTCAGGCTTTCCTGATGGTGGATGCTCTGACAGAAATTCCTCCCAATTGTGTAAAAGTTTCCAAATGACCCAGTCACTGAAAGGAATAATCGATGTTAATGCTCTTACCATCTCATCCCTGCCCAGATGGACTACATAAATACCACTGTTTCTTCATCCTTAAGGATTCCCAGCAAATTATTTGATTTACTTGTATTCGCAGAATGCTCCGCGACCAGGGGTCCAATGAAAGGTAAGTGTTAGTTTTCCAAGGGTAGCAGAGTAAACCCCAAAGGGGTGAAACAACTGAACAGCAAAGCACCTTTGGTTTGGAAGAGAGTTCTCTTGCTTTGCAGTTCTGTATCCTGCGCAGCAGGCTGAATTGTGATGGGTTTAGAGGATACTCTAATTCCATTTATGCGGACCCAGACCAGTGCCTACAAGGTAAATACGGAAATGACAAAAGCATTACATTCATTCATTTATGAAAGGTAAGTGGTGTTTTTATATCAGCCTTCACCACAAGCTATCCAATAGCTATTTTCTCAACCAAATGAATACATTTTACACAATCCTATTATTTTTAAATACAGCATCTGAACCACATCACACCTCTAATCAAAGACTGTACCCAGTAACTCAAATTTTAGCCTTTCAATTGTTGTGAAGGCCAAAGGTTTGAGTTTGAGACATTCATAATAATAATTATGGTGTTTGTTAAGTGCTTACTATGTGCCAAACACCACTCTGAGCATGGGGTTAGAGACAAATTATTATTGTTGCTCATAGAAGTGATTGAAGGAAAGTTAGTCTAAGCTTATTGGGCACTGACAGGACCAAGCTGAGGGGATTGGGTAGCCACAATCTGTGGCTTGACATAGGCTCTCCCACTGAATCCCCTAACCCACCACCGCCACTTCTGGATTTGTCCAGAAAAAGGGGATGCATAAATAGGTGGTGATGTGAAAGGGAGATTGGGGTTGCCTAAGGGGTGAAGGCCATTGAACAGATCAAACATCTTGTGTATTTAATGTTTCCCTGCTACTCACTCCCAGCCCAGGGGCCTGGTATCTGCTCTTCTTCACTTTCTTCACTCCAACCCCAATACTATTCTCCTGAATTATCGACAGCATAAGAGTTACAATCTAGCCCAGTGATTTTTCAACCTGCTTCCCACTTAACTGACACTGAGCCTTGATCCTTTTCCACTTGAATTATTGAGAGCATAAGAGTTGCTATCTACCCCAGTGATTTTTCAACCTGCTTCCCACTTAACTCACACTCAGCCCTGATAGACTCCGAGGGAACCGTCTCTATATGTTGCTGACTTGTACTTCCCAAGCACTTAATACAGTGCTCTGCACCCAGTAAGCGCTCAATAAATATGATTGAATGAATGAATGACTAAACATTTTCAGGGTTCCACAGCCTTTAACAATTCCTCTTAGAGACACCTGTAGATATCCATGCCCCATTCTCACCTCTCCCTCTGCTGACCTCTTGATCACCTCTTCTTACTGTCTAGAGCTCTTTCTTCCTTCACATAATAAGAATAATTGTGGTATTTGTAAATCACTTACTTTGTGTCAGCCTCTGTACTAAATGTTGGGGTGGGCATAAAAAAAACAGGTTGGAAGCAGTCCCTGACCCACATAAATTCTCAGTCATAATCCTCATTCTACAGATGAGGGAACTGAGGCACAGAGAAGTGAAGGGAATTGTCCAAGGTCACACAGCAAACTTGTGGCGAGCTGAGATTTGAACCCAGATCCATTTGATTCCCAGACCCATGCTTTTCTACAGACAGACTACAGCTCTTATCTTCAGAGAACTTCTGAAATCACATTTCCCCCAGGGAGACCTTTTCTAATTCATTTGTCATCTCCCCAGTTTGTATACCTTGACACCTTGACTTGACACCTGTCCACATGTTTTGTTTGGTTGTCTGTCTCCCCCTTCTAGACTATGAGCCCATTGTTGGGTAGGGACCATCTCTATATGTTGCCAACTTGTACTTCCCAAGCGCTTAGTACAGTGCTCTGCACACAGTAAGCACTCAATAAATACGATTGAATGAATGAATGAATGAACCTCCCAACTGCCATTTCAGCTCTTCTGTGCCACCTAAGAACTTAAGTACCTGTACCCCTTATGAACACCTCTTACATAGTCACTTCCTACTATCTCTAATTTACTTTAATGCCCCCACCACCACTCAAGTTGTGAGCACCTTGAGAGCAGTCATAATGTCTAATTGTATGGAACTCCCCCAAGCACTTAGTCCAGTGCCCTGAACTCTGTAGACATTGAATAAATACCACTGATTGAGCTAAAACAAACAAGTAAGCAAACATATAATACCCATTCTCTCTTAGTAAAGTGAATAATACAATGACCTAAGGATAAGTTTGTACCAAGGGTCATTTGGTATGTGGGGAAGTAAGAAAACAGGAAAAGAAGACTCAGCTCTTCCTCCACATCACCACCTCCTGTGTCCAAATTGGACCTGAGTATGGATAGGGAAGGATTTATGAATCCATGTAGTACAAGTAGTAAGAAGCAGCATTGCTAAGTGGAAAGAGCATGAGTCTGGGAGCCAGAGGATATGAGTTCTAATCCTAGCTCCATTATATGTCTGCCGTGAGATCTTGGGCAAGTTACCTAACTTCTTTGTACCTCAGATGTCTCATCTGTGAAATGGGGATTAAGATTGTGAGCCCCATGTGGGACAGGAACTGTGTTCAACCTGATTACCCTGTATCTTCCCCAGCACTTAGATCAGTGCTTGGCACATAGTAAGTGCTTAACAAATACACAATCTTTATTATTATCATTAAAAAGACTCCCAATCTGGGTGTTTTCAGAGTTATACTGGACCTCAGAAGAGAAGGAGGGAGCCCATCAGCTTTCTTCAGGCCAATGAAGAACATCCCCATTGGAGCAATGGGACAAACTGTTATGGATAATATTTGTAGTATTTGTTAAGTCCTTACTGATGGTGGCGGTTGTTCTGGATGGCCACCAAGGTCGCCGGGTGACTAAAGAATTAGTCAGACAGCATGTGACTGCTGAAAGTTTTAATAAAGTTTTATTGGTAAGGCCGGAGACCGAATAGGGGGTAACGCACCCGGCGGACTCATTTCCTTAAGGGAAAAGGCCCTGAGTGCCTGATGCAACAAGTTTATATACTGCTGTTGCTGATCACAGTGATTGGTACAGATTTGAAAAAACTGGGGACTGGATTGGTGCGGATTTGGTACAGATTTGGTGCAGAGCTGGGCGGAGTCTATCTCTTATTTGGTTTGGTTCCCTGACCCAGCCAGTGGGCTGCAGGTTCTAAAGCCAAGACCGCATACATTCAAACAGTATCTGCAACCTTTCCATGGTGCATGGGGTCCCCATCACTTACTACATACCAAGCACTATACTAAGTGCTGGGGGAGAGTCAAGACAATCAGGTCAGACACAGTTCCTGTCACATATCATCAATCGTATTTATTGAGCGCTTACTATGTGCACAGCACTGTACTAGGAAGTGTACTGGGAAGTGTACTGGGAAGTACAAATTGGCAACATATAGAGACAGTCCCTACCCAACAGTGGGCTCACAGTCTAAAAGGGGGAGACAAAGAACAAAACCAAACATACTAACAAAATAAAATAAATAGAATAGATATATACCAGTAAAATAAATAAATAAATAAATAGAGTAATAAATATGTACAAACATATATACATATATACAGGTGTATGTATATATATGTATATACATATATGTATATATGTGTATGTATGTGTATATATATGTGTATATATATGTATATGTATGTATATATATGTATATACATATATACATATATATATGGGGCTCAAAGTCTAAGAGGGAAGGAGAAAAGGAATTTCACCCCCATTTTACAGATTAGAAAATGGAGGGCAGAGAAGTTAAATGACTTGCCCAAGATCACACAGCAAAAGTCTTACCAATTATTCATTCATTCATTCAATAGTATTTATTGAGCACTTATTTTGTGCAAAGCACTGTCCTAAGTGCTTGGAAAGTACAATTCTGCAGTAGAGACAATCCTTACCCAACAGGCTCACGGCCACCTAGCCTTGCTCACCCTACATCTCTAACAATCAATCAATCAATCAATCGTATTTATTGAGCGCTTACTATGTGCAGAGCACTGTACTAAGCGCTTGGGAAGTACAAATTGGCATCACATAGAGACAGTCCCTACCCAACAGTGGGCTCACAGTCTAAAAGGGGGAGACAGAGAACAGAACCAAACATACCAACAAAATAAAATAAGTAGGATAGAAATGTACAAGTAAAATAAATAAATAAATAAATAAATAAATAAATAGAGTAATAAATATGTACAACCATATATACATATATACAGGTGCTGTGGGGAAGGGAAGGAGGTAAGACGGGGGGATGGAGAGGGGGACGAGGGGGAGAGGAAAGAAGGGGCTCAGTCTGGGAAGGCCTCCTGGAGGAGGTGAGCTCTCAGCAGGGCCTTGAAGGGAGGAAGAGAGCTAGCTTGGCGGATGGGCAGAGGGAGGGCATTCCAGGCCCGGGGGATGACGTGGGCCGTCTAACAAGACCCAAAAGTCTCCCATCAGGGCTGAAACAATCAGAGGCTTCATGTCCTGTTGGATCTTTAAAGCATATTCCCCCCCAAACCCAACCCTGAAGTCTCCATCCCCACTAAAATCCCTGTGTCCTTTCATCCTTGGTGAGGCCCCTACCTTGGAGGGTATGTGTCTATTTATTTTTATATTGTATTCTCCCAAGTGCTTACTACAGTGCTCTGCACACAGTAAGCGCTCAATTAATATGATTGAATGAATAAATGAAAAGAAAATAATGGATCTCTCCACCTTAAGGGACCCACAGTGAGTACAGTACCATGAACAGACTGGCAGAGAAAGTAAGACTGTACACTGTTCCTTCTCAGTGTCTTGCATTGCTTATTTGGTTGTTATCTTCCTCCAAATATGCTCCAAAAGAAAGAAAATCTTTCCTAGAGCAGACCTAGCCAGACATTTTTATCGAAGTAGTTTTATTTTCCCTTTTCAGTGCCAGTGGAACTTGTCATACATTTATTCTTCTGCCTATATTTTTTCTTTGATCACAGGCCTGAGTCAATTTATGTGCCTGCTAGGAAGTGATCAAATTCCAAACGCCCCCTAAGACCTAATGGAAAGAGCCTGGACCTGGGAATCAGGGGACTTGGGTTTTAAACCTGGTTTTGCCACTTGTGTGACCTTGGACAAATCACTCAACTTCTCTGGGCTTCAGTTACCTCATCTGTAAAATGGGGATTAAGACTATGAGCCCTAGGAGGGACATGGACTGTATCCAACCTGATTTTCTTTTATCTATCTTTGTGCTTAGTACGATGTCTGGCGTATAGTAAGCATTTCACAAATATTATTGTAAAATTTGCATTATTAATAATAACAATAATAATAGAATCATGGTATTGACATAGTAAGTACTTAGATATCATTATTATTATTATTATTTGAAAAGCACTGTTCTAAGCATTGGGGTAGAGGCAAAATAATTAGGTTGGACACAGTCCCTGCCCAAGTGGGGCTCACAGTCTCAGTAGGAGGGAGAACAGATATTAAATCCCTATTTTGCAGATAAAGAAACCGAGGCACAGAGAAGTAAAGTGACTTTCCAAAGGTCACACCGCCTACAAGTGGCAGAACTGGGATTAGAACTCAGGTCCTCTGACTCTCAGATCTGCGTTATTTAGCAAGAGCAGTTTTCCTTCCTCATGGAAACAGTATTGATCCAAGCAATGCATGGACCCCGGGGTCCTGGACATCCTGTTGGGAGAAATTAAAATTTTCAAACCCTTAATCCTATTGATCCCCATTTCCTTTGATTTTTCCAGCACTTGTTGGGAAAGTTAAATTCGTGTAATTTGGCTGGGAGTTTATTTGACTTTCCTTTCATTACATCAATTTTTGTAGCTAATGTCATTTCATTTTATGAAGCAGAGTAACACTCCTGGGCCATTTAAATGACTCTGGGATCGTATCAGCTTTGGCCCTCCTCAAAGCTGAAACACATGCTGAGATTACTGCATTTATGCAATGTAAGTTGAGGGAGAAGTTTCTGGGGCCCAGGGACTAATAGATTCAACTAGTGAATAAAAAACTACTTAATTTTAAGGTCCTTCTTGTCACAGGACTAATGGGGGTACATAAGTTTCTTAGCTTGTCCCTACTGTTAATCAAATCAATCAATGGTATTTATTGAGAAGCAGCATGGTGCAGTGGAGAAAACCTGGGCCTGGAAATCAGATGGTCTTGGGTTCTAATTCTGACCACCACTTTCATTCATTTATTCATTCATTCAATCGTATTTATTGAGCAGTTACTGTGCGCAGAGCACTGTACTAGTGCTTGGAAAGTACAGTTTGGCAACAGATAGAGATAATCCCTACCAACAGCAGGTTCACAGTCTAGAAGTTCACGAGGATGATCTCCCATCCTCGTGTCTCTCTCCACTTCAATCCATACTTCATGCTGCTGCCCGGATTATCTTTGTCCAGAAACGCTCTGGGCATATCACTCCCCTCCTCAAAAATCTCCAGTGGCTACCGATCAATCTGCACATCAGGCAGAAACTCCTCACCCTGGGCTTCAAGGCTCTCCATCACCTCGCCCCCCCCACCTCACCTCCCTTCTCTCCTTCTACAGCCCAGTCCGCACCCTCCGCTCCTCCACCGCTGATCTCCTCACCGTACCTCGTTCTCGCCTGTCCCGCCATTAACCCCCGGCCCACGTCATCCCCCGGGCCTGGAATGCCCTCCCTCTGCCCATCCGCCAAGCTCGCTCTCTTCCTCCCTCCAAGGCCCTACTGAGAGCTCACCTCCTCCAGGAGGCCTTCCCAGACTGAGCCCCTTCCTTCCTCTCCCCCTCGTCCCCCTCTCCATTCCCCCATCTTACCTCCTTCCCTTCCCCACGGCACCTGTATATATGTATATATGCTTGTACATATTTATTACTCTATTTATTTATTTATTTTACTTGTACATATCTATCCTATTTATTTTATTTTGTTAGTATGTTTGGTTTTATTCTCTGTCTCCCCCTTTTAGACTGTGAGCCCACTGTTGGGTAGGGACTGTCTCTATATGTTGCCAATTTGTACTTCCCAAGCGCTTAGTACAGTGCTCTGCACATAGTAAGCACTCAATAAATATGATTGATTGATTGATTGATTAGAAGGGGGAGACAGACAACAAAACAAAACATGTAGACAGGCATCAACACTTGTCTACTGTATGACCTTGGATAAGTCACTCAATTTCCCTGGGCCTCAGTTACCTCATCTGCAAAATGGGGACTGAGACTGTGAGCCCTACGTGGTATTGGGACTGTGTCCAACTTGATTTGCTTGTATCCACCCAGTGCTTAGTACAGTGCCAGGCACGTAGTAAGTGCTTAACAAATACCATCATTTTTACCATTATTATTGAGTGCTTACTATGTGCAGAGCATTGTACTAAGTGCTTGGGAGAGTATGGTAAGACACCAAAATTTCTGCTCTTTTCAATGAATGGGAAATGGGTTATCTCCAAATGCTTAGCACTGTGCTCTATACATTGTAAGCACTGAATAAATGCTATCATTATTATTGTTGTTGTTATTATTAATACCGTTAAATTTCCTTAAATCAAAAATTCATAGAGCCATTGATCCACCCTCTCATTGTAACTGAAAGAAAGCCAAGCACTTAAACCCATGTTTTCAAACAAAGAACCTTCAAATGATCTTGATTTCTTGTCAATAAGGGGAGGAGACCAGAAAAAGGTTACTCCATTTAGGATCTCATCCACCTTCATTCTTGCTGTTGACAAGTCATCAAGGAGAGGATTGGTTTGCATAGCTCTGGCGGGAACTTATTTTGGCTTTCAATCAAGTACAGTCTTGGGGCTTGGAGTCAGTTTGGGGTTATCGTGGCTTTGAATTGTGTGTTGTTCTGCATTCACTGATATCAAATTGATGAGTTTTTCTGAACTGCATCTAATGTGTGTTCTTTTTATCACAGGCCCAGTGGAGACAGTGGAAATGGGGACTAATGGTTTGTCAGATATCATGAAAAACAAGACCAAAATGGAAAACCTGTTCAATAAATATGATCACTAGGTTAATCTATGTGCCAATAATTGTTTGTACTCCTAGTTTGAGCTTCTCCTCTCCACATGCACCCTACAGTTCCTCCAGAGTAAACATTTTTCTGTTACAAAAATTGACCACTTAATACTAGTCTGTAATAAAATTACATTAGAAACCTTTAAAAGTCACAATACTGCTCCATCTTTCCTTCCTCCCTTCAAGATACCATACTTTTTCCAAGATTTCATGTCCACTTTCCCACTCTCCCCACAAAATCCCATCATTTCAATTCCCCCACAACGAATCAATGATTTATATACACATATATCTGTGCACATATATCACTTCTCCCAGCACCACAGCAATTATATACATATCTGTAATTAATTTACTTATTCTAATGTCTGTCTCCCCCTCTAGACTGTAAACTCATTGTGGGCAGGAAATGTGTCTGAAATATTCTTATATTGTACTCTCTCAATCGCTTAGTACGCTGCCCTGCACACAGTAAGTGCTCAATAAATACCTTTGATTGATTGATTTACATACACAAGTTCAGTGGACTGAGAATCACCTCATAAACAAAATACTTAAAATAATTTTGCCTTCTGGATTATCCCCCATCCTGCTGAAAAGAATGACTAAATTTAGAGATTGCACAAATCAAAGCTGTCCTTCTGATCCTAGCCTGAGATTTAGTCTGGGCACATTATGTGGGACAGGGATTGGGTCCAACCCAGTTATCTTGTATCTGTCACAGCGTTTAGCACTGTTCACAGCCCATAGTAAGTGCTTAGCAAGTACCATAAGAATTAACAAAAGCTCCTCTCGATCTCGACATATGTTTTTCCGATAAAAGTGGCCAGATTTTTTTCAGGTCAAAGCGGTACAGTGCAAGGATTTTCCCCAGCGTTCAAAAAGATGGAGAAAAAGACAAGAAATGAAAGCAGAATAAGTGAAGTGGAGAGTGAGATGCAATATGTCTGTTTATTGTTATATTGCACTCTCCCAAGCACTTAGTACAGTGCTTGGCACACAGTAAGCATTCAATAAACACAACTGAATTAATGAAAGAAGGTTAACCAAAGAGATTAAGGTAGTTGAGATGGATGCAACATCCATGGGAGTTTTGACCTTCCTTACCTCTTTCCAGGCTTGTCACGCTTATTTTATTCCAAGTTTCCCTTTGTTTCTCTCAACTGTTCCCTAGTATTTACTGTCTCCTTGTCTTCTTTGTGTTTGACTCTTCCTCTGTGTATAATAATGATGATATTTGTTAAGCGCTTGCTATGTGCAAAGCACTGTTCAAAGTGCTGGGGGGATACAAGGTGATCAGGTTGTCCCATGTGGGGCTCACAGTCTTCATCCCCATTTTACAGATGAGGGAACCGAGGCCCAGAGAAGTTAAGTGACTTGCCCAAAGTCACACAGCTGACAACTGGTGGAGCCGGGATTTGAACCCATGACTTCTGACTCCAAAGCCCGGGCTCTTTCCGCTGAGCCACATGCATGTGTGTACTTGTGTGTATTGCTAGAGTGTGTGTATTTCAACTGTTACCACCATGTGTCCTTTTGCATATGAATCTATTTACTAACCTTCTATGAGCAGGTTTATGTGTTTGGAGACTATATGTATTTCAGTGTGTTTCAGTTTCCCTATTGGTGGTCGATACTCTGGGTGGTTGGGGAGGGGAATGTGTGTGTGTGTGTGTGTGTGTGTGTGTGTGTGTGTGTGTGTATGAGTGTTCACGTTTGCTGTGCATATCCATGTGTTTCCCTAAGCATTTATAACAATAATAATAATAATAATAATAATAATAATTATGGTACTTGTTAAGCACTTACTGTGTGCCACGCACTGTTCTAAACACTGGGGAAGATACAAGTAAATCAGGTTGGACAGTCCCTGTCCCACATGGGGCTCACACTCTTAATCCCCCTTTTTTTACAGATGAGGTAACTGAGGCACAAAGAAGTGAAGTGACTTGCCCAAGGTCACCCAGCAGACACGTGGCAGAGCTGGGATTAGAACCCAGGTCCTTCTAACTTCCAGGTCACTAAGTCAGGCTGCTTTGCACATAGTAAGTGCTTAATAAATGCTATGATTATTATTATTATTATTATTATTATTATCATTATTATTATTATTATTATACAGTTCTCTCCCAGAGTGTGACTGTGAGTTTTGCTGCCTTTGTCAGGCTCTCTGTAGGCTGGCTTCCTCCCTTTCCAGGGAACAGACTGCCTCAGAGGAAGCAACTGCTTCGGGAATTTCCACATCCTCTGAGGTTTCCTCCCTCCAGCTCTACATCGCGGTTCTGCTGAATCTCCCAGATCCACCTCACCTCCTAGTCCCCAATTGTCTGACCAGTTTGTTTCCCTGTCCTGGACTCTTTCCCACCAGAGCTTCCTAGCCTCACTCTGTGGCATGCTGGGATACTGGTGAACCATAACCCTATTTCCACCCCATTGTTGGGCTAATAATAATAATAATAATAATAATAATGATAATAGTATTTATTAAGCACTTACTATGTGCAAAGCACTGTTCTAAGTACTGGGCAGGTTAGAAGGTAATCAGGTTGTCCCACAGGGGGCTCACAGTCTTAATCCTCATTTTACAGATGAGGGAACTGAGGCCCAAAGTCAGCTGATAATTGGCAGAGGCGGGATTTGAACCCCTGACCTCTGACTCCAAAGCCCGGGCTCTTTTCCACTGAGTCACGCTGCTTCTCTAATATTATGGTATTTGTTAAGCGCTCACTATGTGCCAGGAACAGTGCTAAACTCTGGGGTGGGTAGAAGTAAATCGGATTGGACACAGTCCCTCTTCCACATAATAATAAATAATGTTGGTATTTGTTAAGCGCTTACTATGTGGCAAGCACTGTTCTAAGTGCTGGGGGGGTACAAGGTAATCAAGGTTGTCCCAAATGGGGCTCACAATCTTAATCCCCATTTTAAAGATGAGGGAACTGAGGCCCAGAGAAGTGAAGTGACTTGCCCAAAGTCACACAGCTGAATTAAAGCTAAATGGACATCATTAACAAAGTATGTACAAGTAAATAAATAGAGTAATAAATCTGTACAAACATATATACAGGTGCTGTGGGGAGGGGAAGGAGGTAGGGCAAGGGTGATGGGGAGGAGGAGAAGAAAACGGGGGCTCAGTCTGGGAAGGCCTCCTGGAGGAGGTGAGCTCTTAGTAGGGATTTGAAGGGAGGAAAAGAGCTAGCTTGGGAGATGTGCAGAGGGAGGGCATTCCAGGCCACGGGGAGGACGTGGGCCAGTGGGACAGGTGAGAACGAGGTACAGTGAGGAGAAAAAGGTACAGTGAGGTGTCTGAAGGAAGCACCAATTTCTGGACAACCAGGTGGATAAAGGAGCCAGTAAGGTCTCCTGAAGCTGGGGACAGGTAAGTTTACTTGAATTTTATTTTTGAAACATTCTAAGAACTCCGGACTTGTTCCCACCAGGTTCACTGTATTTCATGCTGGGATAGCGGTGGACCATAAGCCCTATTTTCACCCCACTGCCAGGCTATTATAATAATAATTATTATTATTACAGCAGTTGATAAGCAGTTTCTATTTACCACAGGCACTGTACCAGGAGCTAGGGCAGATACAAGCAAATTGGGTTCGACACAGTCCCTATCCCACATGGATATCACAGATAACTGAGACTCAGAAGTGAAGTGATTTGCCCAAGGTCACACAGCAGATAGATGGTGGAGGTAGGATTAGAACCCAAGTCCTTCTGATTCCCAGGCCCATGTTCTATCTACTAGGCCATGCTGGCTCTCAGAGTGTGAGGAAATGTAAAATGACAAATTCATCCCCCAATTTAGAGATGCTATTGTATTGGGTTGTATTTCTTGGAACTTTTTAAAAATCTGCTAAAGCAGAAGTATTTCCCCAGCATTTATTTCTCATAAGAATATATCAGCCCCCAAAAGTAGTTTTATCTTACTAGAAAATGTTTATTTCCGAGAGTACGATGGTTCATTTTACTACCGCATGGCTAAAAAAATGATTAAAGTTTATGATCTCTATCATTTTAGAAGACCAAATATAGCTTTTTGAGTTTATTCTTATTTTTGTGGTTTGTCCGAGTGACCAAGGATGGCCCTCAAAATTCTGACCCCGAAGTAACAGTTGTACAGGCGCCATGCAACTCAATCATATCATAGGAAATCTTACAGAGAAATCCGGAGAACGTAGAATGTGTCTCTAACCCTTAACTTTTCCCTTTGCTCCAAAGCCAGGGAATTCACTTCCTTCTAAACATGGGCATCACTTCTGAGCCACAGGACACAGCAACAGTAACAGAAGCGGAGGGAGATGTGGTACTTTGAATAAAAACACACCTATAGGTGTAAAGTGCCATATCAAATATAGAGCAAGGGGGAAGCAGTGTGGTCTAGTGGAAAGAGCCCAGACCTAAGAGTCAGAAGACCTGGAATCTAATCCTGGCCCCGCCATTTGTCTGCTCTGTGACCTTGGGAAAGTCATTTATCTACTCTGTGCCTCAGTTTCCTCAGATGTAAAATGGGGGTTCAGTAGCTGTTCTCGCGTCCCCATAAACTGTGAGCCCCATGTGAAACAGGGACTGCTTCTGATCCAATCTGATTATTGTCTCAGAGCTTGGTACCACAGCGCTTAGTACAATGCTCTGCACACACTAAACGCTCAATAAATATGATTGAATGAATAGATACTACAATTAGTCATTCATTCATTCAATCATATTTATTGAGTGCTTACTTTGTGCAGAGCTCTGTACTAAATGCTTGGGAGAATACCATTCCACAATAAGCAGATCCATTCCTTGCCCACAATGAGCTTACAGTCATTATCAAACCGGGCCCCGGGTATAAAACCAGATAAAAGTCCACTTAGGCAATGATAGTGCAGCCATTTTATTTCTTAAGTTGTTATTTTTGAAGTTTTTTTTAATTAAAAAATTCTGTTTTACTGTTGCTTATGAAATCATTGCTTGGTAGCTTGCACTTCAAATCTCATTAAAATGTTTTTTTTTTCTTTTTTATCCTTGTCCTGGTAGGGTGATAGGGAGAGGAGTTGGTGAAGACTGGCTTGATGGCGATGGATCTCTTGTTTCAGAAAAAGATCTGGGGTCCTTGCACGTGAAGACAACTTCAGGACATGCCAAACTGAGGCAATACTGCTAAGAGACGAATCTAGTGATGGGCTGCTGAGATAAATTCACTGGAGACATAATGATGTGCTCCATCTCTGATTCATTTAGAAAAGCGGCACTATTATTCATAGCTCCAGTTGATCTATCCTATTATGGTAGAGAAGCAGCATGGCCTAATGTATAGACCATTTAGATTTGGATGATATGCAAATCTACATCTCCTCCCCTCTTTTCTCTCCCTCCCTCCAGGCTTGCATCTCCTCCTGCCTTCAGAACATCTCCCACCTGGATGTCCACCCGCCACCTTAAACTCAACATGTCCAAGACCGAGCTCCTTATCTTCCCTCAAACCTGTCCTCTCCCTTCCCATCTCACAAGCCTACAACCTTGGTGTCATCCTTGACTCCGCTCACCCCACAAATCCAATCCGTCACCAAAACCTGCCAGTCTCACCTTCATAACATTGCCAAAATCTGCTCTTTCTTCTTCATCCAAACCACTACCTTGTATGTACAATCACTCATCCTACCCCGACTGGATTACTGCATCACCATCCTCTCTGATCTCCCATCCTCCCGTCTCTCCCCACTTCAGTCTATACGTCACTCTGCTGCTTGGATTATCTTTGTACAGAAACGTTCTGGGCACGTCACCCCCCTCCTCAAAAATCTCCAGTGGTTGCCTATCAACTTCCAAATCAAGCAAAAACTTCTCACTCTCAGCTTCAAGGCTGTCCATCACCTCATCCCCTCCTACCTCACCTCCCTTCTCTCCTTCTCCAGCCCAGCCCACACCCTCCGCTCCTCTGCTGCCACTAACCTCCTCACTGGGCCTCATTCTCTCCTGTCCCACCGTCGACCTCTGGCCCACATCCTCCCCCTGGCCTGGAATGCCCTCCCTCTGCACATCCACCAAACTAGCTCTCTTCCTCCCTTCAAAGTCCTACTAAGAGCTCACCTCCTCCAAGAGGCCTTCCCAGACTGAGCCCCCTTTATCCTCTCCTCCTCCCCATCCCCACCTTTGCCCTACCTCCTTCTCCTCCCCACAGCACTTGTATATATATTTGTACAGATTTATTACTCTATTTATTTTACTTGTACACATTTACTATTCTATTTATTTTGTTAATGATGTGCATATAGCTTTAATTCTCTTTATTCTGATGATTTTGACACCTGTCTACGTTTTTGAGGAGCTCATCTCCTCCAGGAGGCCTTCCCAGACTAAGCACCCCCTTATCCTCTGCTCCTCCTCCCCTCCCCATCGCCCTCCCTCCCTCCTTCTGCCCTACCCTCTTCCCCTCCCCACAGCACTTGTCTATATATGTACATATTTATTATTCTATTTATTATATTAATGACGTATACGTGTGAAGCAGCATGGCTTAGTGGAAAGGGCATGGACTTGGGAGTCAGAAGCTGTGGGTTCTAATTTCTACTCCTCCACTTGTCTGCTGTGTGACCTTGGGCAAGTCACTTAACTTCTCTGTGTCTCAGTTACTTCCTCTGAAAAATGGGCATTAAAACTGTGAGCCTCATGTTGGACAACCAGATTACTCTGTATCTACCGCAGTGCTTAGAACAGTGCTTGGCACATAGTAAATCAATCAATCAATCAATCAATCGTATTTATTGAGCGCTTACTGTGTGCAGAGCACTGTACTAAGCGCTTGGGAAGTACAAGTTAATGCTTAACATATACCATTATTATTATTATTATATATAATTCTATTTATTTACATTGATGCAATTAATGCCTGTCCCCTTGCTTTGTTTTGTTTTGTTGTCTGTCTCCCCCCTTCTAGACTGTGAGCCCACTGTTGGGTAGAGATTGCCTCTATGTGTTGCCAAACTGTACTTCCCAAGTGCTTAATACAGTGCTCTGCACAAAGTAAGCCACTCAATAAATCCGCTGAATGAATGAATGAATAGACCAAAAGGGCCTGGGATTCAGAAGATCCAGAGTTCTCATCCCAGCTCTTCCATATGTCTGCTGTGTGACCTTGGGCAAATAACTTAGCTTCTCTGTGTCTCAGTTACTTCATCTGTAATATGTGAGCCCCATGTCGGTCATAGCTATGTCCAACCTGATTTGCTTGTACCCACCACAGTGCTTAGTACAGTGCCTGGCACATAGTAAGTGCTAAACAAATATTATTGTTATGTTGCTGTTAGAAAATGGAAATTTACTTTTTTAGCTTATATATGTGATGGTTGTCAATAAATGTAAAATAGTCATTGCCAATTATCTCCTGGAATCTGCGCCTATTATTATTTTGCCCATTATCATTTGAATAAATGTGTCCTTTACTGAAGAGAAAGAGTTACATTTTTCCTTTCTTCCTATTCATGTCAGATCTCTGGCATACACCCCCAAATTCCCATTTTCACTATAGACAAAATTCATTGCTTTTACAGAATTAATCAAGATCCAAATACTTTGCAGTCAAACAGAAACTTGGATCACCAGAGTTTATCTTCCTCCACAATTCATTCATTCATTCAATCATATTTATTGAGCGCTAACTGTGTGCAGAGCACTGTATCAAGTGCTTGGGAAGTACAAGTTGGCAACATATAAAGATGGTCCCTACCCAACAAGGGGCTTACACTCTAGAAGGGGGAGACAGACAACAAAACAAAACATGTAGACAGTCTGTAGGCTCATGGTTAAGTGGTAAGCAGAGGTGCTTTGATTACCAAAGCTTTTTGAACTGGACTACCAAACGTGATCACTCCCAAATCTCTGACAAGACTCGAGAGATTCCAGGCAGGTCTGAAAAGGCCCAAAATGGCATCTTTCTGCTCGTTAGCTCTTTGAAACCTGTTCCCTGTCAACCTCTTCCAACATGTCCCTTGTCACACTCACTGATTCCAGTTGCCAAATGTTCAAACACAGTAAGCTCTCAATAAATACGATTGATTGAATGAATCAATCAATCAATCAAGGCAGAAAGGTGAGCAGTGCATCTGAAAAGACACAGAAAGTCATTTGAGGAGCTGGGAACTGGATCGAGTTTTGCTTTTCTTCCAGGATCAGACCTTGCATTGGAGAGTTTATCTTTTCAAACATCCCCCAGTGGGTGAGAGACATAATTTCTAGATTGTGAGCCCGTTGTTGGGTAGGGATTGTCTCTGTCTGTTGCCAAATTGTACTTTCCAAGCGCTCAGTACAGCACTCAATAAATACAACTGAATGAATGAATGAATGAATCTCACACAAATATCGCTGCATACTGAATCTTGGGATTTGACCCCTTCAGTTTCCCTCCAATGAACTCTTTGAGGCCAGGGAACACATTAAATTTACATCTCCACATACTTTCCCAGGCCTTACAATGCTCTGCACATAGTAAGTGCTTAATAAATAGTAGGGAAGCAACAGGGCCTACTCATTAAAGCATGGACCTGGGAAGCAAGGAACTGGGTACTAATTCTGGCTCTGCCATCTGCCTGCTGTGTGACCTTGGGCAAGTCACTTCACATCTCTGGGCCTCAGTTACCGCATCTGTAAAGTGGGGAATAAGACTGTGAGCCCCATGGTGGACAGGGATTGTGTCCAACCTGATTACCTTGTATCTACCCCAGTGCTTAGAACAGTGCTTGGCACATAGTAAGTGCTTAACAAACACCATAAAATAAATTAATAATAAATAAATAAATAAATAAATACTACTCATTCATTCATTCATTCAGTCATATTTATTGAGTGCTTACTGTGTGCAGAGCACTGTACTAAGCGCTTGGGAAGTACAAGTTGGCAACATATAGAGACGGTCCCTACCCAACAGTGGGCTCACAGTCTAGAAGGGGGAGACAGAGAACAAAACAAAACATATTAACAAAATAAAATAAATGGAATACATATGTACAAATAAAATAGAGTAATAAATACGTACAAGCATATATACATATATACAGGTGCTGTGGGGAGGGGAAGGAGGTAAGGCGGGGGGGATGGGGAGGTAATACTACTATTATTAATACTACTAATACTACTATTACCTGCTCCCAGTCTGAACCACTAATATTCACTCCACACACGAGGTTTTGCTCTTTCCACGTCCAAGCCCCATAGAACTTCTGTGCATACCTGTAATTTAATTTATTTGTATTCATGTCTTTCTCCCCTGCCTTCCCAGACTGTAAGCTTGTTGTGGTCAGGGAACGTGCCTGTTTATTGCTGTATTATACTCTCCCAAGTGCTAAGTACAGTGCTCTGCACATGGTAAGCACTCAGTAAATACACTTGAATGAATGAGTGAATGAAGGCATTTTGCTGCCATTCACTGAATCTAGCTGATCAAAGCCATTCAAGGAAACAAGAGCCTACCTTGCTCCAACCACGCTCATTAGGAATAATAACAGTAATTATAGCAATAACAATATTGTTATTGTTAAGCCTTACTATATGTCAAGCAATGTTCTAAAGCACTGGTGTTGATTCAATTTAATCGGGTTGATAATAATAACAACAACAATAGTAATAATAATAATAATGGAATTTGTCAGGTGCTTACTATGTGATAGGCACTGCTCTAAGCACTGGGGTAGATACAAGCTATTCAGGTTGGACACAGTCCCTGACCCACATGAGGCTCACAGTATTGCCATTATGGCCAGAGAACATGTTTGTTGCTTTCGTTGCCCTTCCTAGACACATTGTATTGTGCTAGTAAACTGCGGTGTTTGTTAAGAGCTTACTACATGCCAGGCACTGTACTAAGCACTGGGGGTGATACAAACAAATTGGGTTGAACACAGTCCTGTCCCACTTGGGGCTCACAGCCTTAACCCCCATTTTACAGATGTGGTAACTGAGGCACGGAGAAGTGAAGTGACTTGCCCAAGGTCACACAGCTAACAGGTGGCAGAGCCAAGATTAGAAGCCAGGTCTTTCTGACTCCCAGATCCGTGGCTCAGTGGAAAGAGCCCGGGCTTGGGAGTCACAGGTCATGGGTTCAAATCCCAGAGCCACCACTTGTCAGCTGAGTGACTTCGGGCAAGTCACTTAACTTCTCTGTGCTTCATTTACCTCATCTGTCAAAGGGGGATTAAGACTGTGAGCCCCACATGGGACAACCTGATCACCTTGTATCCTCCACGGTGCTTAGAACAGTGCTTTGCACGTAGCAGGCGCTTAACAAATGCCATTATCATTATTATTATTATTAGATCATGACACTTCTCTACACTTACTACTACTTGAGCACTTTAGTACAGAACACTGTACTAAACACTTGTACAATACAAAAGAATTAGAATTAGCAGACACATCCCTGTGGTTAATAATAATGGTGGTATTTGTTAAGCACTTACTGTATTCCAGGCACTATACTAAGCACTGGGGTGGATACAAGCAAATCGGATTGGACACAGTCCCTGTCCCATGTGGGGCTTGCAATCTCAATCCCCATTTTCCAGATGAGGTAATTGAGGCCCAGAGAAGTGAAGTGACTTGCCCAAGGTCACACAGCAGACAAGTGGTGGAGACAGGATAAGAACCCATGACTTTCTGACTTTCAAAGCCATACTCTATACGCTTTGCCATGCTCTTCCCTTGCTATAGCTCATTCCCTACTTCTGGAATAGAGACCCACAGAGTACTCTCCTGGTGTTCCTCTTACTTTCCCTCTCTGGTTGCTCCTACTCAGTTTCATTCCCTGGTTCTTCTTCTTTTTAATGGTACCTGTTAAACACTTACTATGTGCCAAGCACTGTTCTAAGCACTGGGTCAGATCCAAGTTAATCGGAGAAGACACAGTCCCTGTCCCACGTGGGGCTCACTGTCAAAATAGCAGGGAGTAGGATTGAATCCCCATTTTATAGATGAGATAACAGAGGCACAGAGAAGTTAAGTAACTTGCCCAAGGTCTCAAGCTGTGGGTGCCTCACTCCCGTAGCAGGTAGAGGTAGGCAGGTAACCAAAGGGATGTGTAGATCATTTTTAAAAAAATATTTTCTCCGAAGGTGATCACTCCCACCAATCATGTCTAAATTCAATTATCAGCAAAGTTAATGAGACTATCTTATGGTTAGAGATCACATTAAGTTTTCTGAAGCAGTTTCATATCCACAGTCTCATTTTGTCCTCACCACATCCTTGAAAGGTAGGGAGAGACAGGTATTATCCCATTTTTCAGATAAGGAAACAGATACAGAGTAGCTCATTCATTCATTCAATCGTATTTATTGAGCATTTACTGTGTGCAGAGCACTGAACTAAGCACTTGGAAAGTACAATACTGCAATAGAGAGAGACAATCTCTGCCCACAACGGGCTTACAGTCTATGGGGGGAGGCAGACATCAAAACAAGTAAACAGGGATCAATATAAATAAATAGAATTGCATATATACAAGGTGAGCCTGTGAGCCCACTGTTGGGTAGGGACTGTCTCTATATGTTGCCAACTTGTACTTCCCAAGCGCTCAGTACAGTGCTCTGCACACAGTAAGTGCTCAGTAAATATGATTGATTGATTGATTGATTGATTGATATATATGCATAAGTGCTTGGGTCAGGGGTGGGGGGAAGAGCAAAGGGAGTGAGTCGAAGTGATGCAAAATGGGGGGGGATCTGAGGAAAAGGGAGCTTAGTCAGGGAAGGCCTCTTGGAGGAGGTGAGCCTTTAGTAGGGCTTTGAAAAGGGGAAGAGGTATTGTTTGGTGGATTTGAGGAGGGAGGGTGTTCCAGGCCAGAGGTAGGATGTGGGCCAGAGGTCAGCGGTGAGACAGGCAAATTTGAGGCACAGTGAGAAGGCTAATAGTAATAATAGTAATGGTATTTGTTAAGCTCTTACTGTGTGCCAAACTCTGGGGTAGATACAAGGAAATCAGGTTGTCCCACATGGGGCTCACAGTCTTAATCCCCATTTTACAGATGAGGTAACTGAGGTACCAAGACATTAAGTGACTTGCCAAAAGTCACACAGCTGACAAGTGGTGGAGCTAGGAGTAGAACCCACAACCTCTGACTCCCAAGCCCGTGCTCTTTCCACTAAGCCACGCTGCTTCTCACCAGAGGAACAGAGTGTGTGGGCTGGGATGTAGAAGGAGAGAAAGGCAGTGAGGTAGGAAGGGGCAAGGTGATGGAGAGCTTTAAAGCCAATATTGAGGAGTTTAGTGACTTGTTAAGTGACTTGCCCAAGGTCACACAGCACACCAGGGGCAGAGCTGGGACAATAATTCCTCTCAAATTCCTCTCCTCCAATTCCCGCCTTGACCTCCTCCAATCTAGCTTCCGTCCCCTTCACTCCACAGAAACTGCCATCTCAAAGGTCACCAATGATTCCCTTCTTACCAAATCCAACGGCTTCTACTCTGTCCTGATCCTTCTCCACCTCTCAGCTGCCTTCGATACTGTGGACCACCCCCTTCTCCTAGAAACATTATCTAACCTTGGCTTCACTGACTCTGTCCTCTCCTGGTTCTCCTCAGCGTGGTTCAGTGGAAAGAGCATGGGCTTTGGAGTCAGAGGTCAGGGGTTCAAATCCCGGCTCCACCAATTGTCAGCTGTGTTACTTTGGGCAAGTCACTCAACTTCTCTGTGCCTCAGTTACCTCATCTGTAAAATGGGGATTAAGACTGTGAGCCCCCAGTGGGACAACCTGATCACCTTGTAACCTCCCCAGCACTTAAAACAGTGCTTTGCACATAGTAAGCACTTAATAAATGACATTATTATTATTATTATTATTATTATTATTATTATTATTATTATTATTATCTCTATGGCCATTCATTCTCAGTCTCCTTCAGGTGCTCCTTCTCTGCTTCCCAACCCCAAACTGTGGGAGTCCCTCAAAGTTCCGTTCTAGGTCCCCTTCCATTCTCCATCTAAACTTACTTTCTTGGATAACTCATTCACTCCTATGGCTTCAAATACCACCTCCATGCAGATGATTACCAAATCTATAACTCCAGCCATGATCTCTCTCCATCTCTGCAGTCTCGCATTTCCTCCTGTCTTCAAGACATCTCTACTTGGATATCCTCCTGGACATGTCAAACTTAACATGTCCAAACTGAGCTCCTTATCTTCCCACCCAAACCCCGTCCTCCCCTTGACTTTCCCATCACTGTAGATGACACCATCATCCTTCCTGTCTCAAACGCCCATAACCTTGGCATTATCCTTGACTCCTCTCTGTCATTCAACCCACATATTCAATCCGTCACCCAATCCTGTTGGTCCCATCTACATAATATCGCTAAAATCTGCCCTTCCCCTCCAACTAAACTGTTGCCACGTTGATACAATCATTCATCCTATCTGCCTAGATTACTGCATCAGCCTCCTTGCTTACCTGCCAGTCTCGTGTCTCTCTCCACTACAGTTCATATTTCACTCTGCTGCCTGGATCATTTTTATACAAAAACGTTCAGGACATGTCATCCACCTCCTCAAATAACTCCAGTGGTTGCCCATCAACCTCCATATCAAACAAAAACTCCTCACCATTGACTTTAAAGCAGTCCATCACCTTGCCCCCTCCTACCTCACCTCGCTTCTCTCCTACAATCCAGTCCGCACACTTCAGTCCTCAAGTGCTAACCTTCTCATTTTGCCTTGATCTCGTCTATCTCACAACCAACCCCTGGCCCACATCCTGGCTCTGGCCTGGAATGCCCTCCCTCCTCAAATCCACCAGACAATTACTCTCTCTCCTTTAAAGCCTTATTGAAGGCACATTTCCTCCAAGAGGCCTTCCCAGACTGATACCCTCTTTACCTCATCTCCCACTTCCTTCTGCATTGCTCTACTCGCTCCCTTTTCTCTTCCCCCCTCCCAACACCAAGGCAATTATGTACATATCTGCAATTTGATTTATTTTTATTGATGTTTGTCTCCGCCGCTCTAGACTGTCAGTTTGTTGAGGGCAGGGAATGTCACTGTTTATTGTTGTATTGTATTTTACAAATCATTTAGTACAGTACTCTGTCCACAGTAAGAACTCAATAAATTGGATTGAATGAATAAATGAATGAAGAATCCAGATCTCCTGATTTCCCATCCTGCGCCCTTTCCTCGAGACCCACAAAAGTTCCAATAGATCTGACTTGAGGGAAAGAAAAAAAGTCACACTCATTTCAATCAGACGTTTTGCATCAGTATCAGACAAATTGCATAGAAAGAGTAGATTGCATTCCATAGGGTTTCCATTTCACTATCTAGAAAGAAGAAAGCATAGTCGGACAAAGGGTTTCTCAAGGAGAATGGGTGTTGCATTCGGGAGAGTAAATGATTCCAAAATACAGCAGATATTTGATATCTCCCTTCCTCTAAATAGCATAAGGAGAAGAACAGAAGAAATCGCCAGAATTGGAAGTGAGCAAAATGATGTTCGACTTCATTGTGCACGAACTCTCTTATTTTAGACAAGCCCATTGAGAGTTCTGATCTGTGTATCCATTCATTATTACTATTCACTAGGTAAAGAAATATTTCTAAGGATTTGACTGAAGATCTTCATTCAGTAGCTCTGCAATCCGGAAAAAAGAGGCAGCTTTAGTTGGTCAGGCATAAGATTTCTGTGGGATCCTTTAATCAGTCAATCTATCAATTGTATTTATTGAGCACTTACTGCTTGCAGAACACTATACTAAGCACGTTCACCTCCACAGAGATCATTTAGGAGCTGTACTCTGGGAGGGATCACCATCACTGGCTGAGAAAACACTTGTCACTATCCTGAGGATGCATAAGTACTGTTGAAGTACAATTTTGTTAGTTATTTTCAATTTCCCTTTTCATATCAATGAGAACCCAAGAGTTACGGGATTTGGTTTCACTGTGAGGCTTCAGAGTCTGTGCAGGAAGATGGGTCAGCAGAATAGTGAGAGGGCATGTGCCTAGTAGTCTGGGATTCAGAAGGACCTGAGTTCTAATCCTGGCTCTTCTACTTGTCTGCTGTTTTGACCTTGGCAAGCCACTTAACTTCTCTGTGCTTCAGTTAAATCATCTGTAAAATGTGGATTAAGACTGTGAGCCTCACATGATTACCTTGTATCTATCCCAGCACTTAGATCAGTGATTGGCACATAGTAAGCGCTTGACAAATGGTATTATTATTATTATTATTATTATTACATAATTGCCCCACTATTTTGAATAATCTGTGCAACTCCAAAACAGGAGAGGGGCTTTACACAAGGAATTAAGTCCAGCAATAAGGGGAGCAGAAGTATAAAGAGGAGAAGAAAATTTGGAGGAGGAAAGGAGAGGAAAAAGAAGAGAAAGGTAAGAGAGCACTTGATTCTCTGGCACTCTCCTAAGAGCTGCATAAAATAGGCGCTGAATGAATTATGGTAGTCCTCTTTCCACCAAGACCCAACTCTTCTTTTTGTCCCAGGACACACATATAAATTTCAAAAAAGAATACTCTGTGTCTCAAGCCTAAATCTC
This sequence comes from Tachyglossus aculeatus, assembly GCF_015852505.1. Lineage (NCBI taxonomy): Eukaryota > Metazoa > Chordata > Mammalia > Monotremata > Tachyglossidae > Tachyglossus > Tachyglossus aculeatus. The sequence continues at coordinate 23,204,541 of NC_052066.1, read as the reverse complement.
ATGTATCCTGACTCTTCCTCTGTTCCCACCCCAAAGCTAGCTGTTATCATTGCTTATAAATATGAATATATATTCCTGTATTTCCTGTTTAGGAAATTACATATATATATATATATATATGTAATTTCCTTAACAGCATGACGTAGTGGACAAAGTGTCTGGGAGACAGAAGGTTTCCAATGGGTTCTAATCCCAGCTCTACCTCTTCTTTGATATGTGATCTTGGGAAAGTCACTTCACTTCTCTGTGCCTCAGTTCCCTCATCTGTAAACTGGGGATTGAGACGGTGAGCACTTCGTGGGACAGGAACTATGCCCAATCCGATTTGTTTATATCCACCCCAGAAGCAGTGTGGCTTAGTGGAAAGAGCCGGGCTTGGGAGTCAGAGGATGTGGGTTCTACTCCCAGCTCTGCCACTTGTCTGCTGTGTGACCTTGGGCAAGTCACTTAACTTCTCTGTGCCTCAGTTCCCTCATCTGCAAAATGGGGATTAAAAGTATGAGCCCCACGTGGGACAACCTGATTACCCTTTATCTACCCCAGTGCTTAGAACAGTGCATGGCACATAGTAAGTGCTTAACAAATACCATAATTATTATTATTATTATTACAGTGCCTGGCACATTGTAAGTGCTTAACAAATTTAACTATTATTATTATTATTGTTATTATTAATAAAATCATGTGGTGGAGACAATTATATGAGAAAATACGATATTCATCATCACCACCAATACTTCCACCACTAGTACTAACCTTATTTCTCCTAAGCACATTTGGAAAATTAGCTTCCTACTGAACAGTCTCCATGAATCACCTCCCTGCAAGTTTCATTCTTGTAACTGCCAGTGAAATGAATGAAGGGAACATTGAAGATTAGATTATTTTGAAGACTACTGAAAACACAAACTATTTAAAATGAAGGCATAGAATGGATTCACAGTTCAAAAGGAAATTTGTAATATAGTGGTGTTCAACTAAGAGAATGCAGAGCAGTGCAATAGAACAGAACAGAAAAGGTTCTATGACAGAAGGACAGATAGATTCCAACAATCTTCTGCCTGTAAACATTTTTACCAGCCTCATTTCCCCTCTAGACTGTAAGATCAGTGTGGGCAGGTAACATAATTACAACAATAATAATAATGATAATAGTATTTGTTAAGTATTTATTATGAGCCAGGCACTCTACTAAGCACTGGGGTAGGTACAAGATAATTCGGTCCCATATAAAGCTTACAGATGAGGTAACTGAGGCATTCATTCATTCTTTCTATCGTATTTATTGAGTGCTTACTGTGTGCAGAGCACTGTACTAAGCGCTTAGGAAGTACAGGTCGGCAGAAGCAGCATGGCTCAGTGGAAACAGCCCAGGCTTGGGAGTCGGAGGTCATGGGTTTGAATCCCAGCCCCACCACTTGTCAGTTGTGTGACTTTGGGCAAGTCACTTCACTTCTCTGGGCCTCAGTTACCTCATCTGTAAAATGAGGATGAAGACTGTGAGCCCCACATGGGACAACCTTGATTACCTTGTATCTCCCCCAGTGCTTAGAACAGTGCTTGGCACATAGTAAGTGCTTAACAAATACTGACATTATTATATAGAGACAGTCCCTACACAACAATGGGCTCACAGTCTAGAAGGAGCACTGTACTAAGCGCTTGGAAAGTACAATTCGGCAACATATAGAGACAGTCCCTACCCAACAACGGGTTCACAGCCTAGAAGTTGAGTGCCTTGCCCAAGGTCACATGGCAGACAAGTGGCAGAATGGGGATTAGAACCCAGATCCTTCTGACTCCCATTCATTCATTCAATCGTATTTTATTGTATTTATTGCGTGCTTACTGTGTGCAGAGCACTGTGCTAAGCACTTGGGAAGTACAAATTCCCAAGCTCCCAGGACCTTGCTCTATCCACTAGGCCACTCGGCTTCCCAACCAACACGCGTACCAACTCTGTTATATTGTATTCTCCCCAGTGTCTAGTGCACATACCGCTGATTGATTTGAATGCAATGATACCATCCTTTCCAATCCGGTCCACTTTTTATCTCCTCTTTTCCTAAACTACGAGAACACAAACACCCTTCCTCAGAAAATAAGCTTTCAGTCCCCGATTAACACAGATTCCCAGAGAAAGGAGGAATATAAGGAAGAGGAAGTATTTATAATAATAATAGTAATGGCATTTATTAAGCACTTACTATGTGCAAAGCAGTGTTCTAAGCACTGGGGAGGTTACAAGGTGATCAGGTTGTCCCACAGGGAGCTCACAGTCTTCACCCCCATTTTACAGATGAGGGAACTGAGGCCCAGAGAAGTGAAGTGACTTGCCCAAAGTCACACAGCTGACAAGTGGCAGCAATGGGATTTGAACCCATGACCTCTGACTCCAAAGCTTGTGCTCTTTCCATTGAGCCATGCTGCTTCTCTATTATTCTCTATTATGGTTTTCTAGGCCTGCTGCCTCATTTCTTTCAAATCCTGGGCACCGAGGTATGTGCTATTTTGCATCCCTGGATTACCCCTAGCTTATCTTAAGGAGGTGTTTTCCGATCATTTAGTCTTACATTTAAACATTTATTATTTCTCCGTATCTCTGTAAATCCATTCCGTTTAAGTTAATAAGATGTACTCCACATTTTCCCAGTTTATTGATTAATATGCCCAGGGCACAGAGCTGAAACACTTTGTTTAAATCAAGATTCAATCGCATCTACAGATACTCCTCAATTTCCCAGGTCTGTCACTCCATCATAGAATGATTAGTCTGATCGGATTTGAGATGATCTGCCCTTGAAGTTCTTGGGGATTTGTTTACTACCCAGCCCTTGGATTAGACCCAAAGGATTCAAGGAGAGTCTAGATCCTGAGTGGATGATTATTCTGTCTGGAAGGCCATTGACGGATTTTGGAAGTATGCGAAGAACCGTGGGCAAAATCCCCTCAGCTGATGGTGTGAGAACGAGGAGGGAAGAGGGAAGAAATGAAATATGAAAGCACAGTGGTTTCGGCCTGTGGCAGCTCCCATCTGGCTCCCAGCCAGCTATGGCACCTTTTTTACTTTTCACCAAGCAGAAAATCTTTTTGAAGATTGTTCCCTCACTGTCATCATCCCCTAAAATCCCTCACCACCTTTCACCCAGCCATGCTAAGGCTGACACATGACACATCCAACTTGTACTTCCCAAGCGCTTAGTACAGTGCTCTGCACACAGTAAGCGCTCAATAAATACGATTGAATGAATAAACCCACCAACTACTCTTCCTGGAATTGTGGTGTATTGGTGGGGGGAGTTGCCAGCTGTAATCCCATTTGGCTGGAAACCCAGGTTGGAGCCTCTGCAGGCAGAAAGGATTGGGTTGGAGACAGGCCAGATTAAGTTGACTGGCAAGTCAGATGCAGCCCACAGCCTGTTTTTGCTTCTTCTTCATCTAGAGAAGCACCATCACTCAGTGGAAAGAGCCCGGGCTTGGGAGTCAGAGGTCGTGTGTTCTCATCCCAGCTCTGCCGCTTGTCAGCTGTGTGACCTTGGGCAAGTCACTTCACTTCTCTGAGCCTCAGTTACCTCATCTGTGAAATGGGGATTAAGACCGTGAGCCCCCCGTGGGACAACCTGACCACCTTGTAACCTCCCCAGCGCTTAGAACAGTGCTTTGCACATAGTAAGTTCTTAGTAAATGCCATCATAATTATTATTATTATTATTATTCTCTGTGCCTCAGTTACCGCATCTGTAAAATGGGGATTTAGACCATGAGCCCCACGTGGGACAACCTGATCACCTTGTATCTCTTCCAGCGCTTAGAACAGTGCTTGGCACATAGTAAACACTTAACAAATATCATCATCATTATTATTAGAAGCTGGTGGAGTTGCTTCTCAGTGAAATGAGAGGCTGGGTAAAGTGAGTAACCAAAGCTTAGTCCAAGAGGATTCATTCATTTATTCATTCATTCATTCATTTAATCGTATTTTTTGAGCTCTTACTGTGTGCAGAGCACTGTACTACGCACTTGGGAGAGTACAATACAACAATATACAGGTCTCCTGAACTCCATTCCATGTTCTTTTCACTAAGCCACATTCCTACCTCATTTCTCACAGTTTTGATCAGCCGATTTCAACAACATGCCCAGTGGAATGTCATTGTTGTATTGTACTTTCCCAAGTGCACTCAGTAAGCGGTCAATAAATATGGTTGAATAAATGAATGAGCATTATCCGCCCACGGCGAGGATCACCTTGGCCCCTTCTAGACTATGACCCAGGTTCTCTGTCTACAGAGCCCCAGCTTTTACAGGCAACCATGGAATGATCGTTGGGTGGCCCTGGGAGCCAGTGTGCACATGGATGGCTGGGAGGCTGGGTTCCCCTGGGATCCCTTGATGCATGGCCTGGCAGAAAAGAGGAAATTGGAAGCACTCGTCACTGAGCCAGGAAAATTGGAGTGTCTACCGACTTTGTTTAATCGTACTGAGCCACGGCTCAGGCTCAGCTCTGTACTGAGCCCTTGAAAGAGTACAATATAATACTATAACAGGCACATTCAGATTTATGGAACCTTAGTACCTTGCTCTGCACACAGTGAGTGCTCAATAAATACCAATGATTGGTTGATTGATAGATAATTGCACACTTCAGCTCTTTGTGAGCCAGGAATGTATCTGTTTATTTTTGTATTGTACTTTCCCAAGCACTTAGTGCAGTGCTCTGCACACAGTAAGCACTCACTCAGTATGACTGAATGAGCTTCAACAATCCACTTCGGTACTTATTTATTAAAGCCCTCCAGGGAAAAGACTTCCTAACCTCTCCTTGGTTATCATATTGCAGTTGTGATGGATGAGGGCCTTGAGGATAAGGACTGTGTCTATTAACTTTATTGTACTCTCCCAAGTGCTTAGTACAGTGCTGTTCATACAGTGAGTGCTCAATAAATACCACCGATTGATTGATTGATTGATAGGAAGGCCTTGGAGAGAACTATGTCCCAGACAAAGAGAACAACTGGTGAATTTGATTGGTGTGGGTAGTGGTATGTTGCCAACTTGTACTTCCCAAGCGCTTAGTACAGTGCTCTGCACACAGTAAGCACTCAATAAATACGATTAATTGATTGATTGATTGGTACGAGAGCGACAAAGGGAAAGGGGAGCAAGCGAGTTGAGTTGAGTAGAGAGGGTGGAGTTGAGAGCAGTAATCTGGTCATCAAGATTGGGTAGAGAGGATAGGGAGGTGAGGTGGTGTGCTCCCTGCCTTTCAATCTCATGCTGTTCAAAGTTTGTGGTCAATAAAACCATCATATTTATGATTAAATGTGAATGGGGGAGCACTCTGTCTTAAGCTCCCCACAAAGAAGCACCCGCTGAAGCTTAATAATAATAATAATAATAATAGCGGCATTTATTAAGTGCTTACTAGGTGCAAATCGCTGTTCGAAGGGCTGGGGAGGTTACAAGGTGATCAGGTTGTCCCACTGGGGGCTCACAGCCTTAATCCCCATTTTAGAGATGAGGTAACTGAGGCACTGAGAAGTTAAGTGACTTGCCCAGAGTCACACAGCTGACAAGTGGCAGAGCTGGGATTTGAACCCATGACCTCTGACTCCAAAGCCCGTGCTCTTTCCATTGAGCCACTCTGCTTCCTCAGAAGGAGAAGCTCAAAACAAACAAAAGGAAACATTTCTTCACAGAAGTGACTGGTAGGAATTTGGGATCCATTACTATTGGAAATTGCATAGGCAGAAAATATCAATATCTTCAAGAGAGGTTTGGATATTTAGTTCATTGTGGGCAGGGATTGTCACTGTTTATTGTTGTATTGGTCTTTCCCAAGCGTTTAGTACAGTGCTCTGCACACAGTAATAAATGAATGAATACATTCTTGGACATGGAGTTTATATCAGATTGGTAGAGGAAAAGTTAAGGGTGCAGAGAGAAAAGAAAAAGGATGTCAAATGACCCAAGCCTAAACATTAAGTTCAATGTAAAAAGACTATATGCCTCAGTTACCTCATCTGTAAAATGGGGATTACAGTGTGAGCCCCATGTGGGACAGGGACATTATTAATTTTATTAATTTGTATCTACCCAGCATTTCCCCTCCCAGAATCCAGTTTCCAGTACTCTATCAGTCTCAGTTATGGCAGGGAGAGTCAAACAGAGGCCTACCCCCACAGAGACCTCAGCTTTCTCGACCCCATTCATCTTTCTCAGAGTATCACACCCCACCTCACCTCCCTATCCTTTCTACCCAATCTTGATGACCAGATTACTGCTCTCAACTCCACCCTCTCCACTCAACTCAACTCTCTCACTCCCCATTCCCTTCACCGCTCTCGTACCACTAACCCACAGCCTTGGATCACTGCCACTGTCTGCCTCCTTTGCTCTTATGCTCGAGCCGCTGAATGCTGCTGGTGAAAGTCTAAACAGCAAGCCAAGCTTGTTCACTGTAAGTTTATCCTTTCCTGCCTTATCTTTGCCCTCTCCTCTGCTAGACAAAACTATTTCTCCTCCCTTATTGACATCCATGCCCATCATCTCCGTCAGCTATTTCGTTCATTTAACTCCCTTCTCAGGCCCCCTGTTCCTCCCCCTCCTCCATCCCTCACCCCCAACGATCTGGCCTCCTATTTCATCAGTAAAATTAACTCCATCAGGTCTGAGCTCCCCAAAGTCACCCCTCCCCCTTCTCCATCCCCCTGGCTCTCAACCAGCTCCGCTACTCTCCCATCCTTCCCAGCAGTATCTTCCAACGAGATCTCCACCCTCCTCTCAAGTGCTACTCCATCCACATGTGCTTCAGACACCATTCCCTCTCATCTTATGAAATCTCTCACCCCTTCCCTCCTCCCCTCCTTAACTTCCATCTTCAATCACTCACTCTCCACTGGTTTCTTCCCATCTGCCTTCAAACATGCCCATGTCTCCCCTATCCTACAAAAACCTTCTCTTGACCCCACCTCCCCTTCTAGTTATCGCCCTATCTAACTCCTACCCTTCCTTTCCAAACTCCTAGAACGAGTCGTCTATACTCTCTGCCTCGAAATCCTCAACATCAACTCTCTCCTCGACCCCCTCCAATCTGGCTTCCATCCCCTACATTCCACCGAAACTGCCCTCTTAAAGGTCACCAGTGACCTCCTTCTTGCCAAATCCAATGGCTTCTATTCTATCCTAATCCTCCTCAACCACTCAGCTGTCTTCGACACTGTGGATCACCCCCTTCTCCTCAATACGCTATCCAACCTTGGCTTCACAAACTCCGTCTTCTCCTGGTTCTCCTCTTATCTCTCCAGCCATTCATTCTCAGTCTCCTTTGCGGACTCCTCCTCACCCTCCCATCCCCTTACTGTAGGGGTTCCTCAAGGTTCAGTTCTTGGTCCTCTTCTGTTCTCTATCTACACTCACTCCTTTGGTGAACTCATTCACTCCCACGGCTTCAACTCTCATCTCTACGCTGATGACACCCAAATCTACATCTCTGCCCCTGCTCTCTCTCCCTCCCTCCAGGCTCGTATCTCCTCCTGCCTTCAGATCATCTCCTTCTGGGTGTCTGCCCACCATCTAAAACTCAATATGTCCAAGACTGAACTCCTTATCTTCCCTCCCAAACCCTGTCCTCTCCCTGACTTTCCTGTCACTGTAGATGGCACTATTCATTCATTCATTCAATCACATTTACTGAGCACTTACTGTGTGCAGAGCAATGTACTAAGTGCTTGGTAAGTACAAGTTGGCAACATATAGAGATGGTCCCTACCCAACAATGGGCTCACAGTCTAGAAGGAGGAGACAGACAAAAAAACAAAACATGTGGATAGGTGTCAAGTCATCAGAATAAATAGAAGTAAAGCTAGATGCACATCATTAACAAAATAAATACAATAGTAAATAAGTACAAGTAAAATAAATAGAGTAACAAATCTGTACAAACATATATACAGGTGTTGTGGGGAGGGGAAGGAGGTAGGGTGGGGGGATGGGAAGGGGAGAGGAAGAAGGGGGCTCAATCTGGGAAGGCCTCCTAGAGGAGGTGAGCTCTCAGTAGGGCTTTGAAGGGAAGAAGAGAGCTAGGTTGGCAGATGTACAGAGGGAGGGCATTCCAGGCCAGGGGGAGGACGTGGGCTGGGGGTAGAAGGCAGGACAGGAGAGAACGACCTGACTTTCCTGTCACTGTAGAGGGCACTACCATCCTTCCCGTCTCACAAGCCCGCAACCTTGGTGTCATCCTCAACACCACTCTCTTGTTCACCCCACACATCCAATCCATAACCAAAACCTGCCGGTCTCACCTCCACACCATCGCCAAGATCCACCTTCTCCTCTTCATCCAAACCGCTACCTTGTTGGTTCAATCTCTCATTCTATCCCGACTGGATTACTGCATCAGCCTCCTCTCTGATCCACCATCCTCCTGTCTCTCCCCGCTTCAGTCTACACTTCACTGTGTTGCCCAGATCATCTTTGTACAGAAACACTCTGGGCATGTTACCCCTCTCCTCAAAAATATCCAGGTGGCTGCCTGTCAACCTATGAATCAAGCAAAAACTCCTCACTCTCAGCTTCAAGGCTGCCCATCCTCTTGCCCCCCTCTCCTTCCCCTCCCTTCTCTCCTTCTCTGGCCCAGCCCGCACCCTCCACTCCTCTGCCACTAACCTCCTCACTGAACCTCGTTCTCGTCTGTCCCACCGTCAACCCCCAGCCAACGTCCTCCCCCTGGACTGGAATGCCCTCCCTCCATAACTGCCAAGCTATCTCTCTTCCTCCCTTCAAAGCCCTTCTAAGAGCTCACCTTTTCCAGGAGGCCTTCCCAGACTGAGCCCCCTTTTTCTTCTCTTCCTCCCCATCCCCCCCACCCTACCTCCTTCCCCTCCCCACAGCATTTGTATATATTTGCACAGATTTATTACTCTATTTATTTTACTTGTACATATTTACTATTCTATTTATTTTGTTAATGATGTGCATATAGCTTTGACATCCATCTCCATGTTTTGTTTTGTTGTTTATCTCCCCCTTCTAGACATTGAGCCCATTGTTGGGTAGGGACCATCTCTATATGTTGCCGACTTGTACTTCCCAAGCACTAAGTACAGTGCTCTGCACAAGTAAGCACTTATTAAATAGGATTGAATGAATGAATGCCTAGCTCAGGCAGTGGCTAGTGAGTGGCAGGCAATCTGCTACAAGTCAAAAGTCGCCTGTGCTGGGCAGCAGTGGCAGGGGAGAGAGTCGAAGGCGGAGACTCGAGTTTACTACATAGAAGAAGGCAATGGTAAACCACTTCCATATTTTTACCAAGAAAACACTATGGATCCACTACCAGAGCGATGGCAGATGGAGGTGGGGCATTCTGGGAGAGATGTGTCCACGGAGCCGCTATTCATTCAATCATATTTATTGAGCACTTACTGTGTGCAGAGCACTGTACTAAGCACTTGAGAAGTACAAGTTGGCAACATATAGAGACGGTCCCTACCCAACAGTGGGCTCACAGTCTAGAAGCTATGAGTCGGAGACTACTCAACAGCATGAGGCAAGACCCAACGCTTAGAGCAGTGTTTGGCACATAGCAGGTGTTTAAGAAGTACCATAATTATTATTGTTATTACAAGGTTTATCAGCAGTGCTTGGCACATAGCAGGTGCTTAACAAGTACCATAATTATTATTGTTATTACAAGATTTATCCAAGCACCCTGTGCAGAGGCTAATGGTTGGATGGTTCTAATGGTTCTAATCCTGGCTCTGCCACTTGTCTGCTGTGTGACCTTGGGCAAGTCACTTAGCTTCTCTGGGCCCGTCTCGACCATAAACTGGGTACTAGATCTTATTTCTTCCTGCTTAAGACTGTGAGCCCCAAGTGAGACAGGGACTGTTTCCAACCCGCTTAATTTGTGTTTATCCCGGGGCTTAGAACAGTGCACTGTGAGCCCACTGTTGGGTAGGGACCCTCTCTATATGTTGCCAACTTGTACTTCCCAAGCGCTTACTACAGTGCTCTGCACACAGTAAGCGCTCAATAAATACGAATGAATGAATGAATGGATGGATCAGGTTTTTTTAAATGGCATTTATCAAGTGTTTACTATATGCAAAGCGCTGTTCTAAGCACTGGACACTGTTCTAAGCGCTGGATGGCATTTCTTAGGTTTGGACGCTATCCCATCAGTCACCTGGTCCTTAAGATGCTTCCTCTGTACTCCTGGTTCTCCGTTTCCCAGTGTCAGTTCTTCATACAGCATATGTCTGGATATGTTGTTCAAACTCATTCTCCTCACAAGTTCCAGCCGGCATAGCTGCGTAAAGGTAAGCCCAAAGGAGGCCAGTGACAGAGCTGGATTCAGAACCCAGGTCCTCTGACTCCCAGCCCTATCCCCTTTCCACGAGGCCACACTGTCTCTTTCCTAATATTTCCTCCCATTGAACTGAAATAGATCACAAATTCATTAAGTGAGAACATCATGACCAGTAATTTGCGGAAAGGTCTATTAGTAGAAAAAGGAAATAAAACCTACTCTCAATTTTCCATTGTTGTGGAGGACCGGAGGAGCATGAGTAATTAAAATGCCCAGAGTCCCCAAACTCTGTTAGGCAATGACTCTGTGCTTTTTTTACAAGGAGAAAATTAATGGATTAATGTTTAATAATAATAACTGTGGTATTTGTTAATAATAATAATTATGGTACTCTGTACCATGAAAGGGAAACAAACATTAAGTGCAACACTACAAGGGGCAACTCTTTTGTGTGCCTAATGTGGTCAGGGCTGTAGATAATAATAATAATAATAATAATGATGATGATTGTGGCATTTGTTAAGCACTAACTAGGTTCCAGACAATATACTAAGCACTGGGGTGGATATTAGCAATTCGGGGGACTGTCCCTGCTCCATGTGAGGCTGAGGCTCACAGTCTCAATCCCCATTTTACATATGAGGTAACTGAGGTACAGAGAAGTGAAGTGACTTGCCCAAGGTCACACAGCAGACAAGTGGCAGAGCTGGGACTAGAACCCAGGATCTTCTGACAGCCAGGCTTGTTTTCTATCCACTAGATGACATAGAAGATCACACATTGGCCTTTTCATCCACAGGTCAATCAATCTTCATTTTCACCCATCCCAACCCAGGAAACAATTCTCATCCGTTTGCAGGGACAAGCGGGTGGCTGTGGTCCCCTCCAGTCAATTAGTTACCTGTATATATGTATATATGTTTGTACATATTTATTACTCTATTTATTTATTTATTTATTTTACTTGTACATATCTATTCTATTTATTTTATTTTGTTAATATGTTTGGTTTTGTTCTCTGTCTCCCCCTTCTAGACTGTGAGCCCACTGTCTCTATATGTTGCCAACTTGTACTTCCCAAGCGCTTAGTACAGTACTCTGCACACAGTAAGTGTTCAATAAATACAACTGATTGATTGATTGATTGATTCAGTCCCCTGAAAGGGAAAGATGGGAGTGATCCTTTATCGTCAGACATTACAATCCTCTCATCATTTAAGAATGCAAACTGTCCCTTTTGTCCTGGCCTCCAATTGCTCACAGGCCTCTCAGCTTCCCAAAAGAAGAGAAAAAACAGGCTGTCAATCAATCAGTCATATAGACTCCTCTCAGATCCTGGAAAAAAGAGGAAAAGTAGGCTAATTCATCAGTCATATCGACTTGGACCGGGGGGAGTGTTCTACACTGTACCAAGCTAACTCCCTGTGGTCAGGGAAAATGCATCATTTCGTTACTTTGTACTTCCTCAACTGCCATAACAGTGTGAGTGCTCAATAAATGCTATTGCTACTATACCCTGGGAATTGTAAAAGGAAATCAGTGTGGCCTAGTGGAAAGAGCACGGGAGTCAGGAGACCTGAACTCTAATCCTGGCTCCACCACTAGCTGGTTGTGCAATCTTGGGCAAGTCACTTAACTTCATTGGGCCTCCATTTCCCCATCTGTGAAATGGGGAATAGATATCTGTTCTCCCTTCCCCATAGTTTGTGTCTGATTGGATAATCCTGTATCCACCTTAGCACTTGGCACATAAGGGCTGCTTAATAATAATAATAATAATAATGTTGGCATTTGTTAAGCACTTACTACATGCCAAGCACTGTTCTAAGCGCTGGGGTAGATACAAGGTAATCAGGTTGTCCCATGTGGGGCTCACAGTCTTCATCCCCATTTTACAGATGAGGGAACTGAGGCCTAGAGAAGTTAAGTGACTTGCCCAAGGTCACACAGCTGACAAGTGGCAGAGCAGCGTGGCTCAGTGGAAAGAGCACGGGCTTTGGAGTCAGAGGTCATGGGTTCGAATCCCGGCTCCGCCACATATCTGCTGTGTGACCTTGAGAAAGTCACTTAACTTCCCTGAGCCTCAGTTACCTCATCTGTAAAATGGGGATTAAGACTGTGAGCCCCACGTGGGACAACCTGATCACTTTGTATCCCCCCAAGCTCTTAGAACAGTGCTTTGCACATAGTAAATGCTTAACAAATGCCAACATTATTATTATTATTATTATTGACTACCATTATCATCATCATTATTATTATTAATAATTAATTATTAAATCAGCATAGCATAGTGGATAGAGCATAGACCTGGGAGCCAGAAGGTCATGGGTTCTAATCCTGGCTCTGCCACTTGTCTGCTGTGGGATTTTGGGCAAGTCATTTAATTCCCCTGTGCCTCAGTTACCTCATCTGTAAAATGGGGAGTGACACTGTAAGCCTGACATGGGACAGGGACCGTGTCCGACCCAATTTGCTTGTATCCACCTCAGCACTTAGTACAGTGCCTGACACATAGTAAGCACTTAACAAATATTATAATGATAATAATAATCATTAGTATTAATTCATTCATTCAATCAATCGTATTTATTGAGCCCTTACTGTGTGCAAAGCGCTGCACTTGGGAAGTACAAGTCAGCAACATATAGAGACAGTCCCTACCCAACAATGGGCTAATGATTATTATAAGGAATAGCTCCTTCTCTTGAAGTGTTTACTTGTTTACTACGGTGTGAAAGAGACACAGTAAGCAGATATTTTCAAACACAAAACACATCTAAGATACAAATAACCACAGATTAAGAATACTTAAAAGACTTATTTCCAACATAACAGAAATCAGCACAATCCCAGGCCAAGGAAAATAATCCTCAAGAGTAAAAGATGCCCAGTTGCCATTGATTCATTCACTTTTATGGGACCAGAGAGGCCAGAGTCTGAAATGGAAAATGCTGGCTCAATCTTCACCGGCAATACTGTCATGCCCTGGGTGAAGATGGAGAAGACTCTAGTTGAAATTGTAGCAAGTAGCATTGATTCTCGGGGCAGGATGGGGAACGGAGGGGAAGGATGCAGGGAGGTGAAATGTGCTTTAATCAAAAAAAGTCAATCAGACAATAGGATTTATTGAGCGCTTACTGTATGCAGCGCACTGTACAAAACTCTTGGGATACGGCATTATAACAGATAGAGAAGCAGCATGGCTCAGTGGAAAGAGCATGGGCTTTGGAGTCAGAGGTCCTGGGTTCAAACCCCAGCTCTGGCAATTGTCAGCTGTGTGACTTTGGGCAAGTCACTTAGCTTCCCTGGTCCTCAGTTGCCTCATCTGTAAAATGGGGATTAAGACTGTGAGCCCCCTGTGGGACAACCTGATCACCTTGTAACCTCCCCAGTGCTGGAATAGTGCTTTGCACATAGTAAGCACTTAATAAATGCCATCATTATTATTATTATTATTATTATTAGATAGTGGTCATCGTCCTTGTACACAAGAAGCTTAATCTAGTTTACTGTTCTTGGATGGTCCTTTGTGTTTATGTACTGGAAGCAGTGTGGCTTAGTGGAAAGGTCCCAGGCTTGGGAGTCATATGTTGTTGGTTCTAATTCCAGCTTCGCCACTTCATTCATTCATTCATTCAATCGTATTTATTGAGCGCTTACTGTGTGCAGAGCTCTGTACTAAGAGCTTCGGAAGTACAAGTCGGCAACATATAGAAATAGTCCCTACCCAACAACGGGCTCATAGTCTAGAAGGGGGAGACAGACAACAATAAAAAACATACAGACAGGTGTCAAAATAGAACAAATAGAATTAAAGCTATAGGCACATCATTAACAAAATAAATAGAATAGTAAATATGTACAAGTAAAATAAATAGAGTAATAAATCTGTACAAATATATACAAGTGCTGCACTTACCAGCTGTGTGACTTTGGGCAAGTCACTTAACTTCTCTGGGCATCAGTTCTCTCATCTGCAAAACAAGTATCAAGACTGTGAGCCCCATGTGGGATAACCTGATTACCTTGCATCTACCCCAGTGCTTAGAACAGTGCTTGGCACATAATAAGTGCTTAACAAATGCCATTATTATTATTATTATTATTGTTATTGTTATTATGCAATGGCAGTACTTGTTAAGAGCTTACTATGTGACACATTCTCTACTAAACACTGGGGCAGGTACAAGATAATCAGGTTAACAACAGTCCCTGAACACATGGGGCTCACAGTCTAAGTAGGAGTCCATTGTTGGGTAGGGACCATTTCTATATGTTGCCGATTTGAACTTCCCAAGTGCTTAGTACAGTGCTCTGCACACAGTAAGCGCTCAATAAATATGATTGAAAGAATGAATGAAGTAGGAGGGAGTAGGAAACTGAGGCACAGAGAAGTCAAGTGACTTATCGAGTCACACAGCAGACAAGTGGGAGAGGTAGGATTATTCTCTAGAGTAGTGTAGTCTCCCAAGCGCTTAGTAGAGTGCTCTGCACACAGTAAGTGCTCAATAAATGCCATTGATTGATTAATAATTGATTAATAGAGTCAGAAGTTCTTCCCAAGACCTTAGCAGTAGCAGCACTCCTCCTGCTGCTAGCACAGGTTTTTTGGTTTTTTTTCCTCTTTTCAGTTAAAGTGGCATAATGACTGGCAAACTGCAAAACTTTGGTCAAGTCTCAGCAAAAGCCATGTTATTATTATTATATTGTTATTAAAATGGCTTTGGCTGACATAAGCCTCAAAAGGGACTAATATCATGGAAAGAAATCATTATATGACATCACTCTGAACACAGCATACTTTCAGTCTTCTTTTCCACTGTTTGCTACCTTTCAACTAACTCCTTAACCTACCACATTGTTTTGGTGACTCTCTGTATCCTCCCTTTCCCACTTCCCTTTCTGAAAGTAGAATGAGAGTGTTGGGGTACAGAAGGGTAGGGATGGTATGTGCATTGTTATATGAAAGGCAAGGGTTGAAAACACTCCATATGGTTAAATTAGAAAAACACGTATTGCCTCTTTTTGCACTTCTTTAGTTGCCATTAGTCTTAGCTGGTGGCAAATAATGATGAATTGGCCCTTCACTTATAAAAAGAAATTCCCTAAGAGCCAAATCCAATTCATGCAATGTTGGCAAAGAGCAAGGGCTGCTAAAACCAAGAGAGGAAAGAGTTGAAGGTTGGAAATAGCTTCTTTCTATAAGAGGAATAATCTACCATTTATTTAAACAACAGCACAGAATATCTTCTCTCTCCCCTTGTGGTATTTGCTAAGCACTTACTGTGTGCCAGGCATTGTACTAAGAACTGGGATGAATACAAACTAATCAGGTTGGACACTGTCCCTGTCCCACATGTCCCACATGCAAAATGGGGACTCAATACCTAACTCCCTCCTACTGTGAGCCCCCCATGGCACCTGATTATCTTGTATCTACTCCAGCACTTAGTACAGTGTTGGGCACACAGTAAGAGTTTATCAAATACCATAGTTATTATCATTATTATGACTGATTGATATGTTTTATTGCTTTTTGCTTATACTTGCTCTTTCTACAGCTTTCACTATCAGTAAATAATTTTCGCCCACCTCTCCCATTAAATTGTAAGCTTGAGGTACGGTGCTCCACACACAGTAAGCGTTCAATAAATACGATTGATTGATTGAGGGCAAGGAACAAATGCCTTACTACTGTCTACTCTCCCAAACACTTACTACAGCACCTAATCCTCCATAGGTGCTCAATACTGGCAATTGATTGTTTGATGGGACCCCTTTGCCAGATGTTGCAACAATTGCTTTGTCTAAAATCATTTCTCTAGAGATCTTCTCTGATGTTGAAAGGAAAATCTTGAGAGAAGAAAAGCAATTGGTGAAACCATTGATTTATCCCATTTCTTTGGATACTATCACTCTCTTGTAGCAGAATTTGGAAAACCACTGGCCTCGGCGTTTGATTCTCTAGCTCCTGTGTGGCTGTGAGGGTTAGAATTCAATCCTAAAACAAAAGCAATACAAACTTGAACAATTAAATAAATTCCCCTGCAGTTTTATCTGGAAAATTGTATTTCATAAAAACAGGTTCAGGTTTTTGGACACAATAGTAGTAGTAATAATGATAGTAGAAGCAGCTTGGCTCAGAGAAGCAGTGTGGTTCAGTGGAAAGAGCACGGGATTTGGAGTCAGAAGTCATGGGTTCAAATCCCAGCTCTGCCAATTGTCAGCTGTGTGACTTTGGGCAAGTCACTTAACTTCTCTGTGCCTCAGTTACCTCATCTGCAAAATCGGGATTAAGACTGTGAGCCCCCTGTGGGACAACCTGATTGCCTTGTAACCTTCCGAGCACTTAGAACAGTGCTTTGCACATAGTAAGCATTTAATAAATGCCATCATTATTATCATTATTAATAGTATACTACCAGGCAGTGAACATAAGTACACTGTAAACTTAGTACAGTGCTCTGTCCACAGTAAGAGCTTAATAAATACCAGTGATTTATAGTAGTATAAAAGTTATAGCAGTACTAGTGTAGTTGTAGTAGCAGTAGTCTCTCTCATTCAATGTACATATTCAATTCATCACTAAATCCTGTCAGTCCCACCTTCACTACATAGCAAAAATCTGCCCTTTCCTCTCCATCCAAACTGCTACCAAGTTAACACAACCACTCATCCTATCCCACGTGGATTACTGCATCAGTCTCCTTGCTGACCTACCAGTCTCCTGTCTCTCCCCACTCCAGTCCATACTTCACTCTGCTGCCTGGGTCATGTTTCTATAAAAATGTTCAGGACACATCACCCCATTCTCCAAAAAACTCCAGGGGTTGCCCATCCACCTCTGAATAAATAAAAACTCCTCACCATTGGCTTTAAAACCCTCCACCACCTTGCTCCCTCCTACCTCACCTCACTGCTCAATCAATCAATCAATCAATCAATCAATTGTATTTATTGAGCACTTACTGTGTGCAGAGCACTATACTAGGCACTTGGGAAGTACAGTTGTCAACATATAGAGACAGTCCCTACCCAACAGTGGGCTCACAGTCTAGAAGGGGGAGACAGACAACAAAACAAAACATATTAACAAAATAAAATAAATAGAATAGATAAGTACAAGTAAAATAAATAAATATATAGAGTAATAAATACGTGCAAACATATGTACATATATACAGGTGCTGTGGGGAAGGGAAGGAGGTAAGGCGGGGGGATGGAAAGGAGCAGGAGGGGGAGAGGAAGGAGGGGGCTCAGTCTGGGAAGGCCTCCTGGAGGAGGTGAGCTCTTAGTAGGGCCTTGAAGGGAGGAAGAGAGCTAGCTTGGCGGATGGGCAGAGGGAGGGCATTCCAGGCCAGGGGGATGATGCGGGTTGGGGGTCGACGGCGGGACAGGAGAGAACGAGGCAGGGTGAGGAGATTAGCGGCAGAGGAACGGAGGGTGCAGGCTGGGCTGGAAAAGGAGAGAAGGGAGGTGAGGTAGGAGGGGGCGAGGTGATGGACAGCCTTGAAGCCCAGGGTGAGGAGTTTCTGCTTGATATGTAGGTTGATTGGTAGCCACTGGAGATTTTTGAGGAGGGGAGTAACATGCCCAGAGCATTTCTGGACAAAGACAATCCGGGCAGCAGTGTAAGGTATGGACTGAAGTGGGGAGAGACAAGAGGATGGGAGATCGGAGAAGAGGCTGATACAGTAGTCCAGACGGGATAGGATGAGAGCTTGAACGAGCAGAGTAGCGGTTTGGATGGCGAGGAAAGGGCAGATCTTGGCGATGTTGCGGAGCTGAGACCGGCAGGTTTTGGTGACGGCTTGGATGTGAGGGGTGAACGAGAGAGCGGAGTCGAGGATGACACCAAGGTTACGGGCTTGTGAGATGAGAAGGATGGTAGTGCCGTCAACAGTGATGGGAAAGTCAGGGAGAGGGCAGGGTTTGGGAGGGAAGACAAGGAGTTCAGTCTTGGACATGTTGAGTTTTAGGTGGTGGGCAGACATCCAGATGGAGATGTCCTGAAGGCAGAAGGAGATGCGAGCCTGGAGGGAGGGGGAGAGAGGAGGGGCAGAGATGTAGATTTGGGTGTCATCAGCGTAGAGATGATAGTTGAAGCCATTGATAGTTGAAGTTGCTCTCCTACAACCCGGTCCACACTTATTAGTGCTGACCTTCTCACTGTGTCTCGGTTTCTGATCGCTAGCCCACATCCTGCCTCTTGCCTGGAAGGCACTCCCTTCTCAAATCTGATGAACGATTTGTCTCCCACCCTTCAAAGTCTTATTGAAGGCACAT
Organism: Tachyglossus aculeatus; assembly: GCF_015852505.1. Taxonomy (NCBI): domain Eukaryota; kingdom Metazoa; phylum Chordata; class Mammalia; order Monotremata; family Tachyglossidae; genus Tachyglossus; species Tachyglossus aculeatus. Next base: position 23,185,943 of record NC_052066.1, on the reverse strand, counting down.
CTACATGAAGAGGCCCTCCCTGACTATGCCCCGTCCCCTTCCCTCTTCTCTCCCTCCCTTCTGCATCACCCTGACTTGCTCCCCTTGTTCTTTCCCCCTTCCAGCCCCATAGCACTTATGTACATATCTACAATTTATTTATTTTTACTTTAATCATCATCATCATCATCATCAATCATATTTATTGAGCGCTTACTATGTGCAGAGCACTGTACTAAGCGCTTGGGAAGTACAAATTGGCAACATATAGAGACAGTCCCTACCCAACAGTGGGCTCACAGTCTAAAAGGGGGAAACAGAGAACAAAACCAAGCATACTAACAAAATAAAATAAATAGAATAGATATGTACAAATAAATTAAATAAATAAATAAATAGAGTAAAAAAAATTTGTACAAACATATATACATATATACAGGTGCTGTGGGGAAGGGAGGGAGATAAGATGGGGGGATGGAGAGGGGGACGAGGGGGAGAGGAAGGAAGGGGCTCAGTCTGGGAAGGCCTCCTGGAGGAGGTGAGCTCTCAGCAGGGTCTTTAATGTCTGCCTCCTCCTCTCTAGACTGTAAGCTCACTGTGGGTAGGGAATGTCAATGTTAATTGTTGCTCCGTACTCTCCCAAGAGCTTAGTATAGTGCTCTGCACACACCAAGCGCTTAATAAATAAATTCATTCATTCAATCATATTTACTAAGCGCTTACTGTGTGCAGAGCATTCATTCATTCATTCATTCAATCGTATTTATTGAGCACTTACTGTGTGCAGAGCACTGTACTGAGCACTTGGAAAGTACAATTTAGCAACAGATACAATCCCTACCCAACAATGGGCTCACAGTCTAGAAGGGGGGAAGACAGACAACAAAGCGAAACAAAACAAGTAAACAGGCATCAATAGCATCAATATAAATAATTAGAATTATAGATATTTACACAGCATTATCAAAATTAATAGAATAATAATGCTGGGGGGAGGGAGGTAGAGCAGAGGGAGGGAATAGGGACAATGGGGAGGAGCAGAGGAAAAGGGAGGCTCAGTCTGGGAAGTCTCCTGGAGGAGGTGAGCTTTCAGTAGGGCTTTGAGGGGGAAGTGTGCTAGTTTGGCGGATGTGAAGAGGGTGGGCATTTCTGGCCAGAACTAGGATGTGGGCCAGGGGTCGATGGGTGGACAGGCAAGAACAAGGCCCAGTGAGGAGGTGAGCGGCAGAGGAGCCGATTGTGCAGGCTGGGCTGGAGAAGGAGAGATGGGAGGTGAGGTAAGAGGGGGTAAGGGGATGGAAAGCCTTGAAGCCGAGAGTGAGGAGTTTTTCCTTGATACAGAGGTTGATAGGCAACCACTGGAGATTTTTGAGGAGGGGGGTGACATGCCCAGAGTGTTTCTGTATAAAGCTAATCTGGGCAACAGAGTGAAGTACAGACTGAAGTGGGGAGAGACAGGAGGTTGGGAGATCAGAAAGGATGCTGATGCAGTAATCCAGTCAGGATATGATGAGAGATTGTACCAACAAGGTAGCGGTTTAGATGGAGAGGAAAGGGAGGATCTTGGCGATGCTGTGAAGGTGATGAATGGGCACTGCTCATGCCGCCATCTTGGTTCTTGACTGGAAGTTAGAAAACAAATTCTCCAGTTCTCTCCTTATTGCCTTGGTAACAAACTCTTCGCAGAAGGACCTCCAAGTAACGGAGGGGAATAACCTCTAATGATAAAATGGCAGGGACATTTTTCTCTCTTCCACTTATTCCTGCCATTACATCTGAGGACTCTCTAACCATGACCATCCCAAGATGGTCTTTGGACACACAGCTTCCAGAGGCATACAACCCCACACAGAGTACTCCCCCAACAACACCTCATTAGGAGTCATAAAACTAATCAAGATTTAAATATATGAAATTATGCAGGTCCTCTTAAAAGGCTGCATGACATGTTCCTTGTTGCAGAGATCTTATCCCTCCATTGTCCTCTCCAGGCCATTCAGCACAGCATTTTGTGCCTAGTAGGTTCCCAATAAATACTACTGACTGTTTGACAAATCTGTCATTGTAATATTTCAATTAATCAATTAAACTGGTTTGTTGAGCACTCACAGTGTGCTGTGCACTGTACTAAGCATTTGGAAGAATACAGCACCATAATAACAGAAATAATAATAATGACAATAATAATAAAAATAATGATAATGGTATTTGTCAAGTGCTTTCTGTGTCAAGCACTGTTCTAAGTGCTGGGGAAGATGTAAGTTAATCAGGTGTATATATGTCTGTATATATGTATATATGTCTGTATATATGTATATATGTTTGTACATATTTATTACTCTATTTATTTATTTATTTATTTTGCTTGTACATATCTATTCTATTTATTTTATTTTGTTAGTATGTTTGGTTTTGTTCTCTGTCTCCCCCTTTTAGACTGTGAGCCCACTGTTGGGTAGGGACTGTCTATGTTGCCAACTTGTACTTCCCAAAGGGTTAGTACAGTGCTCTGCACACAGTAAGCGCTCAACAAATGCAATTGATTGATTGATTGATCCCTATCCCGATCTTAATCTCTGCTTTACAGATGAGGTAACTGATGTTCAGAGAAGTGAAGTGACTTGCCCAAGGTCACACAGCAGACAAGTGGCAGAGCCGGGATTAGAACCCAGGTCCTTATGATTTCCAGGGCCGTGTTTTATCCACAGCAATATAACAGACACCTTCCCTGCCCAAAGCAAGCTGCAAGGATGGATAAATGGAATGAGAATGATGCTCCATTCATTAGTGAAAGTAGGAAAAATACAACCACCCCAAAGAGTATCACTCCTTGAAGATCCCTTTCTCAGTAGATATGTTACGGTATTTGTTAAGCGCTTACTATATGCCAGGCACTGTACTAAATGCTTTGATGGATACAGGATAATAATAATAAAAATTGTGGTATTTGTTAGGCCCTCACTATGTGACAGGCACTGTGCTAAGTGCTGGGGTGGGCCCTAGCAAATTGGGTTGGACACAGTCCCTGTCCCACATGGGGCTCACAGTCTCAATCCCCATTTTCCAGTTGAGGTAACTGAGGCCCAGAGAAGTAAAGTGACTTGCCCAGGGTCACACAGCAGTCATGTGGCAGAGCCGGGATGAGCCAGGTTTGTGGAGCAGCCTCTCTGTGGACAGTATGGGGTTGGTTTTGGAAGTCGATTTCTTGCTTTCTCTTTGGAAGAAAAGCAAGAGCTCATGGCTGTTGGAGAATCAGGGTGGAGTCAAATGTCAGGGCAGGAAATCACTCAGTGGGCTAAATTATGGGGACCAATGATCCCCAGGTGCCTTCACCCAGGCTGCAGCTGCAGAATTTTGTCCTCTGATGTGATGGCATGGAGAACTGAGAAAAAACTCATGGAAAGAGCTCAAGACTGGGAGACAGAGACTTGGGTTCTAATCCCAGCTATGCTTTGAGAAGGTTATCTAAATTCTCTGTACCTCAGTTTCCTCATCTGTAAAATAATAATAATAATTATAATAATAATAATAATGGCATTTATTAAGCGCTTACTATGTGCAAAGCACTGTTCTAAGCGCTGGGGAGGTTACAAAGTGATCAGCTTGTCCCACAGGGGGCTCCCAGGCTTTATCCCCATTTTACAGATGAGGTAACTGAGGCACAGAGAAGTTAAGTGACTTGCCCAAAATCACACAGCTGACAAGTGGCAAAGCTGGGATTTGAACTCATGACCTCTGACTCCAAAGCCCGGGCTCATTCCACTGTACCATGCTGCTTCTCTAAAATGGGTATTCGATACCTGCTCTCAGCATCCCCTAGACTGTCAGCCCTATGTGGAATAGGAACTGTGTCTGAGCTGATTGTATCATATCTATCCCAGCATTTGGTGCATAGTAAGCCCTTAACAAATTCCACAGTTAATTTGATTATTTTTGGAATACACACTACACGATCAAAGGGCCTACTCAGAGAGAATCCATGTGCAAAACAGTCTGGTGACTTGTTTCAGGAGCCAGAAGCCCTCTTACCAGAGAAATCAATCAATCAATTAGAGAAGCAGCGTGGCTCAGTGGAAAGAGCCCGGGCTTGGGAGTCATAGGTCATGGGTTCTAATCCCAGTTCCACAAATTGTCAGCTGTGTGACTTTGGGCAAGTCACTACACTTCTCTGTTCCTCAGTTACCTCATCTGTATTCTATTTATTTTATTTTGTTAGTATGTTTTGTTTTGTTGTCTGTCTTCCCCTTCTAGACTGTGAGCCCGCTGTTGGGTAGGGACTATCTTTATATGTTCCCAACTTGTACTTCCCAAGCACTTAGTACAGTACTCTGCACACAGTAAGTGCTCAATAAATACAATTGAATGAATGAATGAATGAATAAAATGGGGATTAAGACTGTGAGCCCCCCGTGGGACAACCTGAACACCTTATAACCTCCCCAGCACTTAGAACAGTGCTTGGCACATAGTAAGTGCTTAATAAATGCTATCATTATTATTATTATTATCAGTCAATGACACTTATTGAGTACTTAATCTGTGCAGAGCACTGTATTAAGTGCTTGGGAGAGTACAATTCAACAGAGTTGGAAGACACGTTCCCTGCTCACAGTGAAAGAAGTTGTTCCACATTTGATAGGTGACAGGATAGGTGACAGGGTAGGGGGATTCTCGAACAGGTGGGTGAATCTAGAATTGTTCATGGGGGGAGTCTAGAGTGGGTGAGGAATGTGAAGTGGTCACAAACATGAAGGGAAACCAGCATGGACTAGTGGATAGAGCATGGACCTGGAGTCAAAAGGACATGGGTTCTAATCCCAGCTCAGCCACTTTTGTCCATGTGTGACCATGGGAGAATCACTTCTCTTCTCTGGGCCTCAGTTCCCTCAACTGTAAAATGATGACTAAGACTGTGAGCCCTATGCTGGACAGGGTCTGTGTCCAACCTGATTATCTTATATCTACCCCAGTAATTAGTACAGTGCCTGGTACATAGTAAGCACTTAACAAATAGCACACATTATTATTATCATTGTTAATAAACATTCTAGAATCTGCAGGCCATAAGGAGATTGCATAAACCCCTAGCCATGGCCAAGAGTTTCTTGGGCACTGAGCATCCATGTAAAATAAAGGATTCAACAGCAAGCACTTAACAAATACCACAGTTATTATTATTATTATTGTTGTTATTAATAAACATTCTAGAATCTGCAGGCCATAAGGAGATTGTGCAAACCCTTAGCCCTGGAGAAGTAGTGTGGCTCAGTGGAAAGAGTCCGGGCCTCGGAGTCAGAGGTTATGCGTTCGAAACCTGGCTCTGCCACATGTCTGCTGTGTGACTTTGGGCAAGTCACTTAACTTCTCTGAGCCTCAGTTACCTCATCTGTAAAATGGGGACTAAGACTGTTAGCCCCACGTGGGACAATCTGACCATCTTGTATCCCCCCAGTGCTTAGAACAGTGCTTGGCACATAGTAAGTGCTTAACAAATACCATTATTATTATTATTATTATTATTATTATTATTATTAGCCATGGCTAGGAGTTCTTTGGGTACTTAGCATCCATATAAAATAAAGGATTCAACAGTAAGCACTTAACAAATACCACAATTATTATCATTGTTAATAAACATTCTAGAATCTAGAGGCTATACGGTGATCGTAAGAACATTTAGCCATGGCCAAGAGCTCCTTGGGCACTTAGCATCCATGTAAAATAAAGGATTCAAGTATCCAGCATCTATATGAATTTAGTTATGTCTACCATTACATCCTCCAAGACAAAGCCAGAGCATGGACCTAGGACACACTCATTGGCATAGAAAGAGTTAAAAAAAATTCCCTAATGCAATGATGATACCAGTTGAGCTTCAAGAACTCTATCTGATTCCACTTGCTAGATGGCATCATTTGAGGATGTTATGCTAATAGCTACACTTCGTAGAACTAAAAGATTTTTTAAAATCTCAAAATATAATGTTTTAATGTGTCTATTGCAAGTACCATGATACCTTGTATTGTCAGTATGACCAGAGTCAGGTCAACAAATTTGAAATGACAAAAACTGCACAACAGAAACTTTAGAAATTAAATTCGTTCAGAGATTCAGTGATTTGCATATGTTTCTATGAAAATAACCTTTGCTATCTTCCATTAACTGATCCAGGGATTGTTCAATAAATACTATAATGATAATAATAATAATGGCATTTATTAAGTGCTTACTATGTGCAAAGCACTATTCTAAGCTCTGGGGAGGTTACAAGGTGATCAGGTTGACCCATGGGGGCTCACAGTCTTAATCCCCATTTTACAGATGAGGGAACTGAGGCATGGAGAAGTGAAGTGACTTGCCCAAAGTCACACAGCTGACAGTTGGCAGAGTGGGATTTGAACCCATGACCTCTGACTCCAAAGCCTGTGCTCTTTCCACTGAGCCACGCTGCTTCTCTACTATTAATGGACATTGAATTCTATTTTTTTCTTTCAGCAATTTTACCTCATCCAAATTCGCCAGACCTATGCCAACTTTTAACTTCACTTTGCAGGGTGCAAACATGGAGGATTCAGTACAAAAGACCTACTTCAGTGAATGTCTATTTGGCTTGTTCACTAAGCACAAATACAAGACACAGTTGCCATTTCTGGCTTCCCTTTGTGCTGTGGACATCTGGCCAGCCAGGGCCATTTGATACTTAGATGGGGAGAGAACAATTAAATGTGTGTCTGTCTCCCCCTCTAGACTGTAAGCTCACTGTGGGCTTTCATTCATTCAGTCATATTTATTGAGCACTTACTGTGTGAAGAGCACTGTATTAAGCGCTTGGAAAGTACAATTTGAGACCAGAGACAATCTCTACCCGACAACTGGCTCACAGTTGTTATATTGTTGTAGCATATTTTCCCAAGCTCTTAGTACGGTGCTCTGAGCACAGTAAACACTCAATAAATATGATTGACTGTCTGTGCCTGAGTTTGGAAATAATAATAATAATAATAATAATAATAATAATAATGGCATTTGTTAAGCTCTTACTATGTGCCAAGCACTGTTCTAAGTGCTGGGGGGATACAAGGTAATCAGGTTGTCCCACATGGGGCACACAGTCTTAATCTCCATTTTCCAGATGAGGGAACTGAGGCACAGAGAATTTAAGCTACTTGCCCAAAGTCACACAGCTGACAAGTGGCAGGGTGGGATTAGAACCCATGACCTCTGACTCCCAAGCCCAGGCTCTGTCTTCTGAACCACGCTGCTTTTCCTCATCCATGGGATCAATTAATTAATCAATGAGTTGTATTTACTGAGCACTTACCAAATGCAGGGCACCGCACTATGTGGTTTATTCCATGCCCATAATGAGCTTGCAGTCTAAATGGTTAGACATTAATATGAATTAACAGAGGGGAAGTGGAGCCCAGGGCATATTGCTCTTCCCACCTTCAAAGTCTTTCTAAAACCACCTCTCCTTCAAGATGCCATCCCTGATTAACTCTCATTTTCCCACCTCCTTTCAGGATTTTCATGTCACTTAGGATACTCAGCTCCTAAGCACATGAGGAATCCCCCACCTGTAGCACTAATGCACTTATCTTTCTACGATGTTGCTTTCTCATCTGTAATTTATTTTAATGTCTGTTTCCCTCACTAGATTGCAAGTTCCTTGAGGACAGAGATTCTGTCTACTAGCTCTATCATACTTTCCCAAGTGCTCAGTACAGTATTCCACACACAGAAGGCATTCAATAAAAATTGAATTGATTGATTGATTGAGGGAGGGAAGGAGGAAATGGGACTGCTGTGTCCAGAAATATTATCCAGAGAGCAGATCATGTTTCTAGAGTGGTGTGTCCCAGAAATGCCTGGGGCAGCAGTGAAAACCTGACACCCAACTTAGCCAATGAGCCATCTCTCTTCTCTATGCCTCAGTTACCTCATCTGTAAAATGGGGAGTGAGACTGTGAGCCTCACGTGGAACAGGGAATGTGTCCATCCTGATTTGCTTGTATCCATTCCAGCCCTTAGTACAGTACCTGGCATGTAGTAAGGGCTTAATAAAGGCCATTATTATTATTATTATTATTAAGAAAGCAATTTGGATTTTATAACAGGTTTACTCTTTCAGGTCCTTTGGACCTGTGCATTTACAGTCAGAGTTTAGCCATCTAATACAATTTGGGTTAATAGGAGGTTTCTCCACAGCCTTACGCTTCACCTTTAGTCTATCGTTCATCCCTGATCTAATATTAGCCTAGTGGTGCAGTAATTGTTTTCTATTCTAGGAGAGAGAAAGGGAAGGAGAGGAAAAGGGAGAGAGAAAAGAAGAATAGGGCCCCCTTCTAGACTGTGAGCCGGTTGTTGGGTAGGGACCATCACTATATGTTGCCAACTTGTACTTCCCAAGCGCTTAGTACAGTGTTCTGCACACATTAAGTGCTCAGTAAATACGATTGAATGAATGAATGAATGAATGAGTGAATATAGGAGAAGGAAGTTTCCAGGTGGCTGTGCAGAGTGGGACAAAGCTGGAGTAACTTTCGACCACGCATGAGCTTTCACTGCCCTACGTGAAATGGCTTTTTTCTTTTTCCCTATTCAGACTCTAAAAGTTCCTCCTGGACTCCTGAGTCCCATTGAGATCATGACAGCAATGTTTATGTGCTATTCTAATGCTGGTTTTAGCAGCGTAAGTGCTTTTTAATGCATAGCATTATAGCAAGTGGGTCCTATTCTCTCTCTTACCAAATGGCTGTCTGGAGGGATGTAACTCCATGCCTTGCTGTTATTTACAAGCTCAGTTTCATGTCCACGTCAAGCGTGGTTAGAACCACTATTGAGCTGTGTTTAGTTAGAGCAATTTGGCAAGTGTTCCCTACCCAGCATGATAATCACCTGTCTGTAGGATATGCTCTGCTAATGCTTGTTTGATTTCTATTACTAAGTCAGTTAAGGCTTTATGTCCTCCTCCGTGTCCCTCCCAGAATAACCAGTGGATCAAATACATTGTTCTTCTAGATGTATATTGTATTTTCTTGGCCCGCTCTTCTGTCCTGTAAGAGGCAATTCCTCAATCAATCAATCCATGATATTTATTGAGCACTTGCTATGTGCAGAGCCCTGTTCTAAGCACTTGGGAGAGTACGATACCACCACTTGTGTATATATGTACATATTTATTATTCTATTAATTTTATTAACGATGTATATATATATATATATATCTATAATTCTATTTATTTATAGTGATGCTATTGATGTCTGTCTACTTGTTTTGTTTTGTTGTCTGTCTCCCCTCTTCTAGATTGTGAGCCCGTTGTTTGGTAGGGATTGTCTCTATCTGTTGCCGAATGGTACTTTCCAAGCACTTAGTACAGTGCTCTGCACACAGTAAGCCCTCAATAAATATGATTGAATGAATGAATGAATTAGTAGATATGTTCCCTGCCCATAATGAGCTTACAGTCTAGAGGAGGAGATAGACATTAATATAAGTAATTAACAATAAATAATTTAAAGATATCTATATCTACATAGATATAGATATCTTTAAATAGATATATACATGCTGTGAAATTGGGGGTGGGATGAATATCAAACTCCCAAAGGTCACAGATCTACATGCACAGACTTGGACTCATTTACTCATGTGGTTCAGTAAAATCCTTTGGAATTACTTGAAAAAGTCAGGCAAAAACTGATGCTTTTCATCCAAGTTACTCCCATAATTACAACTCTGGCACATATTAAGTGCTTACTATGTACCAGACACTGTACTAAGTGCTGGAGTAGATACAAGCAAGTCGGGTTGTATTGAATTGTATTCAATTCAACCTCCAACCCCTCCAACTTCACCTCGCTACTCTCCTACTACAACCCAGCCTATACACTTCACAGTCCCTGTCCCACAAGACTTAATCCCCATTTTATAGATGAGGTAACTGAGGCACAGAGAAGTGAAGTGACTTGCCTAAGGTCATACAGCAGGATTAGAACCTACACACGCTGCCTCGAATTCCTCAACACCAACTCTCTCCTCGACCACCTCCAGTCTGGCTTCCGTCCCCTACATTCCACTGAAACTGCCCTCTCAAAGGTCACCAATGACCTACTGCTTGCCAAGTCCAACGGCTCATACTCTATCCTAATCTTCCTCGACCTCTCAACTGCCTTCGACACTGTGGACCACCCCCTTCTCCCCCTTCTCCTCAACACGCTATCTAACCTTGGCTTCACAGACTCCGTCCTCTCCTGGTTCTTCTCTTATCTCTCCGGTCGTTCATTCTCAGTCTTTTTTTGCAGGCTCCTCCTCCCCTTCCCATCCCCTTACTGTGGGGGTACCTCAAGGTTCAGTTCTTGGTCCCCTTCTGTTCTCAATCTACACTCACTCCCTTGGTGACCTCATTCACTCCCACAGCTTCAACTATCATCTCTATGCTGATGACACCAAAATCTACATCTCTGCCCCTGCTCTCTCTCCCTCCCTCCAGGCTCGCATCTCCTCCTGCCTTCAGGACATCTCCATCTGGATGTCTGCCTGCCACCTAAAACTCAACATGTCCAAGACTGAACTCCTTGTCTTCCCTCCCAAACCCTGCCCTCTCCCTGACTTTCCCATCACTGTTGACGGCACTACCATCCTTCCCGTCTCACAAGCCCGCAACCTTGATGTCATCCTCGACTCCGCTCTCTCGTTCACCCCTCACATCTAAGCCATCACCAAAACCTGCCGGTCTCAGCTCCACAACATTGCCAAGATCCACCCTTTCCTCTCCATCCATACCGCTACCCTGCTCATTCAAGCTCTCATCCTATCCTTTCTGGACTACTGTATCAGCCTCCTCTCTGATCTCCCATCCTCCTGTCTCTCCCCAATTCAATCCATACTTCACGCTGCTGCCCGGATTGTCTTTGTCCAGAAATGCTCTGGGCATGTTACTCCCCTCCTCAAAAATATCCAGTGGCTACCAATCAACCTGCACATCAGGCAGAAACTCCTCACCCTGGGCTTCAAGGCTGTCCATCACCTCACCCCCTCTTACCTCACCTCCCTTCTCTCCTTCTCCAGCCCAGCCCGCACCCTCCGCTCCTCTGCCGCTAATCTCCTCACCGTGCCTCGTTCTCACCTGTCCCGCCGTCGACTCCCAGCCCACGTCATCCCCCTGGCCTGGAATGCCCTCCCTCCCCTCATCTGCCAAGCTAGCTCTGTTCCTCCCTTCAAGGCCCTACTGAGAGCTCACCTCCTCCAGGAGGCCTTCCCAGATTGAGCCCCCTCTTTCCTCTTCCCCTCCTCCCCCTCTCCACCCCCCCGCCTTACCTCCTTCCCTTCCCCACAGCACCTGTATATATGTATATATGTTTGCACATATTTATTACTCTATATATTTATTCATTTTACTTGTACATATCTATTCTATTTATTTTATTTTGCTAATATGTTTGGTTTTGTTCTCTGTCTCCCCCTTCTAGACTGTGAGCCCACTGCTGGGTAGGGACCGTCTCTGTATGTTGCCAACTTGTACTTCCCAAGCACTTAGTACAGTGCTCTGCATACAGTAAGCGCTCAGTAGAAGGGGAAGCAGCGTGGTTCAGTGGAAAGAGCCCGGGCTTTGGAGTCAGAGGTCATGGGTGCGAATCCCGGCTCTGCCACATGTCTGCTGCGTGACCTTGGGCAAGTCACTTAACTTCTCTGAGCCTCAGTTACCTCATCTGTAAAATGGGGATTAAGACTGTATGTCCCACGTGGGACAACCTCATCACCTTGTATCCCCCCAGCGCTTAGAACAGTGCTTTGCACATAGTAAGCACTTAACAAATACCATCATTACTGTTATTAATAGATACGATTGATTGATTGATTGATTGATTGATTAGAATGTAGGTCCTCCTGACACCCAGGTCTGTTCTGTCCACTAGGTCATATTAGATATTTGGAGCTCACTTTGTGTTGCAACTCTTCTCCCAGTGAGGAAGAGAGGGGACTGTGCATTTTTAGTGAATTGAGAGTCATCTACGAGTTCAAATCATTCACATTTCAAAAGCTGTGGTAATTCAAAGAAAAATAATTCTGTTTTACCCGAACTATCCAGATGGGCTATTAAGGATCTTCCAAGTTTTTGTAGTAGTAGCAGTATATATGAAAGGAAGCAGTGTGGTCTAGTGGCTAGAGCATGGGCCTGGGCGTCAGAAGGACCTGGGCCTTAATCCTCCTGTGTGACCTTGTCTGCTGTGTGACCTTGGGCAAGTCACGTCACTTCTCTGTGCTTCAGTTACCTCATCTGTAAAATGGGGATTAAGACTGGGAGCCCCATGTGGTACAGGGGCTGTGTTCAACTCGATCACCTTGTATCTCTGCCAGCACTTAGTAGAGTGACTGGCACATAGTAAGTGCTTAACAAATACAGCAGTTGTTATTATTATTATTGAGTGCCCATGAGCTTAGGAAGTACAGAGCCAAAAAAGAAACTCAGAAGAGCTTACATGCTAATGGGGAGACAAACCTAAAAATATTCACCACTAGAGTGGTCAAAATAAATACACTGAGTGGACATCGATATGTGAAAGATGTTGAAAATATCCCTCAATTAGCTATTTTTGGGTAAATCTGGCCTTAGGATGCTGAAGCGAAGAGGTGTTAAGAACATTTACTATGGAACCCAATAAAATCAGGACAAAGCCCTGGCTAATCAAGGAAATGGTTCTCCAAGCAGCATCTTATCTGTTTTGAAAGAGGAGACAAGGGCTCAAATGATTATGCAATTTTCCAGTTTAAATTTTATAATGACTCCGAGTCTGCCGTGGTGTCGCTGCCAGTGCAAAAATAGTGCTGCATATGCAGTCAAAATACCTTTGTTTGCAAGAGCAGTCTGACAGCATCATACTGCATGTGTGATAGGCATTTACAATATGTAAGATCTCTATAACTCTCTAGCATAGATTTAATTTCCATTTCCATAAATAAGAGGGCAAAGCCAGAGTTTCCAGGGCTGTGATCTGCCATGCCTGGAGGTGCCAGGGCTATGAACTCTCAATTCCTGTTCATTAACACTGGCCTCGGGCATGGCTGAGCAGGGTTACTAAAGTATTAGTGTGTTTATGGACATCTCTCTCAGGAATTGAGCCCTGAGGTTAACAAACTTCCTCTACTGGGAGGGAGGAAAAGAAAGGCCCGTGAAGGCAACCTCTGCATCCACAGCATTACAAGGAGTCCTCCGAGGATTAGCTCATCAGGGAAGAGGGGATGACTGTAATTACTATTTACAAGGATCACAACATGTTCCCAACACAAAACACAATTATGTCACTAACAGGATGACAAGCACAAGGCTGGAGCTCACGGTAGAATGATCCACTAAATGTTGACTAGACCGCAAACTGAGGCCTCACCTAAATCTTATTTCAGGTGCCAAAGGACAGAACAAATCCCCATGATTAGCTCATTAATAACGGTGTACAGGGTTCCATGTTGGAGCAAGTGCCTTGTCTGTGATCTTCTTCCCTCAGACGAAGCATTTCAGAACCTGTGAGCTGAGATGAGAAGCAATATAATGGACAGGGCACAGGCCCGGGAATCAGAAGGACCTGGGTTCTAATCCTGGCTAATAATAATAATAATAATAATGGTTTTTGTTAAGATCTTACTATGTGCAAAGCACTGTTCTAAGTTCTGGGGTACATACAAGTTAATCAGGTTGTCCCACATGGAACTCAAAGTCTTAATCCCCATTTTGCAGATGAGGTAACCGAGGCACAGAGAAGTCAAATGACTCACCCAATGTCACGCAGCTGACAAATGGCAGAGGTGGGATTCACCATTTGTCTACTGTGTGACTTGGGCAAGTCACTTCACTTTCTCTTTGACTCAGGTACCTCATCTGTAAAATGGGGATTAAGACCGTGAGCACCACATGGGACATAAACTCTATCTAACTTGATTAGCTTGTACAGCACTTAGTAGAGTGCCTAGAACACAGTAAGTACTAATATCGCTAAAATCCTCTCCTCTCCATCCAAACTGCTACCATGTTAATCCAATCACTTATCCTATCCTGCTTTGATTACTGTCAGCTTCCTTGCTGACGTCCCAGCCTCTTGAGTCTCCCCACTCTAGTCCATACTTCACGCTGCCGATTGGATCATTTTTCTACAAAAACATTCAGGCCAAGCTTTCCCACACCTCAAGAACCTCCAGTGGTCATCCATCCACCTCTGCATCAAACAGAAACTCCTCACTATAGGCTTTAAAGCATTCAATCCTCTTGCCCTCTCCAACCTCACCTAGCTACTCTCCTACTACAACCCAGACTGCAAACTTCACTTCTCTAATGCCAAACTACTCACTGTACCTTGATCTTGTTCTATTTTGCTGCTGACCCCTCACCTGCATCCTGTCTGTAGCCTGAAATGTCCTCCCCTCATCACATCTGACACACAATTACTCTTCTCACCTTCAAAGCCTTACTGGAAGCACATCTCCTCTAAGAGGGCTTCTGTGACTAAGCCCTCTTTTCCTTTCCTTCAACTCCCTTCTGCAATGCCCTGATGTGCTCCCTTTATTCATCCCCCCTCCCAGCCCTTCAGCACTTATGTACATAGCTATCATTTATTTATTTATATTAATGCCTGTCTCCCCCATTAAATCCTTGTGGGCAAGAAATGTTTCTGCTTATTGTCATATTGTATTCTCCCAAGCAGTACTTAGTACAACGTTCTGCATACAGTAACTGCTCAGTAAATACGACTGACTGACTTACTTGCATGGATTGTGAAATACCCCATATTGCAAATACTATACGGAACTAAGCACATTTGGTTCTGAATTAAAAACAGAAACCTGGGTCATTTCATTGTCCTGAGATTTAAATTTTTATTGGCTTTTATTAAGACTTTATATATAGGGTTTTGCTTTTTCATCTCTATGAAAGTATTGCTACAGAAAAGTAATGATGCTGAGATTCTAACACAATTATGTATTTTAGATCATACTCTTTCGAAACAAAGAGATTACAAAGCTATGGAGTGCTAGTATCATTATTAACTTTGTCTATGCCTATGTTCAGAAGGGAACAAGGATCTTCTAAGTGGAAACTGATAAAAACATACTTACTGTCAACCATGGGAGATGAAATGTGTTCTTTGTTTACTATCTATTAAAAACAATATTGTTTGCAAAAATCAATACTTCTGAAGCCATATCCAACTTTGCTGGTACAAAAATTTGAAGTTGTTTTTTAAGTTATTGCAAATTTGTGATTATTTATTTTTAATTTTTTTAATGTTTTATTAAACTCTTTAGCAAAGAACCAGCAGGTCATAATTTAGTCCAAAGTTAGACTTACCCTTCACAACTTTTAATTTGCCTAGAGACAGGAGCATTTAAAACAAGAATGGCAGTTATCCCAAACAATATGATGTTTTAACAGCAATATCCTACTTTGCCCATCCTATTAAAATGTGGCACAGAATACAATTCTTGGTGAGCTATAAGAGAGAGATTGAACATTAAACCACTGATTTTATGCGTGACCACAATTAAATAATAACCTTCTCTGTTTCATTCTCCTCAAGAATGACGTCCATTTCATTCTTGAGGAGTTTCACCGGAGTCACCTCTGCTACATGCTTCATAAAGCAAGTGACCCAAGAAGATCTTTAGACATGAAGACCTGGGTGTAGTTGAAATACCATAACTGAAGTAGTGGCAAATAGTGAATTAATGGGAATGTCAGGAGAACAGAAGAAATGTTGGAAAAATTGAGCGAAACACAACCTTAAACAAAGTAGAGTGTAAACTGCTGAGTGTAGACTCCAACTTGTACTTCCCAAGCGCTTAGTACAGTGCTCTGCACACAGTAAGTGCTCAATAAATACGATTGATTGATTGATTGATTGGGTGCCAGAAGTAGTGGATGGTCCAGTCTAGTGTGTATCTTTGGGAAAATCATGAAACAACGATGCAGTGTCGCTTCTGCCGTGTGACCTTAGGAAAGTCACCTAAACTCTTCGTGCCTCAGCTTCCTCATCTATAAAATGTGGCTAAGATTCCTGCTTTCCCTTAAGAGAGAATGGGCCTGGAAGTCAGAAGGTCATGGGTTCTAATCCCACCTCTGTCACTTAATGATGATAATAATAATAATAGTATTTCTTCCGTACTTACTATGTGCCAGCACTTACTAAGCACTGGGGGGGATACAAGCAAATCAGGATGGACACAGTCCCTGTCCCAAATAGGGTCCATGGTCTTAATCCCTCATAGTCTTAATCCACATTTTACAGATAAGGGAACTGAGGCACAGAGAAGTGAAGTGATTTGCCCAAGGCCACACAGCATACAAGTGGTGGAGCGGGGATTAGAACCCATGACCTTCTGATTCCCAGGCCTATGCTCTATCCACTACATTGTCTGCTTTGTGATCATGGACAAGTCACTTCACTTCTCTGAGTCTCAGTTACCTGATCCATAAAATAGGGATACAGAATATGAGCCCCATGTGGGCCAGGGACTATGTCCAATTCAATTTGCTTGTATCCACCCCAGCACTTTGTACAGTGCCTGGCATGTAGTAAGCGCTTAACAAATACCAGTATTATTATTGTTATTATTACTATTACCTCTTAGATCGTGAGCTTCGTGCAGGACAATGTCTGTGACTGATCTGATTCAAAGTATGCTTTTAACTAAGCACTTCTTAAGTAATAAGTGACAGAAACTGAAAGTGCCCCAGGAGTAAGAAATAGCAGCAGCCAAAGCAGAATTTTCACATGTGCAACATTAAATGTTGCTTTGCAGATGCATCTGGAAAGAGCAGTCAAAATCACACAACGAATATTATGTTGTACATGTCTATATATGTATTTGAGTAATATAGACATATAAATGTCTATGTTCAGCTGCTTTCATTTAGGTGCAAACCTCTTCTTGGAGAAGTGAAGCTGGTCTAGATGATTTATATAGGTCCTTTCAAGACTGAGCCCCCTTTTTCAATCAATCAATCAATCAATCAATCAATTAATCAATCGTATTTATTGAGCGCTTACTTTGTACAGAGCACTGTACTAAGCGCTTGGGAAGTACAAGTTGGCAACATATAGAAACAGTCCCTACCCAACAGTGGGCTCACAGTCTAAAAGGGGGAGACGGAGAACAAAACCAAACATACTAACAAAATAAAATAAATAGAATAGATATGTACAAGTAAAATAAATAAATAAATAAATAGAGTAATAAATATGTACAAACATATATACATATATATACATATATATACATATTTTTCCTCTCCTCCTCCCCAGCCCCCCTGCCTTACCTCCTTCCCCTCCCCACAGTACCTGTATATATGTTTGTACAGATTTATTACTCTATTTATTTTACTTGTACATATTTACTATTCTATTTATTTCGTTAATGATGTGCATCAAGCTTTAGTTCTATTTATTTTGATGACTTGACACCTGTCCACATGTTTTGTTTTGTTGTCTGTCTCCCCCTTCTAGGCGGTGAGCCCACTGTTGGGTAAGGACCGTCTCTATATGTTGCCAACTTGTACTTCCCAAGTGCTTAGTACAGTGTTCTGCACACAGTAAGCACTCAATAAATACGATTGAGTGATTGATTGATCAATCAATGTTATTTATTCATTCATTCATTCAATCGTATTTATTGAGTGCTAGCCTTGTGCAAAGCACTGTACTAACTGCTTGGGAGAGTACAGTACAGCAGAGTTGGTAGATATGCTCCCTGTCCACGAAGAGTTTACAGTCTAGTAGGAGACAAATATTAAAATAAATTACAGATATTTACAGGAGGGTGAAGTGAATACAAAGTTCTTAAATGGTAGAGATCCAAGTGCATGTGAAATGCAGAAGGGATCGCCTTCTCCCCTCCTTCCCATCTCCCCCGCCCTACCTCCTTCCCCTCCCCACTGCACCTGTATATAAGTTTGTACAGATGCATTACTCTATTTTACTTGTACATATTTACTATTCTATCTATTTTGCTAATGGTGTGCATTTAGCTTTAATTCTATTTGTTCTAACGACTTGACACCTGTCCACATGTTTTGTTTTGTTGTCTGTCTCCCCCTTCTAGGCTGTGAGCCCATTGTTGGGTAGGGACCGTCTCTATATGTTGCCAACTTGTACTTCCCAAGTGCTTAGTACAGTGTTCTGCATCATCATCATCATCATCAATCGTATTTATTGAGCGCTTACTGTGTGCAGAGCACTGTACTGAGCGCTTGGGAAGTACAAATTGGCAACATATAGAGACAGTCCCTACCCAACAGTGGGCTCACAGTCTAAAACGGGGAGACAGAGAACAAAACCAAACATACTAACAAAATAAAATAAATAGAATAGATATGTACAAGTAAAATAAATAAATAAATAGAGTAATAAATATGTACAAACATATATACATATATACAGGTGCTGCAGGGAAGGGAAGGAGGTAAGATGGGGGGATGGAGAGGGGGACGAGGGGGAGAGGAAGGAAGGGGCTCAGTCTGGGAAGGCCTACTGGAGGAGGTGAGCTCTCAGTAGGGCCTTGAAGGGAAGAACAGAGCTAGCTTGGCAGATGTGGGGAGGGAGGGCATTCCAGGCCAGGGGGATGACGTGGGCTGGGGGTCGACGACAGGTGAGAACGAGGCACGGTGAGGAGATTAGCGGCAGAGGAGTGGAGGGTGCGGGCTGGGCTGGAGACGGATAGAAGGGAGGTGAGGTAAGAGGGGGCGAGGTGATGGACAGCCTTGAAGCCGAGAGTGAGGAGTTTCTGCCTGATGCGCAAGTTGATTGGTAGCCACTGGAGATTTTTGAGGAGGGGAGTAACATGCCCAGAGCATTTCTGGACAAAGACAATCCGGGCAGTGGCGTGAAGTATGGATTGAAGTGGGGAGAGACAGGAGGATGGGAGATCAGAGAGAAGGCTGATACAGTAGTCCAGACAGGATAGGATGAGAGCTTGAATGAGCAGGGTAGCGGTATGGATGGAGAGGAAAGGGCGGATCTTGGCAATGTTGCGGAGCTGAGACCGGCAGGTTTTGGTGACGGCTTAGATGTGAGGGGTGAACGAGAGAGCAGAGTCGAGGATCACATCAAGGTTGCGGGCTTGTGAGACGGGAAGGATGGTAGTGCCGTCAACAGAGATGGTAAAGTCAGGGAGAGGGCCAGGTTTGGGAGGGAAGACAAGGAGTTCAGTCTTCGACATGTTGAACTTTAGGTGGCGGGCAGACATCCAGATGGAGATGTCCTGAAGGCAGGAGGAGATGCAAGCCTGGAGAGAGGGGGAGAGAGCAGGGGCAGAGATGGAGATCTGGGTGTCATCAGTATAGAGATGATAGTTGAAGCCGTGGGAGCGAATGAGGTCACCAAGGGAGTGCGTGTAGATTGAGAACAGAAGGGGACCAAGCACTGAACCTTGGGGAGCCCCCACAGTAAGAGGATGGGAGGGGGAGGAGGAGCCTGCAAAAGAGACTGAGAATGAATGAATGAGGTAAGAGGAGAACCAGGAGAGGATGGAGTCTGTGAAGCCAAGGTCAGATAGCGTGTTGAAGAGAAGGGGGTGGTCCACAGTGTTGAAGGCAGCTGAGAGGTGGAGGAGGATTAGGACAGAGTATGAGCCGTTGGATTTGGCAAGCAGGAGGTCATTGGTGACCTTTGAGAGGGCAGTTTCCGTGGAATGTAGGGGACGGAAGCCAGACTGGAGGGGGTCGAGGAGAGAGTTGTTGTTGAGGAATTCTAGGCAGCGCGTGTAGACAACTCGTTCAAGGAGTTTGGAGAGGAATGGTAGGAGGGAGATGGGGCGATAACTAGAAGGTGAGGTGGGGTCAAGAGAGTGTTTTTTTAGGATGGGAGAGACATGGGCATGTTTGAAGGCAGAGGGGAAGGAATCAGTGGAGAGTGAGTGGTTGAAGATGGAAGTTAAAGAGGGGAGAAGGGATGGAGCGAGAGATTTCATGAGATGAGAGGGAATGGGGTCAGAAGCACAGGTGGCCGGAGTAGCACTTGAGAGGAGGGAGGAGAGCTCACAAAGTAAGTGCTCAATAAATACGATTAATTGATTGATTGATCAATCAATGTTATTTATTCATTCATTCATTCAATCATATTTATTGAGTGCTAACCTTGTGCAAAGCACTGTACTAAGTGCTTGGGAGAATACAGTACAGCAGAGTTGGTAGATATGCTCCCTGTCCACAAAGAGTTTACAGTCTAGTGGGAGACAAATATTAAAATAAATTACAGATATTTACAGGAGGGTGAAGTGAATACAAAGTTCTTAAATGGTAGAGATCCAAGTGCATGTGAGATGCAGAAGGGATGTCCTTCTCTCCTCCTTCCCATCTCCCCCGCCCTACCTCCTTCCCCTCCCCACTGCACCTGTATATAAGTTTGTACAGATGCATTACTCTATTTTACTTGTACATATTTACTATTCTATCTATTTTGCTAATGGTGTGCATTTAGCTTTAATTCTATTTGTTCTAACGACTTGACACCTGTCCACATGTTTTGTTTTATTGTCTGTCTCCCCCTTCTAGACTGTGAGCCCATTGTTGGGTAGGGACCGTCTCCATATGTTGCTAACTTGTACTTCCCAAGTGCTTAGTACAGTGCTCTGCACACAGTAAGTGCTCAATAAATACAATTGAATGAATGAATGAAAGGGAGGAGGAATAAGGGAAATATGGGCCAGTCTCAGCTCCACAACATTGCCAAGATCCGCCCTTTCCTCTCCATCCCAACCGCTACCCTGCTCATTCAAGCTCTCATCCTATCCCGTCTGGACTACTGCATCAGCCTTCTCTCTGATCTCCCATCCTCGTGTCTCTCCCCACTTCAATCCATACTTCATGCTGCTGCCCGGATTATCTTTGTCCAGAAACGCTCTGGGCATATTACTCCCCTCCTCAAAAATCTCCAGTGGCTACCAATCAATCTGCGCATCAGGCAGAAACTCCTCACCCTGGGCTTCAAGGCTGTCCATCACCTTGCCCCCCTCCTACCTCACCTCCCTTCTCTCCTTCTACAGCCCAGTCTGCACCCTCCGCTCCTCCACCGCTGATCTCCTCACCGTACCTCGCTCTCGCCTGTCCCGCCATCGACCCCCAGCCCACGTCATCCCCCGGGCCTGGAATGCCCTCCCTCTGCCCATCCGCCAAGCTAGCTCTCTTCCTCCCTTCAAGGCCCTGCTGAGAGCTCACCTCCTCCAGGAGGCCTTCCCAGACTGAGCCCCTTCCTTCCTCTCCCCCTCGTCCCCCTCTCCATCCCCCCCATCCTACCTCCTTCCCTTCCCCACAGCACCTGTATATATGTATATATGTTTGTACATATTTTTTACTCTATTTATTTATTAATTTATTTTATTTGTACATATCCATTCTATTTATTTTATTTTGTTAGTATGTTTGGTTTTGTTCTCTGTCTCCCCCTTTTAGACTGTGAGCCCATTGTTGGGTAGGGACTGTCTCTATATGTTGCCAATTTGTACTTCCCAAGCGCTTAGTACAGTGCTCTGCACATAGTAAGCACTCAATAAATACGATTGATGATGATGATGATGATGATGGGCAAAACTAGGGAAGGGCTCTTAGAGGAGATGTGTTTTTAGTAAGGCTTTGAAGGTGGGGAAAGAGGTGGTCTGGGGAAGTGGCATGGCTCAGTGGAAAGAGCACGGGCTTTGGAATCCGAGGTCATGGGTTCAAATCCCGGCTCTGCCAATTGTCAGCTGTGTGACTTTGGGCAAGTCACTTCACTTCTCTGTGCCTCAGTTACCTCATCTGGAAAATAGGGATTAAAACTGTGAGCCCCCTGTGGGGCAACCTGATCACCTTGTAACCTCCCCAGCGCTTAGAACAGTGCTTTGCACATAGTAGGTGCTTAACAAATGCCATCATTATTATTATTATTATGTGAAGGGAGAAGTAGTTCAAGGCTGGAGGGGGAGAAGCTTGGGAGTCAGAGGATGCAGGTTCTAATCCCAGCTCCGCCATGTCTGCTGTGTGACCTGGGGCAAGCCACATAACTTCTCTGTGCCTTCAGTTACCTCTTCTGTAAAATGGGGTTTAATAATAATGATGATGGCATTTATTAAGAACTTACTATGTGCAAAGCACTGTTCTAAGCACTGGGGAGGTTACAAAGTGATCAGATTGTCCCACGTGGGGCTCACAGTCTTCATCCCCATTTTACAGAGAAGGTAACTGAGGCCCAGAGAAGTTAAGTGACTTGCCCAAAGTCACCCAGCTGACAATTGGTGGAGTCGGGATTTGAACCCATGACCTCTGACTCCAAAGCCCGCGCACTTTCCACTGAGCCACGCTGCACCTGGCTGTGTGACTTTGGGAAAGTCACTTAACTTCTCTGTGCCTTCAGTTACCTTTTCTGTAAAATGAGGATTAAGACTGTAAGCCCCTCATGGGACAACCTGATTACCTTGTATCTACCCCAGCGCTTAGAACAGTGGTTGCCACATAGTAAACAGTTAACAAGTACCATGATTATTATTAATTATTATGATTATTTGGGCAAAAGGTCTGTAGCGAGGGAGATGAGATTAAGGCACCTCAATGATTAGGTTCGCATTAGAGGAGCACTGTGTGTGGGCTGGGTTGTAATAGGAAATCAGCAAGGTCAGTTGGAGGAGTGCGCAGATTGAGTGCTTTAAAGTCAATAGTGAGGAGTTTCTGGTTGATGAGGAGTTGGGTGGGCAACACTTGAGATTCTTGATGAGTGGGGAGACATGAACTGAATGGTTTTTAGAAAAATAAACCGAGAAGCAGAGTGAAGTATGGACTGGAGTGAGAGAAACAGGAGGCAGGGAGGTCAGTGAGGAGGCTGGTGCATCATTCATTCAATCATATTTATTGAGTTTTTTCTGTACTAAACGCTTATAATGATGGTATTTGTTAAGCACGTACTATGTGCTAAGCACTGCTCTAAGCGCTGGGGGGATACAAGGTGATCAGGTCATCTCACGTGGGGCTCACAATCTTAATCCCCATTTTACAGATGAGGTAACGGAGACCCAGAGAAGTGAATTGACTTGCCCAAAGTCACACAGCTGACAAGTGGCAGAGCCAGGATTAGAACCCAAGCCCAGGCTCTTGCCACTGAGCAACGCTGCTTCTAAAGTATGATATGAGAAATGCTTAAATTAGCATAGGTGCAGTTTGGCTGGAGAGGAGAGGGAGGATTTTAGCCATGTTGTGAATATAGAACCAACAGGATTTGGTGAAGATTGATAGGATCTGCCTCCTCACTGACATCCTCTTCCAGCCTGAAACTCCCTCCCCCTCTTCAGACCATCACTGTCTCCACTTTCAAAACATTTCTAAGGTCGCATCTTCTCAAAGAAGCCTTCCCTGATCACGCCCTCTTTTCCTCAGGTTGCTCTGCCTTCTGTATCTTCTGTGCACTTCAACGTTTGTACGCTTGATATTCTCCCCAACACCGCAGCAGTTAGGAACATATCTTAAAATTATATATGATAAATCACTTATTTATTCCTGTTAATGTCTGTCTCCCCCTCTAGAATGTAAGCTTGTAATGGGCAGGGAATGTGTCTGCTAATTCTGTGGTAGTGTACTCTTTCAAGTGCTTAGCACAATTCTCTACACATAGTGATCCCTCATTAAATGTGATTGATTGAATAAGACAGAGAGGATAGTTGTCCTCCTCTCATGATTCTGTGATTCTCTGGGTCTTTCCATTCTGATGGCAACTTTCGCAAGTCGATCAACCAATCAGTGGTGCTTTTTGAGCACTTTCATTCATTCAATTGTATTTATTGAGCTCTTACTCTGTGCAGAGCACAGTACTGAGTGCTTGGAAAGTACAATTCAGCAGGAAATAGACACAACCCTTACCCAACAATGGGCTCACAGTCTAGAATGGGGGAGACAGACATCAAAACAAGTAAACAGGCATCAATAGCACCAATATAAATAGAATTATAGAATTCTGATCACTCAGAGTGTACTAAGAGCCTGAGAGAGTAGTGCTCTGCACACAGTAAGTGCTCAATAAATACGATTGAATGAATGAACTGGTGGAGTCAGGATGATATTTACTATTCTATTTATTTTGTTAATGATGAGTATCTAGCTTTATTTTATTTATTCTGGTGACTTGACACCTGTCCACATGCTTTGTTTTGTTATCTGTCTCCCCCTTCTAGACTGTGAGGCTGTTGTTGGGTAAGGAACGTCTCTATATGTTGCCAACTTGTACTTCCCAAGCGCTTAGTACAGTGCTCTGCACACAGTAAGTGCTCAATAAACAAGATTGAATGAATGAATGAACAGTAGCAAGACACAAGTTCCCTGCTTTTAAACCATTTAATCATACCAATAAAATGCATTTGAGCTCATCAGCAGGAATAAGCCCTCAGTTCTATCCTTCATTTGGGAAAACCCCAAGAGGATTTCTATTAGACACAACCTGGTCCTCCCAGAATACTTTCCCTAGGGTTCCTTTAACTCATGTACTGTGTCTCCTCTCTTGTTCGGTTTGACTCTAAGGCTGTTAGCCAGATAGGGTGACAATTAAGATGAAACAAGAGATAAGACAATCTTATCTTTCAATTAAGTACTACACTAGCTAAAATTCTCTTTGCCCTTAGATCTTTGGCTCCGGTAGATCAGGTGGAATCCACTTTAATCCCGGCTGTGGGAGTTTTGATAACCTTCTCAAGCTTCTTAAATAACTAACCTACCTCACCAAGGCAGAGTGGGCTTGGGAACTCTTTTCTCTTTCTTATGCCTCCCAAAGAGGACAAAGGCAGAGTGTTTGATTGATAAAGGGGAATGAAGCTTTCCCAGATAGTTCTTCATTGACCTTCTGACCTAAAGGACGAGTATTCTGAGAAGTTTCAGTTTAGTGGAAAATGAGAGATGGGAAATGTCCCAAAAGCTGTTCAGAAGACCATCTAGCTGGTCATGCTTTTCTCGCAGCCGGCTTGTTGAACATTTCTAGGTGTGAAAAGGGAAACGAGGAACTAAAAAAGAAAACAATAGTGATGCAGTGGGAGTGATCTAGCACAGGCCTCGGAGTCAGAAGGATGCAGGTTCTAATTCTGGCTCTGCCACATATCTGCTCTGTGAGCTTGGGCAAGTCACTTCACTTCTCTGGCCTCAGTTATGTCAACTGGAAAATGGGGATTAAGAGTGTTAGCCCCATGTGGGACGGGGATGATGTCTAACCTGATTAACTCGTATCTACCCTAGAGCTTAGAACAGTAGTTGGCACATAGTAAGCCCCTAACAAGTACCTTAATTATTATTATTGTTATCATTATTATTGTCATTATGTGTTGGGCACTGTACCAAGTAAGTGCTAAGGTAGATACGAGCTAATTAGGTTGAACACAGTCAATGTTCCACATGAGGCTCACAGACTTAGTCCCCATTTTACAGATGAGGAACCTGGGGCACGGAGAAGTTAGGTGACTTGCCCAAGGCCACACAACAGACAAGAGGCAGAGCCAGGATTAGAACCAAGGTCCTTCCAACTCCCAAGCCTGTGCTCTATCCACTAGGCCATGCTGCTTCTCTTCCCCTTTCCATAATACCCTCTCTCCTCACCAGGGCTCTGCAGCTTTCTGCCTTCTCCAGCTTCTGTCTGCACCCAGAACTAACTGCCTCCCTTTCAACCCCTTCCCACCTCTCCCCTTTCTGGCATCACTAGGTCCCTCCCCACTCCCAATCCATGACAGCAACTTCCAGGGAGGCAGTGTAGTCTAATGGATAGAGCACGGTCCTTGGAGTCAGAAGGACCTGGGTTCTAATCCCAGAATTACCACGTGCCTGCTGTGCGAACTGCGGGAACTCACTTTGCTTCTCTGTGTCTCAGTTTCCTCAACTGTAAAACAGGGATTAAGACACTGAGCCCCATGAGGGACAGGAACTGTGTCAAACTCAATTTGCTTGTATCCACTCCAGGGCTTAGTATAGTGTCTGACACATAGTAAGCATTTAACAAATATCACAATTTTCATTATTATTATTATTACTATTATTATTTTGTTCTGCAAACTCCAACCCTACCAGCCACTGCCCCTGGAAATCTTGCTGCCACAACCCTGAGGCCCTTCAGGACTACAGAATTGGGGGACTATGCCAGACTGAAACAATAAAGGGGAGAGAAGGTGACAGTGACATCAGAGGAGGAGGAGGGAAGGGGAAGGACATGCATAATTATTAGACCACATCCCCAACCCTTTCAGGGTCTCACCTGGAGGGTTTCCAGTCCTCTACCAGTCTTGACTACGGGAGGGAGAGTCAAGCAGAGGCCTACCCATTCCATTCCTAGCTTGGACTGTGGCTACCGAGTGGGAGGCCATCTGCTACAAATCAAAATTTACCCGTGCTTTGCAGCAGCGGCAGGGGAGAAAGTCAAGGATGGAGATTCAAGTTTACTGTGTGGAAGGAGGCAATGGAAAACCACTTCCTTAATTTGACCAAGAAAACTCCATAGATCCATTTCCAGAACAATTGCAGATGGAGGTGGGACGGTCGGGGAGAGATGTGTCCATGGCACTGCTAAGGGTAGGAGATGACTCAACGGTGTAAGACAAGAAAGACCAACCCTCCCTCCTCTGAGCACTCTTCTCTTTCTCCTACCCCTCCACCCCTGCTACCTGCTCTCTCTCCTCCTCCCATCCTGGGAGGATGGAGAATACTATTAATAATAACTATAACTGTGGTATTTGTTAAATGTTTACTATGTGCCAGGCACTGTACTAAGTGCTTGGGGAGATGCAAGGTGATTGGATTGGACACAGTCTTTGCCCTACATGGGGCTCAGTCTCAATCCCCATTTCGCAGAGGGGGTAACCAAAGACAAGAGAATTTAAGTGATTTGCCCAAAGTCACACAGCGGATGAGTGGCAGAGAAATGGAATTAGAATTCAGATCCTTTTGACTCCCAGCCTGTGCTTTATCCACTAGGCTATGCTGCTTCTCTAGAACATGAGAGGTAGTGATGTGGAGTCAGAGACATCAGCAGCAGTTAGGTCTAATGTGTTGGAGGTGTAGAATAATAATAATAATAATAGTGACATTTGTTAAGCGCTTACTATGAGCCAGACCAAGCGCTGAGGACACAGTCTCTGTCCCACATGGGGCTCACAGTCAGTCATTCAGTCATATTTATTGAGTGCTTGCTGTTAGCAGTGCACTGTACTAAACACTTGGGAGAGTACAATATAACAATATTACAGACACATTCCCACTCACAATGAGCTTATGGTTTAGAAGGTGAAACAAACTTTATAATATAAATAAATAAAATTACAGATATGTGCATAAGTGTTGAGGGCCTGGGAGAGGGAGAATCATTCATTCAATCATATTTATTATAATATAGTTACAATATAACAACAAATAGACACATTCCTGCCCACAATGAGCTCACAGTCTAGAGATGAATAAAGGGAGGAAGTCAGAGTGATGCAGAAGGGAGTGGGAGAAGAGGAAAGGAGGGCTTAGTCAGGGAAGGCCCCTTGGAGGAGATGTGGCCTTCAGTAAGGCTTTAAAAGTAAGAAGAGAAATTTTCTGTTGGAAATGAAGAGAGAGGGAGTCCCAGGCCAGAGGCAGGATGTGGGCGAGAGGTCAGCAGTGAGATAGATGAGGTACAGTGGGAAGGTTAGCATTAGAGTAGTGAGGTTTCCAGGCTGGATTGCAATAGGAGAGTAAGGAGTTTCTGTTTGATGTGGAGATGGATAAGCTACCACTGTAGGTTCTTTTGGAGTGGAGAAATGCGGCCTGAACATTTTTGTAGAAAAATGATCCAGGCAGTAGAGTGAAATACGGACTGGAGTAGGGAGAGACAGGAGGCTGGGAGGCCAGTAAGGAGGCTGATACAGTAACTGAGGAGGGATAGGATAAGAACTTGGACTAGCATGGAAGCAGTTTGGATGGAGAAGAAAGGGTGGATTTTAGTGATGCTGTGAAAGGCGAACCAATGGGATTTAGTGACAGATTGAATATGCGGGTTGAAGTGAGAGAGGAGTCAAGGATAATGTCAAGGTTACGGGCTTGTGAAATAGGAAGGATGCTGGTGCTGTCTACAGTGATGGGAAAGTCAGGGGGAGAACAGGGTTGGGGTGGGAAGATAGAAAGTTCAGTTTTAGACATATTAAATTGAAGTAGAGATGTAAGAAGAGATGTCCTGAAGGCAAGAGGAAATGTGAGACTGCAGGGAGGGAGAGAGATCAGGACTGGAGATGTAGTTTTGAGTAACATCCTCATAGAGGTGGTAGTTGAAACCATGGGAGTGAACGCATTCTTCATGGGAGTGGGTGTAGATGGAGAATAGAAGGGGACTCAGAACTGAACTTTGAGGGGCCCCACAGCTAAAGGGTGGGATGTAGAGGAGGAGCCTGTGAGAGAGACTGAGAATGAGCAGCCAGAGAGACAGGAAGAGAACCAGGAGTGGACAGCGTGAGTGAAACCAAGGTGGGATATTGTTTTCAGAAGTGGGTGGTTGACAGTGTCAAAGGCAGCTGAGAGGTCAAGGAGGATTAAGATGGAGTAGAGGCCATTGGATTTAGCAAGAAGGGGTGGTTTCAGGAGGGTCCCTCAAGGTTCAGTTCTAGGGACTTCCAGGCTAAGCCCCTCCTTTCCTCATCTCCCACTCCTTTCTGTACATAACTGCCATTTTGTTTATTCGTACTGATGTCTGTCCCCCCCTCTAGACTGAAAGGTCACTGTGGGCAGGGAATGTGTCTGTTTATTCATTCATTCATTCAATCATATTTATTGAGTCCTTACTGTGTGCAGAGCCCGTACTAAGCCTTGGGAAGTACAAGTCGGCAATATCTAGAGACGGTCCCTACCCAACAATGGGCTCGCAGTCTAGAAGGGGGAGACACACAACAAAACAAAACATGCAGACAGGTGTCAAGATCATCAGAACAAATAGAATTATAGCTATATGCAGAGAAGCAGCGTGGCTCAGTGGAAAGAGCACGGGCTTCGGAGTCAAAGGTCATGGGTTCGAATCCCAGATTCACCAGTTGTCGGCTGTGTGACTTTGGGCAAGTCACTTAACTTCTCTGGGCCTCAGTTACCCCATCTGTAAAATGGGGATTAAGACTGTGGGCCCCCCGTGGGACAACCTGATTACCTTGTACCCTCCCCAGCACTTAGAACAGTGCTTTGCACATAGTAAGCACTTAATAAAATGCCATTATTATTATTATTAACAAAATAAATAAAGTAGTAAATATGTACAAGTAAAATAAATAGAGTAATAAATCTTTACAAATATATACAAGTGCTGTGGGGAGGGGAATGAAGTAGGGCATCCCACCTACCATCACACTGCTCTAAGCACTTATCCTCTCTCACCTTGATTACTCCATCAGCCTCCTCACTGACCTCCCTGCTTCTATCCTCTCCCTGCTGCAGCCCAATCTTTACTCCGCTCTCTGGATTTCCTAAAACATTCTGCACACATCTCCCTGCTCCTCAAAAACCACAATTGACGAATGGTGTGGCCTGGTAGAGACAGCCCAACCCTGAGAATCAGAAGGACCTGGGTTCTAATGCCAGCTCCATCACTTGTCTGCTGTGTGACCTTGGGCAAGTCTCTTCGCTTCTCTGGGCCTCATTTCCCTCATCTGTAAAATGGGGATTAAAAATTTGAGCCCCAAGTGGGACAGGGACTGTGTCCAACGTGATTAACTTGTATCTACCCCAACCCTTAGAAAGACGCCTGACACATAGTAAGTATATAACAAATACCTTGCCCAAGGTCACAGAGCAGAGATATGTGTGAACCAGGTTTAGAATCCAGGTCCTTCTGACTCCCAGGATCATGACCTCTCGCTAGGCCATGCTACTTTTAATTGAGTAGTTTTTATTGAGTATTTACTGTATGCGGAGCACTGTATATAATGCAGTTGAGATGGTAGACCCATTCCTCGCCCACAAGGAGCTTAGAGTTCAGAGGAAGAGACAGACATAAATAAAAATAAATTAATTAAGGTCATGTACATCATTCATTCATTCATTCAATCGTATTTATTGAGCACTTACTGTGTGCAGAGCACTGTACTAAGGGCTCGGGAAGTACAAGTTTGCAACATATAGAGACAGTCCCTACCCAACAGCGGGCTCACAGTCTAGAAGGGGGAGACAGACAACAAAACAAAACATATAAACCAAATAAAATAAATAGAATAAATATGTACAAGGAAAATAAATAAATAAATAGAGTAATAAATATGCACAAACATATATACATGTACACAACTGCTGTGGGGAGGGGAAGGAGGTAAAGCAGGGAGATGGGGAGGGGGAGGAGGGGGAGAGGAAGGAGAGGACTCAGTCTGGGAAGTCCTCCTGGAGGAGGTGAGCTCTCAGTAGGGCTTTGAAGGTAGGAAGAGAGCTAGCTTGGCAGATGTGTGGAGGGAGGGCATTCCAGGCCAAGGGGAGGACGTGGGCCAGGGGTCGACGGCAGGACAGGAGAGAATGAGGAACAGTGCCTCACAGGATTAGTGGCAGAGGAGTGGAGGGTGCGGGCTGGGCTGGAGAAGGAGAGAAGGGAGGTTTAGGAAGGGGCGAGGGGATGGACAGCCTTGAAGCTGAGGGTGAGGAGTTACTGCCTGATGCGTAGGTTGATTGGTAGCCACTGGAGATTTTTGAGGAGGGGAGTAACATGCCCAGAGCATTTCTGCACAAAGATGATCCGGGCAGTGGCATGAAGTATGGATTGAAGTGGGGAGAGACAGGTGGATGGGAGATCGGAGAGGAAGCTGATGCAGTAATCCAGTCGGGATAGGATAAGAGATTGAACGAGCAGGGTAGCGGTTTGGATGGAGAGGAAAGGGCAGATCTTGGTGATGTTGCGGAGGTAAGACTGGCAGGATTTGGTGACGGATTGGATGTGAGGGGTGAATGAGACAGCGGAGTCGAGGATGACACCAAGGTTGCGGGCTTGTGAGACGGGAAGGATGGTAGTGCCATCAACAGTGATGGGAAAGTCAGGGAGAGGGAAGGGTTTCGGAGGGAAGACAAGGAGTTCAGTCTTGGACATGTTGAGTTTTAGATGACGGGCCATGCCATGGGGCTTAAGGGGGGTGAATATCAAGTTCTTAGAGGATATAGAGTCAAGCATATAAGCACTGCAAAAGGTAGAGGGAGCAGGGGAAAAGGTGTCTTAACTGGGGAAAGGCTCTTGGAGGAGATATGATATTAATTAATTAAAAGTAATTAAATTAAATTAATTAAAATTTAATTAATTTGAAGGTGGGGAGAGTGTTGGTCTGTTATGTATGAAGGAGGAGGGACTTCCAGGCCAGAGGGAGGACATTCATTCTTTCATTCAATCATATTTATTGAGCACTTACTGTGTGCAGAGCACTGTACTAAGCACTTGGGAAGTACAAGTTGGCAACATATAGAGACGGTCCCTACCCAACAGTGGGCTCACAGTCTAGAAGGGGGAGACAGACGACAAAATAAAACATATTAACAAAATAAAATAAATAGAATAGTAAATATGTTCAAGTAAAATAAATAGAGTAATAAATCTTTACAAACATATATACAGGTGCTGTGGGGAGGGGAAGGAGGTAGGGCGGGGGGATGGGGCGGGGGAGAGGAAAAAGGGGGCTCAGTCTGGGAAGGCCTCCTGGAGGAGGTGAGCCATCAGCAGGGCTTTGAAGGGAGGAAGAGAGCTAGCTTGGCGGATCTGCAGAAGGAGGGCATTCCAGGCCAGGGGGAGGATGTGGGCCAGGGGCCGACAGCAGGACAGGCGAGAACAAGACACAGTGAGGAGGTTAGCGGCAGAGGATGGAGGGTGAGGTCTGGGCTGTAAAAGGAAAGAAGGGAGATGAGGTAGGAGGGGGTGAGGGGGTGGACAGCCTTGAAGCCGAGAGTGAGGAGTTTTTGCCTGATGCGTAGGTTGATTGGTAGCCACTAGAGATTTTTGAGGAGGGGAGTAACATGCCCATAGCTTTTCTGCACAAAGATGATCCGGGCAGCAGAGTGAAGTATAGACTGAAGTGGGGAGAGACAGGAGGATGGGAGATTAGAGAGAAGGCTGATGCAGTAATATAGTTGGGATAGGACATGGACAAGGGAGCATTGGTGAGGTAAGATAATAATAATAATGGCATTTATTAAGCCCTTACTATGTGCAAATCACTGTTCTAAGTGCTGTGGGGATACAAGGTAATCAGATTGTCCCACGTGGGGCTCACTGTCTTTATCCCCATTTTTAAGATGAGGGAACTGAGGCCCAGAGAAGTGAAGTGACTTGCCCAAAGTCACACAGCTGACAATTGGCAGAGCAGGGATTTGAACCCATGACCTCTGACTCCAAAGCCCGGGCTCTTTCCACTGAGCCACACTGCTTCTTGGTACAGGTTGGCATTAGAACAATGAAGTATTTGGTTAGAGTTATAATAGGAAATGGAGTGGAAAGTAATAATAATAATAATTCATTCATTCAATCGTATTTATTGAGCACTTACTGTGTATAGAGCACTGTACTAAGTGCTTGAAAATGATGATGGCATTTGTTAAGCACTTACTATATGCTAAGCACTGTTCTAAACTCTAGGGTAGTTACAAGGTAATCAGGTTGTCATTCATTCATCCATTCAATCATATTTATTGAGCAATTACAGTGTGCAGAGCACTGTACAATTGGAAAGTTCAATTCAGCAACAGAGACAATCCCTACCCAGCAATGGGCTCACAGTCTATACACAGCACTTGTGTATATTTGTACATATTTATTACTCTATCTTATTAATGATGTGTATATATCTATAATTCTATTTATCTATTTTGATGGTATTGACACCTGTCTATTTGTTTTGTTTTGTTGTCTGTCTCCCCATCTAGACTGTGAGCCCATTGTTGGGTAGGGATCGTCTCTATATGTTGCCTAACTGTACTTCCCAAGTGCTTAGTACAGTGCTCTGCACACAGTAAGCACTCAATAAATACAATTGAATGAATGAATGAATTGAATGAATGAATAGAAGGGGGAAGAAAGACAACAATACAAAACAAGTGGACAGGCATCAATACAGTCTTAATCCCCACTTTACAGATGAGGTAACTGAGGCACAGAGTAGTCAAATAGCATGGCCTAGTGGAAAGATCAGGGGCCTGGATGTCAGAGGACCTGGGTTCTAATGCCAGTTCCACCACTTGTCTGCTGTGTGATCTTGAGCAAGACACTTAATTTTTCTGTGCTTCATTCATTCATTCATTCAATCATATTTATTGGGGGATTACAGTATGCAGAGCACTGTGCTAAGCACTAGTTAGAGTGCAATATAACAATAAACACATTCTCTGCCCACAATGATCTTACAGTTTAAAGGGGAGACAGACATTAAATAAATAAATATAATAAATAAATAAATTACAGATAATAATATAATAATATATAATAATTATAATATAGAATAATAATAGTGTACAAATAATAGTTATTTGTACATATTTATTCTATTTATTTTATTTTGTTAATGTGTTTTGTTTTGTTCTCTGTCTCCCCCTTCTAGACTGTGAGCCCACTGTTGGGTAGGGACCATCTCTATATGTTCCCAACTTGTACTTCCCAAGTGCTTAGTACAGTGCTCTGCACACAGTAAGTGCTCAATAAATATGATTGAATGATGGCATTTACAAAGCGCTTACTATGTGCAAAGCACTGTTCTAAGCACTGTGGAGATTACAAGGTGATCAGGTTGTCCCACAGGGGGCTCACAGCACTCACTTTATAGATGAGGTAACTGAGGCACAGAGAAGTGAAGTGACTTGCCCAAAGTCACACAGCTGACAATTGGCGGAAACGGGATTTGAACCCATTACCTCTGACTCCAAAGCCCGCGCTCTTTCCACTGAGCCACGCTGCTTCTCACTATATGTACATAAGAATTGTGGGGCTGGGAGGGACGGATGAGTAAATGGTGACCCAGGGTGTG
Source organism: Tachyglossus aculeatus (assembly GCF_015852505.1). Lineage (NCBI taxonomy): Eukaryota > Metazoa > Chordata > Mammalia > Monotremata > Tachyglossidae > Tachyglossus > Tachyglossus aculeatus. The sequence goes on along the minus strand of NC_052066.1, from coordinate 23,152,012 downwards.
CAGAGGGGAATGGGAGAAGAGGATAGAAGGGCTTAGTCAGGGAAGGCCTTTTGGAGGAGATATGATTTCAATAAGGCTTTGAAGGTGGGGAGAGTAATTGTCTGTTCGATAAGAGGAGGGAGGGCACTTCTAGACTGTGAAGCCACTGTTGGGTAGGGACCGTCTCTATATGTTGCCAACTTGTACTTCCCAAGCGCTTAGTACAGTGCTCTGCACACAGTAAGCCCTCAATAAATATGATTGAATGTATGAATGAATGAATTACATCCCAGAGGCAGGACATGAGTGAGAGGCCAGCAGTAAGATAGACGAGATGTAGATATGGTGAGAAGATTAGCATTAGAGGAGTGAATTGTGCGGGCTGGGTTGTAGTGATAATAATAATGGCATTTATTAAGCGCTTACTATGTGCAAAGCACTGTTCTAAGCGCTGGGGAGGTTACAAGGTGATCAGGTTGTCTGACGGGGCCTTCACAGTCGTAATCCCCATTTGACAGATGAGGTCACCGAGGCACAGAGAAGTTAAGTGACTTGCCCAAAGTCACACGGCTGACAATTGGTGGAGCCTGGATTTGAACCCCTGACCTCTGACTCCAAAGTCTGTGCTCTTTCCACTGAGCCACGCTGCTTCTCTTATTAGTAGGAGAGTAGCAAGGTGTGGTAGGAGGAGGACAAAGTGATGGACTGCTTTAAAGCCGAAGCCTCATTTTGTCTGTAAAACGGATATTGAGACTTTGAAGGCTCTGTGGGGCAGGGAGTGTGTCCAACCCAATTATCTTGCATCTATCTCAGTGTTTAGTACAGTGCCTGGCACATAGTAAGCACTTAAATATTTAAAAAATTGATGTAAGGGAAGGGGCAAGTGCTTTGATAAGGTGTTTAATAATGATGGCATTTATTAAGCGCTTACTCTGTGCAAAGCACTAGGGATGAGGTCGGAGGTGCAGTTGAGAAGCAGTATGGTCTACAGAAGAGCCCCCTCCTTCCTCTCCCCCTCCTCTTCCTCCCCATCTCCCCGCCTTACTTCCTTCCCCTCCCCACAGCACCTGTATATATGTTTGTATGTATTTATTACTCTATTTATTTATTTATTTTATTTGTACATATTTATTCTATTTATTTTATTTTGTTAATATGCTTTGTTTTGTTCTCTGTCTCCCCCTTCTAGACTGTGAGCCCGCTGTCGGGTAGGGACCATCTCTGTTGCCAACTTGTACTTCCCAAGTGCTTAGTACAGTGCTCTGCACACAGTAAGTGCTCAATAAATACGATTGAATGAATGAATGAAGTAGCGTGGTCTACTGGATAGAGCATGGGCCTGGAAGTCGTAAGCGCTCAATAAATATGATTGAATGAATGAATGAATGAACAGTGCTTGGCACTTAGTAAGCACTTAACAAATACCATCATTATTATTATTATAAGGACCACCCTCTATTGTATTGAACTCTTCCAAGTGCTTAGTTCTGTGTTCTGCCCACAGTAAGCGTTCAATAAATGCATTTGATTGATTGCTAAGGACCCAGGTGCTAATTCCAGCTCTGCTACTTTTCTGCCGTGTGAGCTAGGGAAAGTCAAATAACTTCTCTGTGCTTCAGTTACCTCATCTGTAAAACAGGGATTAGGACTGTGAGCCCCATGCGGGACAGGGACTGAGTCCAACCTGATCAACTCATATCTACCCCATTGCTTAGCACAGTGCCTGGCACATAGTAAGTGCTTAACAAATACAAGAACAACAACAGATGGAGGGAGTAGATTTTGAGAGGAGATGGGAAAGATTCAGACTACCCAGAGGGCATTTAGGTATCTCAGTACCAGAGGGGTAAATTGAGCTCGGGGTACAATGGTTTCCAGAGAGATTACCCTGTGATAATGTTACTAATGTTACTAATCAATGTAACATTAGTCAGTTGTTACTAATCCCTGGAAGTTTGTCATGTCCCTCCTGTGTCACAGAAATACAATTCCAAAAGCAATCCACAAAATGTTTAGGAAACACATTTCAAAATTAGTAAACCACCTGGACTTTACAACCCACTTTCCCTGGTTTGACTAGTTCACTTTTGTTTCCCTGGTTGAAGAACCCACTCTTTTTGTCCCTAGAAATAGCTCAGGGATTCTCACTATTAGTTCCTTTTCCCCTTTTATCTGCTCGATTGGCACCAAGCCACCTAATAACAACTGTGATATTTATTAAGTACTCACTACATACCAGGCACTGTACTAAGTACTGGGGTAGATACAGGGTAATCTGGTTTGACACAGTCCCTGTCCCACACTGGGCTCATATTCTTTATCTCCATTTTACAGATGAGGTAACTAAGGACAGAGAAATTAAGTGATTTGCTCAGGGTCACAGAGCAGACAAGTAGCAGAAAGGAATTAGAACCCAGGACTTTCTGATTCCCAGGCCCCTGTTCTCCCCACAAGGACACACTGCTTCCCTGCTACTAGCCCAGGAACTTGAAGTAAAGAGGATTTAATGTACAGTGCATATCTTCACCCAGGGTTAAATTTAGGCCAACACAAGCCATGTCACCGGAGACTCAGACCAAGATTTCAACCAGTCTTCTTCAGAGGCATTAAGTTGTTTAAACTCTCTGCCATTACCAATCAAAGGTCATATCGTTTGTTCTGTTTTCTTTTCACAGAAGTTGCTCTCGCTCATGTTATGAATTATGAAATGAAACCTGTTACATTTAAAAATTAATCCCTCGCATCTGGAGAGGTTTGTGTAATGCTATTTGCAACCCTAGATAGGGATTTACCACGAGAGAGATTAACAGAAATTCATTAGAAAAAAATGACTAGTCATTATTTGGGGATAATGACTTGACACTACTTAAAATGGATGTCACTATGGAAACAACAAATATTAGGAGGAAAGGATAAACAACCCTGCCCATATAGCTTACCTTTTATCTTTCTGCTCTTTTCCTAAGTGGTGGGTTTAATCCTTGTCAATATGATTGCCCTTGGATCTACTTTGAGATCATCTGCAGGCTGTCCTTCACAGTGAAGGCAAATTGAAGGATTTTCTTTCTGGCTCCATCCGCTGTGCTTGTTTTTCTAATTTCTTCTTCCCTCGGGGCTTCTCTATTTGCATCTTCATTGCCTCCCCTTCTGCTTTCCCAGGATGAGAGGGGTCATTCTCAGACAGATACCCCCAGTTGAGATCTAGGGTTGACTACCACCATGGCACGCACCATAGAGCTATGATGCCATCTCATGGGATTTGGATGAAGGGGCAGTTAATCTGTTCCCATGTCCTGGCTTCCACCTTCAGAGCAACACTAAGGTCATATTTCTTCCAGTAGGCCTTCCCAGATTAAGCCCTTTAATCCCCCCCGCCCCCACTCGCTCTCCTTTCCGTGTCATCTATGCACTTCAATCCGTGACCTGTGGACTCTAGATATTCTTCCAACCCCCAACCCTACAGCACTTGATGATGATGATGATGGGATTTATTAAGCGCTTACTATGTGCAAAGCACTGCTCTAAGCGCTGGGGAGGTTACAAGGTGATCAGATTGTCCTGCAGGGGGCTCACAGTCTGAATCCCCATTTTACAGGTTAGGTAACTGAGGCACAGAGAAGTGAAGTGACTTGCCCAAAGTCACACAGCTGACAATTGGCAGAGCCGGGGTTTGAACCCATGACCTCTGACTCCAAAGCCCGTGCTCTTTCCACTGAGCCACGCTGCACTTATGTACCTATCATTAAATTATTCCCTTCTGTGTCATCTATGCACTTCAATCTGTGACCTCTGGACTCTAGATATTCTTCCCACCCCCAACCCAACAGCACTTATGTAGCTATCATTAAATTATATACTATAAATTACTTTTTTATTCATATTAGTGCCTGTCTCTCCCTCTAATAATAATAATGATGGTATTTATTAAGCGCTTACTATGTGCAAAGCACTGTTCTAAGCGCTGGGGGGGAATTCAAGGAGATCAGGTTGTTCCACATGGGGCTCACAGTGTTAATCCCCATTTTACAGATGAGGTAAGTGAGGCCCAGATGAGGCTCTTTCCAGTGAGCCATGCTGCTTCTCTAGACTGCAAACTCATCATGGTCAGGGAATGTGTCTGCAAATTTTGTTGCATTGTAATAATAATAATAATGATGGCATTTATTAAGCACTTACTATGTGCAAAGCACTGTTCTAAGCACTGGGGAGGTTACAAGGTGATCGGATTGTCCCACAGGGGGCTCACAGTCTTAATCCCCATTTTACAGATGAGGTAACTGAGGCACAGAGAATTTAAGTGACTTGCCCAAAGTCACACAGCTGACAACTGGTGGAGCTGGGATTTGAACCCATGACCTCTGACTCCAAAGCCCATGCTCTTTTTTTATGTACCTATCATTAAATTATATACTATAAATTACTTATTTATTCATATTAGTGTCTGTCTCTCCCTCTAGACTGCAAACTCATTATGGTCAGGGAATGTGTCTGTGAATTTTGTTGTACTGTAACAATAATAATGATGATGACATTTATTAAGCTCTTACTATGTGCAAAGCACTGTTCTAATAATAATAATAATAATTTTGGTATTTGTTAAGCGCTTACTGTGTGCAAAGCACTGTTCTAAGTGCTGGGGAGGTTACAAGGTGATCAGGTTGTCCCGTGTGTTGCTCACAGTCTTAATCCCCATTTTACAGATGAGGTAACTGAGGCCCAGAGCAATTAAGTGACTTGCCCAAAGTCACACAGCTGACAATTGGCGGAGCTGGAATTTGAACCCATGACCTCTGACTCCAAAGCCCTTGCTCTTTCCACTGACCCATGTGGCTTCTCCCAAGTGCTTAATACAGTGCACTGCACATAGTAAGCACTCCATAAATAAGATTGATTGATTGATTGATTGACCCACCAACTGTGGTCAGGATCCTAAGATCTTGAATGATCAATTATTATGTCATTTCACTGTTAAACAGTGAAATTCATCCAGACATTGTTTATGGAAGAAAATACATTCATGTACTTCACTGAAGTATGGGGGCAGATATTTTAAATGATCTACTTGCATTTCTGGAAGTTACACATACACACGCATACATGCACATAGAGGTTGTGCCTTGATGGACAAAGTGAAGGAAGGAGGGGAGCCATTATCAGGATAATGCAATCAAAATTTGCTTTGATGTGAATTAGCTAGATAACTGTCTCAATCCTCAGCTTCATTTTGGCTGTGGGTATCAGCAGAAGCATGCATGCACACGCTGCAAGGATTTATTTCTGCAACCAATTTATTTCTATTTGTAATGACTTGTCATTATTTTCCCTATATTTGTGAGCAACTCAGATCCGTTTTTCTTCAGAAGCTGCGGAGAAATGTCAGATTTCCACTCAGTGCCTTCATTCTGATCTTTGCTCACCTTAATTTGGGGAAATAGAACTGTTCTTTATTTCTTCTGAAGTCAGAATGAAAAAAAATCGTGCTCAAATTGCAGCAGGATGGTTGCAAGTTAGACACAGGGAAGATCTTTCTTCCAATAATGTGAATCAGTGACAGGATTGGATGAGCCGGTAAATTGGTGAAGTTCACTTCCTAGGAGATCTTTAAGTGACTTGGCTGCAAAAACTCTAATAAAATGCTCTTAAAATCTCTGTGGAAGCAGAGTGGCCTAATGGAAGGAGCACGGGGCTAGGAGTCAGAGGACCTGGGTTCTGTATGTGACCTTGGGTAAATCATTTCACTTCTCTGTGACTCAGTTTCATCATCGGTAATAATAATAAAAACAATAGTTTTAAGCCCTTACTATGTACCAGGCACTGTACTAAGTACTGGCTTAGATGCAAGATAATAAGAAGCAGCATGGCTCAGTGGAAAGAGCCCAGGCTTAGGAGTCAGAGGTCTTTCCTCTCCCCCTCGTCCCCCTCTCCATCCCCCCCATCTTACCTCCTTCCCTTCCCCACAGCACCTGTATATATGTATATATGTTTGTATTTATTTATTACTCTATTTATTTATTTATTTATTTATTTATTTATTTATTTATTTATTTATTTTACCTGTACATATCTATTCTATTTATTTTATTTTTTTAGTATGTTTGGTTTTGTTCTCTGTCTCCCCCTTTCAGACTGTGAGCCCACTGTTGGGTAGGGACTGTCTCTATATGTCGTCAACTTGTACTTCCCAAGCGCTTAGTACAGTGCTCTGCACACAGTAAGCGCTCAATAAATACGATTGATTGATTGATTGATTGATGGGTTCAAATTCCGGCTCTGCCAATTGTCAGCTGTGTGACTTTGGGCAAGTCACTTAACTTCTCTGTGCCTTAGTTACCTCATCTGTAAAATGGGGATTAAGACTGTGAGCCCCTCGTGGGGCAACCTGATCACCTTGTAACCTCCCCAGTGCTTAGAACAGTGCTTTGCACATAGTAAGCGCTTAATAAATGTCATTATTATTGTTCTTATTATCAGTAAAATGGGGATTCAATTCCCGTTCTCCCTCCTACTTAGTCTGTGAGCCCTGTGTGGGACAGTGACTCTGTTCAATCTTATTATCTTGCATTTAAGCCAGTACTTAGTACAGTGCCTGGTACATAGTAAAGGCTTAAAATTAGTGTTATTATTATTATTATTCAATTGTATTTATTGAGCACTTACTACTACTACTACTACTAATAATGTTGGTTTGTGTTAAGCGCTTACTATGTGCCAAGCACTGTTTTAAGCACTTACTGTGTGCAGAGCACTGTACTACGTGCTTGGAAAGTACAATTCAGCAACAAAAAGACATAATCCCTACCCAACAACAGGATCACAGTCTAGAAGGGGGGAGATGGAAAACAAAACAAAACAAAAGAAGTAGACAGGCATCAATATAAATAAATAGAATTATAGATATATACATGATATATATTATTCTTGAGCGAGTTTTCTACACCTGCTGTCTCAAGTTCCTCTGCTTTAATTCTCTCCTTGACCATCTCTAATCTGGCTTTGGACCCCTTCGCTCCAGAGAAACCATCCTCTCTGTGGTCACCAATGATCTTCTTCTCGTGAAATCCAACTGCCTCTACTCCATCCTAATTCTCCTTGACCTCTAAGATGCCTTCACCACTGTTGACCACCCCCATCTGAAAACAATATAGAGAAGCAGCATGGCTCAGTGGAAAGAGCACGGAGTCAGAGGTCACGGGTTCTAATCCCAATTGTGCCAACTGTCTGCTGTGTGACTTTGGGCAAGTCACTTAACTTCTCTGGACCTCAGTTCCCTCATCTGTAAAGTGGGGATGAAGACTGTGAGCCCCACATGGGACAACCTGATCACCTTGTAACCTCCCCAGTGCTTAGAACAGTGCTTTGCACATAGTAAGTGCTGAATAAATGCCATTATTATTATTATTTTATCCAACCTCCGATTCACTGACATTGAACTCTCTTGTTGCTCCTCTTAGCTGTCTGGCTGCTCATTCTCGTCTCCTTCGCAGGCTCCTCTTCTGCCTCCCACCCCCAAACTGTGGGGTCCCTCAATTTCTGTTCTGGGTCCCTTTCTATTCTCCATCTACACCCACTCCCTTGGAGAACTCATTTGCTCCAATTGCCTCAAATACCACTTCTATGAGGATGATTCCCAAATCTACCTCTTCAGTCCTGATCTCTCTACATCAGTCCTGATCTCTACATCTCTCCCTCTCCGCAGTCCTGTGTTTCCTGCTGCCTTCAAGACATCTCTACTTGAGTGTCCTCCCATTACCTCAAACTTAATGTGTCTAAAACTGAACTTCGTATCTTCTCACCCAAACGCTGTTCTCCTCTGGACTTTCTCATCACGGTAGACAGCACCACCATCCTTCCTGTCTCACCAGCCTGTAACCTTGGTGTTATCCTTGACTCCTCCACTCTGGGAATGTCACCCCCCTCCCCCAAAATTTCCAGTGGTTGCCTATCAACCTTCGTATCAAGCAAAAACTCCTCACTATTGGCTCCAAAGCTCTCCATCCCCTCGCCCCCTCCTACCTCACCTCCCTTCTCTCCTTCTCCAGCCCAGCCTGCACACTCCGCTCCTCTGCCACTGCAAACCTTGTCACTGGGCCTCATTCTTGCCTGTCCCGCCATTGGCCCCTGGCCCATGTCCTAATTCTGGCCTGGAATGCCCTCCCTCCTCACATTCATTCATCCATTCATTCAATCGTATTTTGAGAGCTTACTGTGTGCGGAGCACTGTACTAAGTACTTGGGAAGCACAAGTCGGCAACATATAGAGACAGTCCCTACCCAACAACAGGCTCACAGTCTAGAAGGGGGAGACAGACAACAAAACAAAACAAAACAAAACAAAACTAGCACACTTTCCCCCTTCAAAGCCTTACTGAAAGCTCATCTCCTCCAGGAGGCTTTCGTAGACTGAGCCTCCCTTTTTCTCTGCTCCTCCTCCCCTCCTCATCACCCCGACTCCCTCCTTCTGCTCTACCCCCATCCCCGCCCCACAGCACTTGTGTATATATGTACATATTTATTATTCTATTTATTTTATTAATGATGTGCATAGATCTATAAGTCTATTTATTTATATTAATGCTATTGAAGCCTGTTTGGTTGTTTTGACGTCTGATGGGACAATACGTGCCTCTCTCAATAGGTGCTCTTGGGACTCACCACCCTATTGGTTAACTCCTCCTTATATATAATGCTCCAATCCCTCCTCTTTCCATTGAAAGTTGTTTCCTTTACCACTTCTCTCCATCTGGGAGTTGAAGAACAAAAATTAAAGACTTCCTGAATGGGTCTGCATAGCAATTCTTGCTTTTGCATGATTGAGGTGTTGGTATCAAAGGAGTTTTGGAGAGTAAAGGATCTTTTCTGGTTTTCCAACTTCAAAGCATTAGTAAGGTCACATCTCCTCCAAGAGGCCTTCCCTGATTAAACCTTCTTTTTCTCCTCCAGCTCCCTCTCTCTTCTGTGTTGTCTACGGGCTTCAATCTGTGACCTTTGGACACTTGATATGCTCCCTATCCCCAACCCTACAGCACTTACTTATCTTTCAATTATACATTAGAAATTATTTCTATTAAGGTATGTCTCTCCGTCTAGACTGTAAGCGTGACATGGGCAGGAAACGTGTTAATCAGTCAATCATATTTATTGAGTGCTTACCCTGTACTACGCACAAGGGAGAGTACAATATAACAAAATAACAGACATAGCGCACGTGCCTGCTAATTCTGTTCTATCGTACTCTCCCAAGCACTTAGTACAGTGCTCTGCAAATAGTGAATAATAAATAAATAATTTATATTTATATAATAAATGTATAATAAATAAATAATATGCTCAATAAATACCACAGATTGATCGATCGATTGATTGAAATATGATACCCCATGAAGATCTACTCTAGAAAGTAATGAGCACTGTCCTTCTTCTTCATTAACTGAAAAGCTGAAGAGCCTGTGGTTTTGTGAGAGCAGAATATGGCCCAGCTTGGCTCCAGTTATGAAAGTAGTGATGCCTAAAATCTTGGTGATCCTAAACTCTCTTCTATTATTCATGTTACCTGGCTGATCTCATAGATAGGGTTAGAAAGGTCAGAAAAGCATTAATATGTTGAACTAAGACATGCCATAGGCTGGAGATTGAGGTTGTCACACCAGACTGATTCTTATTGAGAGATCTTGATTTGATATTAATATTAATTTTGGGATTTTTTTTTCTTGATGTCTTCAGGATTTTTTTCCCCTCAACAAAATATTCTTATGAGAAGAACTGGGATTGGTATTACATCATAGGGCCAGCAATATGTGATATATTTTTTTGAGAAAGACACAAAAATATTGCTTGTAAGGTGAGACACTTAATTATTTTGAAAGGTCATTAGTTTTAATGTTAAGAAAGGAGATCTTAGATACCAGTCTCTCCTTCCTTTCCCTGTTTGTTCTCATTGTGTTCCTTCAAAGGGCTGGAGATCTGAGATTGGGAGGAATTGCACTCAATTTAATTGTTCACTTTATGTAATGAAAACGCATGGTTACAGTTTAGGCGGGTGATCATGTGAAAGAGTATTTGAAGTCTATTCAAATAAAGCAAGAAAGGAGTTGTCCCAAGGCAGATGACTGTATCCCATTCTCCCTTATGTAGATAAATCCCCCATGACAGTCTCATTCATGAACTTTTAAATCTCACCTTCTTTCCACAGGACTTCCTATGAGGCCAGCTCAGAATCTATTTCATTTTTAAAAAAGGTACATAGAAAAAGTAGCTTAATATTTCCCACCTAGGGTTTTCAATTAAATCACCTCATGTAAGAACTGAAAATGTCAGCTTTTCGGCAGCTATAGAAAAGTTTATGTGGTTTTCTGCTGTTTCTGGTGGTAAGGCATCCAAACTAACATTACCAAAACATAATGGTTAAGCAATAACTGTACATTAAGCTACAGTGCAAGTTCCACACAGGCAGGGACGATGTCTACCAACTCTGTTTTTATTTTATATTGCTTTTTTATGGGATTTGTTAAGTGCTTACAATGTGTTTAGCACTGTTCAAAGAACTGGGGTAGATACAAGTTATTCAGGTCGGACACAGTCCCTGTCCCATAAGAGGTGCACAATGTAAGTCAGAGGAAGAACTGGTATTGAATCCCCATTTTGCAGTTGAGGAAACTGAGGCACAGAGAAGTTTAATGACTTGTCCAAGGTTACCCAGCAGGTAAATGGCAATCAGAATTAGAACCCAGGCCCTCTGGCTCCTGGGCCCATGCTTTATCCACTAGGCCATGCTGCTTTCCTGTTGTATTCTCTCAAGCACTTAGTACAGTACACAATAAGCCCTCAATAAATAACATTGATGACAATGATGATAACAATAATAATGGTATTTGTTAAGCATTTACTATATTCCAGGTGCTGTACTAAGAGCTCTCCATCCCAACCGCTATCTTGCTGGTTCAATCCCTCATCTTATCCCGACTGGATTACTGCATCAGCCTCCTCTCTGATCTCCCATCCTCCTATCTCTCCCGGCTTCAATCTATACTTCACTATGCTGCCTGGATTATCTTTGTACAGAAACGCTCTGGGCATGTCACTCCCTTTCTCAAAAATCTCCAGTGGTTGCCTGTCAACCAAAGGATCAAGCAAAAACTCTTCACTCTCAGCTTCAAGGCTGTCCATCACCTCTCCCCCTCCTACCTCACCTCCTTTCTCTCCTTCTACAGCCCAGACCACACCCTCTGCTCCTCTGCCTCAGCTAACCTCCTCAATGGGCCTCCTTCTCGCCTGTCCCAACATCGACCCCTGGCCCATGTCCTTCCCCTGGCCTGGAATGGCCTCCCTCCACACATCTGTCAAAGTAGCTCTCTTCCTCCCTTCGAAGCCCTACTGAGAGCTCACCTCCTCCAGGAGGCCTTCCCAGACTGAGCCCCCTTTTTCCTCCCCTCCTCCCCATCTGCCCCACCCTACCTCCTTCCCCTCCCCACAGCATTTGAATATATTTGTACAGAAGTTGAGTGACTTGCTCAAAGTCACATAGCTGACAATTGGCAGAGCCAGAATTTGAACCCATGACCTCTGACTCCAAAGCCCATGCTCTTTCCACTGAGCCACGCTGCTTCTCTTATTGTGTGCAGAGCACTGTACTAAACTCTGGGAGAGTACAATATAACCATAAACAGATTCCCTGCCCACACGAGGTTACAGTCTAGAGGTGGAGACAGACATTAATATAAATAAATTAAATTACAGATAATTATAGAAGTGCTGTGGGGCTGGGAGGTGGGATGAATAAAGGGAGCATGCTGGTCAGTGCGACATAGAAGGGAGTGGAAGAAAAGGAAAGAAGGGCTTAGTCAGGGAAGTCCTCTTGGGGGACATATGCCTTCGACAAGGCTTTGAAGTTGGGCAGAGTAACTGTTTGTTGGAGCTGACAAGTAAGTAAGAATTTTAAGATTGAGAGGGAACCAGCTTGGGTAAGTGAGATGAGGCGGGGGGAATGTCTTCAAGGAGTTAGGATTCATTCATTCATTCAATTATTGAGTATTTACTTTGTGCACAGTACTGTACTAAGCACTTGGGAAAGATGCAATACATTAGGAGCCAATGTCTGATTCCTACTGTAGTAAAAAGAGGACCAGCACGGCCTAGGAGTCAGAGGTCATGGGTTCTAATCCATGTTCCTTCACTTGTCTGCTGTGTGATCTTGGGCAAGCCACTTAACTTCTCCGTGCCTCAGTTACCTCTTCTGTAAAATGGGGGTTGAGACTGTGAGCCCCACGTGGGACAACCTGATTACTTTGTATTTACCCCAGTGCTTAGAACAGTGCTTGGCAGGTAATAAGTGCTTAACAAATACCATCATTATTATTTAAAATGTAGCTCAATGGAGAGGTTAAAAGCAATGGTACTACTGGGAGTTCTTGTCAGTCAGCCAGTTGTATTTACTGAGCACTTACTGTGTGCAGAGCACTGTACTAAGTGCTTGGGAGAGTACAATATAGCAATATAACAGGTACATTCCCTGCCCACAACGAGCTTACAGTCTAGAGTTCTTCTTATCTGGCTTAAACAGGTAGAATTCTAGAGGGGAATATCAGGTTGATAGTCAAGAAAGAAATCAGATAATAATAATTATGGTATTTGTTAAGTGCTTACTATGTGCCAGGCACTGTACTAAGCGCTGAAAAATTTATTAAGTGCTTACTATATGCTAAGGACAAGGTAATCAGTTTGTCCCACGTGGGGCTCACTGTCTTAACCTCCATTTTACAGTTGAGGCAACGGAGGCACAGAGAAGTTAAGTGCCTTGCCCAAAGTCACACAGCTGATACGTTGTGGGGATGGGATTAGAATCTATGACCTCTGACTCCCAAGCCCATTCTCTTTCCACTAAGCCACACTGCCTCTCAAATATGATATTTGTTAAGCGTTTACTAGGTGCCAAACCCTGTTCTAAGTGCTGGGTTAGATACAAGGTAATCAGGTTGTCCCATGTAGGGCTCAAAGTCTCAATCCCCATTTTACAGATGGGGTAACTGAGACACAGAGAAGTGAAGTGACTTGCCCAAGGTCACAGCAGATAAGTGGCAGAGCTGGGATTAGAACACAAGACCTCTGACTCCCAAGCCTTTGATCTTGCTACTCTCCCCTGCTTGGTGTAAGCTCCTTGAGGGCAGGAATCCTGGTCCATTAACTCTATTTTACTCCCTCAAGAGTACAATACCATGCTACCGTGGCCGGCACTCAGTAAGAGCTTAATAAACACTATTTACTGATTGATTTGTTGTGCCTATTGCATATTGTTTGCCACAAAAGGAGCTGGATAATTCTAGAAACTAACAAACATTCTGGAATTTTAAAGGATGAGAGTGGGAGGGAAGAGGAAGGACTCACTTTTTAATTTTTAAGTGTTGGTAAATTACCATTGAAAATCCAGCAGCTAGATGTGTCAGGAGTGTCAATAATAATAATGGTATTTGTTAAGCACTTTCTATGTGCCAAGCACTGTTAATCAATCAATCAATCATATTTACTGAGCACTTACTATGTGCAGAGCACTGTACTAAGCGCTTGGGAAGTGCAAGTTGGCAACATGTAGAGATGGTCCCTACCCAACAGTGGGCTCACAGTCTAGAAGGGGGAGACAGAGAATAAAACCAAATGTATTAACAAAATAAAATGAATAGAATAGATATGTACAAGTAAAATAGAGTAATAAATATGTACAAACATATATACATATATATATATATATATATATATATATATATATATATATATATATATATATATATACATATATACAGGCTAAAGTACTGTTAAGTGAAAAGACCTCTGAATCTCAGCATGTGAATGAGGTTAGAGAAAAGTTCAGATAACTACCTGGCTTGAAAACCACCTCAACCAATTCAAATGTTTTCAATCATGGCATTGTTTCAGAGCATACATAATTTAATGTGGAAGATCTTGGGGTTTTAAATGGGTGCCCTGTAGCGAGGAAGGAAGGCCAGCCCAAGGATAATTTTTCCCATGGGAAAACCAATGTGTGACAAAGTGGAAATTCAGCTTAATTGGGCGCAGCCCAATATAGGCTATGCTTACAGTCTGGCTTAGTGGGGCTCACAGTCTGGTTTAGTGGAAAAAGCACAGGCTTGGGAGTCAGAGGTGGTGAGTTCTAATCCCAGCTTTGCCACTTGTCAGCTGCGTGACCTTGGGCAAGTCACTTAACCTCTCTGTGCCTCAGTTCCCTCATCTGTAAAGTGGGGATGAAGACTGTAAGCCCTACGTGGGACAACCTGATTACCTTATATCTACCCCAGCGCTTAGTGCTTGGCACATATTAAGCACTTAAACAAATACCAACATTATTATTATAGGTTTATCAAAATGAAACTTAGAAGATTTAAGCAGCATGTGTCAGTAGGGTTAGGGTTATGGTTCAAGTTTGGGTTACTAGAAGAGTTAGGTATGGATATTTAAGGAGAGTTATGGCTATACTTAGGTTAAATTTAAGGAGCAGAACAACTGTGGTTTGTAATACCTGTGGCAAGAAGTAGAGTTATACCCAGCGCTTAGAACAGTGATTGGCACATAGTAAGCGCTTAACAAATACCATCATCATTATTACTCTCAGAGCTGGTTTTAGGTCTTCAGGTTGACTAGTATGGCCAAGTTTCTTTGCTCCCAAGTTATCCTTAGCAGCCTCACGTCCCTCCCACGCCACCCTTGTTGAGAGAAGACTAAGAGAGTGGGAAGTACCTCCAAGTAGAAGCATCTCTCAAGATACAGAACATGGCCCAGTTCTGGTATGGTTGTACTTTGGGGTAAGGTAGCAAACCAAAATGTATGATAAAGCGGCTGTAATGTGAACTATGGCTGCACTGGGCAAGCTGCTATTTATAGGTGCACTGAAGCTGTTTATCTCCATTGATGGCAAAACAAGAAGGAAGGCTTAAACTGTGATGTGAGGGATTTAAATTACATGTAAAGAGAAGTTCTTTTAAATCATGGAATGTTTTAAAAGTACACTGAGGAGCCTCCACTCTGAAACTGTTTAGAAACATTATCTGTCTGGAATGGTTGAGTTGTGGTCCTACCTGGAGTCAGAGAGGTGGCCTAAATGTCCCTCTTTTTTTCATAGTATTTGTTTAGGGCTTGCTGTGTGCTGGGCACCATACTAAGCGCTGGGGTAGATATAAGATAATCAGTTTGGACACAGTCCATGTTCCATATGGGGCTCACAGTATTATCATCATTTTAGAGATGAGGTAACTGAGGCGCAGAGAAGTGAAATCACTTGCCCAAGGTCACACAGCAGACAAGTGGCAGAACTGGGATTAGAACCTCAGTCCTCAGACCCACAGGTCCATGCTCTTTCTACTCTTTCTGCTTCTCACTTCTAAGCCTGAGCATCCACGCTCTTTATTGTTAGTATTGGTAGTGAATAATCATAATAATTGTGGTATTTTTTAAGCACCTGCTGTTTGCCAGGCACTGTACTAAGCTCTGGGGTGGGTAAAGTAAGTTGAGTTGGACACAGTCCCTGTCCCATGTGGGGCTCACCATCTCATTCATTCATTGGCATTCTTCTAGCATAAGCATCCAGCAGGTGCCCAGTAAAAGCAGTTGATGATGGTTTTATCTCCATCTGCCTGGCATTTCACCACCTTGGTTTCATGAACAAGCTTTGAGATTTTGCTGCATGCAGATCCGGTAAATCAAAGTTAGCCTGCTGGACCTCACTCTTCCTTCTTTTCCTCTCCCAAAGTGGTCAGTGTCACCTTGTAACCTCCCCAGCGCTTAAAACAGTGCTTTGCACATAGTAAGTGCTTAATAAATGCCATTATTATCGTTATTATTATTATTATTCATTCCACCATATTTATTCAATCTCCATTTTACAGATGAGGTAACTAAGGCCCAGAGAAGTGAAGTGACTTGCCCAAGGCCACACAGCAGACAAGTGGCAGATTAGAACCCATAACCTTCTGATTCCCAGGCTCATGCCCTAGGAGCAAACACAACTGAAACAACAAGAACCCTGACCTTTCCTTCTCACAATGGCCACCGCCATGAATAGTTTAATATTTTCAGCTGTGACTGCAATTTCAGAATCTCTTAATGAAGAACACAGACAATAAAATTGCCAAGAGCAAAGCTCCAGACTGTGCCACTTCGGGGAACATCTTCTCTCTCACCCTGATTCCAAAGGGACTTTGCACCGGAAGACTCAGAGAAGCAGAAGATCCTCCTCTGTAAGCTAATGAGATTCTCTCCCCTTCTCCCTTTCCAACCTTTTTTCCTCCTTCCCCTCCACTCTGCTGTCTTTCTCTCTCACACACACATATCTCAAAGCTCCATTCATTTTAATGGGAGAATTTTGCAGGTATTAAGTTCCTGTGAGTTTATCAGAAAGCGGGCTGCCCAGGTTAAAATAACACTGTGCAGTAGAACAGAAAATAAGATGTCACACCAGGCTAAACATCTTTACTGTCACAACATACTAAAAAGCCTCCTGGGGAGAGAGGACCAAAGCAGAAACCTCACTGGACCCTTGCTGGGGAACAGGTGGGTAGGTTCCACTGATTGCCCACTGATACCCCCAGTAAGCTCCGTGGGCTAGCACTGGGTAAACTGGGCTTCTGACCTTGAGTCCCCTAGGCATCTTTGATTTGTTTGGGAAAGTGAAGATGTTTAGTTTGCCATGACATCTTATTTTCCTTTTCACTGCACAATGTTATTTTAAGCAGCCCAGTCTGCTTCCTGATAAACTTTGAGAACATTTCAGCTAGCTTGACTGTAAAGGGCTCTAGGAGGCTTGAGTTGGATTTATTTATTTATTTATTTATTTTACTTCACTTTATTTTCTTCCATGTTGAGCGTCACGGAGTGCCCCATTCAATAAAAGGGGTAAAAAAAGTGTATGGATTGGATAATAAAATGGAGTTGGCTTTTTGTGGGCTCGTCTTTCAGTGCTTTCAGCGTGCCTTCGAGAATAGAAATTCTCCATCCAGATAGATGGAATTAGTTGGACGGCCGGCTCTTCAGCTCAGTTCGGATCCTTGCTGGGAATCGGAGTCGGCCTGGTTCAGTATCTCCGATACTCAGAGCCAGATCACTTCCCAGAGTCATGTCATCACCACAACCCCACTGTCAAGTCGGAAACAGGGAAGCAGCGTGTCCTAGTAGAAAAAATATTGGCCTTGAAGTCAGGGAACCTGGATTCAACTGGCTCTGCCAGTTGCCTGCTATGTGACTTTGGGCAAGTCACTTGACTTCTCTGTGCCTCAGTTTCCTCAACTGTAAAACAGGAATTCAAAACCTGTTCTCCCTCCTACTTGGGCTGTGGGCCCCATGTGGGACAGGGACTGTGTCCACCCCGATTAACTTGTACCTACCCCAGTGCTTAAAATATTGCTTGACACATTGCAGGTGTTTCATACTTTTTAAACAAAAGGAACAGAAACTGTAACCTATCTCCCATGATTTCTGTAACAAATAGAAAGCAAAACTATCTCTGTCTTCCTATTAAATTCCTTCCTGCACTAGGCACTTGGGAAGTACAGAATAACAAGGACTTAACACTCTAGAGGGGATTCAAAAATAAAAATACATGCGCCTAGAGTGATCAAAATAAATCTATTGGGGGACATATATTATAATAATAATAATGGCATTTGTTAAGCGCTTGCTATGTGCCAAGCACTGTTCTAAGGGCTGGGGGAGATACAAGGTAATCAGGTTATCCCACGTGGAGCTCACAGTCTTAATCCCCATTTTACAGATGAGGGAACTGAGGCACAGAGAAGTTAAGTGACTTGCCCAAAGTCACCCAGCTGACAAGTGCCAGAGCTGGCATTAGAACCCACGACCTCTGACTCCCAAGCCCATGCTCTGTCCACTGAGCCACACTATTCATATATATATATATTTATATATATATATATTCATATATATTCATATATATATATGAATGCCAAGGAGGATGACATAAGTAAGCTCTTTGTAGGCAGAGAATGTGTCTGTTACATTGTTGTGTTGTACTCTCCCAAGTGCTTAGTACAGTGCCCTGTACACTGGAAGCTCTACTAAATACAACTGATTGATTGATTCGTAACTTTTAAATGATAAAACCACCCGCATGCACATCATCATTTTTTTAATGTCTCATCTCATTCCCTCTAGATAGATGCACGGTACCAGAAAAATGTCCTCTAAAATCCTAATAACATTTTATCCAAAATGAGTAGAAAAAACATTTTAAGGAAGAAATGGGAGTGAGTCATATTAATCAATCAATCAATCGTATTTATTGAGCGCTTACTGTGTGCAGAGCACTGACTAAGCGCTGGGGAAGTACAAGTTGGCAACATATAGAGACAGTCCCTACCCAACAGCAACCCTTCTTTACATCTATTTATACAGTTGTTTATCACCAGTTGTTTCAGACATTTAACTTCCTACTCAAACCTCCTGTCCCCCAGCCTCCCCCATCTCTAGCCCCTGATAATTATTATTATTTTTATTATTAATCAGATTTATTGAGCACTCACTATGTGCAAAGCACTGTACTAAGCACTTGGGAGAGTACAGTATAACATCAGATACATTCCCTGCCTACTATGAGCTCACATTCTAGAAGGGGAGGCAAAAATTAATATAAATAAATAAATTACAGATATTCATTCATTCATTCAATCATATTTATTAAGCACTTACTGTGTGCAGAGCACTGTACTAAGCACTTGGGAAGTACAAGTTGGCAACATACAGAGACGGTCCCTACCCAACAACGCGCTCACAGTCTAGAAGGGGGATACAGACAACAAAACAAAACATGTAGACAGGTGTCAAGTTGTCAGAACAAATTGAATTAAAGCTAAAGGCACATTATTAACAAAATAAATAGAATTAATAGAATAGTAAATATGTACAGGAATATACATATGAGCTGTGGGGAAGGGAGGGAGGATGAATGAAGCAGCAAGTAAAAGTGTCAAAGGAGTGGGAGAGAAGGAGAGGAGGGCTCAGTCAGGGAAGCCTTCCTGGTGGAAATGTGCCTTCAATAAGGCTTTGTGGGGGGAGAGATTAATTGTTTGTCTGATACTAGGAGGGAGGGCATTCCAGGCCAGAGGTTGGATGTGGGCAAGAGATCGGCAGCGTGATAGATGAGATGGAGGTAGAGTGAGAAAGTTAGCACCAGAGGAATGAAGTGTGCGGGCTGAGTTGTAGTAGGAGAGCAGTGAGGTGAGATAGGAGAGGTCAAGGTGGTTAAGTGCTTTAAAGCCAGTGGTGAGGAGTTTATGCTTGATGCAGAGGTGGATGGGCAACCACTGGAGTTTCTTGAGGAGTGGAGAAACATGGTCTGAACATTTCTGAAGGAAAATGATTGGGGCGGTAGAATGGAGCATGGACTGGAGTGGTGTCTCTTCCTGCCTTCAGGACATCTCCATCTGGATGTCTGCCCATCATCTAAAACTCAATACATCCAAGACTGAACTCCTTATCTTCCCCCCCAACCCCTGCCCTCTCCCTGACTTTACCATCACTGTAGATGACACTATCATCATCATCATCATCATCAATCATATTTACTGAGCACTTATTATGTGCAGAGCACTGTACTAAGCCCTTGGGAAGTACAAATTGGCAACATATAGAGACAGTCCCTACCCAACAGTGGGCTCACAGTCTAAAAGGGGGGAGACAGAGAACAAAACCAAACATACTAACAACATAAAATAAATAGAATAGATATGTACAAGCAAAATAAATAAATAAATAGAGTAATAAATATGTACAAACATATATACATATATACAGGTGCTGTGGGGAAGGGAAGGAGGTAAAATGGAGGGGATGGAGAGGGGGACGAGGGGGAGAGGAAGGAAGGGGCTCAGTCTGGGAAGGCCTCCTGGAGGAGGTGAGCTCTCAGTAGGGACTTGAAGGGAGGAAGAGAGCTAGTTTGGCGGAGGGGCAGAGGGAGGGCATTCCAGGCCCGGGGGATGACGCAATTCAACACAATTCTATTCTCATATAACATAATCCACAGAGACAAGTAGATTGGTAGAGGAAGAAATTTTTGCTTGCATATGGATAGTGTCAGTCAAAGAATATCGCTGCTTCACTTTCCAGCCTCTGATTCAATTCTATCATGCAGTTCTTCCCATTTCCTTGTGTTTCTTTGCACATTATAGTGTTGTTTTCACTCGCATAATTACCTCCACCATACAATTCCCTTTCTTATCCCCTTAAAACTAGGAAATAAAATATGTACCATATGTGGGTAACAGTAGGCAGTGATAGCGACCCATTCTAGGGTGCGAAGAGGAAAATCAATCATTTCATCAATGCTATTTATCGAGTGATTACCTGTATGTATAGTACTGTACTAAGCATTTGAGTAAAATACAATAGAGTTGGTAGATATGATCCCTGCCTCAAGGAATTTATAGTCTAGTGGGGTAATAATGCTGGTATTTGTTAAGCGCTTACTATGTGCCAAGTACTGTTCTAAGCACTAGGGGAGATACAAGGTGATCAGTTTGTCCCATGTGGGGCTCACAGTCTTAATCCCCATTTTACAGATGAGGTCACCGAGGCCCAGAGAAGTGAAGTGACTTTCCCAGAGTCACACAGCTGACAAGTGGCAGAGTTGGGATTGGAAACCATGACCTCTGACTCCCCAAGCCAGGCCGCTTCTCATTCATTCATTCAATTGTATTTATTGAGTGCTTACTGTGTGCAGTGCACTGTAGTAAGTGCTTGGAAAGTACAATACAGCAATAAAGAGAGACAATCTCTGCCCACAGTGGGATTAAAACATACAACAGATAGGAAATAAACTAGCTGATTCAGATCTGAGAAAACAAGGACTTTCCTGGTTCCAAGCCACAGTGTCTCAGGATGTGTTGTAAGGGAGTTTTTTGCATTCATTCATTCAACCATATTTATTGAGCGCTTACTGTGTGCACAGCACTGTACTAAGTGCTTGGAAAAATACAATAGAACAACAAAAATGTATTTATATTGATGTCTGTTTATTTGTGTTGTTGTCTATCTCTCCCCCTTTAGACTGTGAGTTTGTTATGGACAGGCATTGTCTCTCTCTATTGTTATACTGTACTTTCTCAGGCGCTTAGTACAGTGGTCTGCACACAGTAAAGGCTCAATAAATGTGATAGAATGAATGAATGAACTATCTGACACATTCCCTGTCCATAAGGAGCTCACAGCATTTAGCCTGAAAGGTGAAGTGCTGTTGATCCCATGTGAGGTCAACCAGGGAAAGTTAGTTAGTCTGAGAAAGCAGATTGGCCTAATGGAAAGAGCACCCTTGCCTTCTGTGTGACCTTGGCTAAGTCACTTCTATGTACCTGTTAACTCATCTGTAAAATGGGAATGACATCGATGAATCAATTGATGATATTTATTGAGTGCTTACTGTGTGCAAGGCACTGTACCCAGCAATTCGGAGAGTTCAGTATAACAGAGTTGGTAGACGTATTCCTTACTCTCAACAAACTTATAGTCTAGAGTGGGAGATTAATAATATAAATAAATTAATTAGGGATATGTGGTTGAAGCGGTGGGATTGAATGAGTTTTCCGAGGGAGTGGGTGTAGATGGAGAATAGACGGGGTCCCAGAACTGAACGTTGACTCACCCCTGCAGTTAGAGAGTGAGAGGCAGAGGAGGAGTAGCCAGAGTTGGTTTATACTTTGGCCAAGAGTTTATAATTTTAATTTGACTCTAAAACTTTGGGTTTAATATCCATACTGGGACATTTATAAAACCCATGCAAAATATAAGCAAAAGAGAATGAATCTGAGTGATGAGAGGAGAATGAATAATAAAATCATTTAAACTTTAAACTTTAAAATGAAAAATAAAATAAAATTGAATACTTATGTGAACAGTTCACTTAATGCTTGAATCATCCATAGGGACATTTATGAGCCCCACAAAAATATCAATGTAAGAAAATTAATCACTGTAATGAGAGGAGAATGAATTATAAGACTAATGAAAAATAAAAAAATAATTTCAAGTGAAAAATATAGGTTCGTGTGTCATTAATTTCTCAGCAGTTCTAAAGAAAGTCTGCCTCCAATACCTTTGAAGTTTCAGAAGATGGTTCTAGGCATAGTTTATTATTATAATCCTTCAAATTAAAGGTAAATTCTGTTATAATAAAATTAAAATATGTTTAAATCTTAAAATATTGAAAAAGGGCTTAATGTGTATTCTTACTTTGAAAATGCTTCTGAATTATTTGAATATACATTCAAAATCCACTATTTAAAATGCACTGCCTATCTTTTACCAGGCAGCCAAGATGTAGCCACTGCTTCTCATCTTTAACCAGCGAAGCTGGGTAATTTAGTGGACTCCTAGGAGCATGGATTTTCATTCATTCATTCATTCAATCGTATTTATTGAGCGCTTGCTATGTGCAGAGCACTGTACTAAGCGCTTGGAAAGTACAAATTGGCAACATATAGAGACGGTCCCTACCCAACAACGGGCTCACAGTCTAGAGGATTTAACAGTCAAAGGACCTGGGTTCTAATCCCAGCTCCACCACTAGTCTGCTGTGTGGCTTTGGTCAAGTCCCTTAACTTCTCTGTGCCTCAGTTCCCTCTTCTGCAAATATAATAATAATAATGATGGTATTTGTTAAGCACTTACTATGTGCCAAGCACTGTTCTAAGTACCGGGGTAGATAGAAGGTAATCAGGCTGTCCCACATGGGGCTCACAGTCTCAATCCCCATTTTACAGATGAGGTAACAGAGGCATAGAGAAGTTAAGTGACTTGCCCAAGGTCACAGAACAGACAAGTGGCAGAGCTGAGATTAGAACACATGATCTCCGACTCCCAAGCCGGAGTCGACTTGGCCAACTCTTGTCACTAGGCCATGTTACTTCTCAATATGTAATTCAACATCTGTTTTCCCTCCTTCTGATACTGTGAGCCCTATGTGGTACCTGATTAACTTGTATCCATCTCAGCGTTTAGTATATATTTGGCATGTAGAAAGCACTTAACAAATATCACAATTACTATTATTTGAGACTTACTTGTGACTGAGGCAAAAGGAACGCCTCAGAAACCATTCACCCTGGTACAAAGCGCATTTAGGAGTTTGAAAACAACCTTCCATTTGAAAGGGAATCATTTCATTTGAAATGTAAGTAGCTACTGGATACCTGTATTTTTTGAGCACTATGTGCAGACTAGCTTGGAAGATCTTACAATTTTCTGGGGAAGTCCAGAAACAGAAATAATTTACCTGGGGTAGTGGATAGAACACAGGCTTGGGAGTAAGTAAGCACTTAATACAGTAAGTGCTTTTTGAATTTTAATTTTATTTTATGGTATTTCTTAAGCATTTACTATGTGCCAGACACTGTACTAACTGCTGGGGTAGATACAAGCTAATCAGGTTGGACGCAGTCCCTGTTCCACATAGAGTTCACAGTCTTAATCCCCATTTTACAGATGAGATAACTGAGTCACAGGGAAGTAAAGTGACTTGCCCACAGTAGAATACTTTGCACACAGTAAGAACTCAATAAATGCGATTGAGTGAATGAGTCAGAAGGTCATGGGTTCTAATCCCAGCTCTGCCACATGTCTGCTGTGTGGCCTTAGGCAAGCCTCTTCACTTCTCTGTGCCTCAGTTACCTCATCTGTAAAATGGGGATGAAGAATGTGAGCCCCATGTGGGCCACGGACTGTGTACAACTGGATTTGCTTATATCCACCCCAGTGCATGGCACATAGTAAGTGCTTAACAAATACCATAATTATTCCTGCACTTAGAACAGTTGGACACCTAGTAAGTGCTTAAATAAAAAGTACCGTAATTATTATTATTATTTAAAAGAAGGAAAAAGAAGAATAAACATGTATCTGGTAGTAGCAGGAGTATGAAAGTAGTAGTAGAAGTATTAATGGTTTTAATAATAATAAAAATAATAATTATAGTATTGGGAAGCACTTACAATGTGCCAGGCACTGTCTAAGCTCTAGGGTACATGAAAGGTAATCAGGTTGTCCCATGTGGGGCTCACAGTCTTAATCCCCATTTTACAGATGAGATAACTGAGGCACAGAGAACTTAAATGGTAACAGACGTCGCAGAGCTGAGATTAGAACCCACAACCTCTGACTCCCAAGCCCATGCTCTTTCCACTTAGCCACCATGCTACTGAGTGCAAAGCACTGTGAGAAATCCTCTTTGTAATTAGTTTTAGTGTCTGTCTCTCTCTGTAGGCTGTAAACTCCTTCTCAACATCGTAAAATCCAAATTGCTACCACAGTAATCCAATCACTTATTCTACCCTGTCTTGATTACACTATCAGGCTCCTTGCTGACCTCTCAGTCTTCTGTCTCTCCCCACTCCAGTCCATACTTCACTCTGATGACTGAATCATTTTTCTACAAAAACATTCAGGCCATGTCCCTCCACTCCTCAAGAAACTCCAGTGGTTGCCTTTCCACCTCCGCAAAAAAACCTTCTCACTATTGGCTTGAAAGCACTCATTCATTCATTAAACCATATTTATTGAGAGCTTACTATGTGCAGAGCACTCTACTAAGCACTTGGGAAGTACAAGTCGGCAACATATAGAGACAGTCCCTACCCAACAACGGGCTCAGTCTAGAAGGTGGAGACAGGCAACAAAACAAAACATGTGGGCTGGTGTCAAGTCATCAGAATAAATAGAAGTAAAGCTAGATGCACATCATTAGCAAAATAATTACGATTGATCATCATCATCATCATCAATCGTATTTATTGAGCGCTTACTGTGTGCAGAGCACTGTACTAAGCACTTGGGAAGTACAAATTGTCAACATATAGAGACAGTCCCTACTCAACAGTGGGCTCACAGTCTAAAAGAGGGAGACAAAACCAAACATACTAACAAAATAAAATAAATAGAATAGATATGTACAAGTAAAATAAATAAATAAATAAATAAATAGAGTAATAAATATGTACAAACATATATACATATATACAGGTGCTGTGGGGAAGGGAAGGAGGTAAGATGGGGGGATGGAGGGGGGACGAGGGGGAGAGGAAGGAAGGGGCTCAGTCTGGGAAGGCCTCCTGGAGGAGGTGAGTTCTCAGTAGGGCCTTGAAGGGAAGAAGAGAGCTAGCTTGGCGGATGGGCAGAGGGAGGGCATTCCAGGCCCGGGGGATGACGTGGGCCGGGGGTCGATGGCGGGACAGGCGAGAACGAGGCCTAACGGTCAGGAGATTAGTGGCGGAAGAGTGGAGGGTGCGGGGTGGGCTGTAGAAGGAGAGAAGGGAGGTGAGGTTGGAGGGGGAGAGGTGATGGACAGCCTTGAAGCCCAGGGTGAGGAGTTTCTGCCTGATGCGCAGATTGATTGGTAGCCACTGGAGATTTTTGAGGAGGGGAGTAATATGCCCAGAGCGTTTCTGGACAAAGATAATCCGGGCAGCAGCATGAAGTATGGATTGAAGTGGGGAGAGACACGAGGATGGGAGATCAGAAAGAAGGCTGATGCAGTGGTCCAGACGGGATAGGATGAGAGCTTGAATGAGTAGGGTAGCGGTATGGATGGAGAGGAAAGGGCGGATCTTGGCAATGTTGCGGAGCTGAGACCGGCAGGTTTTGGTGACGGCTTGGGTGTGAGGGGTGAACGAGAGCGCTGAGTCGAGGATGACACCAAGGTTGCGGGCTTGTGAGATGGGAAGGATGGTAGTGCTGTCTACAGTGATGGGAAAGTCAGGGAGAGGGCAAGGTTTGGGAGGGAAGATAAGGAGTTCAGTCTTTGACATATTGAATTTTAGATGGTGGGCAGACATCCACATGGAGATGTCCTGAAGGCAGGAGGAGACTCGAGCCATAAGGGAGGGAGAGAGAGCAGGGACAGAGATGTAGATTTGGGTGTCATCAGCACAGAGGTGATAGTTGAAGCTGTGGGAGCCTATGAGTTCACCAAGAGAGTGAGTGTATATAGAGAACAGAAGGGGACCAATAACTGACCCTTGAGGAACCCCTACAGTAAGGGGATGGGAGGAGGAGAAGGAACCCACAAAGGAGACTGAGAATGAATGGCCAGAGAGATAAGAGGAGAACCAGGAGAGGATGGAGTCTGTGAAGCCAAGGTTGGATAGCATGTTGAGGAGAAGGGGGTGGTCCACAGTGTCGAAGGCAGCTGAGAGGTTGAGGAGGATTAGGATAAAGTAGGAGCCATTGGATTTGGAAAGCAGGAGGTAATTGGTGACCTTTGAGAGGGCAGTTTAGGTGGAGGGTAGGGTACCGTCTCTATATGTTGCCAACTTGTACTTCCCAAGCGCTTAGTACAGTGCTCTGCACACAGTAAGTGCTCAATAAATGCTATTAAATGAATGAATGAATGAATGAATGATGGAAACCAGATTGGAGGGGGTCGAGGAGAGAGTTGGCGTTGAGGAATTCGAGGCAGTGGGTGTAGATGACTTGTTCTAGGAGTTTGGAAAGGAAGGGTAGGAGGGAGATAGGGTGATAACTAGAAGGGGAGGTGGGGTCAAGAGAGGGTTTTTTTTAGGATGGGGGAGACGTGGGCATGTTTGAAGGCAGAGGGGAAGAGATGGAAGTTAAGGAGGGGAGGAGGGAAGGGGTGAAAGATTTCATAAGATGAGAGGGAATGTGCTCTGATGCACAGGTGGATGGTAGCACTTGAGAGGAGGAAGGAGATTTCATCTGAAGATACTGCTGGGAAGGATGGGAGAGTAGCAGAGAGGGTTGAGAGCTGGGGGGATGGAGAAGGGGGGAGGGGTGACTTTGGGGAGCTCAGACATGATGGAGTTAATTTTACTAATGAATTAGGAGGCCTGATCATTGCGGGGTAGATATAAGGTACTGGGGTACCTTCTACTGGGGTAGATATAAGGTAATCAAGTTGTCCCATGTGGGGCTCACAGTCTTAATTCCCATTTTACAGATGAGGTAACAGGCACAGAGAAGTTAAGTGACTTGCCCAATGTCACACTGCTGATAATTGGTGGAGCCAGGATTAGAATCCACAACCTCTGACTCCCAAGTGCGTGCTCTCTCCACTAAGCCATGCTACTTCAAAGATCTGGAGCTATTGATAAGTATAATGGGTGTTGATCTATTACCCTTTCCCATGATTCTTTCATAAATCTAAAGTAGCCATGTGAATTTGAATTCCTCCTGACCAGTAAAAATAAAGATAATAATTCTGACATTTTTATGGTATTTATTAAGCACTTACTATGTGCCAAACACTATACTGATTGCTGGGGTAGATACAAGATAATCGGGTTGGTCCTACATTTTAAGTCCCAATTTTTCAGATGAGATGAATTCACTCAATCGTATTTATTGAGTGCAAACTGTGCGCAGAGCACTGTACTAAGTGCTTGGAAAGTACAATTTGGCAGCAGATAGAGACAATCTCTACCCAACATTGGGCTCAGAATGAAACAGAGAAGTTGTCACGAGTCCCCGATTCATACCAACCAGGACCTTCCTGGACCGGGGGAGCCTCGGTGTCACATAGTAGAGTTCAAACCACATCTCAGATCACCAAGGTTACTGTGGAAAGCTTTTTATTTAGTTTTACCAATGTGCAAGGGAGTGACACATACACACAGTCATCCACTCCACTCCACCAAGGGTCCAATACCAGTCTGTGGCCAAAGGAGCCCATTCTGCCAATGCTTCTTTCTGCTTCCAAGTGCTACTGCCTTCTGCATCTCTGCCCCTGCTCTCTCCCCCTCCTTCCAGGCTCGCATCTCCTCCTGCCTTCAGGACATCTCCATCTGGATGTCTGCCCATCACCTAAAACTCAACATGTAAAAGACTGAACTCCTTGTCTTCCCTCCCAAACCCTGCCCTCTCCCTGACTTTCCGATCACTGTGGACGGCACTACCATCCTTCCCGTCTCACAAGCCCACAACCTTGGTGTCATCCTCGACTCCGCTCTCTCCTTCACCCCTCACATCCAAGCCGTCACCAAAACCTGCCGGTCTCAGCTCTGCAACATTGCCAAGATCCGCCCTTTCCTCTCCATCCAAACCGCTACCCTGCTCGTTCAAGCTCTCATCCTATCCCGTCTGGACTACTGTATCGGCCTCCTCTCCGATCTCCCATCCTCGTGTCTCTCCCCACTTCAATCCATACTTCATTCCACTGCCCGGATTGTCTTTGTCCAGAAAAGCTCTGGGCATGTTACTCCCCTCCTCAAAAATCTCAAAGTGGCTACCAATCAACCTACGCATCAGGCAGAAACTCCTCACCCTGGGCTTCAAGGCTCTCCATCCCCTCGCCCCCTCCTACCTCACCTCCCATCTCTCCTTCTACTGCCCAGCCCGCGCCCTCCGCTCCTCTGCCACTAATCTCCTCACCGTTAGGCCTCGTTCTCGCCTGTCCAGCCGTCGACCCCTGGCCCACGTCCTCCCCCGGGCCTGGAATGCCCTCCCTCTGCCCATCCGCCAAGCTAGCTCTCTTCCTCCCTTCAAGGCCCTACTGAGAGCTCACCTCCTCCAGGAGGCCTTCCCAGACTGAGCCCCCTCCTTCCTCTCCCCCTCCTCCCCCTCCGCCTTACCTACTTCCTTTCTCCACAGCACCTGTATATATGTATATATGTTTGTTCGCATTTATTACTCTATTTATTTATTTATTTATTCTACTTGTACATATCTATTCTATTTACTTTATTTTGTTAATATGTTTTGTTTTGTTCTCTGTCTCCCCTTTCTAGACTGTGAGCCCACTGTTGGGTGGGGAACGTCTCTATATGTTGCCAACTTGTACTTCCCAAGCGCTTAGTACAGTGCTCTGCACACAGTAAGCGCTCAATAAATATGATTGATTGATTAATTCTGCTGCTTTCCAGTGCTGCTCTCCTGCTGAGGGTGTTTCACTCTGCTTCTCTGCGTACCTCTGCTCCTTCTCGTGAGGCCTCCAAGGGCTCCTTTTGCATGCCTCTAGTTGCCCTCCTAGAATTCAAGGCAACTTCCTTTCATCTGCTTTAGGCGTAGCAGCTGGGGCTCTACATGGCAATTATTGACTGGTCCAGGACCAATACCAGATAGAACAGGAAGAGAAAGCCACGGCTCCCTCCATGCAAACATCTGCCTCAAATAGAGCGCCTCAGTACCACCTGAGTCTTCTCCTTGTTGTTGTTGTTCAAGGGATCACAAACAGTCACTAAAAAGGTAGCTTGTTGTGGGCTTACCACAGAAGCGAGGTGACTTGCCCAAGGTCACACAGCAAAGAAGTGACAGAGGCAAAATTAGAACCCAGGTCCTTGGATTGTTTCACTTGACTGTCTCAAAGCTACTCTTTTCCCTTGTCATATTTGTGCCGTTGGAGGGCTAAGGTTTTTTTTTCTTAGGTTTTTTTAATCGCATTTATTAAGCACTTACTATGTGCAAAGAACTGTTCTAAGCACTGGAGCACTGTTCTAAGTGCTGGAGCACTGTTCTAAGCGCTGATTGATTTGTTGATTGCTCCTTAAGATTTTCCTTGCTTCCTAAGAAATCAGTTTTTAGTTTTTGATCAAAAATTAGGCACTCATTCCTGTCCCTTGGTATAGTAGGTTTTATTCAGATTTCTGGAGAGGCCCACAAAACCACCTTTTTACTTTCTCAAGCCCTCTTCAGAACAGTGCCCAGCACTTAAAACAGTGCCCAGCGCTTAGAATAGTGCTTTGCACATAGTAAGTGCTTAACAAATACCATCATTATTATTATTATGGCCTGGTGGACAGAGCATAGGGCTGAGAGTCAGAAGGAGCTCCACCACTTGTCTGCTGTGGGACCTTGGACAAGTCACTTAACTTCTCGGTACCTCAGTTACCTCATCTTCAAAATGGGGACTTAAAATGTGGGACATGGATTATGTCCAACCTGACTTGCTTGTATCTACCCCAGTGCTTAGTACAGAGCCTAGCACGTAGTACACGCTTAACAGATACCATATAATAAAAGAGCACTTCATGTCCCAATTTTGGTGGGTAACATGACTCCTTCTGTAGCCATGATAAGCAGCCACCGTATTATTGCAGCCTAAATTCTAAGACACCGATTCACAAACCTGCAGTGAATAACACAGGGAAGCATTTCCAAAGACTCCTTGCACTTTTGAGATGCCAAATGATCCTATTCAAGATTAATCAAAACAGTAGGGAATAGTGGTGACAAACAACTTTCAGAGCTGGTCTCTCCTTTTCTTTGCTCTTTTGTTGATCTAAATAGCCGTTTTGGTGAGTGAGAAGAAAGAATAGGATGTAATTAGTGTTTCATGTAATGTTCCATGTTTAGTTTTGTAATCCTCCAGTCAGGTTTATTTTCATGTTAAGGAAAGGAGGTCCCACTGGAATAGTATTATAATCTCTTCTTAGCTTTCTGGGGCTCTCTTCCTCTTGAAAGGTTTATGACATAATAAATTACACCAGATTATTCAAAATGAAATGAAAAGTGCTTTAAAGCTCACATTGGAGAAGAATTGACCCCCCAAGTCCTCCCCTGAATGGCATCCCTATTGTATAACATTAGCAAGGTATTCTGATTACTAAGAAACACAGCCTCATTTTCAGTGTTGAAGGTGTCCTGCTTAATAGAAGTACCATCAATTGACCCTTAGTAATAATATTAATAGTAATAATTGGTGCTATTTGTTAAGCACTTACTATGTGGCAGGTACTGTTCTAAGCACTGGGGTAGGTACAAGATAATCAGGTTGGACACAGTCCCTGTCTCACAAAGGGCTCACAGTCTTAATCCTCATGTTATAGATGAGGGAACTGAGGCACAGAGAAGTTAAGTGATTTGCCCAAGGTCATACAACAGACAAGTGGTAGAGCCGGGTTTAGAACCCATGACCTGCTGCCCAGGCCCGTGCTCTATCTACTAAGCCACACTCTTCCTCATGTGTTCAGGCAGCTCATTGATGTTCTTTGTTGTCTGTCTCCCCCTTCTAGACTGTGAGCCCGTTGTTGGGTAGGGACTGTCTCTGTCTGTTGCCGAATTGTACTCTCCAAGCACTTAGTACAGTGCTCTGCACCCAGTAAGCTCTCAATAAATATGATTGATTGAATGAATTAATCTAGTACGTCAATCAATCAATCTAGCATTGATTGATTGATTGAATCAATCAATCAATCAATCTCTGCTATCTCATTCACCCCTCACATCCAATCTGTCACCAAAACCTGCCGGTCTCACCTCTGCAACATCGCCAAGATCCGCCCTTTCCTCTCCATCCAAACCACTACCTTGCTGGTCGAATCTCTCATCCTATCCCGACTGGATTACTGGATCAGCCTCCTCTCTGATCTCCCATCCTCCTGTCTCTCCCCACTTTAGTCTGTACTTCACGCTGCTGCCCAGATCATCTCTGTGCAGAAATGCTCTGGGCATGTTACTCCCCTCCTCAAAAATCTCCAGTGGATACCAGTCAACCTACGCATCAGGCAAAAACTCCTCACTCTCGGCGTCACGGCTGTCCATCACCTCGCCCCCTCCTACCTCACCTCCCTTCTTTCCTTCTACAGCCCAGCCCGCACCCTCCACTCCTCTGCAGCCACTAACCTCCTCACTGGGCCTCGTTCTCACCTGTCCTGCCATCAACCCCTGGCCCACGTCCTCCCCCTGTCCTGGAATGCCCTCCCTCTGCACACCCACCAAGCTAGCTCTCTTCCTCCCTTCAAAGCCCTACTGAGAGCTCAGCTCCTCCAGGAGGCCTTCCCACACTGAGCCCCCTCCTTCTTCTCCCCCTCCCCATCCTCCTCACCCTACCTCCTTCTCCTCCCCACAGCACCTGTATATATGTTTGTACAGATTTATTACTCTATTTATTTTACTTGTACATATTTACTATTCTATTTATTTTATTTTGTTAATGATGTGCATCTAGCTTTACTTCCATTTATTCTGATGACTTGACACCAGTTCACATGTTTTGTTTTGTTGTCTGTGTCCCCCTTCTAGACAGTGAGCCCGTTGTTGGGTAGGGACCATCTCTATATGTTGCCAACTTGTACTTCCCAAGCACTTAGTACAGTGCTCTGCACACAGTAAGCGCTCAATAAATACGATTGATTGAATGAATGAATGAATACTTACCAAGAAGCAGCACATAGCTAATGCAAACCCAGCTCCAGTCTTCTCCCAGATACGTGCTCTGTCTTCTTGTTCCATGATGCCCTACATATTGTCTGGGACATCCTGGGATCACCAAGAAGCTCCTGAATTGATTTTTCCACCCCACGCTATTGGACTTCAGCAGCCACACTATAGATACCTTCCCATTTACCCTTGGAACTAAGAACTCAGCACTACCATCCACAAGTTGTCCAGATAATGATTACGGTTCCCCATAGGTAATAATAATACTAATGTTGTTATGTGTTAAGCGCTTACTATGTGCCAAGCACTGTTCTAAGCGCTAAGGTAATACAAAGTAATCCAGTTGTCCCACATGGGGCTCAGAGTATTAATCCCCATTCTACAGATGAAGGAACTGAGGCACAGAGAAGTAAAGTGAGTTGCCCAGAGTCACCCAGCTGACAAGTGGCAGAACTGGGATTAGAACCCATGACCTCTGACTTCCAAGCCTGGGCTCTTACCACTAAGCCACACTGCTTCTCATAGGTATTTATAGGTACCCCGTGAAGCAGCATGGCCTAGTGGATAGAGCCCGGGGCTGGGAGTCAGAAAGACCTTTGGTTCTAATTCTGGTCCTGCCATTTGTCTGCTGTGTGACTTTGGGCAAGTCACTTAACTCCTCTGGCCTCAGTTACCTCATCTGTAAAATGGGAATGAAGACTACGAGCCTCATCTGGGATAGGGACTCTGTCAAACCTGATTACCTTGTATCTTCCTCAGAGCTCCGAACAGTACTTGACTCATAGTAAACATTTAACAAATGCCATTGTTATTGCTATGATTTCCTAGCAGTCAACAGCTAGTGCAGCAGCCTTATGTGGGCTACTATGGAGCATTTCACTTGCCCTCTTTGGCTAGGGCTGCCCGCCGAACACAGGGTCTATCAAAGTGTTGTGCCAGAACACAAGTGTCTTTAGCAGTGGGTTCTGCAGGAATGTAGCACCCGCAGTGTAGGAGAAGTGAGTGTATGCCTGATTTTCCATGAACACAGTTTGCAGACTTGAAGAGCCCTGCAATAAGGGAAACTCTCCTGACAGAGTCTCCTGTTGAAATTGAGGGGCAAACTTTGGTCTTGAGATTCATGTGTTTTGGGCCAAATAAGTAATGAGGTACAGGTCCTGTTACAAAAGAATTGTAGTTGAATGTGTAATAATAAATAACACGTGACCAGGCATAAGCACTCCCTCCAGCCCAGAATTCTATCTCCTTTCACATCAGGCACATCACTACTCTCCGCATCTTCAAAGCCCTACTAAAATCACACCTCCGCCACATAGCCTTCCCCGATTATTGTCTCATCAACCCCCCATCATTTCCTCCCTACTGTGTTAGCTGTGCAATTGAGTTCTCAAGCCCTAAGCACTTGGGTACTCAACCACTTATATGCAGTCAGTCAATCGTATTCATTGAGAGCTTCCTGTGTGCAGAGCACCGTGTTAAGTGCTTCAGAGAGTACAATATAACAACGGAATAGACATTCCCTTACTAGGTGCTTAGTACAGTGCTCTGCACACAGTAAGCGCTCAATAAATATGATTAATGATGACTCCCTGACCACAACAACCTTACAGTCTAGAGGGAGAGACAGACATTAATATAAATAAATAAAATTACAGATATGTACATAAGCGTTAAGGGACTGGGCTGGGGATGAATAAAGGAAGCAAATCAGGGTGATGCAGAAGGGAGGGAAAAGTAAGGAAAAGAGGCCTTAGTCAAGTATGGATTCTACTTCTAGAGAAGCAGCGTGACTCAGTGGAAAGAGCATCATGGGCTTTGGAGTCAAAGGTCATGTGTTCAAATCCCGGCTCTGTCAATTATCAGCTGTGTGACTTTGGGCAAGTCACTTAACTTCTCTGTGCCTCCGCTACCTCATTTGTAAAATGGGGATTAAGACTGAGCCCTCCGTGGGACAACCTGATCACGTTGTAACCTCCCCGGTGCTTAGAACAGTGCTTTGCACATAGTAAGTGCTTAATAAATACCATTATTATTATTATTCTATGGGGAAGGCCTGTATGAATTTTTAAACTTTCTTACTTCCCCTTTATCTTGTCTTACGCTCTCGAGTCATGGAGAGTTTCCGGCCCATAGTCACACCACGAACACATCTCTCCCAGAATGCCCCGCATTCTATCTTACAGTCATTCTGGTAGCTGTATCCATAGCATTTTCTTGGTAAAAATACAGAAGTGGTTTACCATTGCCTCCTTCCGTGCAGTAAATCTGAGTCTCCAACCTCGAGTCTCTCCCATGCTGCTGCTGCTCAGCATGGGTGAGTTTTGACTTGTAGCAGATTGCCTTCCACTCCCTAGCCACTGGCCAAGCTAGGGATGGAATGGGTAGGCCTCTGCTTGACTCTCCCTCCTGTAGTCAAGACTAGTAGCATACTGGAAACTCTCCAGGTGCAACCCTGAGAGGGACTTACTTTCCCCTACCTGTAATTTATTTTCATGTCCGCCTCTCCTGTTAGGTTGTAAGTTCCTTGAGGCCGGTGATCATGTCTACTAACTCTACTGTATGCTCCCAAACTCCCACTCCAGTAAACGTTCAATCAATGCTATTGACAGATTGGCTTTTGGTCCCGTTTTATTTACAGTAAATGTTAAGCACTTACTATGTGCTAGGCACTGTACTGAGTACTGGTTTCTAATTCCTTGTCTACCAGGACATCAATTGACATTTTTTAGTGGATGGCTTTCAGTTCTGAATTACTAATGGTGATTTTTCATTGGCGATGTGTTTTGGGGATGCAACATTAAAATTCATGGGCGTGCAGTCTTGGTATCTACAAACCCAAGCAAATTATTTCACAGTAAACAAACAATCCCCAAGTTATAATAATAATAATGATGATGATAATAATAGTACTTCTTAAGGACTTACTGTATGCCAAGCACTGTTCTTACTTCTCATCCAAGCATCTCATCCAACCATAATCCACCTGGTGCTCACACTCAATCCCCATTTTCCAGATGAGGTAACCGAGGCCCAGAGAAATGAAGTGACTTGCCCACGGCCACACAGCA
Source organism: Tachyglossus aculeatus (assembly GCF_015852505.1). Taxonomy (NCBI): domain Eukaryota; kingdom Metazoa; phylum Chordata; class Mammalia; order Monotremata; family Tachyglossidae; genus Tachyglossus; species Tachyglossus aculeatus. The sequence goes on along the minus strand of NC_052066.1, from coordinate 23,116,856 downwards.
GACATGTGGCAGAGCCAGGATAAGAACCCATGACCTTCTGACTCACAGGTCCTAGGCTGTATCCACGAAGCCAATTCAGTCTACTTCCCAGAGGAAACCAGTTCCCTTTCAACACTGCCCTAGCCGCCGGGTGGGATTTCTAGACTTGTTCTGTGTGCAGTAAAGGGTAACTGGATAAGATTTTCTTTTTCCTACTACTTTTTTGGCTTCTTGGGCCCCATTCCTACTTTTCTGAATATTTATACTGTCTCCATGTCCTTGAATTCACTGCCCCCTTTTGTGAGTTTGGAGTCCCCTGCAGTGGTTCTGATTTAGTGCCTTTTCCTCGAGAGTTGCACTATGTTTTAAGAAAATGCCTATTCCTGCTCTGCACACGGTGGAAACATAAAATTTGCGTATTGCAATAAATACTTGGCTTCATGAATTTCCTGGCTGTTAAATAACAGAACTTAAAATGCTAGGTAAGCATGTAAAAGAAGATAACATCATAAATACTAGAAAGTTACAAGTTGGTAGGTCTGGGTTGTTTGCGTTTTTTTTGTTTTTTATCTTGCAACTGTCACCTGTCCATTCTTTACCAGCCTCCCCAAAACATCTAGAACACCTCATGTGGGAACCCCCTACCCTCAACCCCATTCCCTGTTGGGGCAGGGAGACTGAGATCGATTTGTCTCAGAACCTGTTTATGGCCAAGAGTTCCCAGATCACTGCCACCCAAACCCTGATCAGCCTCCTCCCAGCGCCCAGGGCTTCAAGCACCAGAAGTAGCATGGCTTAGGAGAAGCAGTGTTGCCTAGTGGAAAGAGCAAAGGCCTGGGAGTTAGAGGATCTGGGTTCTAATCCTAACTTCACCGCTTGTTTGCTGTGTGACCTTGGGTGAGCTACTTCAATCAATCAATTATATTTATTGAGCACTACACTGTGTGCAGAGCACTGTACTAAGTGCTTGGAAGAGTATGCTACAACAATAGAATAGAGCTGATAATCCCGTTCCCTGCTCATGATGAGCTTGCAGTCTAGAAAGAGGCAGACATTAATGTAAATAAGTATTCACATCTCGGTCCTCAGTTCCCTCAATTGTAAAATGGAGATTGAGACTGTGAGCCCCTTGTGGGTTATGGACGGTGTCCAACCTGGTTATCTTGCACCTATCCAGTGTTCAGTACAGTGGCTGGCACATATCACTTAAATGCCAGTTAAAAAAAAAGCTCCTTGAGAACATTTAAAACACTGGAGAAACTTCTCCAGTTTGTAATTGGTGAAGGGCCTGAGGGAAAATATTTCCAGGAATCATTTCTTTACTTATTGATCATTTTTATCTGGGTTTGTTGACCATGTTACCTACTGCTCTTTGTTCCTAGTTTTCCTCCCTTAGATTGTGAGCCCTAAGAGTTGGACAGGGACAATGTCTGGTCTAATTAAATTGTAACTCTCCACAGTGCATAGCTCAGTGCTCAGAATATGGTAAGTGCTTAATAAATACCATAAATAACCAACTCAGGAAAAATGGGATGATCACACTTTGTGACCTGGGGTAATAATATTAATAATAATATTAATAATAATAATAATAACAACAATAATAATAATAGTAATAATGACATTTGTTCATTCATTCATTCATTCAATTGTATTTACTGAGCGCTTACTGTGTGCAGAGCACTGTACTAAGTGCTAGGGAAGTACAAGTCGACAACATATAGAGACGGTCCCTACCCAAAAACGGGCTCACAGTCTAGAAAGGGGAGACAGACAACAAACCAAAACATGTAGATGGGTGTCAAAGTCATCAGAACAAATAGAATTAAAGCTATATGCAAATCATTAACAAAATAAATAGAATAGTAAATATGTACAAATAAAATAGAGTAATAAATCTGTACAAATATATATACAAGTGCTGTGGGGAGGGGAAGGAGGTAGGGCAGGGGGGATGGGGAGGAGGAGAGGAAAAAAGGGGCTTAGTCTGGGAAGACCTCTTGGAGGAGGTGAGCTTTCATTAGGGATTTGAAGGGAGGAAGAGAGCAAGCTTGGCAGATGTGTGGAGGGAGGGCATTCCAGGCCACGGGAAGGATGTGGGCCGGGGGTCGATGGCAGGACAGGTGAGAGCAAGGTACAGTGAGGAGGTTAGCGGCAGAGGAATGGGTGGTGTGGGCTGGGCTGGAGAAGGAGAGAAGGGAGGTGAGGTAGGAGGGGGCGAGGTGATGAACAGCCTTGAAGACGGGAGTGAGGAGCTTTTGCTTGATGCGTAGGTTGACAGGCAGCCACTGGAGATTTTTGAGGAGAGGAGTAACATGCCCAGAGCGTTTCTGCACAAAGATGATCTGGGCAGTGGCGTGAAGTATATAGACTGAAGTGGGGAGAGACAGGAGGATGGGAGATCAGAGAGGAGGCTGATGCAGTAATCCAGTTGGGATACGATGAGAGATTGAACCAGTAAGGCAGCGGTTTGGTTGGAGAGGAAAGAGCAGATCTTGGCGATGTTGTGGAGGTGAGACCAGCAGTTTGTGGTGACGGATTGGATGTGAGGGGTGAATGAGAGAGTGGAGGTGAGGATGACACCAAGGTTGCAGGCTTGTGAGATGGGAAGGATGGTAGTGCCGTCTACAGTGACAGGAAAGTCAGGGAGAGGGCAGGGTTTGGGAAGGAAGATACTATATGCAAAGCATTGTTCTAAGCACTGGGGGTGATACAAGGTGATCAGGTTGTCCCACGTGGGGCTCACAGTCAATCCCTATTTTACAGATGAGGTAACTGAGGCACAGAGAAGTGAAGTAACTTGCCCAAAGTCACACAGATGACAAGCGGCGGAGCTGGGATTAGAACTGATGACCTCTGACTCTCAAGCCTGGGCTCTTTCCACTGAACCACTCTGCTTCTCTGGGATACTTCTGTTACTCATCAATGGTATTGAGTGCTTACTATGTAGCAAGCACTATACTAAGCCCTTGGGAGAGTACAATTCAACAGAGTTGAGAGACACATTCCCTGTGTCCAATGAGTTTACAGTCTAGAGGGGAAGACAGACATTAATACAAAAAAAAATATAATTTACAGATATGTATAAAAGTGTGGCAGGGTTGAGGGTGGGGTGAATATCAAATGTCCAAAAGTCACAGATCCAACTGCATAGACAACACAGAAGGGAGAGGGAGTCTGGGAGAAAATGGTCTTAATAATAATAATGATGGCATTTATTAAGCACTTACTATGTGCAAAGCACTGTTCTAAGTGCTGGGGAGCTTCCAAGGTGATCCAGTTGTCCCACAGGGGGCTCACAGTCTTAATCCCCATTTACAGATGAGGTAACTGAGGCATAGAGAAGTTAAGTGACTTGCCTAATGTCACACAACTGACAATTGGCAGAGCCAGGATTTGAACCCATGAACTCTGACTCCAAAGCTCGTGCTCTTTCCAATGAGCCATGCTGCTTCTCTGGGAAATCTTAATCTTAGTCTTAATCAGGGAAGGCCTCTAGGAGGAAATGTGACCATACTGAGAGACTAGGGGGTCAAACTGCCACAATCAATCAATAAATAGTATTTATTGGGCATTTATTTTGTACAGCACACAATCAAAAGAGAGATAATCATTTGGATAATTCAGTAAAATACTTCTTTAGCCTGAATCATACGAGGGATTCTATTTGCTTATGCTATCCAAATGATTGCCTCAATCCTTTAGGTAGGATTTGACTCTGAAAACTTTCCCTTAGACAAGCCTTTGAATTTCAGTCACACTTTGTTTCTTCAGGTCTTCACCCTTTCATATTGAAATTCTCAACAAGGCAATGACCCAGAAGTTGCATTTTGGCATTTATTGGTATCCAAGGCCTCTACTGTAGTTTATGAATCAATCAATGATATTTATTGAAAGCTTATGGTGTGCAAAGCAGTGCATTCAATTTTTGGTAAAGTGGAATACAACAGAGTTTGTGGACAACATCCCTGCCTTCAAGGAACTTGCAATCGAATGGGGGAACAAATGCTAAAATAAATTATAGATAAGTTTAAGAGCAGAGTGTTAGTATATGTGCATTAGGAAGCAACGTTGTTCAGTGGAAAGAGCACAGCCTTTGGAGTCAGAGGTCATGGGTTCAAATCCTGGATCCGCCAATTGCCAGCTGTGTGACTTTGGGCAAGTCACTTAACTTCTCTGTGCCTCAGTTACCTCATCTATAAAGTGGGGGTTAAGACAGTGAGCCCCCGTGGGACAAAATGATCACCTTGTAACCTCCCCAGCACTTAGAACAGTGCTTTGCACACAGTAAGTGCTTAATAAATGCTATCATTATTATTATTAGTGTTCTGGGGTTGGGATGGGGTGAGTATCAGAATTATTAAGGGGTTAAGATCCAATGGCATAGGTGATGCAGAAAAGAGAATGATTTGGGAGGGAAAATAGGAGGTTATTCAAGGAAGATATCTTGGAGGAGATAAGATTTTAACAGAGTTTGGAGAAAAATAAAAGAAATGACAAAGCATTTACTGAAATCCACTGACTAGCAAGCACTTCTCTTGGTCCAAACCTGAACAAAAAGTCACTCTTTTGCATGGAAGTTTAACATGAATTGCTACACTATGTAGAAAAGAGAATTCTGGAATTAGGAGCCCTGTACATGGAATTTGCCTCCAGTCTCCCAGTCCTGCTCTGAAATCTCCCTTCTATCCATCCATTCTAGCTCTTTCCTAAAGACTAGAAGCTCCCTGGGGGCTGGGTTCATGTCTACAACTCAAGTACTTTCCCCAGCACTTGATATAATGCTCCTCATACATAAGCATTCAAAGCAAAAATCTCCAGTGGCTACCAATCAACCTATGCATCAGGCAAAAACTCCTCACCCTCGGCTTCATGGCTCTCCATCACCTCAACCCCTCATACCTCACCTCTCTTCTCTCCTTCTACTGCCCACCCTGCACCCTCCGCTCCTCTGCCGCTAATCTCCTCACTGTGCCTCGTTCTCACCTGTCCCGCCATCGACCCCCAGCCCACCCGGCCCACGTCACCCCCCTGGCCTGGAATGCCCTCCCTCTCCACATCTGCCAAGCTAGCTCTCTTCCTCCCTTCAAGGCCCTACTGAGAGCTCACCTCCTCCAGGAGGCCTTACCAGACTGAGCCCCCTCCTTCCTCTCCCCATCCCCCCCGCCTTACCTCCTTCCCCTCCCCACAGCACCTGTATATATGAATATCTGTTTGCATGTATTTATTACTCTATTTATTTATTTTATTTGTACATATGTATTCCATTTATTTTATTTTGTTAATATGTTTTGTTTTGTTCTCTGTCTCCCCCTACTAGACTGTGAGCCCACTGTTGGGTAGGGACCGTCTCTATATGTTGCCAACTTGTACTTCCCAAGCGCTTAGTACAGTGCTCTGCATACAGTAAGCGCTCAATAAATACAATTGAATGAATGAATGAAAGCATACCATTGATGATTAATGGATTGATTTTATGATAGCTTCCCTTTCATTCTAGTCTGTGCTCTTCTCCCTTGTCATTCTTCCCTGATATGTACCAGATAAGCAACAAGCCACCCTGGCCACCAAAGACCCGACCACCAGAAAGCAGCCACACTTCTTGCAGATTCCCTCAAAATGGGCCTGGAGCTCCTCTCTGCTGGGAATTTGCCTCCAGTCTCCCAGTCCTGCTCTGAAATCTCCCTTCTATCCATCCATTCAAGCTCTTTCCTAGAGACTAGAAGCTCCCTGGGGGCTGCAGATTCAGCAGTGTGGTCTGATGGAGAGAGCACAAACGTGGGAATCAGATGGACCTGGGTTCTAGTCCTGGCTCTGCCACTTGCCTGCTGTGTGACCTTGGGAAAGTCACTTCACTTCTCTGTGCCTTGGTTACCTCACCTGTAAAATGAGGATTACGACTTGGGTCCCATGTGGCAAATGACTTTGTACAACGTGATTGCCTTGTATCTACACCAGTGTTTAGAATGGTGGCCGGCACATAGTAAGTGCTTAATGAATACCATAAAAAAAAGAGAGGGGAACTGAACAAAAATTATTCCCTGAAAACTTTTCACCTTCTCCACTTTCCTAGTTTTTCAGACCAGCTTATTCTGATATACTGAGTAACCAGGTTCTGAAAGTTTTCCAATCTATCCTTCCCATTCCTCTTCTCAGGATATTTATTTGTAGGTTAATCCAGAGTTCGGTGGAATGCTAAATCCTGCCGCAATTTGAGTTGGCCAAACAACATTCCCTGAAGGACTCTCCATTTTAGCTGTATTCCCCCTCTCCAGCTCAAGGTGAAATCAAGTCCTGAAACTCTGCAGGATCCTCATCCCAGAGAGGATGAAGTACGGAGCTCAGCTGCCAGGATCCGGAAGGGACGGACGATAAGAGAATTCCCAAAATGATCGTTTGTGAAGGGCTCAGCTCAGGAGTGGCCAGAGGGTGAGCTGGAGGTCAAGCTCAAAATGCATTGTCCCGGACAATGATACTTGGGGATTTGCAATCTGTGAATCCAGGGTTCAGATCAGCCGCTTGTGCACTTGATTCCCTGCAGATAATAATAATAATAATAATAATAATAATAATAATAATAATGATGGTATTTGCTAAGCGCTTACTATGTGCAAAGCACTGTTCTAAGTGCTGGGGAGGTTACAAGGTGATCAGGTTGTCCCATGGGGGGCTCACAGCTTTAATCCCCATTTTACAGATGAGGTAACTGAGGCCCAGAGAAATTAAGTGACTTGCCCAAAGTCACACAGCTGACAGTTGGCAGAGCCGGGATTTGAACCCATGACCTCTGACTCCAAAGCCCGGGCTCTTTCCACTGAGCCACGCTGCTTCCCTGCGTTTACTGCGGTAAACAAGAAACCTGTAAAAGGTGGCATTTAGCCCCGGCCAACCACCATTCAGATAGTCAGTCAGTCAGTCAATCTTATTTACTGAGTGCTTACTGTGTGCAGAGCACTGTACTAACTGCCTAGGAGGGTACAATATAACAACAAACTGACAGCCCAAATAATCTGTGAGGACGGTCTGAGCTCAGCTGTCTTCCCTAGGCCCTACCCACTGAGTGCGCCTCACAAACCCTGGAAGTGATGGGGTCGGGGCTTTTCTGTACATTTTTTTTAGGATGGGAGAATCCATCACCTACTCATCGTGACTCTAAGAATGGAAAGTCTCTAGATTGTAGGTTCGTTATGGGCAGGGAAGGTGTCTGCTCATTCTGTTGTATTTGTACTCTCCCAAGTGCTTAGTAGTAATAATAATAATAATAATAATAATGTCATTTATTAAGCACTTACTATGCGCAAAGCACTGTTCTAACCACTGTGGAGGTTACAAGGTGATTAACCTGTCCCACGGGGGGCTCACAGTCTTAATCCCACATTTTACAGATGAGGTAACAGGCACAGAGAAGTTAAGTGACTTGCCCCAAGTCACACAGCTTACAATTGGCAGAGCTGGGATTTGAACCCATAAACTCTGACTCCAAAGCCCGGGCTCTTTCCACTGAGCCACGCTGCTTCTCCAGGCCTCCATTTTGAGGGAATCTACAACTCAAGTACTTAGTACAGTGTCCTGCTCTTTCAATAAATACTATTGATTGATTGAAAATGTAATTGTTGGAAATTCAGAATTTAGAGAGTTGGATAGTGTTCTGAAGAATTAACCTCCAGTCAAGAGACTTGTCATTTGCTGACAAGATGAAGTAGCACAGCCTAATGGAAAGATCATGGGCCTCATAATCAAGGGGCCTGGGTTAGTCAGTCAGTAATATTTATTGGGCACGTATTATAAGAAGAGCACTGTACTAAGTGCTTGGGAGAATACCATATAACCATGTAAGAGATACATATTCTGACCACAATGAGCTTACAGTCTAGAGAGGGAGACACATATTAATATAAATAAATAAATTACAGATTTGTACATAAGTGCTGGGGGACTGAGAAGGAGGAGAATAAAGGGAGCAAGTCAGGTTGACACAGAAGGGAGTTAATTACTGATGGCATTTGTTAAGCACTTGCTATGTGCAAAGCACTGTTCTAAGCGCTAGGGGTGGGGATACAAGGTGATCAGGTTGTCCCACGTGGGGCTCTTAATCCCCATTTTACAGATGAGGTAACTGAGGCTCAGAGAAGTTAAGTGACTTGCCCAAGGTGACAGAGCAGACATGTGGTGGAGCCGGGATTAGAACCCATGACCTCTGACTCCCAAGCTCATGTTCTTGCTGCTGTGCCACGCTGCTTGGGCTTAGTTAGGGAAGGCCTCTTGAAGTAGATGTGCCTTCAATAAGGTTTTCAGCCTTCAGTAAGGCTATAATAATAAGGTTTTAACCGTAGTTTTGCCACTTCCCTGCTGTGTGACTTCAGGCAAGTCCCAATTTTTCTGTGCGTCAGTGTCCTCATCTGTAAAATGGGGATTCAATGTTTACCCTCGCTTCTATTTAAACTGTGAGCCCTGTGTAGGACAGGGATTCTGTCCTAACTGACAAACTTGTATATATTCCAGCATTTAGTAATAATAATTATAATAATTATGGTATTTGTTAAGTGCTTACTATGTGACAGGCACTGTACTAAGTGTTGGGATGGATACAAGCAAATCAGGTTGGACGCAGTTCGTTGTCCCATGTGGGGCTCACAGTCTCAATCCCCATTTTACGGATGAGGTTACTGTGGCCCAGAAAAGTGAAGTGACTTCCTCAAGGTCACACAGCTGACATGGAGGAGCTGGGATTAGAACTTATGACCTTCTGACTCGGAGGCACTTACTCTTGCTGCTTCTTCTTCTTACAGTGCTTGTCATATAATAGGTGCTTAACAAGCACCACAACTATTATTCAAGGAAAATGGACGGATAAAAAATATGAAAATGTGAAATGCAAAATGTGAAAGAGTAGAAACATCCAAGAGAAGTGGACTTTCTGTCCCTTTAAAAAGAAACTGTGGGGAAGATGGAAATTATAGTTTATGTGATGCCTCTTTGGTGAAATGAAGCTAAGATAAATTATTTGAAATGTAAACCCAAGAGCTTGGTATTTCAAATGATGTGGAATCTGTTTAGGGTTAGTATTCTGTAGCCCAGTGTTCAAAAAGAGTCACCTAAAGGATGAAACTGGCAGGTTTACACACTCTGTGGGAGAAATCATGTCAGGCTTAACAGTAGGAGGCCTTTTTTGACACGCTCCCCCCATAAAAAAGAAGATAAAGAGAGCTCATGAACATAGCCTATTGGGGATTTTAAATAAGGTTTGGATAAAGACTCTTAAGAAATAACTAGGGAAAATAACTACTCCATGGGACAAAGGGTATTCAATCTTTAGCTAGTGAGGGAAACTAGAAATGAGCAGATAATGATAATAATATTAATAGCAATAATAACAATAGTATCTGTTAAGCATTTAGTATGTGCCAATCAATCAATCAATTGTATTTATTGAGCATTTACTGCGTGCAGAGCGCAGCACTAAGCACTTGGGTGAATACAGTATGATAGTTGGTAGACGTGTTTCCTGCCTGCAGTGAGCACTGTACTAAGATCTGGGGTAGATACAAGTGGGAGGCAAACAGATATTGAATCCCCATTTTGCGGATTAGGGAACAAAGTACAGAGAAACGAACTGACTTGCCTAAGGTCACACAGAAGGTAAGTGGCAGAACCAGGATTAGAACCCAGCTCCTTCTGATTCCCAGGCTCCTGTTCTTCCTACTAGGCCACCCAGAGGCTTCTGAGAATGGAGTGAGGGTCATTCCTAGGTTACAGTGGGATGCTATCGCTTAGATATTTAATGGCAGAGAAAAATGGACAGTGTCAGGAAAGATTGCTAATGACCAGGCACTATTTTCTCTGGGAATAAAAAGGAGAGCCCAGCTGACCAAAATTGGAGACTGGCTGGAAGAGCTGGAATATGGGGAGGGAGGCACACTTTTCCACATCTCCAGATGTCTCTTTCAGTCAACCAATAAAAGATATTTATTGAGAACTTACTGCATCAGAATACTGAACTAAATGGTTGCGAGAGTACGGTATAACAGAGTTGGTAGACACAGCCCCTGTCCATAAGATTACTACAGTCTACAGGGGAAACAGACATTAAGATAATTTAAGGATATGTACATGATTGCCTTGGATCTGAGAGTGGGGCAACTATAAAGTGTCTAAAGGGTATCAATCTAAGTGCATAGGCGATGTAAAAAAGAGAGAGAACAGGGGAGATGAGGTTTAGTTGATGAAGGCCCCTTGGAGGAGAAGTGATTTTTACAAGGTTTTGAACTTTGTGGAGAGTGAATGTCTTTCAGATAAGAAGGGGGAAGAGGGAGAACATTGGCGAGGGGTCAGCAGAGAGACAAGTGAAATCGAGGTACAGTGAGCAGGTTGGTGTTAGAAGACTGAAGAGTATGGGCTGCATTGTAGTAGGAAATCAGAGAGGTAAGGTAGGAGGGGGCAAATTGATTGAGTGCTTTAAAGCCAGTGGTAAAGTTTTTGTTTGATGCAGAAGTGGATGGACAACAACTGAAGGTTCTCAAGGAGCAGGGTGATATGAACCAAATTTTTTAGGTAAACGAACCAGGCAGTAGAGTGAAGGATTAGAGTGGGGAGAGACAGAAGGCTGGGAGATCAGCAAGGAGGCTGATGAAGTAATTAAGGTGGGATAATACAAGTTCTTGGATTGAAATAATAGAAGCCTGAAAATGGCCATTTCTCCTCAGAGAGCAGGGATGCCTCCAGGATGACCCTGAAATAATAATAATAATAATAACGATGGTATTTGTTAAGTGCCTACTATGTGCAAAGCACTGTTCAAAGCACTGGGGGGATACAAGGTGATGAGATTGTCCCATGTGGGGCTCACAGTCTCAATCCCCCTTTTACAGATGAGGGAACTGAGGCACAGAGAAGTGACTTGCCCAAAGTTGACAAGTGGTGGAGCGGAATTTGAACCCATGACCTCTGACTTCAAGGCCCGGGCTCTTTCCACTGAGCCACGCTGCTTCTCTATAGAAACCAGCTCCATCATGGCTACCCCTCCAGTCCATGACCGCACTTCCCACAGGAAGGTCACATCTCCTCCAAGAATCACATCTCCTCCAAGAATCCATTCCCGATTATGCCCTCTTTTTCCCTTCTCCCTCTTCCTTCTGACTTGTCTATACACTGGGATCTGTGACCTCTGGGCGCTTGCCATTCACCCCACCCTCATTCATTCATTCATTCATTCAATCGTATTTATTGAGCGCTTACTGTGTGCAGAGCACTGTACTAAGTGCTTGGGAAGTACAAGTTGGTAACATATAGTGACGGTCCCTACCGCCACAGCACTTATTTATTTATGTCAATGTCTGTCCCCCTCTAGGCTGTAAGCTCACTGTGGGCAGGGACTGTGTCTACCAAATGTGTATTGTACTCTTCCAAGTGCTTAGTACAGGCAAGAACTTGATAAATACCATTCATTGAAATCATAACAACAGCAATGGTATTTACTCAACACCCATTGGATAGAATGGATTTTGCCAAACAAGTGGGAAAGTTCACCTTCTCTGCCAAAACTAAAGTGCTCTGCACATAGTAAGCACTCAATAAATATGATTGATTGATTGATTGATTGATTGATTAAAGAAGTTTTCTCTGAATCCCATTGTCCCCACTAGCTATCACCCCACTTCCCTCCTCTCATCCTTAACCACGCTGCTTGAATTTCACTTGTTCACTTCCTCTCAACCAGATCTGTGGAGAAGCAGCACAGCATAATGGCTAGAGCACAGGCCTGCGAGTCAGAAGGCGATGGGTTCTAATCCCGGCTCTGCCACTCGTCTGCTGTGTGACCTCGAGCAAGTCACTTCACTTCTTTGGGGCTCAGTTACTTTGTCTGTGAAATGGGGATTGAGACTGTGAGCCCCAGGTGAGATGGGGACTGTGTCCAACCCAATTTGTTTGTATCCACCCCGGTGTTTAATGCAGTGCCTGGCACAGAGAAAGGGCTTAACAAATACCACAGTTACTTGACCCTCTAGAGTCAGGTTTTCACCCCCTTCACTCCACTGTCTGCATTCTTCAACGTCACCAATGACCACCTCACAACCATTCAATGGGGTCTATTTGTTCCTAATTCAACTTGACCACGTGGTCACCTTCAACATTGCTGGCCATTCCCATCTCCTTGGTACACAAAAACTCTTTACCACTGGCTTTAAAGCACTCAATCAATTCTCCCCCTCCTACCTTACCTCACTGATTTCCTACTACGATGCAGCCCATACTCTTCACTCTTCTAACACCAACTGCTCACTGTACCTCGATTTCACCTGTCTCGCTGCCGACCCCTTGCCAATGTTCTCCCTCTTCCCCCTCCTTATCTGAAAGACATTCACTCTCCACAAGGTTCAAAACCTTATAAAATCTTGAATTTCCTGACAGTGCTCACCTGGTTCTCCTTTCCAACCAGTCCTCCCATCCCCCTTCACAGTTTCTTTCATTGGTTCCTCTTCTACCTCTCCATTTTTTATGATATTTGTTAAGCACTTACCGAACAAATAGTCCTCAATACGTGTCCAACACTGATCTAAGCATTGGAGTAGATACAAGTTAATTAAGTAATTAGGTAGTAAAAACTGAGGCACAGAGTAGTTGAGTGACTTGTCCAAGGCCACACAGCAAGCTCTTGACAGAGCTGGGATTAGAATCCAGATGCTCTCACTCCCAGGCTCATGCTCTTTCTACTAGGCCACACCACTCCCCTACTGACTATGATTAGTTTGAAGACATTTTCATCTAGCAAGGATTACAGGTTGGAAGAGGAGTATAAATAAAATCTTCACATCCAAAAAAAATTCTGCAAAATCACTCCGTGAAGAAAAGATGTATAATAAGAGAATTATAATTAAATCCCATTTTTAAAAAAAGTATTGCAAAACAAAAATTTTAAAAATAACATAGAATGAAGCAACAGTTCCAAATAATAATAATGATGATAATTGTGGTATTTCTTAAGCACTTACTATGTGCCAGTCATTGTACTAAGCATTAGGGTAGTTACCAGCAGCGTGGCTCAGTGGAAAGAGCACAGGCTTTGGAACCAGAGGTCATTGGTTCAAATCCCAGCTCCGCCACCTGTCAGCTGTGTGACTTTGGGCAAGTCACTTAACTTTGTTCCTCAGTTACCTCATCTGTAAAATGGGGATTAAGACTGTGAGCCCCCCGTGGGACAACCTGATCACCTTGTAACCTCCCCAGCAATTAGAACAATGCTTTGCACATAGTAAGCGCTTAATAAATGCAATCATCATTATTATTATTATTATTATACATGCAAAGAGGGTTGGATACAGTCCCTGTTCCACATGGGGCTCACAGTCTCAACCCCCTTTTTACAGATGAGGTAAATGAGGCACAGGGAAGGGAAGTGACTTGCCCAAGGTCACATGGTAGGCATGTGGTAGAGCCATGACCTTCTGACTCTGAGGCTCATGCTCTATCCCGTACGCCATGCTATTTCTCTTCTCCTAAATTATTTAAGTGTTTTTCCTCTGGCTAGAGAGATATGCTACCTTGGTCTTTAGTGCTTCAATTTCCACAGTTGGGATGACAATGGAGAAATCTCCCATTATGTACTGGCAGACAAGCCTCTGTCCTGAGAATTCAGGATTGAGCACCTCCATGAAGGAACTGATTCTAAAACCAGTGGTTTATAGAGCACCTCTGGCACTCTTTTTCATGCCGGTCAGATTCCCTCTGAAACCCAGAGTGTATGGAGTGAGTAGGCTGGCAAGGATGCAGAGCATTGAGACATTCGTGTGAAGGTTTTTCCCATGCCAGACAGCTTTATGAACAAAGGGACTTCAGTCCTGTACCAATGCTGTGCCTTAGTTCCATAATGATGATGATGATGATGGTATTTGTTAAGCACTTACTTTTTGTTAAGCACTTGGGTAAATACAAAGCGGTCAGGTTGGCCCATGTGGGGCTCACAGTCTTTAATTCCCATTTTTCAGATAAGGTAACTGAGGCCCAGAGAAGTGAAGGGACTTGTCCAAGGTCACACAGCAGGCAAGTGGCGGAGCCAGGATTAGAACCCATGACTTCCGACTCCCAAGCCCGTGCTGTATCCACTACACCACGTCATTATGCTGGTCATCTCTGTGGTCTTTGCTGACCCTGTTAGCCAGCTCTTTTCTAATACTCCCATCTGTCTAGTCCATATGTGATTTTTTAATAGTATTTTTTCAGAACTCACTATGTACCAGGCACTAAACTAAGTGCTGGGGTAGCTACAAGCTAATCAGGTTAGACACAGTCCCTGTGCCACATGGTGCTCACAGTCTTAATGATGATGATGGTATTTGTTAGGTGCCTACTATGTGCCAAGCACTGTTCTCAGCACTTGAGTAGACACAAGGTAATCAGGTTGTCCCATGTGGGGGTCACAGTCCATTTTACAGAAGAGGGAACTGACAGAGAAGTGAAGTGGTCTGCCAAAAAGTCACACAGCTGACAAGTGGCAGGCCAGAATTAGAACCCATGACCTCTGACTCCCTAGCTGGTGCTCTTTCCACTATGCCACGCTCCCATCCCAGCCCCACACCACTTATCAATCAATCAATCAATCGTATTTATTGAGCACTTACTGTGTGCAGAGCACTGTACTAAGCGCTTGGGAAGTACAATTTGGCAACATATAGAGACGGTCCCTACCCAACAGTGGGCTCACAGTCTAGAAGGGGGAGACAGAGAACAAAACAAAACATACTAACAAAATAAAATAAATAGAATAGATATGTACAAGTAGAATAAAGAGAATAATAAATATGAACAAATATATATACATATATACAGGTGCACTTATGTCTATCTCTGTCATTTATTTATCCCCATTTTCCAGATGAGGTAACTGAGGCACGGAGAAATGAAGTGAGTTGCCCAAGGTCACACAGCAGACAAGTGGCAGAGTAGGGATTTTTTCATTTATTCATTGATTCTATCATATTTATTCATTCATTCATTCATTTAATCGTATTTATTGAGCGCTTACTGTGTGCAGAGCACTGTACTAAGCACTTGGGAAGTACAAGTTGGCAACATATAGAGACAGTCCCTACCCAACAGTGGGCTCACAGTCTAGAAGACTAGAAAATTTTAGTCTAGAAGACTAGTCTAGAAGACAGTCTAGAAGATTAGTCTAGAAGGCTGAGTGCTTACTGTGTGCAAAGACCTGTACTAAATGCTTGGGAGAGTATAACATAACAACACTTGCCCACATGTTTTGTTTTGTTGTCTGTCACCTTTCTAGGCTGTGAGCCCGTTGTTGGGTAGGGGCTGTCTCTATATGTTGCCGACTTGTACTTCCCAAGTGCTTAGTACATTGCTCTGCACACAGTAAGCTCTCAATAAATACGATTGAATGAATGAATGAACAACAAATAGACACATGCACACAACGAGCTCACAGTCTAGAGGGGCGACAGAAATTATAAATAAATGGATGGATAAATAAATTACAAATATACGTATGTGTGTGTGTGTGTGGGGGGGGGGGGGGATGAATGAAGAAGCAAGTAAGAGCGGCCCAGAAGAGAGCAGGAGAAGAGGAGAGGAGGGCTTAGTCAGGGAAGGCTTCTTGGAGGAGATGATCAAAAACATTCTCCTCCTTCCCCCCTACCCCAAGTTACAAGTAGGGTGATGGATGCCTCCTGGGGCTGAGTCAAAATTAGAACCCAGGTCTCTTGATTCCCAGAGCTGGACTCCCTCCACTGAAACAACAGCAAGGCTGGGAGAAAACGCCTCTACCAGTCAAATGGAGGTGGGCAGCAATATCGCGCATGCTCTAGGCTGGGATGATTCCGGTTCATTGTTCCGTGCCACCTGCTCTGCACAGACTAAGCGCTCAGTAAATACGCTTGACTGACTGACCAGCCTGGACAGGGTTCCTGCCGGACGACAGTGCTGAGGCCGAGGCCCACGGGCGACCACTGGTCCGGGCTAGGATAATCTGTGGAAGCCGTAGCGTGGTATGTGGAGCCTCTCTGGACTAAGCTGGAGAAGCACCATGGCTCAGTGGAAAGAGCCCGGGCTTTGGAGTCAGAGGTCATGGGTTCAAATCCCAGCTCCGCCACTTGTCAGCTGTGTGACTTTGAGCAAATCACTGAACTTCTCTGTGCCTCAGTTACCTCATCTGGAAAATGGGGATTAAGACTGTGAGCCCCACGTGGGACAACCTGATCACCTTGTAAACTCCCCAGCGCTTAGAACAGTGCTTTGCACATAGTAAGCACTTAATAAATGCCATTATTATCATTATTATTATTATTATTATTATTATTAATGCCTCTCCCATCAGGAACCCCCAGCCCAGGCTAGGGCCTGGCAGCCTGAGAAGCAGCATGGTCTAGTGGGTAGAACACAGGTCTGGGAGTCATTCATTCATTCAATCATATTTATTGAGCGCTTACTGTGTGCAGAGCACTGTACTAAGCGCTTGGGAAGTACAAGTTGGCAACATATAGAGATGGTCCCTACCCAACAGCAGGCTCACAGTCTAGAAGGGGGAGACAGACAACAAAACAGAACATATTAACAAAATAAAATAAATAGAATAAATGTGTACAAATAAAATAGAGTAATAAATCCGTACAAACATATATACATATATACAGGTGCTGTGGCGAGGGGAATGAGGTAAGGAAGGGGGATGGGGAGGGGGAAGAAGGGGAGAAGAAGGAGGGGGTTCAGTGTGGGAAGGCCTCCTGGAGGAGGTGAGCTCTCAGTAGGGCTTTGAAGGGAGGAAGAGAGCTAGCTTGGCGGAATTGCGGAGGGAGGGCATTCCAGGCCAGGGGGAATCAGACATTCACACAGTCATGGGCTCTAATCCTGGCTCCACCACTCATCTGCTGTGTGACCCTGGGCAAGTCACTTCACTACTCAGCACTACTACTCAATACTCAGCTCACTACTGAGCAGTGTGGTTCAGTGGAAAGAGCATGGGCTTTGGAGTCAGAGGTCATGGGTTCAAACCCCGCCTCTGACACTGGTCAGCTGTGTGACTTTGGGCAAGTCACTTCACTGGGCCTCAGTTCCCTCATCTGTAAAATGGGCGTGAAGACTGTGAGCCCCCTGTGGGACAACCTGATCACCTTGTAACCTCCCCAGCGCTTAGAACAGTGCTTTGCATGTAGTAAGTGCTTAATAAATGCTATTATTATTATTATTATTATTACTCTGGGTCTCAGTTCCCTCATCTGGAAAATGGGGACTGAGACTATGAGTTCCAAGTGGGACAGGGACCATGCCCAACTTGATTTGCTTGAATCCATCCCAGCGCTTAGTGCAGTGCCTGGCAAATAGTAAGTGCTTAACAAATACCATTATGATTATTATTATATTATTATTATCACAGCAGACTGAGGAGATGGCAGCACTGCTGCAGTCTGCCCTGGCCTGGCATTTTTGCCACCCCAGATGACCATTCATTCAATCGTATTTATTGAGCGCTTACTGTGTGCAGAGCATTATACTAACCACCTTCTGTAGCTGCTCTGTCTGCTCATGGGGAATTCATTCATTCATTCAATCATATTCATTGAGCGCTTACTGTGAGCAGAGCACTGTACTAAGCACTTGGGAAGTACAAGCTGGCAACATATAGAGACGGTCCCTACCCAACAGCGGGCTTACAGTCTAGAAGGGGGAGACAGACAACAAAACATATTAACAAAATAAAATAAATAGAATAAATATGTACAAGTAAAATAAATATATAGAGTAATAAATATGTACAAAGATGTATACATATATACAGGTGCTGTAGGGAGGGGAAGGAGGTAAGGTTGGGGGGATGGGGAGAAGGAGGAGGGGGAGAGGAAGGAGGGGGCTCAGTCTGGGAATTGGGGAAGCGTGTAGATTGGGGAGGTGACATGTGGCAGAGCCAGTGGCTGGACCACTCTCCAACACTAACAATGACAATTGTGGAATTTGTGTAATCAGCCAGTCAATCATATTTATTGAGTGCTCATTGTATGCAGACCACTGTTCTAAGCTCTGGGGACGAGTACACTACAATAAACAGAAACAATTCCCTGCCCATTCGTTCAATCATATTTAATGAGCGCTTACTGTGTGCAGAGCACTGTACTAAGTGCTTGGAAAGTACAATTTGGCAACAAATAGAGACAATCCCTACCCAACAACAGGCTCACAGTCTAGAAGGGGGAAGACAGATAACACAACCACAGTGCTTATTTTTGTCCCCAGCTCTCCACTAAGTATTGGAGTAGATAATAATGGAATTCAGTTAAGCACTTACTATGTGTCAAGCACTATCTGAACCGTTGTGTTAGATACAAGTGAATCAGCTTGGACGTGGTCCCTGTCCCACATAAGACTCACAGCCTAAGGGGAGGGAGAACAGGTATTTAATCCTCATTTTACCGAAAAAGAAACCGAGGCCCAGAGAAACTGTGACTCGCCCAAGATCACACAGAACACTGTTTTAGGCAGTTGGCGGCACGTACTAAAAGCAATAGAGACTGTGCCTGCCCTTGAAGTGCTTAGCATCTTGAGCTGTTGGGCCGAGGGAGGCACCATGCCAGGGTCGTCCCCTCTGCCATCATGACAGCCATTTCGCTCACATTCCCTTGTCTTATGCTGTCGAGTCATGTCCGACCCATAGAGATGCCATGGACACATCTCCCTCAAAACGCCCCACCTCCATCTGCAATTGTTCTGGTAATGTATCCCTGGATTTTCTTGGTCAAAATCCAGAAGTGGTAAACCACCATCACCCTCCTTCCGCGCATTCAACTCTAGTCTCCTCCCTCAACTCTCTCCAAT